>NW_021700609.1:0-611856 GCF_005190385.1 Monodon monoceros
ATAATTATAATATTATATTTTCCTGCTTTAAAGTTCAAAATGTCTAGAAGTAGCAAACCTTCTCTATTCCCCAAAGACTTCCAATTCCTAATTGAATTTCTGGATCTGTTTCCAAATTGGCAGTTGTTTATATTTTAACAACATTAGGATTATTACCAAATCATAGTTGGTTAAGATGTAATTATTTTATAATTTATTCAAAAGTCCTACTTGTTTTTGTCACAAAAAATATTTAACTGTTATTTAACAGGGACATTTAACAAGAGGTACTACTCTGTGTGTGTGTGTGTGTGTGTGTGTGTGTGTGTGTATTTGTGAAAGAAGTATTCTTTAATTAGTCCCTTAAAAGTCCTGAATTTATCTGATTATTAATTATGAATTAATGGTCTCTTTAATTAATATTAACTGCAGGTGTACCTTTCTATTCTATGCTTTTCATATTTGAATATTTAAAGTTTTCTTTTGTGTTAGAACCCTCAAATTAAAAAAAAACCTGAAACGGATTTATGAGACTGAAAAGAATGGGCACAGAGAACTGAAAGCACCTGTATCAACATATTTTAACCACCAGGCCTGACAAAAAAGGAAATTTGGTCAACAAGAACAAATAGTTCTTCTGTGCAATTATTGCCCAGAAAGATAATGTGAAAAATAACTTTACTGTTTTTTTGAGACAGTGTTCCTCCAAACTCTATTAATTACAGATCAAACTGTTCACAAAAGTAAAAATGTTGTTTATCAAACCACAGTTTACTTATAGCAAATCACTTTAAGATTCCTACCTCATCGTGTACACTATTTCTAAACTATTGTTATAAACTTTGCCTGATCTTAATCAACTTGGGGCTTTAAATGACCCTCTTTAAACTACATAAGCTCAGAAACAAAATCTCTGCAAATATCTTCTGATGAACTTCCCCTTCTGAGATATTACTAACTGTCCAAGAGATGTCCTATGTTCCTTGACTGATAGGTTATTCTGGTGACTGGTGGGGAAAGTCAATAGTTAGCAGTCCTTTTAACATGCTGAAGAAGAAATTACTGGTTATTTTTGTTTTCCATTTTGAAACTATGATGTGCAGCAAGTGCTAGGAATAATTTGAATACTAAAATATAGAGTGAATGGAGTTGCCTTTTAAACATTTCAAAAATTATGTGTGCGTATCAGATTTCTCTAAAAATGTTTTCCTGAAGTACACCTATGTATCTGAATATCTATTTAGAGTGATAATTTACTTTTATGTTACTTAAGTAGTGATGGGATCCAGATTCATTAAAACTTTAAGTAAGTTTTCTCTATCCTCTGAAAAATTTATCAGATACTACTGGGAATTTCCATAAGAAGTAGAGGATATGATTTCCTTAGCTTGGTATCCTTACTTTAATTTCATAAGTCTCCACAACTTTTCCTGTATATTTACTCTGCTGTGAGTCATTGAGTTTAATATGATTTCACTCAAAGTGTTCTCATCAGTCTACATGTGTATTGCTTTATAGGCATTCAAGATTTTTCTATATCTGAGAGCTCTAAAGAGTAATTGAAATCTTAATTACTATAGTCACTCACAAACTTATAGTAGTAGGTATATAGCATATAGTATACTACTATATACCATTTCCTCAATATATTACATTTTTTGGTAACGCCTAGCTTTTGACACGCTGATATTGTACAAGCTATTTGTTCAATTAATGAATAACTTAATCTCTGGTGAAACAAGGTCAACAAGGCAGATCTTCATATAGCCAAAGCCTCAGATTGGGTGTATCATTTTCAAGATATGGCAGACTACATAGCAAGAAGGGTTTTTTTCATTCTTCTCATGAAATAGAAATTTTAAGAAATCCATATCAAAATTTGCTAACAATAGTAATAATAATGTACCATTATATATTTTCATGTCGTACTCAGAAGTTATACATTACTATTATCCTTATTTTATAGAGAAAGGAACCAAAACTTTTAAATATTTAAATTTTGTCAAAGTCACATAAATGTTGGCAGAACTTGGATTTGAACCCAAGTCTATAATGATCCAAAGTTCATGCCATTAAGCAGCACCATAGTGCACCAACTCCTGTGCAACACATAATGATTTTAAAATGAGGGTATTACAAAGTATTTTGAAGCTTTGCTTTAATGATATTGCTAGATTAACACATTTAGCTTAATTTTACAAGTATGCACTTAAAAGAATATTAAATCAAATACCTGTTCTCATTTCTGAATCAATAAAACTCATTTCTAATAGTATAAATTTTGGTCATTTTATTAAAGATATAACATTTGGATTTCTTTTATATCTTTAAGCCATGGTAATCTTAAAACATGTATTTTGTGTGTTTACTTATCATGCTACAAAGAGTTAAATAAATCATGATAGTTAAACAGCCTGCAACAAGTCATAATGATACAAATTTATTTGTTTATTTAACTAATGTCCACGATTGCCTGTTTTTCCAGGCGCACTTTTAGGTGTAGGAATAAGAGTAGTGTACAGAAGAAGCACATTCCGTACTTTCATAAAATATACACCTATCAAGAGGTGACAAAAATTAAATGTAAACAAGTTAATATCTAAATAAGGCATGGAGTGAATTGTATCAGGTTATTCTCAGTCTAAGTGGTATGTTTATGAAAGCATACAGTTAAAAATGCAATACACTAGTCTTTGTTTTAAATAATGGTAATCAAAGAATTACAAAAAATGCACACTTTGCACCAATATTTCACTTTTAGCAGTTTTTTTCTGGTTTGGTTGACTGTTTACTTCTTTTTTGTCTCCTTCTAGAGATAATACCCTGTACTATTGCCACATCTTCCTGTCTAGTCTGTGTGATAGCTAAGTAATGGTTCAAGGTTGCTCTAAGTGAAAATGAGAATCTTTTTCTTAGTTCTATGAGGAAGTAAAAAATATATATCAAAAACATATTCTGAACTGGGGGTAAGAGAAAACAAAATAAAACTAAACTAAAGTAAGATGGTAGGAAATAAGTGTTAAGTGGATCCTTATCTCTTGAAGCAATAAAAATATAGGTTGATTCCTCAGAAGTAAAGATAGAAGACAGTCATAGCTAACAAAAAACATTTTGATATTTGAAGCTTCAATTTAAACCAAATGTTATGGGAACTTCCCTGGTGACCCAATGGTTAAGACTTCACCTTCCAATGCAGGGGATGTGGGTTTGATCCCTGATTGGGGAGCTAAGATCCCACATGTCTCGCAGCCAAAAAACCAAACCATAAAACTGGAGCAATACTGTAAGTAATTCAATAAAGACTTAAAAAAAATGGTCCACATCAAAAAATCTTTAAAAATTAAAAAAAAACCCAAAAAATATAAAGCAAATGTTATGCTGTCCTTTGATCTTATAATCAAAAGACATTGTCATCCTAGATAGGGGTTGTTGGGAGACAAATATCCATAGGTTTCTTGTGTTTCTGTATATCCTGAGAGCAGAGGCACTGATTGCCTTTTTTTTTTTTTTTTTTTTAGGACTATCTGTTCAAGAATGTTTGTATAGCAAACTACCTTGGAATATACAGAAAAGCAAAGACTTTTTGAGGCTTGAAATGTAAGATTAGTGTCTCCCTCATAAGCAAAAACCCTGGCATGTTTACTGTCTATTATAGATTTGGTTTCCTTAAGATCACAGGGTTCCTCTCTTGTCATACATCCCACTGCATATGCAGATGTCACCTGGCCCTCTTATTGTCAGTCTGTGGGAATTGGGTGTGGCTAAGGGAGTTTGGCTGTTGTTATTTTGCATCTGGCCCAGGAGTGTTGTGTCCTCTGCCAGCACCCATGTAACTGTGTCAGGCTAACTTGTTAGTTTTAAGAAGACTAAGAAATCTCAGATATATTATAGTTTTGATAAAGGCAGCTTAAAATCTTCAAATATCAATATTCATATAAATAAACATGATTGCATCTTTATTTATACAGGCAGAGAAAAGCATTCAGGGCTTTAGTGTGCTTTAAAGTATTTGATTCATGTGAGAAATGGCATTGAAATATAACTCAATAACATTTTCCTCAAGAGATAAAGAAAATAAATTTGAGTGTTTTGCTCTGCCCTTTAGGTCTCCCTTAAAATAACATTTTGGTAGTTGCTTCCTCAATTTATTTTTACATGCTTAAAGGAAGATACAAATAAGGACATAATGACTCCTCTCTGAGAACTTACAAGATATTTGGGAAAACTACACACAGACACATGCAAAGCTACCAAACATATAAGCATGCAATAAAAAAAATATGAATATAGAAATTATCAATAAAATTATGATCACCATTATTTCCTCAGGACTGCCTTTTCTTTTTTTCTTTTTTTACTATCTTTATGGAGTATAATTGCTTTACAATGCTGTGTTAGTCTCTGCTTCATAACAAAGTGAATCACCTATACATATACATATATTACCATATCCCCTCCCTCTTGTGTCTCCCTTCCACACTCTCTATTCCACACCTCTAGGTGGACACAAAGCATTGAGCTGATCTCCCTGTGCTTTGTGGCTGCTTCCCACTAGCTATCTATTTTACATTTGGTAGTTTATATACGTCCATGCCACTTTCTCACTTAGTCCCAGCTTACCCTTCCCCCTCCCCATGTCCTCAAGTCCATTCTCTACATCTGGGTCTTTATTGCTATGCTGCCACTAGGTTCTTCAGACCCCTTATTTTTTTTACATTCCATATATATGTGTTAGCATACGGTATTTGTTTTTCCCTTTCTGACCTACTTCACTCTGTATGACAGTCTCTAGGTCCATCTACTTCACTACAAATAACTCAATTTCGTTTCTTTTTATGGTTAAGTAATATTCCATTGTATATATCTGCCACATCTTCTTTATCCATTCATCTGTCAATGGACACTTAGGTTGCTTCCATGTCCTGGCTATTGTAAATAGAGCCTCAATGAACATTGTGGTACATGACCCTTTTGGAATTATGGTTTTCTTAGGGTATATGTCCAGTAGTGGGATTGCTGGGTCATATGGTAGTTCTATTTTTAGTTTTTTAAGGAACCTCCATACTGTTCTCCATAGTGGCTGTATCAATTTACATTCCCACTAACACTGCAAGAGGGTTCCCTTTTCTCCACACCCTCTCCAGCATTTATTGTTTGTAGATTTTTTGATGATGGCCATTCTGACCAGTGTGAGGTGATACCTCATTGTAGGTTTGACTTGCATTCCTCTAATGGTCAGTGACGTTGATCATCATTTCATGTGTTAATTGGCAATCTGTATATCTCCTTTGGAGAAATGTCTATTTCGGTTTTCTGCCCATTTTTGGATTGGGTTGTTTGTTTATTGATATTGAGTGGCATGAGCTGCTTGTATATTTTGAAGATTAATTCTTTGTCTGTTGCTTAGTTTGCAAATATTTTCTCCCATTCTGAGGGTTGTCTTTTCATCTAGTTTATTGTTTCCTTTGCTGTGCAAAGGTTTTTAAGTTTCATTAGGTCCCTTTGTTTATTTTTGTTTTTGTTTCCATTTTTCTAGGAGGTGGGTCAAAAACAATCTTGCTGTGATTTATATCATAGAATTTTCTGCCTATGTTTTTCTCTAAGAGTTTTATAATGTCTGGGCTTACATTTAGGTCTTTACTCCATTTTGAGTTTATTTTGGTGTATGGTGTTAGGGAGTGTTCTAATTTCATTATTTAACATGTAGCTGTCCAGTTTTCACAGCAACACTTCTTGAAGAGACTGTCTTTTTCCATGGTATATTCTTGCCTCCTTTATCAAAGGTAAAGTGACAATATGTGCATGGGCTAATCTCTGGTCTTTCTATCCTGTTCCATTGATCTATATTTCTGTTTTTGTACCAGTACCACACTGTCTTGATTACTGTAGCTTTGTAGTACAGTCTGAAGTCAGGGAGCCTGATTCCTCCAGCCCCATTTTTCTTCTCAAGATTTTTTTGGCTATTTGGGGTCTTTTGTGTTTCCATACAAATTGTGAAATTTTTTGTTCTAGTTCTGTGAATAAAGCCATTGGTAGATTGACAAGGATTGCACTGAATCTGTAGATTTCTTTGTGTATATAGTCATTTTCACTATGTTGGTTCTTCCAATCCAAGAACATGGTATATTTCTCCATCTGTTTGTATCTAATTAATTTATTTCATCAGTGTCTTATAGTTTTCTGCATACAGGTGTTTTGTCTCCTTAGGTAGGTTTATTCCTAGGTATTTTATTTTTGTTGCAATGGTAAATGGGAGTGTTTCTTAATTTCTCTTTCAGATTTTTCATCATTAGTGTATAGGAATGAAAGAGAATTCTGTGCATTAATTGTATCCTGCTACTTTACCAAATCCATTGATTAGCTCTAGTAGTTTTCTAGTAACCTCTTTGGATTCTCTATGAATACTATCTTGTCATCTGCAAAGAGTGACAGTTTTACTTCTTCTTTTCCAGTTTGGTTTCCTTCTATTTCTTTTTCTTCTCTGATTGCTGTGGCTAAAACATCCAAAACTGTGTTGGATAATAGTGGTGAGAGTGGGCAACCTTGTCGTGTTCCTAGTCTTAATGGAAATGGTTTAGGTTTTTCACCTTTGAGAACAATGTTGCCTCTGGGTTTGTCATATATGGCCTTTATTATGTTGAGGTATGTTCCCTCTATGCCTACATTCTGGAGGGTTTTTATGATAAATGGGTGTTGAATTTTGTTGAAAGCTTTTTCTGCATCTATTGAGATGATCATATGGTTTTTCTCCTTCAATTTGCTAATATGGTTTATCACATTGATTGATTTGTGTATATTGAACAATCCTTGAATTTCTGGGATAAACCCCACTTGATCATGGTGTATGATCCTTTTAATGTGCTGTTGGACACTGTTTGCTAGTGTTTAATTGAGGATTTTTGAAACTATGTTCATCAGTGATATTGGCCTGTAGGTTTCTTTCTTTGTGACATCTTTGTCTGCTTTTGGTATCAGGGTGATGCTGGCCTCATAGAGTGAGTTTGGGAGTGTTCCTCCCTCTGCTATATATTGGAAGAGTTTGAGTAGTATAGGTGTTAGGTCTTCTCTAAATATTTGATAGAATTCACCTGTGAAGCTGTCTGTTCCTGGGCTTTTGTTTGTTGATTTTTAATCACAGTCTCAATTTCAGTGCTTGTGATTGGTCTGTTTATATTTTCTATGTCTTCCTGGTTCAGTCTCAGAAGATTGTGCTTTTCTAACAATTTGTCCATTTATTTCAGTTTGTCCATTTGCTTGGCGTATTGTTGCTTGTAGTAACCTCTCATTACCCTTTGTATTTCTGCAGTGTAAGTTGTTACTTCTTTTTCCTTTCTAATTCTATTGACTTGAGTTTTATCCCTTTTTTTCTCCATGAGCCTGGCTAATAGTTTATCAATTTTGTTTATCTTCTCAGAGAATCAGCTTTTAGTTTTCTTGATATTTGCTATCATTTCCTTCATTGCTTTTTCATTTATTTCTGATCTAATTTGTATGATTTCTTTCCTTCTGCTAACTTTGGGGTTTTCTTGTTCTTCTTTCTCTAATTGCTTTAAGCATAAGGTTAGGTTGTTTATTTCAGATATTTCTTGTTTCTTGAGGTAGGATTTTATTGCTATAATCTCCCTCTTTGAACTGCTTTTGCTGCATCTCATAGGTGTGGGGTCATCCTGTTTTCATTGTTATTTGTTTCTAGGTATTTTTTGATTTCCTCTTTGATTTCTTCAGTGATCTCTTGGTTATTTCATAGCATATTGTTTACCCACCATGTGTTTGCAGTTTTTACAGTTTTTTTTCCTGTAATTGATATCTAGTCTCATAGTATTTTTGTCAGAAAAGATACCTGATACAATTTCAATTTTCTTAAATTTATCAAGGCTGGATTTGTGACCCAAGATATGGTCTATCCTGTATAATGTTCCATGAGCACTTGAGAAGTGTATTCTGTCCTTTTTGGTTGGAATGTCCGATACATATCAATCAAGTCCGTCTTGTTTAATGTGTCATTTAAAGCTTGTGTTTCCTTATTTATTTTCATTTTGGATGATCTGTCCATTGGTGAAAGTGAGGTGTTAAAGTCCCCTACTATTATTGTGTACTGTTGATTTTCCCTTTTATGGCTATCAGCATTTGCTTTATGTATTGAGGTGCTCCTATGTTGGGTGCATAAGTATTTACAATTGTTATATCTTCTTCTTGGATTGATCCCTTGATCATTATGTAGTGTCCTTTTTTGTCTCTTGTAATAGTCTTTACTTTAATGTCTATTTTGTCTGATATGAGAATTGGTACTCCAGCTTTCTTTTGATTTCCATTTTCATGGAATATCTTTTTCCATCCCCTCACTTTCAGCCTGTATGTGTCCCTAGATCTGAAGTGGGTCTCTTGTAGACAGCATATATACCAGTCTTGTTTTAGTATCCATTCATCCAGTTTGTGTCTTTTGGTTGGAGCATTTAATCCACTTTCATTTAAGGTAATTATTGATATGTATGTTCCTATTCCCATCATCTTAATTGTTTTGGGTTTGTTATTTTAGGTCTTTTCCTTCTCTTGTGTTTCCTGCCTAGAGAATTTCCTTTAGCCTTTGTTGTAAAGCTTGTTTGGTGGTGCTGAGTTCTCTTAGCTTTTGCTTGTCTGTAAAGGTTTTAATTTCTCCATTGAATCTGAATGAGATCCTTGCTGGGTAGCGTAATGTTGGTCTTCGGTTTTTCCCTTTCATCACTTTAAATATGTCTTTCCAGTCCCTTTTGGCTTCCAGATTTTCTGCTGAGTAAACAGCTCTTAACCTTATGGGGACTCCCTTGTATGTTGTTGTTTGCTTTTCCCTTGCTGCTTTTAATATGTTTTCTTTGTATTTAATTTTTGATAGTTTGATTAATATGTGTCTTGGTGTTTTTCTCCTTGGATTTATCTTGTATGGATTCTCTGCACTTCCTGGACTTGATTAAGTATTTCCTTTCCCATATTTGTGGAGTTTTCTACTATAATCTTTTCAAATACTTTCTCAGTCCCATTCTTTTTGTCTTCTTCTTGGATCCTCATAATTCGAGTGTTGGTGCATTTAAAGTAGCCCCAGATGTCTCTGATACTGTCCTCAATTCTTTTCATTCTTTTTTCTTTATTCTGCTCTGCAGTAGTTATTTCCACTATTTTATCTTTCAGGTCACTTATCCATTCTTCTCCCTCAGTTATTCTGCTATTGTTTCCTTCTACAGAATTTTTAGTTTCATTTATTGCGCTGTTCATCATTGTTTGTTTGCTCTTTAGTTCTTCTAATTCCTTGTTAAATGTTTCTTGTATTTTCTCCATTCTATTTCCAAGATTTTAGATCATCTTTACTTTAATTACTCTGAATTCTTTCTCAGGTGGACTGCCTATTTCCTCTTCATATTTTTGGTCTGGTTGGTTTTTACCTTGCTCCTTCATCTGCTGTGTATTTCTCTGTTTCTCATTTTTCTTATCTTACTGTGTTTGGGGTCTCCTTTTCTCAGGCTGCAGGTTCCTATTTCCCATTGTTTTTTGTGTCTGCCCCCCAGTGGGTAAAGTTGGTTCAGTGGGTTGTATATGCTTCCTGGTGGAGGAGACTGGTGCTTGTGTTCTGCTGGATGAGGATGGCTCTTGTCTTTCTGGTGGGCAGGACTGCATCCTGTGGTGTGTTTTGGGACATCTGTGAACTTAGTATGATTTTAGGAAGCCTCTCTGTTGCTGGGTGGGTTGTGTTCCTGTCTTGCTAGTTGTTTGCTATGGGGTGTACAGCACTTTAGCTTGCTGGTCATTGAGTGGAGCTGTGTCTTAATGTTGAGATGGATATCTCTGAGAGAGATTTTGCCATCTGATATTACTTGAGCCAGGAGCTCTTTGGTCATCAAAAGCCCTGAACTCTGCTCTCCCACCTAAGAGGCTCAGGCCTGAAATCTGCCAGAGCACCAAGGCCCTATCAACCATGTGGCTCAGAATAAAAGAGAGAAAAAAAAAGAAAGAAAAAAAAAATAAAGTTATTAAAATAAAACACAAATATTTTTTAAAATATAAAAATTAAGAAAAAGAAAGAAGAGAACAACCAAACTAATTGTTTCAGGGTGTGAGAAGAGAGGGGATTCAGAGCACCACCTGAATGAGCTTCAGAGATGGGTGTGAGCTGTGGTTATCAGTGTGGACAACAGAGATGGGAATGAAATGCTAAGGCTGCTGCTGCAGATACCAAGAAGCCTGTGTGCAAGCACAGGTCACTATCCACACCTCCCCTCCCAGGAGCCTATGCAGTTCACCACTGCCAGGGTCCCATGATCCAGGAACAAATATTATTTGTCTCTCTGTACATATACTGTGAAAGACACATACAACTGGGTTCAAAGGAAGTTTAATTTCATTTTACTTTATTTCTATGCAAGCCAAACTTAATTAGGCACCCGACACTGATATAAAGAAAGAACTGTTGATGGAGTTAGACTAAATAACAAGAGGAAAAATTTATTTTTCTGGAATAGAATTATGTTATCGGTCTCCTTGATTCTTAAGCTGTCTAAAAATTATTCAACTTTCTACTTATATTTTTCAGAGATACACAGTAATATCTAATAAATTGAGGACTGTTAAGGCAAATTATTTAGAAGAAAAGAAAAAAAAGTATTTTTAAAAATACTAAACTAATTTCACAGTAGTTTTGAGGGTCTATTACTATATGCCTTTCAAACTCTGTTGAGTAGCTACACTTAAGCTACTCTGATGAGTAGGAATTACTATAGACAGTTTCATCATTGTTAAGAATGCACAATATAAAGGAGCTCAAAAATAATAAGAAACATCACGTCCAAAATTTTACATGACAAAAGTGAAGCAGTTGCTGTAACAGAAAATAAAAGGATGTGATACTTGGAGTCAGGTAAGACCTCTATTAATATTTAACATATAAACTGAAAATCATGTCAAGAAGATGAGAAGCATAGGAAGTAAGAAAGTTACATGAGGAGTGAGATTATAAAGAGTTAATTAAAAGCCTAACAAGGAATGTTCAAACAGAAAGAAAGTGAGTATGGCTGGTTAGTTATAGGCAAGAGGGTATTATAAAAACAGCTTACATTTACTGAGTATTTATTATGTACCAGGCACTGTTCTAACCTCTTAGTGCATATTAACTCATTTAATCCTTTGGACTAAGAGGCAGGTACAATTATTATGCACATTTTACAGCAGAGGTGATTGTGCAACAAAGCAGTATAATAACACACAATGTTATATGGTAAATAAAGACACACGATTTTGACCCAGAGAGTCCGTATGAAACTCGAGTTTTGACTCTTTCCCATTGCACACAACTGCTTGGTACATAGTGTCCAAATCTCCCAGGATATTGGGGATTACAATTGGAATTGGGACATTATTGGATCATCTCAAGCCAGAGCATAACATAACTGATTTAGCTTTTATATGGACTCTGGCATCGGGTACATAAATATAGAAAAGTTACTGTAAAAATTAATGAAAGCAAATGAAGATAAAATAAAAATCATATAGCAAGCACTGAGGAAAAATGGACAGAGATGAGCCATTATATTTTTCCCCTATTGTATTTTCCCCATTACCTTCATAATTTCAATCAAGAAATTATGAAGGTAATGGGGAAAATATAATAGGAGAAAAAGAATAGAGGTCAATGGAGGAAACTCTTCTGCACTAATGAGCCCTTAGGGCATTCTAGGTCTATCTGCTACTACAAGTTTTGTATGCTCTTGGGCAATTAGATAAACTGCTGTGTACTTTTGTTTCTTTATCTGTAAAATAAGGAATTGAACCACTGCAATGTTCTGTAATTCAGAATGTACTACAAACAAGTAACCCAGTTAAATCCTCCACTGTTGACCTAAAGAAGGAGTGGGGAAAGCAGGCAAGAATCACTATATTCATGAAGTAAAACAAGAATAGAAATGAGTGGTAGAATTTTTTACTTTATAAGCCAAGAGAAACATTGGAATAGATTATCTCTGTGGTCTCTAGATTTAAAATTCTGTGATTCTATAATGAAAAATTATATAAAGAGTAAACTTTTAAAAATATTTTACATAAGAAATAGTTTCTACCTCAAAAACTAAGAGGAAAAGCTGTTTTTACATGAAAAGCAAAGCAAACTGAATTTGTTAAAATAACTCTAGGGCACCTCTAGGGCACCCCACATTGAACCCAACATTGTTCCCTGTCAAAATGTGTGCGAAAGAGAGAAACTATAAAAATTGCAAAAACTATTCACTTACATTAATCTAAGATGTCTTCTGCTGTTATTGCTGAAGTTCTGTTGCTATCTGATACAGGGCTATATGACCTCGAGAAAAAAAAGTACAAGTATATATGCAAAGAAGAAAAAATAGCAATATGCTTAAAAAAAATGAGTTATAAACCTTGCTTAAATTAAAATAATTTTATAAAAGAATTCTCAAATATAATATTGAATATAATTTAAGAATGAATTAAAATACTGTTTTTATGACATTAAAGGCTATTGTCTCAGCTTTATGAAAAAAAATTTATTATCAAAGAAAAATGCAATAATATCTGAATATATATAATGGCTCACAATTGTAAAACATGTTTGTGAAGCTATACATCTATGAATTTATGTGAATACAGGTTCATATAAAATGTATATACATATATACAAGCACATTACAACTAATGGCTGATAAAATATTGTTCATGGGAATAATTTTTAAACAAGTTAGATTCTTCTGGTAAACCATTTTGCATTGGGGATTACAGAAAAGGTATTCTTTACTATGACATTGTAGATCAGAACTTTTCAAAGGAAAAGACAGACATAACTTTTAAGAATAAACATGTAAGCCAGAATTAGTAAAGGAGAAAATACTAGCCAGTAAGAATGGAAAAAAAAAAAAAAGTAAGATACTCAAGTATACTCTTCTATATATTTTATTCTCCAGTCTCACATGTGCTGGAATGAAAGCCTGAATCGTGGTCTTTTAGTTATTTCCCCTGACCTTGAGTTCTATATAAGCACTGGATCTACTTTTCTGTATTCTTACTCTTGATTTTCTTTTTTGGTTTTGGTTTCCTGTGTTCAGAATGTTTCCAGTCTACTTTGCTCTGTGTTCCATGGTACATTCTGCTTCAGATCCTGCTGTGTGTGTTTGCTACCTAGATGCTTGCTAGATATGGAAACCTAAACCCAGTTTCTGAGCATTCCTTTTGTTGGTAGTTTAAAAGTGACCTCTTCATCATTCAATATACTCTGATCCAATAAATTCTGCTAATAATGGATCTACCAGAGAGGTACATTCTACATATTGTCTGAGATACTGACATGAATATGCTTTGAAATATATGAGATAGGAAATTCAGGTCTCCAAATTTATAACTAAATGTATTATATGTCATATTTAATCAAGATAAACGTGGGTTTGATTCCCAAGCTTTGTATACTTCAGTTAGTGAGTATATGATCCTGAATCTATAAAAAGAAGTAATACTTCACTCAGTAGTAAATACAACTATGAAACTTACTATCCAAATATTTGCCCAAATATTTGTCCAAATAATAGTTTCAAAAAGAATTACTTATATAGTTGGATGACTGAACTATAAGAAATGCTAATGTAATTTCTAATACTTCTTGCCATGAAAATTGACATTAAATAGAACAAAAAGGACCTTTGATTCTTGGGTCCTAGGGGAAGCCTCACTTGTCATGGCAATATGTAGAATGTCATGGCAATTTATCCAATTTTACTGACTGTTTATTTAATAGATTATGGAATTACCAAAGGAAATCTGAGGGAAGAGACAAAATAGTTAATCTGACAGGGTAGAGATACTAACAGAATTAAACTTGCCTGTGGACCTTGAATTACTTTAGGTTCAATGTCTGTGCCTGGTTCTAACTACCATCTTTCTTTCTTTCTATACCATAAAGAAATTGGAGTTAGCTTTTTAACATAAACTTTAAATTAATAGCGTGTATATATAGTATGTATAACCCTGCCAATCCAATAAGTATGTTTTCCAAATAAGTACGTTCAGCTTCTTCATAGGCTGAAGTGCATTTAAAAGTGGAACAATGCAGAGGCTAGATTGCTTAGTGATTTATTCAAGTACTATGAGAATTAAGCTTTTTTTTAAGTGCAACTCTTACAGAATATCTCTTCCCAAAACTTTTAGAATAAAAAAAAATTAATTGAGGAGCAAAAAATTATTATAAAATCTCTGTGTTGCTTCAAGGCACTTAACACAATAACAAAGATTATATTTTGAAATGTGCCAAGTGCCTCTACAAGGTGTACTGTGTGCAAGTGTGTGTGTATGTATATTGCCCAGAATGAAATCAACTGATATTACCACATTGACTCAGGTATCTGCAGCTGACACTGCACCCTTCAGGCATTTTGGAAACCTTCAACTAAATGCTCAGACAGCTGACAGGAAAAGAATGATGAATTAACACACTCAGGGGAAGGATAATAGCAAAGGGAGACTGCTAAGAAAGTTTGGAAAGTTAACTTGTAAATATAATAGAGGTTTAATTTTCACAGTGTTCTTAACCTAGAAGATTTCGGAGAAATTCCACTGTATCTCAAATATCTATCTTTCTATCTATTTATTAATATTATTTCTAACTATAGTAAAAGCATTCATTGATTAAACAATACCTATGGAATACACAGATTTTGGTAATAACTTAATTTTGGGTTTTAGGTTGTATTGTATAAATTATTGTTCTAATCAGGAAATATCTTGGTATTTTCAATATGAAAAAAACCATTATCATATTTATAACATAAAACACATCCTAAAAGTCTTTGTTTGGTAACATGACAAAACTAGGGTATATCCATTCAATTAAAGTACAATGTTGTTTAAAAACTCACACAATAGCAGTACATTTTTTAAAAATTAAATTTGTAAGCTGAGTAGTGTTTGTATTTATGGATTAAGGTTATCATTAATAATTCCCCTGAAGAACATTCACATTAGTTCTCCTCTGATTTTCTCTATTTTTTATTCAATATTAGATTTAAAAGAAAAAAGCACAATTGGGCCTAAGTCCAGTAGAAATAATTGATTATTTTTTGCAATGTTGATATACCTTGGCAGTGAGAATAAATCAAGATTATCACATGAAATATATTAAAAACAAAGCTAAACTGACATATATTTGAAAGTTTCTTGATATATGCTTACCCACCCTATTTCAATTTCTATCTCTTTAAGGAAATTTTTCTACTATTCTTTAAAAATGAGCATATTATTTATTTTTTCACTTATTCTGCTTAATTAATATGGCATTTATTTTTAATAATAAGTTCCATATGTATTTTGAAAATATGCTGTTTTTCTATATTTTAACCTCCTTGCACAGAGGGCACACAAAATTCTTCACTGCTTACCTCTGGCATAAATTCTTCCAGGTTTTGAATTTATCTCACCTGAGCAATGAACAGGTCTTATAAGAATTGAATTGAATTCAGTTACTTACAGAGAAATTTGGTAGCTTACACCAAACTTATGAGTGATTAGGGCCTTGGAAATATAAGCAACTATTTTTTGGGAAGTCATTTTAAGAGTAACTTGGAGTAACTTTAGGAGAAAATATTTCTAGTGACATCAAAGCATACTGCCATTTATTGCTTTCTAGTTGAGCCATAAAATCCAGGTTGACTGGTAAACAAAATGACATTTGACAAGAAGGAAAAGTAGAGAAATATAATTGTAAAACATATATAAATTGTATAGTTTTTTCTACTATAATAAGACATGTGTGTTAATTGCTTATGAAAACATACCACCTTCCCAGGACACATAGTGAACTAACATTATGAAAAGTTTAACATCGCCATCCAGCATCACAAAACTGCTTTCCCGTAAAGAAGCCTGCATCACCTGCAGAAATACTGTGGGATAGATATTGCTGGAGGCAGAACTGACTTAAGCACCTCACCGTGACTCGTAGACCGCTTCCTTCAACAACTGATTGCATGAGTGTCAGAATACACTGGAGAACACACTGTTTTTTTCTCATTGCCAGACAGTCACAATTCTAGGAAACGGCAGCGTTTCAGCAAGAAGAGGAAGTATTAGAGCAAAATTCAAACTTCCAACAGTTTTTATGCATTTTAACTGCATTAAAGTGCATTTAATGAAGTTCTATAAAATGTCTTACAAAGGCAAATGCTACATCAAATCTCAAAGGAGAAAAAGGACAAAAATAGGCAGTGTTTTGTGAGTGCCTTACATGAACTAACTTTTTAATCCTTAAAATAGGCCTCTCTAGTACTATTATCATTCCCATGTTATAGATGAATGGCTGGGCACAAAGAATTTAAGTAAATTTCCTAAGGTCACACAGCTAGCAAATTGTAGAAAATATCTCTTAATTCAGTTTCTGCATTTAATGAAACTCCAGGGATTATAGCTCATTAAATCCTCATGACTAAGATCAAGTTATAGTTAATAGAATTTATCAAGAATATGCATGCAATTATTACAGGAGTTTTACCTTACAGCTAAGAAAAAATTATCTTACTCTTCCATGAACTTCTGCTTATTAAATAACTATCACTTATTCAATAAAAGCATTTATTGGGAAGATGAGAGAAGTTGTTATGTACTAATTGATTATCAGTTATTAGAACTGGCACAATAATTTTTTAGGTCAAATCAATAACATAGTTGTCATGTTTTATAAGTTTTTGGATTTTTTGCATATATATTTATTTATGTAACATGTATCTCTAAGTTATTGTAAGAATTTATAGGACATATACTAGGAATACATAAAAAGAACTGCTCTTTAAAGTCAGGGGAAGTGAGTTCTCACCCAGACTTTGACAAAATTAGTCATGTGAACTTGGACAACTTATTACATGTTACAGTTTTATTTACTTTATCTGTAAAATAAAATGTTTGACCTAAATTATAATCAAGATTAATTTCACAGATCAAAACATATATAATTTTAAAATGTTTTAGTACATTCTAGGTAATTTTTTCATCTGACTTTTCATTGTCTCATACAAATGCACAATTTATGACTCTGTGAAACAAAGAAACAAATCTGTTAGAGAAACAAATCTGACTCAATTACATTCTTTCATGAAAATATGACAGTTTATATACTTTGTGGCCAAATAAGCAACTTCTTATATTATGCAGTTCTCTTTTCCTATGCCATTTATAGTTTCATCAGATGAGATTCTATTCATCTATTGAAGTAAAATTTTACTTTGTGAAGAGAACCAGCACAGAGGAAAAATGGTGGTTTGAGAGCCAGCAGTTATGGGTTTATACCACAGCTTTACCACCAGTACTTCTCCAAGATTGGGATAGTGTCCTGACAGCTGATAATTCAGTTGTGTTTTGAGGTGATACAAAGCATGTCAAAAAAGTATAATCAATGGATGTTTTAGTTTATTTAAATTTTCTGAAAAGCAATATTCTGCAAGCAAAGTGTTCTACAAAGCAAAAGTACAGTCACTGAAATTAATAAAACTATAGTCCAATGAAAGTGATTTAGGGTATAAAGATGGAAAAAGGAAACATAAATTGTAATAACATCTAAATCCAGTACACAGCATTATTTTCTCTTTATCCCATTTTCTGAAAGTTCTGTTATTAACACTTTTTCAGTAGTGTAGAAATCATACTACAGTGAAACTTCTAAGTTTGTGGATCACACAGAATTTTTCCTAGTAATGAAGTAGGAAAATAGCTAAAATGTAATAATGATTAGTACTTTACATATATTACCTAATTTATTATAAAGTATTAAACTTCATTTTATAAATATGAAAAACATAAATATTATAGAATTATAAATGTATGTATAAAGGCGCTTTATATTTATCTTTATATTTATTTATAAATATAGTTACTTATATACTTAGAAAAATATATAAACATTATAAGTACATATTTATGAGCATATATAAAATACTCATAAACTATATATGTTATATATATATAAGTATATTTATATTTTCTTATAAATATCGAAATAATTCAAATATAGTAATAATTCTTTATCCATATTAACTAATTTATTATAACCTATATTAACACTTTACTGACATTAACTAATTCATTCTTCAAAAAACTATAGATTCTATTTAATGGACTCACAGAATGAGGTAGCTTAGGGCAGAGAGACTGTGACTTTCCCAAGGTCACATACCTTTTAGATAGCAGATCCTGGAAACCAGACTTTAAGGAACTAATTCATATCTACTACATACATTTGCTTTGCAAAATTAATATTCAATAAAGTTTTGTATGTTATTAACAAAGTGTTTGATGAGCTTCAAATGGGAGAAACAAATGTATTTAGAGAAAACCTAAATTATAAACATAATAATACTAACTTTTCTATGGGACTTTTAATGAAATATTTAAAGTTATATGGGGCTTGATTGCAAATCTGAAATTCTGCTCTATCTGAAGTTTTGGAAATTAGATTTAATTTCTAAGAGGCTCAGATTCCTCAGCTGAAAAAATATGTAATTTGAACATCATTCATGTGTTAGAGTTAAATGAGAAATATATAGGTGCCTTGTGCAGAGCATAGGTCATGGCAATTGATAGAATAACACAGATTAATACAGAAAGAAGAACTATAGTCTGACCTCGGGTTGCCTCAGCCTGCAGCAGCCTGAATCAGGATCTCAGTTCCCCAACCAGAGATTGAAGCCAGACTACGGCATTGAGAGTCCCAAATCCCAGTCACTAGACCACAAGGGCCAGTGGCTAGTGATGAGGCCTTAGCTCATCTGCTTTGGAGAAAGGAATTTTCAACAAAGAGATGGAAAGTAGTGAAGTTAGTAAAGTGTTTATTAGGAGGAAAAAAGTACGTATGAATACTGGGCAGGATCAGGGAAAGAGTCGTGTGCTTTGGGGGTAATTTAAATCCCTAAGACTGACAGTGAAAGTAGATTGGTCAAAGTTTAAGTTCCTCAAGAAAACCAATATATCACATTTATTTGATATAATTTTCTGTGTTTAATTTAATTTTATCTGACCCTTCCTTTACATTAGGATTTTTCATACTTAATTTGATCTTGCTTCAAAATATAACCATTAATATTGATCTACAATAATGATTATTTTCTTGCATATCCATTTAGAACTTTGTCCTTATTTTACACAATAATAGTAATAAGCACAATAAACATTGTGATTTCTGATTTAAATTTCAGACTGATGAAATATACAAATAAATAACTAAAGACTGAACAAAATTCAACTTGATTCTATTAATAAACTACTATGTAAATTTCTCATTTAACCCAAAACTCATTCTGGGATCAATAACAGCTAAAATCACTGAAGAATATTTTTCCCTTCTGAGTTCAAAATCCAGCATTTAAACTCTAGCAGTAACTAGCAAATCTACTGCCCAGATCTTTATTATTCATCAGGAGAAGGAATCAGAGTTCTTTGTGAATTTACTGATTCCAGTGCTAGAACAAGAGGATAAAAAGAAAGAGGAATGTCAAAAGGGCATAGGGAGCTCACCTGAAAGAACTACCCACAGCCAACATTGAAATAACACCCTGAGGAAGAAAATAAATTATGATAGCATTGGATTATAACTCAAAGTATAAAATAACCATCCACAAGTCCATACTGAGAGAAAAAAGAGAAAGAAGGAAGCAAGGAAGGAAGGAAGGAAGAAGGAAAAAGGAAAACAACTAAAGAGAGGGAGGGAGAAAGAAAATAAGGAAAAGGATAACTTTCTTAGAGAACAGTTCCCATTAAAAATGTTGAAGGAATAATGGCTAGAAAATCACCAGTATAACACCACAGAATAATTACCACAGGCTAGAACTACCAATGAATGCAGAAATTACCAAGCTAAAATTGAATATATGATATATGTCTAGTTTCAAAGAGAGAATTATAAACTATATAATAAAGGGAAAACAAGTAAATTTACAGTGTCGAATCCTAGCAGACACCATACACCATCTTAACCAAGTGCTTAAGGTTAATATTACAAATAATACCTGTGGACACCTTGTAATCCCTGATTTATTCACAGAGAGTAGCATATTACTTTTGTTGTAACCTTCCCAACCCCATCACCAGAAAAAAAAATTAGACAAATCAAAATTGAGAAACATTCTATAAATAACTGAATTTCCCCCTTTAAAAAATGTCAAGGTCATAAAATATAACAAAACATCGAAGGGCTGTAACATTAACAAACACCGTAATTAGATTTCTATCACTGCTGTAACAAATTACCACAAATTTAGTAGCTTAAAACAGTACACATTAATTATCTTACAGTTCCACAGATCAAAATTTCAACATGGTTCTCACTGGGCTAAAATAAGATATTGGTAGCACTGATTTCATTTCTGTGAAGGTCCTTGACCTTTCTAGCTTCTAGCTTTGGCCCATTTTCTCCATCATCAAAGGGAACAACACATCTCTCTAACTTTCTTTCTATCTTCACACATCTTTCTGACCACAGCAATGAATGGTTCTCTGCTTTTAAGGGTTTTATGTGATAAGAATGTGCCCACTTGGAAAATCAATAATAATTTCTCCATCCCAAGTACCCTACATTCAATCATTCCTTTAGCCTTGTAAAGTAACATATTCACAGGTACTAGGGATTAGGGCATGAACATTCCAGGGGCAGGTAGGGCGAGGATTAAAGTGAGCATTAGTGTGTGTATTATAGAAACACGAGAAATACACAAATTCTGGATTGAATACTGGACCATAAACTGAACATTATTGGTGAAATCCAAACAAAGATTAATTTGAAAACCACTTTGTAAATTGAAAATTATCTCAAAATAAAAAGTCAGACAAAGAAGTGTAACTAATGGTTGCCTGGATTGAGAGCAAGGGAGAGGAACAGATAATGGACATGATTATTCAGGCTATGGGACGTTGAATTAAATGGATGACTGATATGATACATAAAATAAAATACCCTTCAAAAATTTTATATATTTTTAAGTGCAGAATGTCTAGTTTTTTTTTATAAACATCAGTCCTTTCAAAGCCAATTTTTAGAAAACTATGTTAATATATAGAATAATGTAAGTACTATTTTTGATTGATAAATTAAATGTTTAGAATATAAAACAATGATATCTTTATTTGCACACATAGGTGTACACACTTCTTTTGGAATTTCTGAAGAAATGTCTGATATTTACTTGTTATTTCAACTCTTCAAGAAAATTAGTCTATTCTATTCAAATAGCGCAAATCTTTCTTTGTGAAATCTATTAAATTACTCAAGACTGTGAAGCAGTAACTATATAGCATAACTCATGTCATATTACTACAGTTTTCAGTAACAAAAAAATTTTCCATAGCTATGCAGAAAATCTAGTAAAATCTTCTTCTTAAAAATGGAAGAACTAAATTTCTTTTAAGATCAATTTCAATAAATTAGGGTATTAGTTAAAGCAATAACTTTGGAAACTATATTCTTGAATGCAGTTACTCTGGATTCAAAATGCTAATTATAGTTGAAAATAAATTATTTTTAATTCTCACTTAAAGTGATCTTAAGTGACAAAGTGAATGTCCCTGTTTTAACAGTGTATGTGTGATGTCAGTCTTTACACGTAGGCTATTCATGCCTGCAATACTTTACATTTAAAATTATTCTTTTCCATCTAAAGATTATGAGATGCTAAACTTGAGTTTGTGTAAAGAAACAATTTAAAATCCATTGATGGGCTTCCCTGGTGGCGCAGTGGTTGAGAGTCCGCCTGCTGATGCAGGGGACACGGGTTCGTGCCCCAGTCCAGGAAAATCCTACATGCCACAGAGCAGCTGGGCCGATGAGCCATGACCACTGAGCCTGCGCGTCCAGAGCCTGTGCTCCTCAACGAGAGAGGCCACAACAGTGAGAGGCCCGCATATCGCAAAAAAAAATAAAATAATAAAATAAATAAAATAAAATAAAATCCATTGGCAACTTAGTGAAAAATTCCATAAATTATATACTCCTTTCTTTTGTGACTCTAAAATATGTGACTTCTTTCTTTTGTCCTCTAAAACATTTGATTTTAACTTTAAAAAGAAATCTTTTGAAAGAAATCCAAATGATACTTCTTCAATGTAATAAGAAAAATTATATCACTACTAAACATAGCTTTCTACTGGAGTTATGATGATTTGATTTCTGCATTTTTAGTGTAGTGACTTCTCCCTTTGTATCTCAGTCTGTGAAAGACATGTAACATACTTTTCTTAAGTATCATTAATTAGCCTGAAATCCTAGGTCTACCACCTCAACAGTTATTAGAACGTGGACTTGTTCAAGATATTTAATCTTCCCTTGATTAATTTGATCTGCACAAAATATACTCATATCGAATAAAATAACCAGTGAATAAAATATTAAAGGAATTAATCGCAAAATATGTTCAAAAATATTACAGAAAACTATTACTAATTACTTACATAGTTAGCTATTTTTTTCTTCAGCAATCTCTAATAAAAATTTAATCAAAATGTTTTCCAATGCTCATTTTGACATTAAAATATCAGTATTATTGCCTTGTCTATATTGTAAAAACACTGTACATAATCAAATACGTGTATTAGAATCTTCCAAAATAAGGTTGCTTTCTGTGTCCACACCTGTTAATGAGTCACAGATAACCTGACTAGTAATTTCTGATAAAATGCTCAAACTGATATTTTGGTGTGATTTATTATGATTTGTCAGGCAGTAATCAGTTGTGAACTCCAATTAAGTGTTGTCAATTCAATAAAAAAAAATGAATTTTGACTAACGATTAAAGACAAAGTAGAGGGCTTCCCTGGTGGCGCAGTGGTTGAGAGTCCGCCTGCCAATGCAGGGGACATGGGTTCGTGCCCCGGTCTGGGATGATCCCACATGCAGCGGAGCGGCTGGGCCCGTGAGCCATGGCCGCTAAGCCTGCGCATCCGGAGCCTGTTGCTCCGCAACGGGAGAGGCCACAACAGTGAGAGGCCCGCGTACCACAAAAAAAAGAGACAAAGTAGATTTAGCAAAGAGTATGTTAGCTATTTTACTCCAATATGCAAGTATTTGGGAAAAAAAAATTGTTTGCTCAGCTCTTGAGCTTGTACAGACTAAATAATTTATTTGGAGATATATTTGCATCAGCTTTATAACATTATAACATTATTGACTACTTGCTTAAAATATTGCCTTTGGAAATTGAAAAGAATGTTTTAAGTCTTTGCAGGTACCTCCTTTCATGCTTTATGAGACAACTGCTTTGGTGGCTTTCAGTGAAATACCTCTAAGAATACAACATTGGAAAAAATGTGTATTTTTTAACCATAAAAATCTAATTTTAGCATTTATTTTGTAAATAAAAAAGGATTTAATGTCACAATATGTGTAACTTAGACTTTTATTAATTTTATATCTAGATGTCAAAGTTGTGTTATGTGAAATCATATTAAATAAAGTAATGCAAAATGTG
This sequence comes from Monodon monoceros, assembly GCF_005190385.1. Lineage (NCBI taxonomy): Eukaryota > Metazoa > Chordata > Mammalia > Artiodactyla > Monodontidae > Monodon > Monodon monoceros. The sequence continues at coordinate 23,433 of NW_021700609.1, forward strand.
TTACAAGGCTCATATACTTGGAAAGATTATATTTCATAAAATATAGAAATAGTTCAAATGAATATGTAGTTATAGTCTGACTAAAACATTCAAGAATGGGCAACCTAATCATTCTGAAGTCTTTATTTCTTCTTTTTATTTTGAGCAATTATAATGTCCTATATATCATTTTTTAAAAATATTTATTTAGGCTCCGTTGGGTCTAAGTTGTGGCACACAGGATCTTCTCTGTGGCATGCAGTCTCTTTAGTTGTGGCATGCAAAGTCTCTTATTTGCAGCATGCAAGTGGGATCTAGTTCCCTGACCAGGGATTGAACCCAGGCCCTCTGCATTGGGAGCATGGAATCTTACCCACTGGACCACCAGGGAAGTCTCCCTATATATCATTTTTAAATCATGAAGTAAACTTTTTTTTATATTCTGTGAATAATGGAAAAGAGTTCAAATGTCTTTCAGAAAAGAAAATGCATTGTTTTCTGTTTTTAATATGAATAAAATTGGCTTAAAATAAGAAAAAATATGAAATTTATATCATAATTTTCATTAAAATGTTTCCTTTTAATGAAATCTTCTAAATGATGTCTGCACCTACTTTTAATATAATTTCCATGATTTTACTAAAATATTTTACATCTATGCCAAAAATTGTGTGAGGTCTGAGATTACATACTACTTGCATTCTAAAAATTTTGCCTACCACAATTTCTCAGGTGCTGTATATAAGACAAGACACTCAGGACCAGAGATAAAATTTTATTGCTCACAGCCCACTGAGCATTAGCATTAGTTCCTCTTGGCCCCAGTGCCATGTAGGCAACATAATATGAGCCCAGATGAACTGCATACACAGTAGGTTAACTTACAGGAGAGGAACTCTGAATCTCCTATGTTGAGCAATAAACATAAATTCTCTTTTCTTCTGAAGGAAGATTTTTTAATTTGGTTTATAAATTACTATGTATTTATTTTATAAAATATTCTTGCCTACATTTCAGGAAAATCATTATGTCATTACAGTGATAATGTTTATATAAGTTGTGCTTTACCAATAATGATTATCTAATAAATTTAAAGTAAAATGTAAGGATATTCAAAATATATAAAATTTGTATATATCTTGCAGGAAGATATTATCTTTATAATACTGGATATTCAACATGCTTAGACTTGACTCTCATGTTATTCTTCTTCTAAAACTGTGAGCTATAAATATATTCAGGAAAGGATTGTACCATGCAAAGGATATCCAGTCACTTGCAGGATATGCAAAACAATGAGAGATCCAGAGACTCACACCTGGATTTCTATAACTTCTTGGCTTATGGAAAATTTTCTGTGAGTATGCCACTCCAGCATATACTCTGACTAACATGACTGAAAAAGGCTAGGACCATATTCATTTAATTTGTTTCATATAGCATTCAACTAAGTTGACTTTCAATAGGATTCCATGCAGGGAAGTGAGACCAGCTTGCAACATTGATTTCAGCAAAACTTTCCCCAACCCCTGAGTTCCAGATCATTTAAAAAAAAAAAAATCCCATAAACAACAAGATCTACCTTAGAGATCCCAGAATCCCAGTGGCTTTCTTCTTACATTTTTATTAGCACTTCCATTTGGTCCGGTTCCTGAATTGAGGTATAGTAGTATACACTAACGATTGCACAGACTTCACCTTAGCCTTTGAGAAGAAAAACTAGGGAAATTCTATCATGAATTCTATCATTACCCTGGCCAGAGGGTTAAGGCTATCCAGAACCACTTTGGGAGCTAAGGTGTTATCACTTCAGCTAAAATCAGGAATAAATTTTCTAATACCTTTTCTAACTGGATGACTCTCATCTTAGAAATAGCAACCTAAATCATACCTATCAATGACTTATCCCTCTAGAAAGGTCCCAAAAATACACCAATGGAAGCCTCATTTTGTAAAAGAATCTAAAGTTATCTGAGGGCTAAATGGTCTGCTACTACCTTAAACAGTTGAAGTTCTTGGGACTTCCCTGGCAGTCCAGTGGTTGAGATTCTCAACTTCCACTGCAGGGGGCACAGGTTCAACCCCTGGTCAAGGAACTAGGATTCTGCATGCTGCACAACACAGCCAAATAATTAAAAAAAAAAAAAACTAATAAAAATTTTAGAAATATAAAAAATGAAGTTCTCTTTGGTGAAACAAGTGTTTTCAGGAAAGAGTCAAGCACAAACCTTGTTTCCACATAAATAGTGCACCCCTAGGGCACATATAAAGACCCTAGAAAGTATGTGTTGATGATAACTGTTGAGGCACCCTAATTGGGACCTACATCAATCAGTTATTCCAATGTGCTTTATCAGCCAGCTAGTAGGTCTTTCAATACCTAGCTCAATTTGAATAATTGAGTCTAGTCATAATTTGAAAAGACTACCTTGAAAACAGCCACCCAAAATTGTACTGTTTGTCCACCCATGCATTCACCTGTTGAATAGAATAATGGAAAAATAGCTATGGAAATGGTGTACAGAATCATCCACAAGTGTTGACAGGTGTTTTGTGTGGGAGGGGCAGTATCTGGGGCTTTCGCTTGATATTTTCCCTTGATATATTGGCTTCCTGGTAATATTCAGAGATATGCTCATCAAATCATGATGAGAGCCATCTGGCAGAGAGATGTTAGACCGAAAAGTCAAATAAAACTAAGATGCTTATAAATTTTGGAGAGCTACATCAGGGCCTTTCTCTTTGAGAGAAAAACTTAAGGAACACATCTTAAAGACAAAGATTATAAATGATCTGGGTGTTCTTTTAAGGAGAGAAAACAACATTATGTCTAGAAATGGTGAAGGTTGAATCCAATCTTAGAAAATAGTTATATAGAATAATTTTCCTCCATGCCCCCACCCTCCAGGAAGGGGCAAAGAGATAAACGGTCACTTGTTTGGGTCAACTAGCAAACAAGCTCAATAAGCTTTTATGCCAATGGGAAATAAGAAAGGTAGGGTAAGAAATCTTTTAGATTTGACATTTGAGAAGGCAGTCTTAATGGTCAAAAGACCAGAGGTTGAATGGTGGTAAGGAATGTGGAGGTCCATCAAATACCTAGACTACCAGTTTATTTTTCAGTGACTGTTTTGATAAAGATACACCATTATCAGAATGAAATTGTTCTGGAAATTAGAAAATATAATATATTACTTTCAAGAAACACAATTATGTAACTGCAGTCAATTGACAGGACTGGAGCAGTAAAACTTTACACCTAAAACAGGTTTCCTTTAACAAAATACTAGCAAACTGAAACCAAGAATACAGTAAAATGATCAAACACCATGATCAAGTGGGATTTATCCCAGGGATGTGAGGACATTTTAATATCTGCAAATGAAACATTGTGATACACCACATGAACAAATTGAAGAATAAAAACCATACGATCATCTCAATAGATGCAGAAAAATCATTTGACAAAATTCAACATCAATTTATGATAAAAAAAAAAACTCTCAGAAAGTGGACATAAAGGGAACCTACTTCAACATAATAACAGCTGTATAGGACAAACCCACAGCTAACATAATACTCAATGGAGAAAAGCTGAAAACATTCCCTCTAAGATCAGGAACAATACAAGGATGTACATTCTCACCACTTTTATTCAACATAGTTTTGGAATTCTTAGCCATGGAAATCACAGAAGAAAAAGAAATAAAAGGAATCCAAATTGAAGAAGAAGTAAAACTGTCACTGTTTGCAGATGATGTGATATTATACATAGACAATCCTAAAGATGTTTCCAGAAAACTACTAGATCTCATCAATGAATTCAGTAAAGTTGCAGGATACAAAATTATCTCTTGCATTTCTAGACACTAACAACAAAAGTTCAGAAATATTAATTAATAAAATAATCCCATTTATCATCACATCAAAAAGAATAAAATAACTAGGAATAAACCTACTTAAAGAGACAAAAGACCTGTACTCTGAAAACTATAAGACACGGATGAAAAAAAACAAAGATGACACAAAAAGTTGGAAAGATATGCCATGTTCTTGGATTGGAAGAATCAATATTGTCAAAATGACTATACTACACAAGGCAATCTACAGATTTATTTTAATCCCTATCAAATTACCAATGACATTTTTCATAGAACTAGAACAAAAAATGTTTAATTTGTATGGAAACACAAAAGACCCCAAATAGCCAAATCAATCTTAAGAAAGAAAAATGGAGCTGAAGGAATCAGGGTCCCCTGACTTCAGACTATACTACAAAGCAACAGTCATCAAAACAGTGTGGTACTAGCACAAAAACAGAAATATAGATCAATGAAACAGGATAGAAAGTCCAGAGATAGACACATGCACTTAGAGTCGCCTAAGCTATAACAAATGAGGCAAGAATATACAATGGAGAAAAGACAGTCTCTTCAATAAATGATGCTGGGAAAACTGGACAGCAAAATATAAAAGAATAAAATTAGAATATTCTCTAACACCATACACAGAAATAAACTCAAAATGGATTAAAGACCTAAATTTAACACTGGGTACTATAAAACTCTTAGAGGAAAATATAGGCAGAACACACTTTGACATAAATTGCAGCAAGCAATATCTTCTTGGATCCATCTCCTAGAGTAATGAAAATAAAAACAAAAATAAACAGATGAAACCTAATTAAACTTAAAATCTATTGCACAGCAAAGTAAACCAAAAACAAAAGGGATTACTTTCTAAAATATACAAATGGCTATGCAGCTTGATAGAAAAACAAACAACCCAGTTTAAAAATAGGCAGAATAATGCAACATTGTAAATCAACTATAGACCAATATAAAATATAGTTTTTTAATGGGTAGAAGAGCTAAATAGGCATTTCTTCAAAGAAGACACACTAGATGGCCAAAAAGCACATGAAAAGATGCTCAATATCACTATTTATTAGAGAAATGCAAATCAAAACTATAATGAGGAATCATCTCACACTGGTCAGAATGGCCATCATCCAAAAGTCTACAAACAATTCTGGAGAGGGTGTGGAGAAAAGGCAAGCCTCCTATACTCTTGGTGGGTAAGTAAATTGGTACATCCACTATGTAGTACAGTATGGATATTCCTTAAAAACTAAAAATAGAGCTACAATATGATTCAGCAATCCCACTCCTGGGTATATACCTAGAGATAACCATAATTCAAAAAGACACTTTCACCCCAATGTTCATTGCAGTACTATTTACAATAGCCAAGACATGGAAGCAACATAAATATCTATCAATAAATTAATGGATAAATGATATGGTACATATATACAATGGAATATTACTCAGCTGTAAAAAAGAAAGAAATACTGCCATTTGTAGCAATATGGATGGACCTGGAGATTATCCTACTAACCAAAGTAAGACACAGAAAATCAAATATCATATAATATCTCTTATATGTGGAATCTTAAAAAAAAATTATACAAATGACCTTATTTACAAACCAGAAACAGACTCAGAGAATGAACTTATGGTTACCAAAGGGAAAGATGGTGGGGGGGAGGAATGAATTGTGAGTTTGGGATCGACATATATGTACTATTATATATACTGTGTAGTCAGCAGGGACCTACTGTATAGCACAGGGAACTCTACTCAATATTCTGTAATAACTTTTATGGGAAAAGAGTCTGAAAAATGATGGATATATGTATATGTGTAACTGAATCACTTTGCTGTACACCTGAAAATAACACAACACTGTAAATCAACTATACCCCAATATAAAATAAAAAAAAAAAATTAAAATATATATAGTTCCCTGTGGTATACAGTGAGTCCTTGTGTTTGCTTTATGTATAGTGGTACATATCTGTTCACCTCAAATTCCCAATTTATCTATCCCTCCCCCTCTCTCCTTGTTTTGTTTTTTTTTTAATCAGCCATAATCCATAGTTCACATTGGAGTTTATTCTTTGTGGTGTACATTCTATGGGTTTTGACAAATGCATAATGACATGTATTCACCATTATAATATCATACAGAGTATTTTCATTGTCCAAAAAATCCTCTATGGTTCACCTGTTCATCCTTCTCTTCTCCATAAGCCCTGACTTGTTACTGTCTCCAGAGTTTTGCCTTTTCCAGAATGTCATGTAGTTGAAATCATACAATACAAAGCCTTTACAGATTGGCTTCTTTCACTTATTAATATGCATTTAAGATTCCTCCATGTCTTTTTGTAGCTTGATAGCTCATTTCTATTTAGTGCTGAATAATATTCCATTGTCTGGATGTACCACAGTTTATTGATCCATTCACATTTTGAAGGACATTGCCACAGTAGTTTTTTTTTTTAATTGTAAAATGGTGACAGTCATAATAATATCTACCTCATGGAGTTATTACTAAGATTAAACAGTAGGATATAGGTGCTTAATAAATGATTAATCAAACAAGCAAATATAAAACATGTATCAACAGTGTTGAGACACCACCAATTGCCTCATAGGGGTGTAAAAAGGTCAATTTGCCAGGAACAAGATGGAGGCAAAGTCCTGTACAATGTGGCTTCCCTCACCATGAGGAAACCAGTCAGTTTTTGGCAGGAGGCAGTCTGACTTGCAACAGTAGCTTTTATATTATAAACATGTAATCCTTTATTTGTGTCCAGTTTTTGATGGTGGATGTGTTGCAATATCTTGCAGGATGATAGAATCAGTCATCAGTGATGGTAATATGAGTTGATTAGTAGTTTCATTATAGGTGGTATCATCAGAACCTTACTGTGAGAATCTTCATGAATGTTCCCTATTCTTTGGTCAATAGCAGAAGTTTATTTCCAGATTACACAGCCATTAAAAGGGTAATCTTCAGTCTTACAGTGTGGTTGTTTTCTAAATTGCAGACTGAATAGGCAAATGATTTTGAATAGTCCAATAAAGAATAACCAGGGAGGGAGACTAATTCAAGAATAGTGTGAATTTCTCCATGGATCCTCTCCCCAGTGAACAATGAAAACAAGTGAAAAATCATTTACATTTTTGTTTTGAGTAGCTGGAAATTGTCCTAAGTGCATGGAACATATGAGAAATGACTCATTCAAGAAAATTTACTAAATCTTGATTATTTATTATATATGTTATTTGAGGAATAAACCAATCCCTATCCACTCCAGCTTAGCATGATGAAAACACCATTGTGAATGTATAGGCCAAGAAGACAAGGAGCACCTTTTCCTAGTTGCCATCCAAGGACTTCAGTTTCACTCAAGGAGGGTCAAACCACCAGCATTTCCCATTCATCCCAGCAGAATGTGGAAAAAGCTAAATTCCAGGTGAGTTTATCCAAGAGATAAAGTCTGCTTACAAACATGCAAGAAGATAAAAACTAATACAAACTCTAGAAAGGGGGAGAAGGGAAAATCAATATCCAAACTTGCTACAATAAATAATCCAAAATGTGTAGTTTTCAACAAAAATTTATGAGATAAACAAACAAATACAAACAAAAAAAAAACAGAAAAATGTGACCCATATATGAGACAGCAGAAACAGTAACCAAAAACTAGATGTGGGAGAGACCAGATGTCAGAATTAGCAGATAAAGTCTTTAAAAAAGCTGTTATAATTATGTTCAAAGAACTAAAGGAAATCATGCCTAAATAAGTAAAGATATAATATTATTGTTTATCAAGTGTATAATATCAATAAGCAGATAGAAAATATAAAAGAAATCAAAATAAAATTCTGGAGTACAACAGTTCAATACTTGAAATCAAAATTATACCAGAGACATTTAAAAATAATTTTAATTTGCAGAAAATGTTATCAGAAAACTTGAAAATTATTCTGTAGAAATTATGTGCTCTGAAGAAGAGAAAGAAAAGAATAAAGAAACATGAATAGGACCTCAGAAACACAGAGTATGCCATTAAGCACACCAATTCATGTGTAAAGAGGATAACAGCAGAGGAGAGAGTCCAGAAAAAGAACAGATAGTTGAAGAATCACTAGCCATAAAGTTACCACATTTTATCAAAAGCATTTATCTATACATCAAGAAGCTACACAGACTCCAAAGAGGAAAAGGGCAAATAGAACCACAACTAGGCACATCATAGTAAAAATACTGGAAGCCAGAGACAAAGAGAAAGCCTTGAAAATGGCAAGAGAAAAATATCTCATAATGTACAAGGGAACCCCAATAAGATTAACAACTAATTTCTCATCAGAACAGTAGAAAACAGAGGAAGTGGGAAGACATTTTCAAAGTCCTGAAAGAAAAAAAAAAATTGTAAGCCAGGAATCTTCCTTTGACCACAAATACTTTCAAATGTGAAGGTGAAAAAGAATATTCCCAAATAAGCAAATGTTAGAGAATATGTTGCAAGTAGACATTTTATAAGAAATAATAAAAGAAGTTCTTCTTTAGGTTGAAAGCAAGTGTCCCCAAACAGTAATTAAAATGCACATTAAAAACAAAGAACACAGGTAGAAATAATTATGTAATTACAAAAGACTGAAAATTTATATTTATTATTGTTTTTATGTTGACTGATTTAAATGGTAATTGTATAAAACAATAGGTATATAATTTCACTGCTGGGCCTATATTGTATAGAATTGTACAGTACATTTAACAATAAGAGACCAAGGAAACAGTGGAAGCAAAGCTGTGTTGGATAAAGGAAGTAACAGATGCTAACTCCAATCCAGAGGAACAAATGAAGAGGACAAGAAATGATACATAAGAAGATTAATTTAACAAATGATATAAGAATATGCCTTCTCTGCTTCCTTCTCCAATATTTTCATGACAAAAAATTATATAAAATAATTATTATAATAATATAGTGTTTTTTTTAACATTTACAGATGGCAATGTGCAGATATAGGAATTGGAATAAAGCTATAAAATAACATTTTTATATTCACTAGAGTTAACATTGTCTTACTCTAAAGTAGATTATAATTTAAGATGAATATGGTAAGCTGTAGAGCAACTGGTAAGAAAATCAATTCATATACGCAGTGAAAAATTGAGGTGTTACACTAAGTAGTACTAATTTAATGCAAAAGAATGAGCAAAGAGCAACAAAAAAGACATGAGATGCTTAGACAAAAAAAGTAAAATGGCTTACATAAATTCAAGTACATCAAAAATAAAATTAAATGTGAATGGATTAAACAATCTAATCAAAAGCCAGAGATTGTCACATTAGGGGAAAAAAGACCCAAATATATTCTGTCTAAAAGAGTAATACCTTTGGTTTAAAGATACAAATAGATGCAAAGTAAAAGTGGGTAAAATGTTCTGCATGCAAACAACAAGCATAAGAAAGCTGATTGGATTATTATCAGGAAAATAAGTTTAAAGACAAATGAAAAAATGTACAGAAGATTACAAAGATCATCTTACAGTAATACATAAGTTAATTCATCAGAAATATATAACAATTTAAACACATATGCAAATAACTGGGGGCCTAAATGTATGAACCCAAAACTGACAGAATTAAAGAAAGAAATAGACAATTCAATAATAATTATTTAGAAACTACAATATTTCGCTTTCAATAATGTATGTAATAACTAGAAGAATATCAACAAGGAAATGGAACAATATTTTAAAACATTTAGACCTAATGGTTATCTCTGAAAGACTCCCTAAACTGTACATTTTTCTTCTCAAGAGCACATAGATCATTCTGCAGAAGAAACAATATGCTAGATCATACAATGACCCTGAATAAATTTAAGAGGATTGAAATAATGCCACATGCAAATTATATTTTCAAACCAAAATATAATGAAATTAGAAATTAATAACAAAAAATTGAGGAAATTCACAAATTCTATGAAATTAACACAGACCTAACTAATCAATAGGCAAAAGTATAAATCAAAGAAAATTGAAAGCACTATGAGATTAACAAAATTGAAGACAAAACACACCCAAACTTAGGGAATGCAACAGAGCCAGGGTTGAATGAAAATGTATACCTGTAAGGCTTATATTTAAAAGAAAGAAAAATCAATAACCTGACTTTTCAATTTAACACAGTAAAAAGAAGAACAAACTAAATCTTACATAAAGAGAAAAAATAAAAATTAGAGTGAGAATTAATGAAATAGAGAATATAAACCATAGAAAAAAATCAATAAAAATTTTCGGTTTGAAAAAGATCTGCAAATCTATGAACTTTTAAAGTAAATTGAACAAGATGGAAAGAGAAGAGACTAAATTACTAAAATCAGAAATGAAAGAGAGAGCATCATTACTGACCTTATAGAAATTTTTAAAAAAATTATAAATGAATGTTATCAATAAGTATATGTCAACAAATGAGATAATATAAATGAAATGTACACACAGTTCTACGGAGATAAAACCTTGAAACTGACTCAAGAAGAAATGTAAAATTCGAATAGACATATAACAAGTAAATAAATTGAACTAGTTATTTTAAACCTTCCCATAAAGAAAACTCTAGGCCCATAAGACTTCACTGGATAATTCTACCAAACTTTTAAAAGAAGAATGAACACCAATTCTTCAGGCTCTTCCATAAAATAGAATAGGAAGAAACATTTCCAAACTTAGTTTATGAGACCAGTATGATCTTGATACCAACACCAGACAAACCATCAAAAGAAAACTACAAACCAATATATGTTATAAATATAGATGTAAAATCCTTTAAAACAAAAAAACCTAGCAGACTGAATCTGCAGTGCCTGCAATGAAAATAATTATACACCATAACCAAATGAGAATTATCCCAATAAAATAAGGCATGTTCAACTCTCCAAAAATAACTTAATTTAATATACTGTATCAATAGAGTAAAGGACAAACACCACATGATCTCAGTAGTCAAAGCAAACAATTTTGGCATAGTCTGACACCCTTCATGATAAACACTCATCAAACCAGGAGTAAAAGAAAACTTCTTCATCCTGATAAAGGGTGTCTGTTAAAAACCCACAGCTAACATCATACTTAATGATGAAAGAAAGAATGTTTCCCCCTATCATTAGGAACAAGACAAGGATGCCTCTCTCACAATTACTATTTAACATTATAATACATGTTCTAGCTAGGGGAAATTAATCAACAAGTATAAATAAACAGCACCCAAATGGAAATGAAGAAGTAAAACAATCTCTATTTGTACATGACATAATCTTGTATATGGAAAATCCTAAGGAATTCACTAAAAAATATTTAGATCTAATAAATAACCTCAGCAAGGTTACAGGATACATTATCTAACTACAAAAATAAATTTTATTTGTATACACTAGCAATAAACAAACTGAAAACTAAATTAAGGAAATAATTCCATTTACAAAACCATCAAAAAATATAAAATGTTTAGGAACAAATTTAACCAAAAAGGGTAAGATATGTACACTTAAGACTACAAAACATTATTGAAAGAAATTATACAATACCTAATTTGATGTTAATAAGTCCATTAGTTAACCCTGAAAATAATTAATATAGAATAAAACTGTTCCCCTTTTTCAAACCATACACAAAAATTAACTCAAAATGATCAAAGATGTAAATGTTAAAAGTAGAATTATAAAGTTCTTAGAAATAAATGTTACTGAGATGGAAATACCCTCCAAATTGATCTACATACTCCCTATCAAAATGCAGTGCTTTTCTTTGCAGTAATTGACAAAGTTATCCTGAAATGAATATGAATATAGAAAGCTATCCTAAAATTAATATAGAAAATTGTTTCAAAATAATTTTGAAAAAGAAAAATATTGGAGAACTTACCTTTTCTATTCAAAATTTGTTACAAAGCTACAATAATCAAGATGCTGACAGCTTTGAAAAGTATACCAGGGATTCCCTGGTGTTGCAGTGGTTAAGAATCCTCCTGCCAATGCAGGGGACACGGGTTTCAGCCCTAGTCCAGGAAGATCCCACATGCCGCAGAGCAACTAAGTCCATGCACCACAACTACTGAGCTCCCGTGCTGCAACTACTGAAGCCCACGCACCTAGAGCCCATGCTCTGCAACAAGAGAAGCCACTGCAACGAGAAGCCTGTGCACCACAATGATGAGTAGCCCCCATGGGCAGCAACAAAAACCAAACACAGCCAAAAATAAATAAAATAAAAATAAATAAATAAATATATATTTTAAAAAGTATACCAAAAAGGTTTAATGGGGAAAGGATAGTGCTAGGACAATTGGCTATTCATATGCAAAATAATGAAATTGTTGCCCTTCCTCAAACCATACACAGAAAATTACCTCAAAATGATCAAAGGTGTGAATGTTAGAGGTAGAATTATAAAACTCTTAAACAAAAATTTGGAAGTAAACATATATGACTTTGGTTTAGACAGAGTCTTTGTAAATATAAGCCAAAAGTACCAGCAACAAAAAGTAAGATAAACCTTATCAAAATTTAAAAGTTTTGTGTTTCAAAAAGATACCATCAGGAAAGTGAAAAGACAACCCAGATATTTGCAAATCAGATATTTCATAATAGACTTGTATTTCTTATACATAAATAACCCTTGCTATCAATAATAAAAAGAAAATAAATTTAAATGGGCAATGACAATTCTCCAAAGACATACAAATGGCCCATAAGCCCATGAAAACATTCTCAACATGATTAGTCTTCAGGGAAATGAAAATCAAAACCACAGTGAGCTATGTCATTACACACACTGAATGGCTATACATTTTTAATTTAAATGAAAGAAAAGAAAGATAAATATTAAAGAGAAAGTAGAAAAATTGGAACCCCCATATACCCTGCTGTTAGTAATATAAAATTGCATGGCTACTTTTAGAACAGTTTGAGTGTTTCTCAAAAAGTTTAAACATAGTTGCCATATCCTAATCCTAGGTATGTACTAAAGAGAAAAGAAAACACATGCTCACACAAAAATTCATACTGAATGTTCATAGAAGCATTATTTATAATAGACAAAAAGCAAAACTACCCAAGTTGAACAACTGTAGTAGCAAGTGAACCCCATTGAATTTAGATTTGCTTAACTATCAGTGAACCCCTCCTAGGAACTTAGGTGAAACTCTGTAAATGGAGATCCGCAGTGAGCCAGCAGTTCTGCTTCACATGGTGGAGTGGCAGATAAAATTTTCATGAAAGAGGTAGTTACTACTGTTTTATGTGTAACCACTTTTCTACTGGGGCCTGTCTGGTTGCATTCTTTACTATATCTTTTACACTAGTGAGAACTTTGTTGAATACTATTCATCATGTTAGTCCTTGAGTCCAAGATGACACCAAAAAATGGGTATTTTAGACCAGAAAGTCAAATGCATTCCTTGGATCAGATATTTAATTTCAACAAGATTCCAGTAGCAAGACAAGAGATGTTTTTTAAAAATTGCATACCTGGTAGCCATCCATAACTGAACCTGTCAGGTAGGCAACACATCCAAAACCCCAAAGAATGATTGCTGTTTGATGTTGTCTCCAGTTACTATCAAAATATCAATAACAGAAACTCAAAAAGCATCATTAGCATAGTGGAGTGTCAAATGTAGAAGCGTTTCTGTATATGCAAACTTTCTCAATCAGAATTTCCTCTGACACTTATGGGATGGGGAAGAAGGGGCCTATAACACAAGATAAGCATATGACACATCAATTCTTACTATGTATTCAGAGATAGAAGCAACAACAACATACATTGTGTTGCTTCAGAGAGTCCCCCACATACACTTGCACACACACACAACTCATCTTCCTTTCCCTGCTGTAAAAGTTCCTCAAACCTCATTATTGAATTCACACAACTCTTCTCTTCATAGGACAAGGTAGGATGTAACTTTTATCTCTATATCTGAGAAAACCATAAAAGTTAGATTCTCTCCTGTCCTCAAATTTCCCCTTTTGTGTATGGCTATCAATCACTCAACCCCACCTATAATCATCTCTCAGTTTAAAGCAGCTAAAGACAAAATAAAAAGGGAGGGAAGAATAAGGATACATGAAGGGAAAGGATGACCCCAAGGCAGTGAGCAAGGAAGATGAATTTTTAGTTTCAAGCAACACATGGTTGCTTGATGTTCAACCAAACTTTCAATATTTTTGTTCCATGCAAAGTTCTTTATTGACTGTAAGGTCAATATTAACGAAACCATTAATTTCATCTTTGAGGATCCCTTGACTGATTAATCATAGACACAACACTTTGCTTTTCTGTTGTAACTACACAGTTTGCATTTTGGCTTACTAGGTTTTGACTCACACAGTAGTGTCTTTAAAAAAAAAAGTTTTATCTTTATCCAGATTGTTTTCGGTCCCATTGTCATAATAGTATCTCTCACATTTCTGGCCATTTTTAACATAAGAGTTAGGGGTGTCTTTCATGTCAGATGGGTTGATTTCAAGAATCCATCTAGATTTATTTGGGTCTGTTTTTTATTCCTCAGAAAGTTCACTTCATTGGTATTTTCAACCCAATCGGGGGCAATAAAATCCAAAATACTATTTAATACCTTATCTGTGGTTTCACATGGGGGTTTGCCTGTCTCAGAGAAATTGCCTCAGGAGTGCCAAATATGCCTTATAGTAGCCTGTACTCAATGCAAATAACTCTAAGGCATTTTTTATCCAAATACATTTTATCCAAATAAATCCAAAACTGTTAAGATAGACTATAGAAGGGTCTGAGCTGTGCAACATCCCAGTCATTACTGTCCTTCCTTTGCAAGTATTATGTATCCCATTTCTTTATCTCTCAATGACTCTAAATTTTAAAAGTATTCTGATTTTCAACCCATAGTGGTCATGATTTTACTCTTTTCATTTCGTTGTGTAGGTAGCGCATCTCTGTAAGTTTTGTCAGCTGATGGAGGGAGGAAAGTAAGCCAGAAAATTGTGTCCATCCAGGATGAATCTTAGTACTAGTTATTACAATCTTAGTACTAGTTATTCACCTAAGCTGAAAGCCAGATGGAAAGGAAGTGCCCCTACTGAGAGGAGAGTTAGCAGCAAGTACAACATTCAGAACAAGTACACCATTCAGAAGATTGACTTTTGAACCATTTCCCAGCACTCAATTAGTAGTCATTGCCTCAAAAAAAGTCAGCAAAATGCTGGACCACTTATTGCTAATTGTCCATAAAATTGTTCTACATGCTCACTACTGATTTCCAGGGACCCCAAGTCTTATAAATTACCCAACAGATCTTCATTATTCTTCTTCAAGAGTCATGTCTCTGAGAGTATCCTATGCTTCACACCAAAACTGTCAAGAAATGTCAAGGTTCTGAGACTTTACTCTACTTGTCAGTTAACAAATGAGACTGCCACAATTTCATAGATGCTTGTAAAAGCCCAACAACTTCTGGGTCAAAGACAAAGGACTATAGTAGAACACAGTAAAGAACATGAGAACCAACATGTGATTTCCAAACAAATCCCATGGGTGCAATGAAATATAGGCCCAGATAGATGCCTATACCTGTGGAGGGTTGCATTAAAGGAGAAGAACTCTGAACTTAGGGAGCACCTATCATTTAGCATGCTTGTTCTTTGCTTTTGGATGCAAAAATTACATTTATTATACTGGACAGTAAACATGTCTGCCATTTCTTCACAGGGAGATATTATCTCTATATTCCAAGGCTATAGTAATACTTCTTTTTGCCTCAAGGCAAAAAAAATATATATATATATATACCCATCATATAAATATATATATACCCATTATATAAATATATGCATACCCATTCCAAGTCTTTTTATCATATAGGCAACTTAAAAAAGATAGCCCAGTACAATGGGCAATACTGCCTCACTCTCAAGATGTGCAGGAATATAAGACATCATTTTCTAACAATCCACATACATATTCATGTCTTTTGTGTTTAGTTATTTAACTTATATCGCTATAAACTCAAATTATATTTTGGAAAAATAGTATGTAATTTGGAAAACTGATAGGAAATATACATCTTTTCACATTACTATTGTATATTCACCTTAAATTCTATGAAAGGACTTCAAAAGAGGAACTATTTCATTTTAGTATTTATAGTTCAATAAAATTTCCATATTATCAACACAATAGGCAAATACTTATGATATAAAAGTACTATATATGGAAGAATTTTGTTGTCATTGAAACTATTAATATCTTTTCTGTTTCTTGAACTTTCTTTTCAACAACATCTCTTTAAAAATCCATATGGTTAAATCATAAGTAATACAAATTTAGAGATTATTCAGTAAAAGTCCATTTTTTTAAATGAGAAACTGAGGAAAAATGAGGTTAAATGTGAGGTTGTGATAGACTAGGTTAATGCGATCTACTAAAATGGCACAAAGAGTATGGCACCCTTTGTGCCATATTAGTGAGCAAGTACTTGGGTTTCCCTCTAATTCAGCTATTGTGAATTTTTTTCCACATATTTCCCATTTACATTGAAATATGGAAAATCAAACAAGAAAAATTATATACTCACACACATATATATTCATATAAATAGAGAATAGGAAAGCACAGTTAAATCTATGCCAATAAGTTAATATATGAAAAATGTATGTATTCTATTTAGCAGGAAAAGTACAGTGACATTAAAAGTTCTATTTAGATGAATCAATGTCATTAATTCATTGAATCTAGAAAGGATCAAATACATGTCTAAAACTTCATATCTCAAAATAACCCTATTTCAAATTATACCAAAGTATAGATGATGTGTTTATAAATTATGGAAATTGGAATTTTTTTTAAAAATTGGAAAATTAAGATTAGGAAAAATATACAATGATTTTCAGTTCACAACTTTATTGAGTGACAGTTTCATTAGAATAACAAAATAGAAGTACTTATAGAATTCATAAAGTAAAGTGAAAGGAAAAGTCTCTGCTCATGAAGAGTTTACAAAATTTATTGAAGGAAAATCAGGAAAGAAGAACCTATCTAAAAGTAACAGCAAAGTAATATATTACAAGAACAAAATAATACCATAGAAATGCATACATACTAGGAAAGATTTTAAAAGAATATTAGATTTAATTATTAGCTTATAGTTATTGATTAAGAGTGTCTGTTCTCTAACTCTAGAAGCTTCTCAATATGATCTATGTTCACAATTTGCCACTTATCATTTTTCCTTTTCTTGTCCCCATTTCTCTTCCCTGCTTCCTCACCACTATCTTATTATAGATCTGTTCATTAGCAAATGCTTTAACTACAAAATTTGTGCCTAATAATCTGGAATCATGTCCATATACCCAACTCTCTGCTGAAGTTCATTTAAATTCTAAATATAGTTTACACTAGAGACAAAATGAATCAATTTAATGACTGTGTTATTAATCAGAATAACAGAAATATGATTAAGTTGCTTTAAACATGTACAAATAGAAATTTAATGATAATTTCCAAAGTCATAATTTGAAATAAAAACTACACATGGATTTTGAAAAACTTAAGTGTAATTATATAATGTTACATAAATTAAAAATAATAACTAAAAATATATTGTTACTGGGTTGTCAATGACCCTAGGCCCTATTTCAGATGACAGAGCTAGTAAGTATATGTATTTACCTAACACAGGTATAACACATATCTGTTAGTATTTCTATATATATCTGATAACAGATATCTATCTGATGTCAGATGACAGAGTAAATCATGTAAATATTCAGGCAGGGTTATTATCAATATAAATAAATAAATATATATATATATATATATATATATATATATATATATATATCTTTGACTTTAATCTAGCCCCATGGAGCTTATTATGGCTTTCTGTGTTTGCCTAGATGTACATTTCTACTCTGATAGTGAGAAATCTGGCTCCCATTTACTGCTGTTATTTACATATCTGTTCAACCCCTGTATACATGCAAAATAATTTCAGAATTTTTAACCTATATTGATGTATCACTGTAAGAAACAAATTTTTCAAGGAGAATGGTTTTCTTTTCCCCTTAGTCTTACAGTTACCATTCAAACATTTTTCCAAAGTTATACTTCCCCTCACCCTCTTCAATGTAATTATGTAATACAAATGGATTCATTTGTCACATTCAACATTCTGTGCTGGGACTCTTGAAATCTGTTTATTTATTTTTAATTTGCATATGGTAAATGTCATTATTTATAGGTTTTAAATGCATAAGGTCATATATCTAATGCCCCATAACAGTTCAGTTGCTTATTTTTAAAGAGAATATTAGATGTAATAATAAGTTAATAAACCTGAGAATTTTAGAATGAATGTTTATATGGAAAAATTAAAAGTAATACATTTGATTTTAGAAAACAGGAAAAAATATCAATGGGGAAAGACAACAAAATGATATCAGTGAAGTTTTTCCCCAAAGGCTTAAATAGACATTAATGCAATAAATGTATACTCAAATACTATATCACAAAGTAATAGGTGCTATAAAGTAAAAACAACAACAACAACAAAAAAAAGAAAGCAGATGGAGAGTGTAGGTTGTGAGGTGGGAAATAGTTGCAGCATTATATAGTGGAGTCAGAAAAAGTCTCGCTGAGAAGATAAAATATAGACAAAGACTTTTAGAAGATGACAGACAAATATTCATGGAAGGTTATTGTGGTTATTGCAAGTAGGTGAAAATTTTAGAGCTGCACAGTCCACTAGCCACAAGTGGTTATTTAAATTTAAACTGATTAGATTTAATTAAATTTTAAAATTTAATTATTTCATTGAGTGTCAATGTTTAGTAACCACATGTACAGATTGCAGATTGCATACTAGTTCCATCCTTGCAGAAAATTCTACTGGGAAGAACGAGGCTTATGTTGGCTTTCTGTTGGGAATTTATACTTGCGATTTGGAGAAACAGCAAGGTGGATGAAGTGAAATGAGTAAGAAGAAAAGAAGTGAGAAAGATTATGAAAGAAGAGAGTAGATGGTAAAGAGAAAATATTTATGTGAAGGAGTTTGTTGGGAGAGAATCTGTCATGGATCCCAAGTGTCCAGATTGCAAGCCTTATCCCACTCCTGATAGTGAGCAGTCTGTGTTACTAGTCACATAGACAATAAAAAGGATCACAGCATTATTAATTAACTTATTTATAATTAATTATAATTAATAAAAAAGCAATCACAACATTATTTACAGTGTTATTTACAACACTAATATATATGAAATATATAAGTTCTATAGACTAAGTCTGAGTACCAGTTATATCAGAGGATAAAAGATAAGAGATTAAAGCAGAGAAGAATAAGGGCATTTGGAACATGATTTTCCAGGAACCTGGCTTCTAGTGCCATGAAATATCAAATAAATAGAGACCACTAAATTTAGAATTTAAGGGTGATGCACACTTTAAATTACTTACGTATATGTAGACCTTTGTATTTGTGGCACATAATACTCACCAATGTCAATTACAAAACTACTGCAGGCTTAGTAACATATACAGTTCCACAGATTATAATGGCTTTTACAAGGAACATTTAACATTCTACTAGAACACCCTTCAGTATATCAATACCAATATGCTCTTTGTCAACCAATTGTTGTGTCTTTATGTTGGGTAGCCTTATAGACATAAAGATGTTACTCTTCCTATTAAAAAAAAAAGGATATAATTTGCCAGATTTTTAGAATCAATCTGATCTGTTGGATATATTTTATGGTAATTTTTTTCCTTTTATCACAATCCTTGCTCTTATATGTTACCCTACTTTTACTATGTCTTCAGATTGATTCTCATTAAGTGTATTTTCATGAAGTGATTCTGACTGATTCTTTTTCATGTACCTGATCCTATTTTGAACATCTGATCATATTAATTCCTAAAAAGAAACCAGAATGGAACTACAATGTGAAGGGATTGACTAGGAAATTGAAGTATGTGTCCTTTATTTTGTAGAGTAGAAAGCTATTGATTGAACATTTTAATTAATTGAGGAACATGAACAAATTAGTGATTCAGGAAAATAAATCTAGCAACACAGTTTAAAAATAGTTTAGAGTAGGATGATACAAAGTGAGGAAAGACGAAATAGTCATATCCTCATTGCTAAGAACATCACCTAATACAGCAGCAATGCGAATTGAAAAGAAAAAGGTGGAAACATTTACTTTTGTGAAAAGGATATACAAGACTTACGTGTAGCAAATTTTGGGTATTATCAGTGGGATCAAATGTGGTACTGTGAGCAAGGTTATCTGATAAGGGAATAAGTGCTTAGGTCTACCTAAAAATAAATACGTGAAGGTCCAAAACTAGCTAGATCAATGATTAAAGGGAGTTTCCAACAATTGTTTAGGAGCATGTGTGAGAGTAGTGAGTGGGCAAGTACAGTAGATTGTTAGTTATAAATATATATATATATATATATATATAGTTAATCTAGATACAGTGATTTGCCAGTAAATCAGCTCTCCACCTTAAAAAAAAATCATTGACATAGTGTTTACCAATTTTTGTTGTATAAATATTCTCACCATGACTTATTTCAATTACCAATGATTTGACAAATGGCTCTCAAATTTTTGAAACATTTAATAAATGGTGCTGGTGAGGTTTGGCCAGGTCCAACACATCACTGTGAGTCAGTCACTTAGATTTATATCTCAACTTTACAAATAACTAGCTGGAATACTTTTGGTTATTTATAATTCTTAATAATAATTAATTTTAATTATAATTAATTATATTATACTTATATATTATATATAGAATATATATGTATTTACATTATATTTATATACTTATTTTATATATTTATATATTATATAATTATATATTATATTATTAATTAATAATAGTTAATATTATGGTTCTCAATTAATATGTTAGGCAAAATTTCTGTAAAAAATCCTCAATTTGGCAGACATTTTGCTGGGAGCTAAAAGTAGAAAGATAGATCTGTATTTTCTTTTACAAAAACTTACAGTGTATTGGGGGAGATGGCAGGGCAAAAATAATTTTGATTTGCTATGACAAATGCTATGGCCAGGTATATTGAGCTACTTGTCATTACATATATATAATACACTCTATAAAACCAGTTATTTCTCCACCTCTGTTCTTTCTTCTCTGACTCCTGCTTCTCTATTATTTCCAATACAAGATTAACTGCCTATTTGAAAGTCTTCCTTGAGTTCTTCAGCCTCAGGGAGGCTGTTTCCCCATGCTCATATTACACCTTGTGGAAACTTTTAATAATTTTATTTGGTTTATATAATTTTATATTAACATTTATATATTTCCCTATCTTTTCATTAACTTGTGAGATTACTGAAGGCTCACAATATATCTTTGTATATTTAGAATCTAGCATAGTATCAGGTAAAAAGGAAGTACTCAATAAATAAAATTCTAATTGAATTGAAGAAGTTTAATTCAATACTATAGAGGAAATTCAAGCATAGAAAGGATAATTAAATTAAATAACCTTAACTATCCCTTCCAGCTCTGAAATGGACTATATAATTATTTGATATCAGAATTGCAGATGTGGACTCATTTCTACTGACATTTTATTTCTGCTATAGAAGTGGGCAACAAGCCATGTGCTTAGGAAAAGAGGCCTAAGAAGTGCAAGCTTGGGCTTCCCTGGTGGAGCAGTGGTTAAGAATTTGCCTGTAAATGGAAGGGACACAGGTTCAAGCCCTGGTCCAGGACGATTCCACATGCTGCGGAACAACTAAGCCTGTGTTCCACAACTACTGAGCCTGCACTCTACAGCTCATGAGCCACAACTACTGAGCAGGTGCACCACAACTACTGCAGCCCATGCACCTAGAGCTTGTGCTCCATAACAAGAGAAGCCACCACAATTAGAAGCCCATGCACTGCAGAGTAGCCCCCATTCACTGCAACTAGAGAAAGCCTGCATGCAGCAACAAAGACCCAATGCAGCCAAAAATAAAAAAATAAAAAGAAATAAATTTAAAATAAAAGTGAAAGCTTATATAGCCAATATATATATTTATTTCCTGCAACTCAAAGCCATCTATAATCATGTATACATTTCAGTTAGCCAACAGGTAAATAGAGTGGGCTGGAATGGGACTTTTCTACCCCTACCAATAAATATATTGAGAAAGTGCAGCATTATTTTGTTTTAGCAGAGGGAAACAAAAAATGATACACTGGGATGTGATAGAATAGAATGTAATAATTAAAATTATTTTAGGAGCTAGGTAAACTTTGGTTTACAAATTTTGGCTCCCAGACAGGAATGAATTTAGCCTCCTTATAAAAATCATTAATGCACATGTGTGGGTCAGTGTATACCAGTGTATATTATTCACAAAAATTAACCAACAGTACCCCAAATATAATTGATAATAACATTATTGTTAGTCATTAAAATTGGATTCAGTTTACATATAAAGAATTATCCTTCTTCTCCCTCTCTACACTTTATTGTTCTTATTATTATCCACTTATTACCAGAAAGGTAGTGAATATTTTTTAAGACAGGTTCAAGCAAAAAGTTGTGTGCTCAACTGAAAGTCAGGCTCTGTTAGAGTACATGTTTTACTGAGAAATATTTCACATGCAGTAGCACCAAAATCATTGCTCCTGTCAAGAAAGATTGCATCTATTCTTCCCCTTGATTGATCAAGTTTAGATTAGTTTGATAGGACTTGTACTTCGCAAAGCCATTGTTGTTATTAACTATTTCCAGGGGTAAATTACCTCCATAAAATAGACCAGAATATTTCCCCTGTTGGCTGGCAAGAAGACAAACTTGCTGGCAGACAAGTAATACTCCCTCCAACGATGAAAATTGCAAAACTTGCCTGTTATTGTCTAGGTCACTAAGCAAATTAATAATCACTCAGTTGTAATCCTATTTTTCAGAGTAACCTTTTCTCTTCCAGGTGCTTATAATTGATTTTATAAGATATATTTTATTATCTTTTGAAGAAAACACTTAAATTAAGGGATCAGTAATTTCAAGGGCTACATATTTTCTCTTTTCAAAATGTGGGCACAACATCGTCTCTGGACTAAAGTATTTAAAATATTTATAAAAATATTTAAATAAGTAAAATATTTTACAATTATCATACTTTGTGACTATTTTATGTATTTTCAATTTTAATCTATTATTTTTGTTATTTTGTTTTGAAATATTTTTTTTATATTCCAGAAATTATTTTTGTTTAATGGTGTTATTTCTTTAACAAATCTCAGATTTAGTAAGTAGACAAGAATCATTATCTATAGAAAGGAAGATAAGTTACTCTTGCTGCATAGATCTCTAGAAAGTCCTTATTGCTACAAATCAAATTTTAAAATAATAGGCATATGGAGAATGCATATATATTTTGATAAGCACTATTTTTCAAAGGAAAATTAGGTCAGTGTAAGATTTACAAGTCATTGAATGTAATCCATTTATTAAACATTAATTATTGGGATTAATGATTAATCTGGGAATGTAGACATTCCCCAGAACTATGTCATCTGTCTATCAAGAATCAAGTTCTAGAGGTATAACATTCAAGAAGTAATAAAATAAATGTCAAGAAGCATACCAAATACAAAAGGATACAAACATGAGAACAAATTCTTCAATAAGAGACCAAAACAAATTATTTTAAGAGCAACTTCTTTTGGTTGATGAGACCCATGTTCATTTGACACTCTTTCACAGTTTGATGTAAATTAATCTTTTATGCTCAAAAGCAATTTTGTTTGGTATATTGTAACCATCAATGAGGCATTCAGTAAGTACCCAGATGAAAGTGGTAGAGAAGTATAGTGAGCAAGAAAAGCAAATACATAACCAGATTAAATATCTGACATAGTATGGATATAACATTATACCTTTCTTGATAGAACTAAGTAACAAACTGATCCATCTGCAGAGTAGTGCTATATCATAACATTGTCCTAGCTGTTAGCAGATTGTATATCTGACAGTAAATGTGGCTAATTTAACTTACTTGAAAGTAAGTCCATGTTGTTGATTCATAGATAAACACTGTCTGAATCATGTGGCAACAATATCTGTAATCCCATTAAGGAACCACTGTGTTGAGGACAGGTAGAGAGGGTGAGAGATTTCTCAGTATGATCTCTTGGTTCTACCTTCAAATTGTATCTCAAAACAGGCCACTTCTTCTCATGCCCTTCACAACAAGATCCATGATGTCACCATCCTTTACCTGGATTATTGCCAATTTATACCTCTCATTCCACCCTTCTCTCCACATAGTAGCCAGTGTGAGTCTGTTAAAATTAACTTGTATCAGGTTGCTCCTCTGCTAAAAAACAACAACAAAAACAACAAAAAACTATATTGAGTTTCCCACATGACTCAGAGAAAAATACCAAATATCTTTCAGAGACCTTCAAAATAAAAGTGATTTGGCTAACATTTTGTTCTTTCATTTTATGTCCTACTTAATTCCCCTTGCCTTACATTCTGCTTAAGTCACACTGGCTTTCTCAATGTTTCTGAAATACATCAGAAATTACTCTTCCTCGGAGACTTTGTACTCATGCTTCCTTTTGCTGGAATGGTTTTTCCTCATACAAGAGTATTATTTGCATTCTCACCACATTCTAGTCTTTGCTAAATTAATCACCCTGCATAACATTATAGCCACTTCCAACAAGTGTTTATCTCCTTAATACTAAATATTATCTAATGTATTATGCATTCTAATGTTGATGGTGTCCCCTACTTATCTCTCTCCACAACTATATGAAGGTTATATGAAGATAGGCATTTTTGTCTGTTTTATGTGATATTTGTATTCCTGGATGTAGAATAATGCCTAGTGTATAGCAAATACTCAATAAAATTGCTAAAACAGTCCACAGAATAAGTCTTTTTTGTCCATATGGTTATTACAAGAACTGGTAAACATTCGGATTTGAAAGAAACAGTTCTATTCTAAAACTATTCTCAGTGTTTCACTCACATCACCTAAACCTCCGTGTAACCACCTCTTCCTTCTTGATTATGGAAAATTCCAGATTGTTTTCAAAAGAATAATTAAAGGTCCATGAATCATTGTAGATTGGTACTACTGAAAAATTCTGCTTCCAAAGTGGATAACAAAGATTTAAAACTTGAAGTTTAGCCTACTAAAAAAAGGTTCTATTCTTTATCATCTTTCAAGAACATCCTTAAGTGGGGTTTTATTGCTCCAGTAGTCTCATCTCAGCTTGAACCAGCATATTTTCAGAACACAAAAAATCAAAGCCAATTGGTTCTTCTTTAGGCAACAGATCATAACAAATTTCTCTTGGGATCCTCAATGTGTGTGAAGAAACAGTGTCACTGCCGCATGACTAGGTGCACTGGAAACATAAGTCACATACTCATGTAAATTATTACCACATTCAGAATTTGCTAGAACCTGATTTTACATAGACAACTTCCAATTAACCATTGGTTGTTCCTTTAGGAACAGTAGAGCAAAGAAACACATTCTAGTTTGAATTTCAGATGCAACTTTGAGGTTATTGTAAAGAACCAAGTAGCCAAGGTAGCTAGAGCCTGTTCTTCACTCTGGAACTACCATTACAACCTCTGACTACAATACTATGACTAAATAGGCACTATCTATGTAAGTCAGTCATGGTTAGCAGTGGAAGTACCATCATGAGAAACTATGAATACCAGGAAGCTAAGAGAGAAAAACACAAAATAGATAATTCAAATATGACATGTGCCTGTGGAAATAATAGCAGAAGGAGTGATGCATAAAATCTCTCTAACTTCCATTTGCAAAATTTGCATGAGTACATCTATTTAGTGGAAGTTAAATGACAAAAGAGCAATAACTGCAAATAAGCCTTAGAAAAGCAGTTTTCAACTTCGCCATTGAGGAAGGCACATTAGAAGAATATTGAGATGGATGGTGACCACAAAGCCATATTATCCACCACAATTTATCTTCTCAATTATCCCCACATTTACTAGGTATCATGCAGCTATGTATCAATTATCATTCAGGGTGCAGGAGGATAGACCCTGAGTAGGTTTGAGGTGGGTATTTCCACCAGGAACTTGGGCAGCAGCAGCAATGGGAGATCGAGTGTATACAATGAGATTTGTCAAAAAGAAAATTGATTGAAGATAATTATAGCTAGTTTCTCCACTGACAGAGAAGAAAAACATAAATATGTTAAGGGACAAAATGAAAGCAAATATTGTGGTACTGGATAGGAACTGGAGATGGTGTGAATTTGTAGTAATATATTGATATATCTATATCAATCTATATGTATATTGATATACCCACATACATATACATGTGCATATGTATACACATAAATACATAAATGGATGTAAAAGTTTATATGCATAAATTACATACAGCACATATATATTCGTAAATAGTTGTATATGTGTGTGTGTATGTATATATATATAAACACATACTAGCACACAGTTGACCCTCTAACAACTTGGGGGTTAGGAATACTGAATCTCCATGCAGTCGAAAATCTAAGTATAACTTATAGCCAGACCTTCTTATCCATGGTTTCACATCTGCAGATTCAACCAACAATGGATAGTGTAGTAGTGTAGTGTTTACTATTGAAAAAAACCTTCTTATAAGTGGACATCACCAGCAAGCCACAGCTCTCAGTCAGCCATGCAATCACAAGGGTAAACAACAGAAACACAATCATTCTGGACCCATACAGCCATTCTGTTTCTGACTTTCATTACAGTATTCAATAAATTACATGAGATATTCAACAACTTTACTACAAAATAGGCTTTGTGTTAGGTGATTTTGCCTGACTGTAGGGTAATGTAAATGTTTTGGACATGTTTAAGGTAGTCTAAGCTAATTTATGATTTTGGTAAGTCAGGTGTATTAAATGCATTTTTGACCCACAATATTTTTAATTTATGATGGGTTTATCAGAACACAAACCCATAGTAAGTAAAGGAATATCTATGTGTGTACGTGTGTGTACATTCATACATTGATATATTCCCTGGCTCTGTCAACTGAGAAGAGAGAGGAGCAGTGACAATCCAATTAACAAAGAGCACAATTTGTGCCCTGATAATTGTTTGTAAATACCATTCTCGCCTAAAAGGAACCAAGGTTCCCTGGAGAAATGACTGTTTCTAGGGCTGGGTCAAAAAATTAGAAAATGATCTGAAATATTTTGTTTGTACCTGTTTGTACATGCACACACAGAACAAAGTAGGAGTGTGATCAGAAAATGATGTAAACATGTCAGTCACAAAGTTACCTCGAAGGTGTTTTTGTGGTACAAATCTGGGATAGTTCAATTATCAAAACAAATAATGCTATGGGAATATGACCAAGAATTAAAGTAGGCAATCTTTATGTACAAGATTGATACAAATGAGTAAAGAAATTAAAAGTTTTATTAGGAGTAAGACAATTTCAGATTCCTAAAGCACTTTCCCAATGTTAATTTCTTGATTATGATGGCTTTACAGGGTTATATGAGGATGTCCTTCTTTGTAAGAAATATACACTCAAGTATACTTGGGTAATGTGCCATCATGTCAGTACTTTAACTAGTTCAGGAATAAGAAAGTTATTTTTGTAGTATTCTTACAACTTTTTATAAGTTTGAAATTATTTAATATTTAAAAATTAATAATAAATCTAAATACACAAACTAATGTTCCATTGGTATATATTTATTCCCATGCAACACTTCATTTCATATAACTTTTAGTTTCATAAAATATTTATAATTATTGATGCCAATAAATTTTGATTTTATACTAAATACCCAAACCAAATGTACTTTTAAAAATATCAGAGTTGTTATATATTTTCTTCTATATTATAGATATCACAATATAAACAGTATAAAAAAGTTTAATGTTATGAATATGATTCTTTAAAACTACCTAAAAACTTGGTGTTTTTTAATTTGGATATCTGATCAAACACATAAAAAAATCACCAAGTAGAGCTGTTATTGAAACATCATTTCACCCTTCATCTTTTCTTGTCTTTATGAACCATTGAATTACTTGCAACCCTATTTTTATTCTTAAGGAAGATGTAACATATATGCTTCTGTTAAACAGAATAAAGTCATTAAAAATGTTTACTTACAAATTTGTAATATTTTCCTAGAATATTAAAACATCTTTATGCAAATAGTCTACTTTTAATTGGCATTCTAAAATCAGATTTCTATTCCAATTTTCTTAGAAGAAAATACAACTAACAAAATCATACATCCTGTATATTTTCTAATCTTTTCTTATTCTTATTAAAGCTTCTCATCTGTTGCCCTATATGTTGCATTATTTAAAACCTATTTGGCATATTTACTACTTGTGGAGAGCTAATTCAAGAACAAAATTGCTTTTAACATTCTGTGATAGATTTTTTTAAAAAAATTCAAGTTCAATTATTTATAGACTAATTTTCTGTTTGCTGTCTACTGAATGGCAAAGTGAAAAGTTCACAAATCTAGCTAGATGACACTTGCCTTCTTATATTCTAGGACACTGACATTTCTTGGTGGACTGACTGTAAATCATAACTCCCCAGGCTACTTGTTAACTTTTAGAAGTTGATATAGTAACTTATAAGTTTGGTCTCCCTTGGATGACCATGAATTCTGCTTATGGATACTATAAAAAAGTACTTGGGATGGTTAATAAGTAGTGCCTCAAAGACTAAATTTAACTGTGGTAAATGTGAAGCATAATCACTACTACTACTTCCTATGAACACACATTGATACTTTAGAGGCTTTTAGGAACAACCATATTTTTCACACCAGAAAAGTTGTATTTTCATTTCAGGTTGTGTCATTATCAGACCTATAGGCAGCCATCAATCACCTTGTGATCTTTGAATCATGTGTCACTGTTATTAGAGTCTTATTAAAGTTTAGCTCATTTATTCTCACTGAGTAAAGTTTTTG
Source organism: Monodon monoceros (assembly GCF_005190385.1). Classification (NCBI taxonomy): domain Eukaryota; kingdom Metazoa; phylum Chordata; class Mammalia; order Artiodactyla; family Monodontidae; genus Monodon; species Monodon monoceros. Next base: position 52,293 of record NW_021700609.1, read on the forward strand.
ATGGAGAATGTGGGCAAAATATAATATTTTATTATTTTTTCTATGTTCAAATGATCAATAAAAATTTCCTGAAATATTTAAATAGCTTAATATGTCTAGAGTAATTTTATCTACCCACTACTAATACTAAATTCTTTAATCCAAAACTGCATGCAAAATAATGCACTTTCATGAACCCACAAAATACTAAATAGTCTATAAATCTTCTCCAATAACTCATTAATCTAATACGTAAAGCAAGTAGCTATCATAAAAGGAATACTCGTTCCTTAAGTTTTTAGTACCTAAATCAAGTAATAATTTGTAGATGATCTTTAAACGACTATTGGCTTGTAAATTCATCCCTATTTTTTGCCATAAATTTAGTGCTTTAGGCAACTTTATTTGTCAGTTTCCCAAATTTGTCAGTTTATATGATATATCCATTGCTTTACAAATGCCATTTGTTCTCTGGAAAGCTCCTGCTCTACTTGGTCAGATTTACTTATCCTTCAAATCTCAGCTCAAATGACATCTTGCTAGAGCAACGTTTTACATAGTCATATATCAGTTCCCAACCCTGTTAGAAGTATTTATTTATTCTTCTGAGTTTGAGGAGTTCTTTGTAAACTGGCATATCACACTAATCTAGGGATGTCGTTTTCTCCTTATCATCATTATCATATTCATCATCACAACTCCCACAACACAGATCCAATCCTGACATATTTGAGTGCCATGCACTGAGCTAAGAGCAAAGCTCTCACTTAATCCTCACATAAAACTGTGTGTTTTTTCACTTTCCTCTGAATCTTCTCCTCATTTTTTAATATTTTTTTAAATTAATCGACTATTTTTAGGGCAGTTTTAGGATTACAGAAAAATTAATTGAAAAATACAAAGAGTCAGTATGTACTCCCTCTATTCCACACACAATTTGTCCTATTATTTACAACTTGTATTTTTTTGGCACATGTGGTACAATTTGGCACATGTGTGAACTCATATTGACACATTATTATTAAATAAAGTCCATAGTTTACGTTAGGGTTTACTTTTTGTGTTGTACATTTTATGAGTTTTGACAACTTAATGACATGTATCCATCATATATGTATCATACAGAATAGTTTCACTGCTCTATAGATCTCCTGGCTCTGAGCCTTTTCATTTCTCCATCTCTTCCCCCAAGTCCCTGCCAACACTGATCTTTTAACTACTTCCACAGTTTTATCTTTTCCAGAATGTTATGTAATACAAACCACTCAGGGTGTAGACTTTTCATACTGGTTTCTTTCACTCAATATCTTCTCATGACTTGATAGATCATTTCTTTTTTATCACTAAATAATATTCCATTACATGGATGTGCCACTGTTTATTCATCCATTCCTCTCTTGAAGAACATCTTGGCTGCTTCTAAGTTTTGGAAATGATGAAAAAACGTGCTATAAACAATTGTGTGCAAGACTGTGTGTAGACATAAGCTTTCAATTCATTTAGATAAATACCAAAGATTGTGATTATTGAACCATATGCTAAGAGTATGTTTAGTTTTATGAGAAACTGATAAATTGTCTTACACAGTGGCTGCACCATTTTCTATTTCTAGCATCAATGAAGGAGATTTTCTGTTGCTCCACGCCCTCATCAGAGTTGGGTTTATTCTGAATTTTAGACATTCTAGCAGTTGTATGGTTGTATCTCATTTAATTTGCAATTCCTTGAAAATATATGATACTGAGCATTTGTTCTTCTGCTTATTTGCCAGCTGTAAATCTTCTTTGGTGAAGGGTCAGCTCTGATCATATGCCCATATTTTAACTGTATTATTTGTTTCCTTATTGTTGAGTTTTAAGAGTTCTTTGTATGCCTTGAAAACCAGTCCCTTTTCAGATGTGTCTCCCATTGTCTCTTCACGCTCTTAATATTATTATTTTTTTATTCAATCATATATTTGTAGCAGTGTGATTTGTTTTATTCTTTAATTACAATGTAATATTATCATTATTTACTACATTGCTCATATTGTTTCAACTCTGGCTATTGAAACTTTTTTTTTTTAGGTTCAATGGCTTTATTGAAGTATAATTTTTTTTAACATCTTTATTGGAGTATAATTGCTTTATAATGGTGTGTTAGTTTCTGCTTTATAATAAAGTGAATCAGTTATACATATACATATGTTCCCATATCTCATCCATCTTGTGTTTCCCTCACTCCCACCCTCCCTATCCCACCTCTCTAGGTGGTCTCAAAGTACCGAGTCGATCTTCCTTGCTATGCGGCTGCTTCACACTAGCTATCTATCTTACGTTTGGTAGTGTATATATGTCCATGCCACTCTCTCACTTTGTCACAGCTTACCCTTCCCCCACCCCATATCCTCAAGTGCATTCTCTAGTAGGTCTGTGTCTTTATTCCTGTCTTACCCCTAGGCTCTTCATGACAGTTTTTTTCTTAGATTCCATATATATGTGTTAGCATATGGTATTTGTCTTTCTCTTTCTGACATACTTCACTCTGTATGACAGGCTCTAGGTCCATCCACCTCACTACAAATAACTCAATTTCATTTCTTTTTATGGCTGAGTAATATTCCATTGTATATATGTGCCACATCTTCTTTATCCATTCATCCAATAATGGACACTTAGGTTGTTTCCATCTCCTGGCTATTGTAAATAGAGATGCAATGAACATTTTGTTACATGACTCTTTCTGAATTATGGTTTTCTCAGGGTATATGCCCAGTAGTAGGATTACTGGGTCATATGGTAGTTATATTTGTAGTTTTTTAAGGAACCTCCATAGTGGCTGTACCAATTCACATTCCCACAAACAGTGCAAGAGTGTTCCCTTTTCTCCACACCCTCTCCAGCATTTATTGTTTGTAGATTTTTTGATGATGGCCATTCTGACTGGTGTGAGATGATATCGCATTGTAGTTTTGATTTGCATTTCTCTAATGATTAATGATGTTGAGCATTCTTTCATGTGTTTGTTTGCAGTCTGTATATCTTCTTTGGAGAAATGTCTATTTAGGACTTCTGCCCATTTTTGGATTGGGTTCTTTGTTTTTTTGTTATTGAGCTGCATGAGCTGCTTGTAAATTGTGGAGATTAATCTTTTGTCAGTTGCTTCATTTGCAAATATTTTCTCCCATTCTGAGGGTTGTCTTTTGGTCTTGATTATGGTTTCCTTTGCTGTGCAAAAGATTTGAAGTTTCATTAGGTCACATTTGTTTATTTTTTTTTAATTTCCATTTCTCTAGGAGGTGGGTCAAAAAGGATCTTGCTGTGATTTATGTCATAGAGTGTTCTGCCTATGTTTTCCTCTAAGAGTTTGATAGTTTCTGGCCTTACATTTAGGCCTTTAATCCATTTTGAGCTTATTTTTGTGTATGGTGTAAGGGAGTGTTCTAATCTCATACTTTTACATATACCTGTCCAGTTTTCCCAGCATTATTTGTTAAAGAGGCTGTCCTTTCTCCACTGTACATTCCTGCCTCCTTTATCAAAGATAAGGTGACCATATGTGTGTGGGTTTATCACAGGGATTTAAATCCTATTCCATTGATCTATATTTCTGTTTTTGTGCTGGTACTATACTGTCTTGATTACTATAGCCTTGTAGTATAGTCTGAAGTCAGGGTGTATGATTCCTCCAGCTCCATTTTTCGTTCTCAAGATTTTTTGGTTATTTGGTGTCTTTTGTGTTTCCATACAAATTGTGAATTTTTTGGTTCTAGTTCTGTGAAAAATGCCAGTGACATTTTGATAGGGATTGCATTGAATCTGTAGATTGATTTGGGTAGTAGAGTCATTTTCACATTGTTGATTCTTGCAATCCAAAAACATGGTATATCTCTCCAACTATTTGTATCATCTTTAATTTCTTTCATCAGTGTCTTATAATTTTTTGCATACAGGTCTTTTGTCTCCTTAGGTAGGTTTATCCCTAGATATTTTATTCTTTTTGTTGTAAAGGTAAATGGGAATGTTTTCCTGATTTCACTTTCAGAATTTTCATCATTAGTATATAGGAATGCCAGAGATTTCTGTGCATTATTTTGTGTCCTGCTACTTTACCAAATTCATTGATTAGCTCTAGTAGTTTTCTGGTAGCATCTTTAGGATTCTCTATGTATAGTATCATGTCATCTGCAAAAGGTGAGAGCTTTACTACTTTTCCGATTTGTATTCCTTTTATTTCCTTTTCTTCTCTGACTGCTGTGGCTAAAACTTCCAAAACTATGTTGAATTAGATTGGTGAGAGTGGGCAGCCTTGTCTTCTTCCTGACCTTAGTGGAAATGGTTTCAGTTTTTCACCATTGAGGATCATGTTGGCTGTCAGTTTGTCATATATGGCCTTTATTATGTGGAGAAAACTTCCCTCTATGTCTACTTTCTGAAGGGTTTTTATCATAAATAGGTGTTGAATTTTGTCGAAAGCTATCTCTTCATCTATTGCGATGATCATATGGTTTTTCTCCTTCAATTTGATAATATGGTGTATCACGTTGATTGATTTGCATATATTAAAGAATCCTTGCATTCCTGAAATAAACCCTAATTGATCATGGTGTATGATCCTTTTAATGTGCTGTTCGATTCTGTTTACTAGTATTTTGTTGAGAATTTTTGCATCTATGTTCATCAGTGATATTGGCCTGTAGTTTTCTTTCTTTGTGACATCCTTGTCTGGTTTTGGTGTCAGGGTGATGGTGGTCTCATAGAATGAGTTTGGGAGTGTTCTTCCCTCTGCTATATTTTGGAAGAATTTGAGAAGGATAGGGTTTAGCTCTTCTCTAAATGTTTGATAGAATTCGCCTGTGAAGCCATCTGGCCCTGTGCTTTTTTTTGTTGGAAGATTTTTAATCATAATTTCAATTTCAGTGCTTGTGATTGGTCTGTTCATATTTTCTATTTCTTCCTGATTCAGTCTTGGCAGGTTGTGCATTTCTAAGAATTTGTCCATTTCTTCCAGGTTGTCCACTTTATAGGCTTAGAGTGGCTTGTAGTATCTCTCATGATCTTTTTTATTTCTGCAGTGTCAGTTGTTACTTCTCCTTTTTCATTTCTAATTCTATTGATTTGAGTCTTCTCCCTTTTTTACTTGATGAGTCTGGCTAATGGTTTATCAATTTTGTTTATCTTCTCAAAGGACCAGCTTTTAGTTTTATTGATCTTTGCTATTGTTTCCTTCATTTCTTTTTCATTAATTTCTGATCTGATCTTTATTATTTCTTTCCTTTGCTAACTTTGGGGATTTTTTGTTCTTCTTTATTTAATTGCTTTAGGTGCAAGGTTAAGTTGTTTATTCGAGATGTTTCCTGTTTCTTAAGGTAGGATTTTCTTGCTATAAACTTCCCTCTTAGAACTGCTTTTGGTGCATCCCATAGGTTTTGGGTCATCATGTCTCCATTGTTATTTGTTTCTAGGTATTTTTTGATTTCCTCTTTTAGTTCTTCAGTGATCACTTCATTATTAAGTAGTGTATTGTTTAGCCTCCATGTGTTTGTATTTTTTACAGATCTTTTCCTGGAATTAATATCTAGTCTCATAGCATTGTGGTCAGAAAAGATACTTGATACAATTTCAGGTTTCTTAAATTTACCAAGGCTTGGTTTGTCACCCAAGATATGATCTTTCTTGGAGAATGTTCCATGAGCACTTGAGAAAAATGTGTATTCTGTTGGTTTTGGTTGGAATGTCCTATAAATATGAATTAAGCCAATCTTGTTTAATGTATCAATTAAAGCTTGTGCTTCCTTATTTATTTTCATTTGGGATGATCTGTCCGTTGGTGAAAGTGGGGTGCTAAAGTCCCCAAATATGAATGTATTACTGTCGATTTCCCCTTTTATGGCTGTTAGTATTTGCCTTATGTATTGAGGTGCTCCTATGTTGGATGTGTAAATACTTACAATTGTTATATCTTCTTCTTGGATCAATCCCTTGATCTTTATGTAGTGTTCTTCTCCGTCTTTTCTAATAGCCTTTATTTTAAAGTCTATTTTGTCTGATATGAGAATTGCTACTCCAGCTTTCTTTTAATTTTCATTTGCATGGGATATCATTTTCCATCCCCTCACTTTCACTCTGTATGTGTCTCTAGGTTTGAAGTGGGTCTCTTGTAGACAGCCTATATATGGGTCTTGTTTTTGTATCCATTCAGCCAGTCTGTCTCTTTTGGTGGGAGTATTTAATCCATTTACATTTAAGGTAATTATCGATATGTATGTTCTTATTCCCATTTTCTTAATTGTTTTGGGTTTGTTATTATAGGTCTTTTCCCTCCCTTGTGTTTCTTGCCTAGAGAAGACCCTTTAACATTTGTTTTAATACTGGTTTGGTGGTGCTGAACTCTCTCAGCTTTTGCTTCTCTGTAAAGGTTTTAATTTCTCCATCATATCTGAATCAGATCCTTGCTGGGTAGAGTAATCTTGGTTGTAGGTTTTTCTCCTTCATCATGTTACATATGCCCTGCAAGTCCCTTCTGGCTTGCAGAGTTTCTGCTGAAGGATCAGCTGTTAACCTTATTGGGATTCTCTTGTGTGTTATTTGTTGTTTTTCCCTCACTGCTTTTAATATGTTTTCTTTATATTTAATTTTTGACAGCTTGATTAATATGTGTCTTTGCGTATTTCTCCTTGGATTTATCCTGTATGGGACTCTCTGTGTTTCCTGGACTTGAATAACTATTTCCTTTCCCATATTAGGGAAGTTTTCAACCATAATCTCTTCAAATATTTTCTCAGTCCCTTTCTTTTACTCTTCTTCTTCTCAAACCCCTATAATTCGAATGTTGGTGTGTTTAATGTTGCCCCAGAGGTCTCTGAGACTGTCCTCAGTCCTTCCCATTCTTTTTTCTTTATTCTGCTGTGCAGTAGTTATTTCCACTATTTTATCTTCCCGGTCAATTATCCGTTCTTCTGCCTCAGTTATTCTGCTATTGATCCCTTCTAGAGTATTTTTAATTTCAATTGTTGTGTTGTTCATCATTGCTTGTTTCATCTTTAGTTCTATGTCCTTGTTAAATGTTTCTTGCTTTTTCTCTATTCTATTTCCAAGATTTTGATCATGTTTACTATCATTATTCTGAATTCTTTTTCAGGTAGACTGCCTATTTCCTCTTCATTTGTTAGTCTGGTGGGTTTTCACCTTGCTCCTTCATCTGCTGTGTATTTTTCTGTCTTCTCATTTTGCTTATCTTACTGTGTTTGGGGTCTCCTTTTTGCAGGCTGCAGTTTTGTAGTTCCCATTATTTTTAGTGTCTCTCCCCAGTGGCTAAAGTTGGTTCAGTGGGTTGTGTAGGCTTCCTGTTGGAGGGGACTAGTGCCTGTGTTCTGGTGGATGATGCTGGATCTTTTCTTTCTGGTGAGCAGGTCCATGTCTGGTGGTGTGATTTGGGGTGTCTGTGGTCTTATTATGATTTTAGGCAGTCTCTCTGCTAATGGGTGGGGTTGTGTTCCTGTCTTGCTAGTTGTTAAGCATAGGGTGTCCAGCACTGTAGCTTGCTGGTCGTTGAGTGAAGCTGGATGTTGGTGTTGAGATGGAGATCTCTGGGTGATTTTTGCCATTTAATATTACATGGAGCTGGGAGGTCGCTTGTGGACCAGTGTCCTGAAGTTGGCTCTCCCACCTCAGAGGCACAGCACTGACTCCTGGCTGCAGCACCAAGAGCCTTTCATCCACATGGCTCAAAACAAAAGGGAGAAAATGTAGAAAGAAAGAAAGAGGATAAAAGAAAATAAAATAAAGTAAGGTAAAATAAAATAACGTTATTAAAATAAAAATATAATTATTAAGAAAAAAAATTTAAGTAAAAAAAAAAAAAGGACAGATAGAACTCTAGGACAAATGGTGAAAGCAAAGCTATACAGACAAAATGTCACACAGACGCATACTCATACACACTCACAAAAAGAGGAAAAGGGGAAAAAATAATAAATTTTGCTCTCAATGTCCACCTCCTCAATTTGGGATGATTCATTGTCTATTCAGGTATTCCACAGATGCAGGGTACATCAGGTTGATTGTGAAGATTTAATCCTCTGCTCCTGAGGGTGCTGGGAGAGATTTCCCTCTCTTCTTTTTTTGCACAGTTCCCGGGGTTCAGCTTTGGATTTGGCCCTGCCTCTGCATGTAGGTCACCGGAGGGCATCTGTTCTTCACTTAGACAGGACGGGGTTAAAGTAGCCACTGATTCGGGGGCTCTGGCTCACTCGGGCCAGGGAGAGGGAGGGGCATGGTGCGGGGTGAGGCTGTGGTGGCAGACGCCAGCGTGACATTGCACCAGCCTGAGGTGCGCCGTGCTTTCTCCTGGGGAAGTTGTCCCTGGATCCCGGGACCCTGGCAGTGACGGGCTGCACAGGCTCCCCGGAAGGGAGGTGTGGATAGTGTCTTGTGCTCACACACAGTCTTCTTGGTGGCAGCAGTCACAGCCTTAGCGTCTCAAGCCTGTCTCTGGGGTCTGTGCTATTAGCCGCAGCTCGCGCCCATCTCTGGAGCTCCTTTAAGCAGCATTCTTATATTATCATTTTTATAGCAGAAGTTTTTAATATTAATGAAGCTTAATTTATGTTTTGTTTTTCTTTCATGATTTGAGCCTTTGCTATTTGATCTAAAAAGTGATCACCAAATCGATTCTATCATATATCTTCTAGCTTTTAATCCTATGTTATCATCTAAGATTTTCATCGTTTTATATTCACATTTAGATCTATGACACATTTTGAGTTAATTTTTGTGAAAGACTTAAGTTCCGTGTCTATATTCACTTGAAGTTGTATTTTTAGTTTTATTATTAGTAGTACTATTGGTATTTTTATTTTCTACTTATAAAAACTAAACTAATAAAAATCATACAATTGTCATCTAGGTTGCCATAGGCAAACAATAATGATAGAGTTAGACTTGTGCCCAATTCCATTATATAAAACTTTTATAAAAGAATAATGAAAGAACTAACAAAAAAGATGAAGTTGATGTGACCAAGCAAGTACTAGAACAATCGAATCTGGTATTTTTTTTTTAATTTTTGTTTTTTATTGGAGCATAGTTGATTAACACTGTTGTGCTGGTTTCAGGTTTATGGCAAAGTGATTTAGTTATACATATACATGTATCTATTCTTTTTCAAATTATTTTCCCATTTAGGTTATTACAGAATATTCAGCTCTTCCCTGTGCTATACAGTAGGTCCTTCTTTGTTATTTATTTTAAATATAGCTGTGTGTACATATCAATCCCAAACTCCCAATCTGTCCCTCCCCGAGCCCTTCCCCCCAATATCCATTAATTCATTATCTAAGTCTGTGAGTCTGTTTCTATTTTGTAAATAAGTTCATTTGTATCATTTCATTTTAGATTCTGCATATAAGCAATGGTATATGATATTTGTCTTTCTCTGATTTACATCACTTAATATGATAACCTCTAGGTCCATCCATCTTGCTGAAAATGGCATTATTTCATTATTTTTAATGGCTGAGTAATATTCCATTGTATATATGTACCACATATTCTTTATCGATTCATCTGTCAATGGACATTTAGGTGGCTTCCATGTCTTGGCTATTGTAAACAGTGCTGCAATGAACATTGAGGTGCATGTATCCTTTCAAACCATTTTTTTCTCTAGATATATGCTCAGGAGTGAGATTGCCAGATTATTTGGTAGCTCTATTTTTAGTTTTATAAGGAACCTCCATACTGTTCCCCATAGTGGCTGTACCAACGTTCATTCCCACCAACAGTGTAGGAGGGTTCCCTTTTCTCCACACCCACTCAAGCATTTATTTTTGGTAGATTTTGTGAGTCTGGTATTTTTTTTTAATTGGTTATATTCATTTTGGGGTAGACCCATTTTTAAGTGAATAGTTATATTAAATAACATATATGTAGTTTATTGTCCACAAATTTAGAATAACGAGAATGTATATAAGAATATGTCGAGATAGTCAGCTATTTAGACTATTGATTATGATAGATAGCAAGAAAGACATAGTAGCTTAGGATTATAGAAATTTTATACGTTTTTAAACAAACACTGCGAGTAGACTATTAGTGACATTTAGGAAGAGAGAAGAAATAAAATGTTTTAATTCCATATTAACCTTCAAATGGAAGATACTTAGAAGACAAAAATAGTCAATTTTTATTACCTTAAAATTATACTCTCATAATGATTTTTTTTTTTTTTTGCATTACGTGGGCCTCTCACTGTTGTGGCCTCTCCCGTTACGGAGCACAGGCTCTGGAGGCGCAGGTCCAGTGGCCACGCCCATGGGTCCAGCCGCTCCGTGACATGCGGGGTCCTCCCGGACCGGGGCACGGACCCACGTCCCCTGCATCAGCAGGCGGATTCTCAACCACTGCACCACCAGGGAAGCCCTCATAATGATATTTTTACCTAAACAATATCAATTACATTTTTTAACTGGCTTAACATATTCATTATCAGATTTAGGATTCTAAAAAAGAATACTAGCTAATTACTATAAAAGAGATGATTTGGGGCATAAAATTGAATACACACTTTCCATGGAAAGTTACTGAAATAGGTGGAGAATTGTATTTGGCTAATTAATTTCTGGCAGCTATATCCTCATTTAATATGTGACAGGCTCACAATAACAATACATGCCCTTGTGATCATAAGACACAGAATTATATATTTTCAAAAAATTATTTTTCACAAAAATTTTCTGGCCCTGGCTATTTGTGTAGAGTCAAGCAGCATAACTGTTTATGGGTTAGAGAAGCACACTTGAGTTTTTTTAACTTTTGTAAGTTCCATATTTTATATACATGAATTTTGATACTTAACATTCTTCTTAAAATATGTGTTCATATGTTAGTATAGTTACACTAAAAGAAAATATATCAAAATGTCAGTTTATTTCTAATTCTTTGTAACTAATCCAAAGTAATATAGTAAAAAAATTTTTTCAAAGAAAAACTGTACCTTTTAATATTCACTTTGTTGACTGAAAAAAAATGCACAACCTAAAAGTTGATAGTTATATTTTATTCAGTGGACATTCTTAGTTAGGACTTCAAGCCTGGAAGACAGGATTTCAAATACCTCTGAGAGACTGCTCCAAAGAGGCAAGGGGGTAAGCCAGGATTATATAGAAGTTTTTGCAAAAAAAGACCAGGTAGTCAAAATATCAAAGAATTACTGTTAATAAAAGAAAACCAGATATCTCACGTTAAGGAATTTAGCACTTTCCTATGTATGAGGAGATGCAAGAATCTGGGCTCACTGAAATTATTTCTTTGATATGCACCTCAGCTATCTGGGGCCAGTATCCTGTTTTTTCTCATCCTGAGTTTCCTCATGGTGCACCCTTGGGAGTGGCTGCAGCTGCTGACTGCTAGATGGGCTTGGCAGTGGGCAGCCTGTTAGTCTGCATCCTGAGTTCTCTCAAGGCTCATCATCCTGGTGGCTATAATGTGATGCAATATTCTTTGTGTACTGATATGGCAGGCAACAGTTTAGTTCTCAACTTCCAAAACAAAACAAAACCAGTTTCTCTTACTTCCTGTGGTCATGGTTTACACAAGAACTAAGCAAACTAGACTGATGTCCCTGATTCTAATTGAAGGGCATTGCAAGACCTTTACCCTAAGTATACTTTCTTTTAGAGTAACTGGTTTTTATTTTATTTTTTTATTTTTACCATTCGTAAAACTTTCTATTGAATTCAGTTATCACTGTGAGAAGACAAATTTACCCGAGATTTCTCAATGTTCTTTCAAAGTCTGGTCTCTAGAGCTATAAAAATTGATATGTTATGAGAGGGAGAATGTTTGCTTTTATTTCTACCAGAAACATTTGCTTCTCATATGCCATGGGTGTTAGACTTGCAGCCAACTGTTTCCTTAATGATAAACCATTTGCCTCTGATTTAAAAGATATAAACCTTATTTTATCCCCTTTTGATGCTTAAGGTCAGCAGAGGGTACTGAATTGATGGAAAAGTCTGCTGAATAGCCAAGAATCTTCCTGAGGGATTTAGAGTTTTTTCCTCTGTGTATATACTCCAAAAGGGATAAATCTCATTTTAAATTAAAAAATCCTTGTCTTATCTTCCCCCGCCTTGTAAATAATTGTTTACATTCCAAATAATAATAATCCAGAATCCTTTCCTCTTTCTTCTGGAGGAAAATTTATTTACAGTATCGAAAAATTGTTTCTCTTCCTCCTTCAAAACAACTCCCCTCTTCTACATAAACTCCTAGATTCATATTTCTGGGGTTCTCACTTACCATACGAACACAGGTGGGTGTAAAGCCTCTGGCTCTCATCAGATTACCCTGGGTAAAATTCATTTCCCTCTTTAAAGGGAGTTGCAGTGAAGGATGCAGGCTCCTCTAGCTTATCCTGCTCTTACGCATACCTGCCTTCTCTTCGGTGCCTTTATCTTTCTCTTTATATAATGCCTTTGGCCAAGGTTCTCTTCCATGGCCTCTGCCAAGACCTCCTTGAATGTGGATATGGGGAAACCTGAAGAAAGTTTTCCCCACTCTGATTCAGTATTCAGGTCAAATGGAAACAGCAAATTCATTAAGACAAGTGAGACTCCAAATACATATAAATTAATTTACATTATGTTGGAATCTTAACATGTTTGGAGTCTAACTATAGAGAACATGGATTTATCCATGTTCAGAGAAATCTGATTCTTTAAATTTAGAATTTAACACATGTTTATGATAAGAAAATTGCAAAACTGTAATGTAAGAAATTAAAATCACCTGTATAAATCAGACAAATTGTATCTCTTATATATACATGTTTACTGCATATGTGAACACATAATATTTTGTACTGGACATATTTTGGATCAGAGTAATACAGGTTTGTATTGCCCTGTTATTTAATTCTTTCATCAAACATTCATGAAATGCTCTCACTGTGTCCATTTTCTACATGATCAAAAATCATTTAGAAGCATAATTTTCAAACTGCAAAATAATATCTCACAGAAACATATGTTTAATAATTTCCCTACTTAGGAATAATGTTGATACAATATTTTCCACATTATAAAAATTTAAACAATTATATTCAATGCTATATATCTGAATATTTGAACAGAAAATATTCCTATCAATAATAGGAAATAATATAAATAAATTTAATTTTTTGACATAAATTACCAATTGGCAATTTCTAAGGAGTTACTCCAATTTGGAGTTCCCAAGGAGTCATGAAATAATCAAACAAATTCTTGCAAAAATATATTTTATTTTGTCCAACTGCATGCATAAAAAATGTTTATTTATTCATTCTTTTGAATACTATAAATAAATAATTTTATTAAATTTTTATTAGAAAGGTATTGTTATGACATAATAACTCATGTATTATTATTGGAACTGCTAGATTTGTAAGAACTAATTCTGCATGCCATTTTTGTTTGCAATTTTTTTTTTTTACTATTTGTCAAGTCTACATTTTTATCCCAGTCTTTCTTGCTTGGGACACCAAGAAATTACATTCAGTTCAATGATAATATGTCCTCTGAATTATGAAAAGATATTTCAGCTTTAAGTGTCCCAAACTGAATTGATTTTCTTTGCTACAACTTTAAGAAAAACTAAATTTTATATCTTAAATATTGTAATATATCTATCTATCCTTGAAAAACACCTGAGTTTTACCCTAAACTTCTCCCTCTCCTTTACACTTCCTATTAGTTGATCAACCAAATCTCTTGTTTACTGTATTTGTATCTATCTCTATCTTACACCTTTTTCTCCCCATCTTCATGTCATCTGTATTCATTAAAAGATTCCCTAACAGTTTCTTGCTTGGTAATTATGCCTTGTATAGTGTCTGAAAAAAATATAATAGATGAGTGATGAAATTTTCTTAATTTTGTTAAATAAATAATTAAAATATCTTGGCATCTGATTCATATAGATAGATAGATAGATAGATATGATCACATTAAACCTATGTTTAAAACAGCATTAATTTCTTTACAATGATATCCCGAATCGATATAATTTTTAGCAAGGTTTATATACTCCATTATTATTTTGAGACAATTTACCCTCCAGCTTTTTCCTCGTATACTCTACCTCATGTCCAGTGTACCTTCTGCTGATCTGAGAGTTTGCTATTTTTTCAAGTCTGCCTTCACATATGCTAGTGTCACTGACTACAAAACGAATCTAACCTTAATATGCATACCATCAACAGTGCCACATCTACTGAGAAACATATTCCCTTAACACTGTTAGAAACCAGAGTAGGTGCCCTGCAGGGTCACATTTCCTGAATGCATTCTCTGAAACTGGAGTATATCCAAGGTTGCAGTAAAGATAAGCTAATAAATACATGATGAAAATGCATTGAGGAAGCCATGTGGAAAAAAAAAGATTTTGTGACGTGTCAAAATAAAGGAAAAAATCTAGTCAGTTTCATGTTCCTTTCCATGTGAAACAAAAACACAAATCTGACAATGACCCAGGCCTCCACCTCTAGCTCTCCCTATATTTTCCCCTTGATTTGAATCTCTCTCTTTCTCTCTCTCTCATTCTCCCCTCCTTCCATATGAATACATGTGAAATCAAACTTTATTATAAATTCACTCAGCAACTCTGTAGAGGAAGTCAGTTTTTGTGCCAGGTTATTCCATCTTTAATCAAGTACTTTCTTTTTTGAGGGAAAAGATTAAGATGGTGGAGTAGAAGCATATGGAGCTCATCATCCCCCATGAACACATCAAAAATAAATATACATGTGGAGCAATTCTTACTGAAAATGGACTGGAGATTGGCAGAAAGACTCTTATACAACAAACGCTGTAAGAAAACTTCACACAGAATCAGGTAGGAAGAGAAGAGAAGTGATCAGGTCCAGACATGTACCCCTCAGAAGGGACACAGAGGAGGAGGGGAACTACACAGGTTTGGACATCCTCCCTGGAGAGTGAACAGTTCAAACCACATATTGGACTCCCTGACCTGGTATGAAAACCTATGTGACTGACGGTGGGACAGTAAGAAACCTAGACTCCACTCATGAAGAGTTCTCACAAGCTTACTCACTATGGAAACAAGTTGGAGGAAGCAGATTGAAACTGCTTAAGATGCTGGCTGATTTCCTTCCACCACCCCAGTGCCCACCCCAGCCTGAGCCAAGTACACATTTCAGCCTCCCTTGCTCTGCAGTGAAGCTCCACACTAGGACAAAGGCTCCCATGGCTGAGGAACAAGCACAGTGTAGATGTGGAACCAGCTGAGACCCAGCATGTCATCTAATTGTGGCAAGGATAGCCATTACTGGTATTCATGGCAGGAGAGTGGTGCATATATAGAGCAGTCTGGAGCTCTGACTGGTGCCAGAACCACCCTAGAATGCACTCCAGGCCCACTCTAACACTTCTTGGTCCTCTGTGCAGCTCAACACTAGGGTGAGGACTGCTGTAGCCAAGGAAAGTGTACAGTCGTGGTGGAGAGATCTGGCTTGTACCCAAACCTCAAGGCTTTTGTTTCAGTAACTTGGGACCTGACCCTGCTCTCAATAGGGTGATGTTGGCCACTGAACAGAAGAGAAGTCCTGGCTCACATCTAGCTCTGTCTCTAGACACTTCATCTCCAATCCCACCTCCTACCAAGATGATAGCTGCCACCACACACTGGGGAAAGATGTCACTCATGCTCAGTTCAAATCCAGATTTCCCTCCAAAGACACTGGGCATACACAGACTGTATAAGGATACTCCCACACAAGGATACCCCTTCAAGACTAAAATAAGCAACAGTTTCACTTATTTCATAGAGAGAGAGAAATTTAAGTAAAATGAGAACACAGAGGAAATTGTTTCAAATGAAAGAACAAGAAAAAACCCTGAAATAGATAAATACTTTACTAGATGAAGAGTTCAATGCCTAATTAATAAGAATGTTAGCTGAACTCCAAAAAAGAATACGTGAGCACAGTGATAATTTTAACAGAAAGATGAGAATATAAAAAAAGTACCAGTCAGAATTAAAGAATACAATAACTAAAGTGAAAAACACACTATAAGGAAGTACCAGCATACTGGGTGATACAGAAGAACACATAAGTGATCTGGAAGATAGAATAATGGGAATCACCCAATCAGAACAGCAAAACAAAAACCAAATTAAAAAATGAGAACAGTTACAAGGACCTCTGGGACAACATCAAGTGTTGTTTTTCGCATTATAGGGGTACGAGAAGGAGAAGAGAGAGAGAAAGGGGTCAAAATATGTTTGAATACATTATGCTTGAAAACTTTCCAAACCTGAAAAAGGAAACATATCTAGGTACAGTAATCACAGAGTCCGAAACAAGATGATTACCAAAGAGACTCCAAGACATATTATAATTAAAATGGCAAGTATTAAAGATGAAGAGAATTCTAAAGGCAGTAAGATAGAAACAGAAAGTCATATATAAAGGAAACCTCATAGGCTACCAGCTGATTTTTCTGCAGATATTTTTCAAGCCAGAGAGAGAGGCATTATATATTTAAAGTACTGAAAGGGAAAAACCTACAACTTAGGATACTATACTCAGCAAGTTTATCATTCAGAAAATAAAAAGACAACCTACAATTGGGAGAAAATATTTGCAAATGATATGATTGATAAAGTGTTAAACAGCTCATACAACACAATATCCAATAAAACCCACAAAAATCCAAACAACCCAATTAAAAAATAGACAGAAGACCTGAATAGACATTTTTCCATAGAGGATACATAGATGGCCTACAGGCACATGAAAAAATGCTCATCATCCTTAATCATCAATGAAACGCAAATCAAAACCACAATGAGATATCACCTCACACCAGTCAGAATGGCTATTATAAAAAAGTCTACAAATAAAAAATTTTGGCAAGAATGTGGAGAAAGGGAAACCTTAGTACACTGTTGGTGGGAATGTAAATCGGTGCTGCCACTACGGAAAATAGTATGGAGTTTCCTCAAGAAAACTAAAAATATACCTATTAAATGATCCATCAGTTCCACTCCTGGGTATATATCTGAAGAAAACGAAGACACTAATTCAAAATGATACCTGCACCTCAATTTTCACAACAACATTATTGCAATAGCCAAGATGTGGAAGCAACCTTAGTGTCCATTGATGGATGAATGGATAAAGAAGATGCTATAGGGGCTTCACTGGTGACCCAGTGGTTGAGTATCAGCCTGCCAATGCAGGGGACATGGGTTCAAGCCCTGGTCTGGGAAGATCCCACATGCCACAGAGCAACTGGGCCCGTGAACCACAACTTCTGAGCCTGCACATCTGGAGCCTGTGCTCCGCAACAAGAGAGGATGCAATAGTGAGAGACCCATGCACCGCAATGAAGAGTGGCCCCTGCTCACCGCAACTAGAGAAAGCCCTCGCACAGAAACGAAGACCGAACACAGCTATAAATAAATAAATAAATTTATATATAAAAAAAAGAAGATGTGATATATAAGCAATGGAATATTACTCAGCCATGAAAAGAACGGAACTGTGTCATTTGCAACAATATGAATGACCTGGAGGATATTATGTTCAGTGAAATAAGTCAGACAGAAAGAGACCAATACTGTATATTATCACTTATATTTGGAATATGAAAAATAAAACAAACAATTGAATATAACAAAACAGAAACAGACTCACAGATATAGAGAATGAACTAGTGGTTACCGGTGGGAAGAGGGATGGTCAAGATAGGGCTACGGGATTAAGATGTACCAAATAAATAAGCTACAGGGATGTTTTGTGCAGCACAGAAAATGTGGACAATATGATAATTTTTAATGGAGTGTAATCTATAAAAATATTAAATCATTATTTTGTGCACCTGAAAATAATATAATATTGTAAATCAACTATATTTCCATTAAAAATAATAATAAACAAAATTACATATTTTAAAAGTAATTCCTTTTTGAAATAATAGCTACTTTTTAAAGTAATAAGCACTGTTGAAATTAATTAAAGTAGGTAAACTATACAACTGAGAAATAATGCTAGAGACATTGGGGGTATGCACAAAATGCCAGTGAACCATAGAAGGGGAAATAGGCTAGGGAGCTAATGTAAGTTGATAACTCCATTTTCAACCTGAACATTTGCTTTCTAACACTTCACTGGCATTTATTAAGCATTTATCAAATATATATTAAACAGCTAATATTTGTCAGACATTAAAACAATCTCTAGGAACAAGAAATTCTGACAAGACATAACATGCCCTGAAAGACTTACTTAGTAGTGTGAAAGATTGGCTAATACTATAGTAAGAATCACATGATAATTTGGAATGGTAAAGCACTGAGAGAATACAAGTTATGTGATTTATAAGAAAACCTTCTGAAAGAAATGATGTTTAAGCTGAGTTTTGAAAATCACTTAGAAAAATTGGATGGCTAGATGAAGAAGCAGAGGAGTAATGACCATCCAAGAGGAAATAAAATGTGTGAAGACACTGAGAAACTGATGATGTGTGGCATCTAAATTATATCACCTGTACTATATGCAGACTTCACTGTGAAAGTTAAAGGGAATCATTAAAGTGTTATATGCAGGAATGCCAGATGAACCCATCTGCAGAAATGCATGTGTGATTGGAGGAAGACCAGTGTGAGTGGGTATAAAAAATGGACAGACTAAAACCTAAAATCTGTTAGGAAACAAACAAAAAAAAAAAAGTAGAAAATAAAATAAGACAGAGGCAAAGAAATGGAAAGGAAAACATATATATTAGGACTATTAAGGAGATCCTCTGCAGGACTTTGATAGTTCACATTAACATGTTTTGTGCCTAAGATGCTACTTGGTAATCCCATCTCTTGCTCAGAATTAGATTTGACTGAGTACAGTTTGTTCATATCTCTCCTTACTAATTAATATTTTTAAAATTTACTCCAAACAAAAATTCTTAGTAGAAAAAAATGACTTTTTCTTTTTTAAAAAATATTTATTTATGGGGGCTTCCCTGGTGGCGCAGTGGTTGAGAGTCCACCTGCCAATGCAGGGGACACGGGTTTGTGCCCCAGTCCGGGAAGATCCCACATGCCATGGAGCGGCTGGGCCCGTGAGCCATGGCCACTGAGCCTGTGCATCCGGAGCCTGTGCTCCACAACAGGAGAGGCCACAACAGTGAGAGGCCCGCATACCGCAAAAAAAAAGATTTATTTATTTATTTATTTTTTAATTTATTTTTGGCTGCATTGGGTCTTAGTTGTGGCACACACGATCTTCACTGAGGTATGCGGGATCTTTTGTTGTGGTGAGTGGGCTTCTCTCTAGTTGTGGCATGCAGGTTTTCTCTTCTCTAGTTGTGGTGAACAATCTCCAGGGTGTGTGGGCTCAGTAGTTGTGACACGTGGGTTCCAGAATATGTGGGCTCTGTAGTTTGCAGCACACAGGCTCTCTAGTTGAGGCATGCAAGCTTAGTAGTTGTGGTGTGTGGGCTTAGTTGCATGTGGGAACTTAATTGCCTGACCAGGGATTGAACCAATGCTTCCTGCATTGTAAGGCAGATTTTTTTACCACTGGACCACCAAGGAAGTCCCCAAAATGACTTTTTCTTTAAGGATAGATTCAAGGAATCAAGTTGATGTTTATAGACCATGAAAAAAATCTTTTTTTCATATTACTTTCCTAACACTTGACTTAAGAAATTTAAAAAGTTAAATAATGTTTAGTCCCTCAAAGAAGGAGGAGATTAATCATTAGGAGTATTTACTTAAAAGCTTAAAAGAAGACTATTGTTTCTTTTTTTAAAAATTTATTGATGTATAGTTGATTTACAATGTTGTGTTAATTTCTGCAGTACAGCAAAGTGATTCAGTTATAAATATATATATTCCTTTTCATTATCATTTATCACAGGATACTGAATGTAGTTCCCTGTGCTATTTAGTAAGACCTTGCTGTTTATCCATTCTATATATAATAGTTTCCATCTGCTAATCCCAAAATCCCAATCCTTCCCACCCCAAAACCCTCCCCCTTGACAACCACAACTCTGTTCTCTATGCCTGTGAGCATGTTTCTCTTTCATAGATATGATCATTTGTGTCATATTTTAGATTACACATATATGTGATATTAAATGATATTTGTCTTTCTCTTTCTGACTTACTTCACTTAGTATAATAATCTCTAGGTCCATCCATGTTGCTGCAAATGGCATTATTTCATTCTTTTTTTATGGCTGAGTAGTATTCCACTGGAGATACATATATCTCATATATATATATATATCTCACATCTTTTTTATCCATTCTTCTACTGATGAATAATTAGGTTTCTTCCATGTCCTGGTTATTGTAAATAGTGAATGCTATGAATATAGGAGTGCATGTATCTCTTCAAATTTTAGTTCTGTCTGGGTATATGTCCCAGAGTGGGATTGTTGGATCATATGGTAACTCTATTTTTAGTTTTTTGAGGAATCCCCACACTGTTTTCCATAGTAGCTGCATCAATTTACACTCTCACCAATAATGTAAGAGGGTCCTCTTTTCTCCACACCCTCTCCAAAATTTATTATTTGTAGACTTTTTAATGATGGCCATTCTGACCAGTGTGAGGTGATACCTCATTGTAGTTTTGATTTGCATTTCTCTAGTAATTAATGATGAGCAACTTTTCATGTGCCTACTGTCCATCTGTATATATTTTTTGGAGAAATGTCATTTAGGTCTTCTGCCCACTTTTTGACTGGGTTGTATTATTTTTGTTATTGAGTTGTATGAGCTGTTTGTATATTTTGGAAATTAAGCCCTTGTTTGTTGAATCATTTGCAAATATTTTCTCCAAGTCTGTAGGCTGTCTTTTCATTGTGTTGATGGTCTCCTTTGCTGTGCAAAAGCTTTTAGGTTTAATTAGGTCCCATTTTTATATTTTTGCTTTTATTTCTATTGCCTTGGGAGACTGACCCTAAGAAAACGTTGGTATAATTTATGTCAGAGAATGTTTTTTGCCTATATTTTCTTCTAGGAATTTTATGGTGTCATGTTACATTTAAACCTTTAAGCCATTTTGACTTTCTTCTTGTGTATGGTGTGAGCGTGTGTTCTAACTTCACTGATTTACATGCAGCTGTCCAACTTTTCCAACAGCACTTGCTGAAGAGACTGTCTTGTCTCCATTGTGTATTCTCACCTCCTTTGTCTCAGATTAATTGTCCATAAGTGTGTGGGTTTATTTCTGGGCTCCCTATTCTGTTGCACTGATCTATATGTCTTTTTTTTGGTGCCAATACCTTGATGTCTTGATTACACTAGCTTTGTAGTATTGTCTGATGTCTGGGAGGGTTATCTCTCCTGTTTTGTTCTTTTTCCTCAGGATCACTTTGGAAATTCTGGGCCTTGTATGTTTCCATATAAATTTTAGGATTATTTGTTCTAGTTCTATGAAAAATGTCATGAGTAATTTGATAGGGATTGCATTAAATGTTTAGATTGCTTTTGGCTGTTTTAACAATATTAATTATTCCAATCCAAGAGCATGGTGTATCTTTCCATTTCTTTGAATCATCTTCAATTTCAAAAGAGAACTATTGTTTTTGAGATGATAAAAGGAAATATTACATTAAAAAGGAGACACAAATATCTCTTCTCATGGCTAGGCATTCATACTAAATTTCATATTTCCCATAGTAGGTGCCAAAACATTTAGAACAAATTCCAAATGATCGATATTTCTAGTCTCACATTCTGTTTGTAAGGGATATTAAAGGGCCATGAAAGCTACTGTTTGCCTTTGTGAGTCATTGTCTTTTTTCACTGTCCTTATCAAATGTATTATGTCTTTGTTAGTAATGACATTTAATATTGTCTGCTTAATTACCTTAAAATTTTTATACAAAAATACAGATTTTACATTATGATTTGAAGCAGCAAATTGCACATTCCCTTCTCTCCCTCTTCCACACAACTCCCCTTCCAATCTTTCCCTTCATTTTTATTGTAATAGCTTTAATAATAGAGTCCACATCTTCATTTTGTTCTACATCAGAATTGTGCCTTTGTTTTAATGTTAAAAAGTTCATATTTAATTCATAAACTAAAAAAAAATCAGCTCTATTATGTTGTAGGCAGAAAAACATTCCTCTAAATATGCCTGTGTCCTAACCTCCAGAACCTGTGATAACATAAGGTTACATGCTATACTTGGGGTCCAAAAGACCAACCTTAGTCTCAGTGATTTGCTTGTAGAATTCACAGGACTCAGATACTGTTATACTCCTGGTCACAGTTTATTACATTGAAAGGATATAGATTAAAATAAGCAAAGGGAAAGATACATGGAACAAAAGTCAGGAGAAAGAAAGCACAACGTTTCAGTTGTCTTCTCACAGGGGAGTTACACAAGACACATTTTATTGTCTCAGCAATGCTGAGTGAAACATATTTTAAGTGTTACCCATAAGAAAAGTTCAACTGAATCTTAATTTCCAAAGTTTTTATTTGGGAGTCACTCACATAGGCAGGTAGTACTAGCATGACTGGCTCCATCAACTCAGACTCCAGATGCCCAGATTAAAATCAGCTGGTCACCATAAACCACACTGGCAGCATAAACTAACCAAACTAGTATGTGTGATCCAAGGCCTTAGGCACACCAGCACATTCATACCAGGTTGAATCCTCCTTCGAATCAGAGGTCAGTTCCCAGAAGCTGGCCAAGGGGAAGTCCTGAAAATGGGATTTTTCTTGCTAATGTGCAGGGTTTGCACAACCCAAGATGAGTTAAACTTTGCTTGCACACATGATAATAGAGAAATAAAGTTGCACATAGAATCAAGCTTGAGATGGGAAGATTATTCTGTATTATCTGGGTAGGACAAAAGTAATCACAGATTTCCATACAAATGGCAGAGGGAGGCAGAATAGAGAGAACCAGAGAAATAGTAGCAGGAGATGGACTAAACCTGCTGTTGGTGGCTTTGACAATGGAGAAATAGAGCCATTAGCCAAGGAATGTTGTTACCCTCTAGAAGCTGAAATTAATAAGAAAATTAATTGGCCCCTAGAGACACTAAAAGGAATGTAGCACAGCCTTGACTGTAGCTAGTGAGACCCATTTTGGACTTCTGGTCTCCAGAGTGATAAGATAATATATTTGTGTTGTTCTAAGCCACAAAGTTTGTGATAATTTGTAGCAGTAGCAATATGAAACCAATATATACTATAAATAAAGTAAAAAAATATTTTATTTATTTAAAGTTATTATTTATATAGGTATCATTGTAAATCTTGCAACCTACATATAATTGTCTAATACATGAATTAAAATGTTACATTAATATGTAGAAAATTTATTCTATATTAATCAATTTTTTGACAGCAACTAGATCAGCAATGTATTTGTGTTTAATACCATAGTAAAAATAATGCATGTGTTTGACATGCATAATAAAATAAACAATAACGTATTACACACTGCAATGGTTAAAGTCAAGTGTATTCCTATCAAAACAATTAAAATGCATTTAATGGATATAATTATTTTATAATAATTATTTTTTAAATTTAAATTTATATTACTTTAAAAAAATCTTTTATTTCAGTAATACTGTACACATTATCAAGTGCTCAATAGTTACGCATGGTTCATGGAAATAGAATTAGCCAACAAAGTAGAATATTATAGGGAAAAGTTGTAAAAGAGTTTGAATTGGACCAAAAGGGTTACTGAAAACTAATGGAAAACTCGTTATTATCTATGGCAACGTTATCTATGCCTTTCATTTTCTGAGTTCATTTACTACTCTATAAGTTCTCTAAAATTGAAAATAACACAAACAATTCAAATAGAAATAAACTGTGTTTAGTAGAATGAAATTTTAAAGGGATTTTTCTATTTGTAAATTTATTTCAGACTACTTTTTGTCTATATATGTGGTTCTTTGGATTCTTCTTTGAGCCAGTTGTAATATCTCACTGGTCACTTCATTAATTAATGAGGTGAATAAGCTCTTTGACAGTAAGTCATTATATATTATTGTAAGTCACAGTTTTGTCTTTAAAAATATTTTAAGAATTTATAAATGGAATTAGAATTTACTTGGGAAAATTACAGAACACAGATTTTATCATTTCTGAACTACCCTAAGAAAATAAACTTTTCAAGATGATAATGAGGCCATATAGTGATGATTGGAACATGACATTCTTTTAATGCTCTTATAGGGTGAATGTCATTTTCAGCTTCAGGGTCAATACAACCAAAGGAAAGACAGACTTTTTTGGAGTGTTGAATATTTTCTGTTATGATTGCCAATATTCATAAACATAGCAGGTATGTTTTATTTTCTATTACAAAGAAGCATAACTAATACAGTAAGTTTCAAAACATAGTATGATAGTTTCCTACAGTCAAGGTAAAAATGTCCCACTTATGTGATGACTTAAACAACAGATATTATCTCATAGTCCTGAAGACTAGTCTGTGATAAGGTCTTGGTGTAGTTGGCTCCTTCTAAGGGCTGTAAAGAAGAATATGTTCCATGTCTCCTTCATAAACTTCTTGTAAATTGCTGGCAATCTTTGGTGGTCCATGGCACCCTGATCTCTGCTTTCCCTTTTTATAAGGAAACCAGTCATATTGGATTAGGGGCCCGACTACTACAGTGTAAACTTTTCTTAACTAATTAGATCTGCAATGACCCTATATCCAAATAAGATCACATTCTGAGGTACTGGGGGTTAGGACTTCAATGTATAAATGTTGGAGGACATGATTCAACCTATAACTAATAGAAACATAGAAGACTGCTACCACATATAAACATGCATATAGTGAAAAC
Source organism: Monodon monoceros (assembly GCF_005190385.1). Classification (NCBI taxonomy): domain Eukaryota; kingdom Metazoa; phylum Chordata; class Mammalia; order Artiodactyla; family Monodontidae; genus Monodon; species Monodon monoceros. The sequence goes on from NW_021700609.1 coordinate 77,101, forward strand.
TCATCAATAGTCTACCAACCAAAGGTAACCATGATTCACATTTTGATGCATTCTTTACGTATTTGTTGTGATATGATATATAATTATATTAAACAAAAATATTTTTGCACATATTCTTTGTCTTTTTTAAATGCAGTACTGTGGCATTTTAAAAATTGATCTATGAAGAATCCTTAATGCCTCCATAGACACATCTGCTTAGCCAATTACCTATTGCTGAATGTTTCTGCTGTTTCAGGAGTTTAGATTCTATAAATACTATCAAAACTGACACCTTTGTATACTTCTGTAAGTATCTCTGATAATTTTCTTAGAAAAACAGGTCCACAGAATGAAATTGACGGATATAAACATTGTAAAAAGTATCAATATTATATCACATTTATTGAGTATATAATATGGGACAGGTATTGTTCTAAAGATTTTATTCAAACTAACATGTTTAACCTCACAATGTCCATTTGAGTGCAGTATTAATACTATTTCCATTCCTTGTATGGGGGGGAAGCTGAGGAAAACAGAAATTCAATAATTTGTCCAAGATCATACAACAGGTATGTGACAGAGTTGGATTTCTTTTTGAACCAAAACCACCTATTTCTAAAGTGTGGGATTTTAATCACTTTATTAGCTGTGTACATGATGTCAGGTTGTATACGTACTTAATTTTTCCTTATCAGCAAAGTCCTAGTGACCAATTTTCCCAGGCATCCTTCACATGGTTATTATACATTTTTGTTTGGGTTTTTTGGGGGTTTTTTTGTTTGTTTTTTTGTGTGGTACATGGGCTGCTCACTGCTGTGGCCTCTCCCGTTGCAGAGCACACGCTCCGGATGCGCAGGCTCGGCGGCCATGGCTCACGGGCCCAGCCACTCCGCGGCATGTGGGATCTTCCCGGACCAGTACGAACCCGTGTCCTCTGCATCGGCAGGCAGACTCTCAAACACTGCACCACCAGGGAAGCCCATGTTATACTTTTTAATAATTGCCAATTTCAAGGGTAAAAAATCATACCATAAAATAGACTTATTTTGCATTTTATTTGATGATTTCTGAAAATGAAAGTTTGTAAATACAGAATATTTATTTTTCAATTGCTAATTATCTTTGAGTTACTGAACTACTTTTCTACAGTAATGCAAAATTATAAAATAAGTCATATTTTCTTTAAAGCATTTCTCTTATTCTCTATATTTAGTTTTGTCTCTCTACCCTCAATTATCTGGTTGTCCTCAGGCCAGTTCCAGGTTTCAATGAGCTCACCAATACCAACTTTTCTTAAAACTTATACTTCCCACAAGCAGGTCTACATTTTCTGGTTATTCTCTTCTTCCAATTTCTTGTAATCAGCCAGAAACAAGGACACAAATAAGCAGGAAAACTCATTTCCTTTTAGAGAAATACCCTGCTAATTCTTTACTCAAAAAGTTACATTTTTATCACACAAAAAAGCATTTGTAGTAATGATTCTTGAAGTATTAATTTTTAACATCTTTATGGAGTATAATTGCTTTGAAATGGTGTGTTAGTTTCTGCTTTATAACAAAGTGAATCAGCTATATGTATACATATATCACCATATCCCCCTCCTCTTGCATCTCCCTCCCACCCTTCCTATCCCACCCCTCTAGGTGGTCACAAAGCACTGAGCTGACCTCCCTATGTTATATGGCTGCTTCCCACTAGCTATCTATTTTATATTTGGTAGTGTATATATGTCCATGCCACTCCCTCACTTCGTCCCAGCTTACCCTTCCTCCTCCCCATGTCCTCAAGTCCATTCTCTATGTCTGCACCTTTATTCCTGTCCTGTCCCTAGGTTCTTCAGAACCATTTTTTTTTTATGTTCCATATATATGTTAGCATACGCTATTTGTTTTTCTTTTTCTGAGTTACTTCACTCTGTATGACAGAACCTAGGTCCACCCACCTGCACAGTCTCCGGATGCGCAGGCTCAGCGGCCATGGCTCATGGGCCCATCCACTCCATGGCATGTGTGATCCTCCCAGACTGGGGCACAAACCCGTGTCCCCCTCATTGGCAGGCAAACTCTCAACCACTGCACCACCAGGGAAGCCCCACCATATGTCTTTTGATTGGAGAATTTAGTCTATTGACTTTTAAAGTGATTATTGATAGGTTTGTAAGAATGGCCATTTTGTTACTTATTTTCTCATTGCTTTTGTAGTTCCTCTCTGTTCTTCCTTCTTTTAGTTTCTTCCCTTCTGGGTTGATGATTTTCTTTACTGGTATACTTGTGTTCCTTTCTTTCCAGTTTTTGTGTATATATTTTAGGCTATGATTTGTGGTTAGAAGCAGGTTCATTTACGTTGACCTGTGACTATATATACTTGATTTAAACTGGTAGGCACTTAAGTTCACACACCTTCTGAAATATGTACATTTTTTATTCCCCTCCTCCACATTTTGTGTTTTTGATATCATATTTTACATTTTCATGATTATCCCTTAACTGTTTATTGTAGTTACAATTGATTTTATATATTTTTTTGTGTTTTAATCTTTGGACTAGTTTAATTAAGTAGTTGATCCACAGCCTTTACTATATATATATATATATATATATATATACATATATATATATATGTATATATATATATATATATATATGTATATATGTCCTGACTAGTGGGATTTTTCCTTTCCTGTAGACTCCTACTTTTTACTGTGCTTATTCTTTCCCCTTAGAGAATACCCTTTAACATTTCTGTTAGTGTTGGTTTCATATTGATGATATGTTTTAGTTTCTGCTTGTCTGAAAAGTTATTTATCTCTCCTTTAATTCTGAATGAAAATCTTGCTTGGTAGAGTATTCTAGGTTGTAGGTTTTCCCTTTCAGCACTTTAAATATATCATGCCACTCCCTTCTGGCCTGCAAAGTTTCTGCAGACAGATCAGCTGATATCCTTATGGGGATTCCATTTTATGTGAACTATTGTTTTCTCTTTTGCCTTTAGAATTTTCTCTTTATCTTATTTTTGTCATTTACATTATGATACAAATTAATGTGGGTCTCTTTTGTTGTATCTTGTTTGGGACTCTCTGTGCTTCCTTTATCTGGATATGTGTTTCTTCTTCAGGATTGGGAAGTTTTCAAGAATAATTTTATCAAATACATATTTGACCCCTTTCTCTCTCTCTTCTCCTTCTTGGATCTTTATAATACAAATATAGGTATGCTTGTCCCAGAGAGACCTTAAACTGTTCTCACTTTTTAATTTGTTTTTTTCTTTTTGCTCTTCTGATTGAGTAGTTTTGATTATTCTGTCTTCCAGATCACTTATGTGTTCTTCGGTATCACTTAGTGTGCTTTTTATTCCTTCTAGCAGGGTTTTAGTTTTATTTATTGTATTTTTCAGTTCTGACTTTAAAAAAATATATTTCCTAGTCCTTGTCAAAATTCTCACTGTGTTCATCTATTCTTTCCCTTAGTTCAGCTAACATTCTTATTACTAATGCTTTCAACTCTTTATCTGGTAAATTATTTATCTCTGTTTCATTAGTTGATTTTCAGGGTTTTTTTCTTGTTCTTTCATTTGAAGGAAATTTCTCTTTTTCCTCATTTTGCTTAACTTTCCCTGTCTCTATTTATTAGGTAAAACAGTTACCTATCCTAGTCTTGAAAGTGTGTTCTTGTGTGGGAGCATCCTTATACAGTCTGTGTGTGCCATGTGTCTTTGGTGGGAGAGCTGGATTGGAAGTGAACATGATTTGCATCTTCCCCCAGGTTGTGCTGGAACCTATCATCTTTTTAGGAAGTGGGACTAGAAATAAAGGGGCTGGAGCCAGAATCAAATGTGATCCAGGGCTTCTCCTCTTCTCAGTGGCCAACACCACCTGATCCCAAGTTGGTGGAGCATAAGCCCTAGGTTCTGGCCTAAGCTGCTTCTCTTTCCTCCAGGTGTGTGTTCTCTTCCTCCCCACCAGTATTGGCATCTAAAAGGAGCACTGCCACGGCAATAGGGGCTGTAGTAAGCACATGGAGTGGGTCAGGGTCCTTTGTGAACTCTCCTTGGCAGCAGCAGCCTCAGCCGTTGCCCTAGTGGGGAGCTGTGCCACAGAGCAAGAGGTACCAGAGCACACTCTACAGAAGTCCTGGCACCAGTAAGAGCTCCATCCCACTCCCCATCTTCTACATCAATTAAATAGAGTAATTGCTGCTTTTATCCTGTTCAGATGCTGTGTTGGTTCTGTGTCAGCTTCTTCCGTCACAACTGCACACTCTAGTTGGCTATAGCAGCCTTTGCCCTAGTACAGAGCTGTACTGTGGATCAAGAGGGCTGTATTGAGTGCTTGGTTTTGGCTGGGGTGTGTACTGGGGTGGTCGTGGGAAACCAGCCAGAATCCTGGGCAGTTTCAATCTACTTCTTCTGCCTTGTTGTGGGATTAAGCAAGATTGGGAACACTTCATGAGAAAAGGCTAGGTTTCTTACAGCCCCACTGTCAGTCCCACAGTTTTTTAAACCAGCTAAAGGCACTAATTTTCCAGGTTTTGGACCTTAGGCCTGGGGTGCCTAGTATGTGTCTGAACTATTCACTCCCCAAGGAGGATCTCTGAGCCAGTGCAATTCCCCTCTCCTCTTCTGTGTCTCCTCCTAGAGGAGCAGGTCCTGACCTGATCACTTCTCTTCCCTTCCTACCCACCTCTGTGTGGATCTTTCTTACAGCCTTGATAGTATAAGAATATTTCTGCCAGTTTCCAGTTTGTTTCATTAAAAATTGCTCCACATGTAGATGTGTTTTTGGTGTGCACATGGGAGAAGGTGAGGTCCACATCCTTCTACTCTGCCATCTTGATCTTCTTTCCCACAAATCTTTACCCAGTTAATATTTTTCAGAAGTCAATAAATTAGGAGTTTGAGGTTAATGTATACATGCTACTATATATAAAATAGATAAACAACAAGGACCTACTGTATAGCACAGGGAACTTTACTCAGTGTTCTGCAATAAGGGGAAATAATCTGAAAAATAATGGATATATGTATATGTATAACTGAGTCATTATGTTGTACCCCTGAAACTAACACATTTTAAATGAACTAAACCCCAATATAAAATAAAAATTAAAGAAAATTAAAGTAAAAGAGAACATTGAAAAAAATCATTGCATTCAAAACTAAAGATAATACATATAATATTATCGTTTTCACTTTTCCAACTTTTTGTTCTTTTAAGCATGGAATTCTTTTCTCTGTTCCTGATCAAGTATAAAAATAGACATTAACTGTTTGGGAATAAGTCTTTAAACCCACTGAGAAATTCTTTATAATGGTATCCTGCTTTCACTAGTAAATTGAATCATACTGTGATGACTATAAGAAGAAGAACTTCCATCAAGTAGATGAATTTAATCTTTAAAAAGAAGCTCAGTTTGATAATTATTAAGTCCACCTTAAATTAAAACAGGACCACACATTTTTGCCTCAACAGACTTAATTCAAAATAGATTTTGAACAAAATACATATGTCATGATTTGGTTTGGATGACAGGTATAGATAATCTGCTTACATCCACATGTCAAATACATATGGACCTTTATTTACATGGATAGTCTTCACTTTTCAAACTATTTTGAAACTTTGTAGATTTTCATTTTGATAAAACATCATAAAACTAAGCCTTTGTACTCTGATGTAATATACAAATTTAAAATATATTTTACTATGTATGAGAGTATTTTGAAAAGACAAAAATAAAATAAACATCTTACTAAGAGAAAGGACTTGAGATTAAAAATGTCCTTAATAGTTTTGTTGTTGTAAAATAAATATTCTTCTTATATATTTCTTATTTTGTGAACCATATAGTGTACATCATAATTACTTACACATCCTTTTCTATGGTTTCTGTTTTCGTAAAACTAAATAAAATCTTTAAGCTTTTCTGAGATAAAGAAGAAAATCACCAGACAATGATATTCTCAACAAGATAAGAACTTAAGCTAGGTTGAACTGACAAACTACAGTGAATCTGTGCAATAGAAGTAAGAGGTGGCCCAGTTGGAGTATTTGGATTTTAAATGCTGAAACTCAATATTCAATCTCTGAATGTGTGTGTGTTTTTTATGTGTGTGAGCATATGAGGAAGTGTATGAACTGCCTCCCTCTGACTCCTATTCTGAGATTTTATCCACAAGCACTCTTTTTTATTTTATTTTATTTTATTATTATTTTAACATGTTTTATTACAGTATAATTTCTTTACAATGTTGTATTACTTTCTGCTGTAGAACAAAGTGAATCAGCTATATGCATACATATATCCTCATATACACTTCCCTCTTGTGTCTCCCTCCAACCATCCCTATCCCACACCTCTAGGTGGTCACAAAGCACTGAGCTGATCTCCCTATGTGATGCTGTTGCTTCCCACTAGCTATTTTACATGTGACATGTGTACATGTCAGTGCTACTCTCTCACTTTGTCCCACCTTACACTTCCACCTCCCCATGTCCTCAAGTCCATTCCCTACATCAGCTTATTTATTCCTGTCCTGCCCCAAGGTTTTTCAGAACCATTTTTTTTCATTCCATATATATGTGTTAGCATATGATATTTGTTTTTCTCTTGCTTACTTACTTCACTCTGTATGACAGACTCTAGGTCTATCCACCTCACAACGAACAGCTCAATTTCATATCTTTTAACAGCTGAGTAATATTCCATTGTATTTATGCACCACATCTTCTTTATCCATTCATCTGTTGATGGACATTTAGGTTGCTTCCATGTCCTGGCTATTGTAAATAGTACTGCAATGAACATTGTGGTACATGTCTCTTTTTGAATGATGGCTTTCTCAGAGTATATGCCCAGTAGTGGGATTGCTGGCTCATATGGTAGTTCTATTTTTAGTGTTTAAGGAACCTCTATACTGTTCTCCATAGTGGCTGCATCAATTTACATTCCCACCAACAGTGTTGGAGGGTTCCCTTTTCTCCACACCCTCTCCAATATTTATTGTTTGTATATTTTTTGACAATGGCCCTTCTGACCTGTGGTGAGGTGATATCTCATTGCAGTTTTGATTTACATTTCTCTGATGATTAGTGATGTTGAGCATCCTTTCATGTGTTTATTGGCAATCTGTATATCTTCTTCAGAGAAATGTCTATTTAGGTCTTAGAAATGTCTATTGAAGTCTATCTCATTTTTGAATTGGGTTGTTTGTTTTTCGATATTGAGCTGCATGAGCTGCTTGGATACTTTTGAAATTAATCCTTGTCAGTTGCTTCATTTGTGAATATTTTCTCCCATTCTGAGGGTTCTCTTTTCATCATGTTGATGGTTTCCTTTGCTGTGCAAAAGCTTTTAAGTTTCATTAAGTCCCATTTGTTTATTTTTGTTTCATTTCTATTTCTCTAGGAGGTGGTCCAAAATGATCTTGCTGTGATTTATGTCATAGACTGTTCTGCCTATGTTTTCCTCTAAGAGTTTTATAGTGTCTAGCCTTACATTTAGGTCTTTAATCCATTTTGAGTTTATTTTTGTATATGGTGTTAGGGAGTGTTCTGATTTCACTCTTTTACATGTAGTTATCCAGTTTTCCCAGCACTACTTATTGAAGAGGCTGTCTTTTCTCCATTGTATAATATTGCCTCCTTTGTCATAGATTAGGTGACTATATGCACATGGGTTCATCTCTGGGTTTTCTATCCTGTTCCATTAATCTATATTTCTGTTTTTGTGCCAGTACCATACTGTCTTGATGACTGTAGCTTTGTAGTATAGTCTGAAGTCAGGGAGCCTGATTCCTCCAGCTCTGTTTTTCTTTCTCATGATTGCTTTTGTTATTCAGTGTCTTTTGTGTTTCCATACAAATTGTGAAATTTTTGTTCTAATTCTGTGAAAATGCTTTTGGTATTTTGATAGGGATTCTATTGAATCTGTAGATTGCTTTGGGTAGTATAGTCACTTTCACAATGTTGATTCTTCCAATCCAAGTACATGGTATATCTTTCCATCTTCTGTATCATTTTTAATTTCTTTAATGAGTGTCTTACAATTTTCTGCATACAGGTCTTTTGTCTCCTTAGGTAGGTTTATTCCTAAGTATTCTATTCTTTTTTTTTTTTCAGTGGTAAATGGGAGTGCTTCTTTAATTTCTCTTTCAGATTTTTCATCATTAATGTATAAGGATGCAAGAAATTTCTGTGCATTAATTTTGTATCCTGCTACTTTACCAAATTTGTTAATTAGCTCTAGTAGTTTTCTAGAATATTTATTTTAAATGTACATATTAAATTAACTTTTGCAAGCCTACAAAAGATTAGAACACTGCTAGGTGCCAAATCAAATTAAAGTTCACATTTTCCAAAGGCCTTCTCCCATCATTTTTACCAAAGTGAAGTTTCTGTCTACAGCATGTAATGCATATAAAATGGCATCAGGCTCACTTCTGAATATGTTTGCTTAATGTACAATTAGCCATTGCCATCTAGGAAAAATGACCTTCACAAAAGAAACATACCTCTGCCAACAGAGGCAAAACATTTCAAGAAATCAATGTATATGGCCAAATGTTACTTATGATAATTCAGCCACACAAGACATATAGGCTCCTTTATTTTTAAAGTTTTATCACAAATCTGGAGAGTTCAAAAAAGCTCATTATGCTAAATATCATGGCATTTATTTACAGGAAGACATAGTATTGATAGATAATATATAATAATATTAAGTGGGATCTCACATTTCTAACTGAAATTTAAATATCTTGAGACTAGTTGCAAGACTAAGTTCATAATTATTATTTAGTCTACCTCTCTGGATTCATCATCTACCAATCCTTGAAACATAACATGCCTCAGTTACAATGTCATTATTTCAATATTAGTGACAATCTTTCATATGTATTTGAATTTACAACTTTTCCTTTAGTATAGAATGGCTTTACATCTCTTTCTTTCCCTATTGAATTCTTATCAATATTTTAAAATAATAACCTGAAATTTTACTCTTCAGTGTAATCTTGAATTTGTTTTCCAGGAATGGCCTTTAAAATTCTTCATTATCCTTTTATATCACATTACTCTTCTAGTCCTTGAAGTATAATTATTGGTTAATATTTCCAATCTACCATATTGCCTGCCATCCAAAGTGTAAGAATTTATGTCTACATGTATTTTTTTCTCTCAGTCTGACTCATTATTTTCTTTTTCTCCTTTTTTCCCCCAGACTTCCACTGAGTACTGTAGAACATGTCTTATGATTTAAGATAAATGAATTGACGCTGGTCAATGTCAAAAATTAAGTGATTATCTTGTTTTTATTTCATTCTTTTTAAGACTATGAATGATGAAAAATAACCTCCAATAACATACATACTTCATGTATCTGAAATCTTCCTCTTGGAACAAAGAAATCAGGATATAGCAGGGAGTGAGTGAGGTAGAAAAAACTGAGAGGTCAAGGAAAAAAATAGAAATGGAAGGAGATCAACATGTGAAATAAGCCTACAGACACACTTTTAAAGTAAACACGCTTACTGCAGCTCCTATTTCAACAATTACCAAATTATTCTTTAACCACACCTGGACCTGTCAGGCTATACTTCTTAACTTTACACCTATATCTCTAGTTATATATTCATTAATTATCAACAACTTTTCTTTCTACTTCCAACTCTAAGCCAAGGGTCTGTCACATCAACCAGAAAGTTTCTGGTGTTATCAATTCTCTTTCCCCTATGTCATTCTATTCTTCCAAACTTTGATGTGGACATGAAAATTAAAAACTCAGTAGACAGGCAGCTTTCTCTGTATTTGTACTTAGATTATTGAGTAGAAAGGAATATAAAATCATAAAACTATATAGAAAGGAGTCACCACCCTATGCAGGTCCTCATTGTCTTAACTAAAATTTACCTATTTACCTGCACATTTCTTTCTCTCTCCTTCTTTTTAAAGGCATTTTCAAAAATTTTACTCTCTTCAAATCTTTACCAACTCCACAATCTTGCAGTCCACTTCTGCCCTCAGAATATTATTTTGCCACCAGTAAATTGAAGTCAAATTGATTTTTAATAGTGTTGCCAAAATGAATACAAGCTGGGTTAAAGTCTATGAAAGTAGAACACAAGTTATGACTTTGCAAATATAAATGTCAGATAAATTTTGAATATATGATATATAAAATAGGCCAGAGAAGGAATAATTTTTGGCCAAGAGTTTAAGTATCCTGTTCAAGAATGAAATAAACTACTATAATCAAGTTTAGTTCACTTTTGAGAGCTTTTCTACATATATCATGAACATGGAAGATTTTAAGCCATTCACTGTTTTCTGAAAGCTCATTCATATAGATATGTTATTGCACAGAGTTTGCTTAGTTAGCTCATCCAGTTTGCACTATTAATTCTATTTCTCCTTTCCAGATACAATTCAAAGTTCAACTCTATCATTAAGCCTTGTCTACAGAAGTAATGGTTGTAAAACAGGTGAGAGAAATATGGACATATTATGTGAAACACCCATTAAAAATAGTACCATCTGTAAGGACTTGATTCCCAGTCATGGCTTTAACAAAATTTATATTTCAATGCCCCTCAAATCATTATCATCAGTTAAATTATCTACAATGAGCCCCACTGTTGTCAATCCAGCTATCCCTTTGTATTCCCACCTATATATCTCCAAGAAACACCAAACTCAACAAATAAGAGAGCAAGTTTATAACTTCCTCTCAGTAAATTTTCTCTTCTGGAACTAGCTTTCTCTTCAAAATATAAAACAAAGTTTCAGTGGGTCTACTTTAAAAAATTTAAAGAACTTGTCAATGGTTATAGGATAAAGACCAAAATCTCTGCTAGGGTTTTGTATGCTCTGGCCACTCTTTCATTTTCTAATTTTATCTCATACCATGCTTCCCTTTGTTCTTGGTGCTGCAGTCATACCAACCATTTTAATGGTCTTCTAATGTTCATGCTTACTTCTATTTGAGGTTCATAATAAAGCTACTCCATCTGGAATTTTTTTTTTTTTTTACTGTAACCTAAGTTGTTGCTTTCTTAAAACCTTTCAGGCAACATCACAAGTAGCCGTTTTTAGGGAAGTTTTTTCCAGAATTATAAGGCAAAATCACTCTTTTTTATAAGCACTGATAGAATCATGAAAATACAGTTATTTCCTTCAAAGCACATTAATTGTATGATATATATTCCCTCTAATGAATAAATATATGTCCCTCTTACACTATAATCTCCCAAGGACAAGGACTAATATGTTTTTTGCTTATCAGTGTACCACCTGTACTGAGCAGAGTACTAGGTCCATGAGGTTGCTGAATTAATGTTAGAATATGCTTTAAGAGAAACCAAGAGTAACACAGCTGCTTTGAATATAAAAATAAGTCTCAAGGAAATAACACTTTATAAAATTAAAGCACTTTGAAAAGATGAATTAATTATCTAGACACTATTTTGAAGTATATAAAATATTAACTCTAGTTATAATTTGAACCCTGGTAAGAGTAGAAAATTTTAAGTAAGTAACAAAACCCTCAAATTTCCTTAATTATTTTCCCCACTTAGTAGCTAGTGTCTTCCATTAATTATAATTCAACAATCATTTCACCTTTGAAAGTACAGGACATGATAACAAAATTCAATATACTGTCAAGTAAATTTGAAAATGATACATAAAAGCTGTGGCTTTACTAGACTTCTTAGGAGACAGCTCTGTCTGTACATAAGATCAGGAATAATTTTACTTCTATGGCATTGATCAGTTATTTTCTGTGAATGCTGTTAATTGTCAGTATTTTTCTTTGTGTTGGCTACTGGAAAGTGTATGAACAAATCATTAATTAAGTTAAATAATTATATAGGTTTTCATAATGCATATTTTGCATTAGTCTAATTCTTTTTTATTTTTTTGTATTTATAGTCTTGGTTTTCCTAGGATTTTCTTTCTTTTTCAATATGTTAGTTATGTATTATTTAGGTATAAACCATTTTACAACATTTCTGGAGCAAACACAAACATATGTACATATTAACAGATAAAATAAATCACATGGCATCAGTACATATATTAAAACAGATATTGCAGCATAATTGGGAACCATATATAATCAATTCTCATTATATTTACATGAGACCAAAGGAGATGAGAGAGTTCTGTTTAAACAAAAGTGTTGCTTTGACCATGTGGCAATAAAGGCAGATCCTCAGCAATTGAACCCATAGAAGGGACAATAGTATTGGACATTTTAGTCAAGAATACATGTGAGTGGTTGATCAACCATTATATCCATTATATCCATAACCCATTCCACTTGTCTTTATGTAAACAGTATAATGAATAAATAATGAATAAAATGATAAAATTATTGTATTAATTCTTAGTCAAAAGGTATCTTGAAAAAAATAAATGCATAATTGTTGTAATTTTTAAACGTTGCTTTAAGTTTTTTAGAATTGGTCATAAAATCATACCTAATTTTTAAAAACACAGCTTGTTTTCAGTTATATATAAACTTACGTCAAGACTTCTCTCTACTCTTTAGTCGTTTGTTAATTTATGGACCTGTCCTCTATTTCCTAATCCTAACCCCTTGTTCAGTTTTCAAAACACTTATCCTGCCCTGAATAGTTTACTGGATTACAAATATGATTTTCATTTTTTATACATATACATATAACTATTGTTTTTCAGTCTTTTCCCATATAGGTTATTACAGAGTACTAAGTAGAGTTCACTGTGCTATACAGTTGGTTCTTGTTGATTATCTATTTTAAATATAATAGTGCATATATATTAATCCCAGCCACCTAATTTATCCCTCCCCTCACACCTTTCAACTTTGGTAACCATAAGTTCTCTTTCTAAGTCTGTGAGTCTGTTTCTGTTTTGTAAATAAGTTCATTTGTATCATTTTTTACGCCACATATAAGTGATATCATATGACGTTTGTCATTCTCTCTCTGACTTACTTCACTTAGTATGATAATGTCTAGGTCCATCCATGTTGCTACAAATGGCATTATTTCATTATTTTCAATGGCTGAATAATATTCCATTGTGTATATGTACCACGTCTTCTTTTTTTTCTTTTCTTTTGCGGTATGCGGACCTCTCACTGCCATGGCCTCTCCACCGCAGAGCACAGGCTCTGGACACACAGACCCAGCGGCCACAGCCCACAGCCCCAGCCACTCCATGGCATGCGGGATCCTCCTGGACCTGGGCATGAACACGTGTCTGCTGTATCAGTAGGTGGACTCTCAACCACTGTGCCACCAGTGAAGCCCCCACGTCTTCTTTATCCATTCATCTGTGAGGGACATTTAGGTTGCTTCCATGTCTTGGCTATTAGAAATTGTGCTGCAATGAAAACTGGGGTGCATATATCCTTTCAAAGTATGGTTTTCTGCAGATACATGCCCAGGAGTGAGATTGATGAATCATACGGTAGCTCTGTATTTAGTTTCTTAAGGAACCCCCATACTGTTCTGCATAGTGGCTGTACGAATTTACATTCCCACCAACAGTGTGGTAGGGTTCCCTTTCTCCACATCCTCTCCAGTATTTATTGTTTGTAGGCTATTTGCTGATGGCCATGCTGATGTGTGTGAGATGAGAGCCCATTGTAGTTCTGGTTTGCATTTCTCTGATAATTAGCGATGTTGAGTATATTTTCATATGCTTTTTGGCCATTTGTATGTCTTCCTTGGAGAAACCTCTATTTAGATCTTCTGCCAGTTTTTTAATTGTTGTTTTTTATTTTTTTTTTAAATGTTGAGCTGCATGAGTTGTTTGTATATTTTGGAGATTAACCCCTTGTTGGTTGCATCATTTGCAAATATTTTCTCCCATTCCGTGGATTGTCTTTTTGTTTTGTTTATGGTTTCCTTTGATGGGCAAAACCGTTTAAGTTTAATAAGGTCCCATTTGTTTATTTTTGTTTCTATTTTCATTACTCTGGGAGACGGATTGAAAAAGATCTTGATGCAATTTATGTCAAAGTGTGTTCTGCCTATGTTTTACTGTAAGAGTTTTATACTATCCAATCATATATTTTGGGCTTCAATCTATTTTGAGTTTATTTTTGTTTATAGTGTTAGAGAATGTTCTAAATTCATTCTTTTACATGTAGCTGTCAGTTTTCCAGCATCACTTATTGAAGAGACTGCCTTTTCTCCATTGTATAGTCTTGCCTCCTTTGTCATAGATTAATTGACCATAGGTGAGAGTGTATATTTCTGGGATTTCTATCCTGTTCCATTGATCTACATTTCTGTTTTTGTGCCAGTACCATACTGTCTTGATGACTGTAGCTTTGTAGTATAGTCTGAAGTCAGGGAGCCTGAATCCTCCAGCGCTGCATTTTTTTCTCAAGATCACTTTGGTTATTTGGAGTCTTTAGTGTTTCCATACAAATCTTAAGATTTTTTTCCTAAATCTATAAAAAATGCCATTGGTAGTTTGATAGGGATTGCATTGGATCTGTAGATTGTCTTGAGGAGTATAGTCATTTTGACAATATTGATTCTTCCAATCTAAGAACATGGTATATCTTTCCATCTGTTTGTGTCATCTTCAATTTCTTTCATCAGTGTCTTATATTTATTGTAGTACAGGTCTTTTGCCTTCTTAGGTAGGTTTATTCCTAGGTATTTTATTCTTTTTTATAAAACGTTAAAATGGATTGTTTCCTTAATTTACCTTTCTGTACTTTTGTTGTAAGTGTATAGGAATGCAAGAGATTTCTGTGTATTAATTTTGTATTCTTCAACTTTACCAAATTTATTGATGATCTGTAATAGTTTTCTTATAACATCTTTAGGATTTTCTATGTATAGTATCATGTCATCTGTAAGCAGTGACAGTTTTACTTCACCTTTTCCTATTTGGATTGTTTTTATGTCTTTTTCTTCTCTAATTGTCATGTCTATGACTTCCAAAACTATGTTGAATAAAAGTGGCAAGAGTGGATTTCCTTGTCTTGTTCCTGATCTTAGAGGGAATGCTTTCAGCTTTTCACCATTGAGTATGATGTTAGCTGTGGGTTTGTCCTATATGGGTTTTATTATGCTGAGGTAGATTCCCTGTATGCCCACTTTCTGGAGAAGTTTTATCATAAATCGGTGTTGAATTTTGTCAAAAACTTTTTCTGTGTCTATTGAGATGATCAAAAGGTTTTATTCTTCAATTTGTTAAAGTGGTGTATCACATTGAGAGATTTGTGGACATTAAAAAATACTTGCATCTCTGAGATAAATCCCACCTGATCCTGATGTATGATCTTTTTAATGTAATGTTGTATTTGGCTTGTTAGTATTTTGTTGTGTATTTTTGCATCTATGTTCCTCAGGTATATTGGCCTGTAACTTTCCTTTTTTGTGTGACTTTTGTCTGATCTGGTATCAGGATGATGGTGGCCTCATAGAATGAGTTTGGGAGTGTTTCTTCCTCTGAAGTTTTTTGTAATAGTTTCAGAAGTATAGGTGTTAACTCGTCTCTAAATGTTTGATGGAATTCACCTGTGAAACCATCTAGTCCAGGGCTTTTGTTTGTTGGGAGTTTTTAAATCACAGTTTCAATTTCAGTATTTGTGATTGGTCTGTTCATATTTTCTATTTCTTCCTGGTTCAGTCTTGTGAGATTGTACCTTTCTAAGAATTTGTCCATGATTTTCTAGTTTATCCATTTTATTGGATCATGGTTGCTTATAGTAGTCTCTTATGGTCCTTTGTATATCTGTGGTGCCAATTATAACTTCTCTTTTTTCATTTCTAATTTTATTGATTTGAGTCCTTTCCCTTTTTTTCTTGATGAGTCTGTCCAAAGGTTTATCAATTTTGTTTATCTTTCCAAATAACCAACTTTTAGCTTCATTTATCTTTTCTATTGCTTTCTTCCACTGTATTTCATTTATTTCTGCTCTGATTTTTATGATTTCTTTCCTTCTATTAACTTAGGATTTTGTTTATTCTTCTCTCTCGTTGTTTTAGGTGTAAGGTTTAGTTGTCTATTTGAGATTTTTCTTGTTTCCTGAGGTAAGATTGTATTCTTATAAACTTCCCTCTTAGAACTACTTTTGCTGCATCCCATAGGTTTTGGATCATTGTGTTTTCATTTTCATTTGTATCTAATTATTATTTTTTTATTTCACTTTTGATTTCTTCAGTGATTCATTGGTTACTTAGTAACATATTGTTCAGCTTCCACGTGTTTTTGTTTTTTACAGTTTTTTCCTTGTAGTTGATTTCTAATCTCATAATGTTGTGGTCAGAAAAGAAGCTTGATATGATTTCAATTTTCTTAAATTTAACAAGGCTTGCTTTATGGCCCAACATGTGATCTATCTTGTAGAATATTCCATGTGCACTTGAAAAGAATGTGTATTCTGATGCTTCTGGATGGAATTCTCTATAAATATCAATTAAGTCAATCTTGTCTAGTGTGTCATTTAAGGCCCGTGTATTTTTGTTGATTTTCTGTCATGGTGGTCTCTCCATTGATGTAAGCAGGATATTAGAGTCCCCTATTATAATTGCATTATTGTTGATTTCTCCTTTCATGGCTTATATATTGATGTGCTCCTATGTTTGGCACATATATTTACAATTGTTATATCTTTTTCTTGGATTGATCCCTTGATAATTATGTAGCATTCTTCTTTATCTCTTATAACAGTCTTTATTTTAAATTCTACTTTGTATGAGTATTGCTACTCTAGCTTTCTTTTGGTTTCATTTTGCAAGGAATACCATTTCCCATCCCCTCACTTTGTCTGTATGTGTTTCTAGATCTCAAGTGGGTCTCTTATAGAGAACATATATATAGAGAGTGATCTTGTTTTTGTATCCATTCAGCCAGTCTATTTATTTTGGTTCAAGCATTTTAATCCATTTCCATTTAAGATAATTATTGATATGTATATTTTTATTGCCTTTTTGTTAATTGTTTTGGATTAGTTTTTGAAGGTTATTTTTTTCTTCCCTTCCTCTTTTGTTCTCTTCTCTTGTGATTTGATGAATATCTTTAGTTCTGTGTTTGGATTGCTTTTTCTTTTTTTGTATGTATATCTGTTTTAGATTTTTTCTGAGGTCACCATCAGGTTTTAATATATTTTTGATTGTTTTAACTTGCTTATCTTAATTTCAAATGCATTTCAAATATCCTGCATTTGTACTCTCATCTATGATTGCTGTTTTTTTGATATATTTGTGTGTGGATGATTTCCTACTTTTACTGCATATCTGCCTTTATGGGTGAGCTTTCCCATTCACAATTTTCTTGTTTCTAGTTGTGACCTTTTCTTTTCTGCCTAGAGAAGTACTTTTAGCATTTGTTGTAAATCCAGTTCGGTGGTGCTGAATTATATTACCTTTTGCTTGTCTATAAAGCTTTTGATTTCTCTCTTGAATCTGACAAAAGCCTTGCTGGGTAGAATATTCTTGGTAGTAGCTTTTTACTTTCATCACTTTAAGTATATCATGCCACTTCCTTTTGGCCTGCACAGTTTTGGCTGAAAAATCAGCTAATAACCTTATGAGGATTCCCTTGTATGTTATTTGTTGCTTTTAATATTTTCTCTTTTTCTTTATTTTTTATCAATTTGATTCATATGTGTATCTGTGTGTTCCTCCTTGGGCTTATTCTATATGGGATTCCTTGCACTTCTTGGATTTAGGTGACTATTTCCTTTCTAGTGTTAGGGAATAGTTCAGCTATTATCTCTTCAAATATTTCCTCTGGTTCTTTCTCTCTCTTCTTTTCTTCTTCTGGGACCTCTACAATGTGAATGTTGGTGCATTTAGTGTCGCTCCAGAGGTTTCTTAGACTGTCCTCATTTCTTTTCATCTTTTTCTTTATCCTGTTCCACTGCAGTAATATCTACCATTCTGTCTTCCAGCTCACTTATCTGTTCTTCTGCCTCATTTATTCTGCTATTGATCCTTTCTAGTGTGGTTTTCATTTCAGTTATTTTATTGTTCCACACAGTTTGTTTGTTCTTTATAACTTCTAGTTCTTTGTTAAACATTACTTGTATCTTCTCGACCTGTGCCTCCATTCTTTTTATGAGACCTTGGATCATCTTTACTATAATTACTCTCAATTCTTTTTCAGGTAGATTACCTATCTCCACTTCACTTAGTTGTTCTTCTGGGAATTTATCTTGTTCCTTCATCTGGAACATATTCCTCTGCTATCTCATTTTGTCTAACTTTTGGTCTTCATTTCACAGGCTGCAGGATTGTAGTTCCTTTTGTTCCTAGTGCCTGCCCACTGATGAGTGGAGCTGAGTCTTGGCCCTCTGGTGGGCAGGGTCATGACAAGAGATGTGTTTAGAGACATCTATAGGCTCAGGAAGACTTTAGACAGCCTGTATGCTGATGAGTGGTGCTGTGTCCCTGCCCTCTTTGTTGTTTGGCCTTAGGTGTCCCAGCACTGGAGCCTACAGCCTGTTGAGTGGGGTCAGGTCTTGGTGTCAAAATGGTGGCCTCAAGGAGAGATTACACCAATGAATATTTCCCATTACCTCTGCCACCAGTGTCCTTGTTCACACAGTCAGCACCACCACTCCCCGCCTCCCAGGAGACTCTCAAGACCAGCATGTAGGCCTGACCTAGGCTCCTGTGAACTCATTGCTTTTCTCCTGGGTCCCAGTACAAACAACACCTTGTGTGCCCTCCAAGAGTATATTTTCTTTTTCCCCCAGTCCTGTGGAGTTCCTGCAATCAAGTCCCACTGGCCTTCAAAGCCAAATGCTCAGGAAGCTCCTGCTCCTGATGCCAGATTCCCAGACTTGGGAGCCTGACAAGCAGCTCAAAACTTTCACTCCTGTGGGAGAACCTCTAAGGTATAATTATTTTCCAGTTTTTGGGTCACCCCCAACATGTATGAGATTTTATGGTGTCATGAATGTGCCTCTGTTACCATCTCATTGTAGCTTCTTCTTTGCCTTTGGATGTAGAATATCTTTTTTGGTAGGTTCCTGTCTTTTTTGTCTATGGTTATTCAGCAGTTATGTGATTTTGATATTTTCATGAGAGGAGGGAAGCTCAAGTCCTTCTACTCCACCATCTTGTCTCCCTCAAAAATATAAAAACCCCTTCGCTTAGCATTCCAAGCATCTTTGGCTCTAACCTCACCCTTTCCTTCTAATATTCTCTATATTTCAAACAAACTAGACTAAAATTGATATTCAAATACACCTTTAACATTTCCATACTGTTATTTGTATGCAAACTTTCTCCTTATTTTGTTGCATCCAACTCTACCTGAAATCCTATGGACTTTGATACATAATTTAGATATCACTTTTATAAAGCCTTCACACATTTGCTGAACTGTAAATAACCTCTTCTGCTATTCCTCTTTATCCATATCCTTATCTTTTGTTACCTAAGCACCATCAGCCAAAGTATGTTTGATCTTTATGTGCTACTTTTCTCATTTTTTTTAACTAAATTCTTTGAAAAAGTTACCAGAATTTATCCTTTTTTGTTTCTCTCAGAAAATCTAGAGCAGTCTTCTATAGACAGTCACCCAACACATGTTGAATTAATTGTTTGATACTTACAATGCCTGTCAAAATATTGAAAAAATGTTGAGTTGCATTAATTGTATCTCAGGGGTGATGCAAAATTTCCTTATTTTTCCCACTAAACCATATTTAAGATATGGCCTTAGGAGGATTATGAAATAATGTTAAGAAAGCAAATTTTTGAGCAGCTGAATTTTAGGAGATGTCATTGGCCTGTACTGACCCTAACACCAGGAGAGTCAAACAATGATTTATGGATATAAATTATCAGATTTTATAAATAAAAAAAGATTGTAAGGATTTCTCCTATTATCTACATTTTCTCCTTCAAACACCAATACTAAAGACAAATAAGAAATCTTTGATAGAATCTTGCCAAGGACTTTGTCTCTTTTAATATTTCAGGATGAAAACCAAAATTAATGATTTGGATAATGTTCTTTAAAACAATAAATTAAGTGAATTTTACATAACAAGAATCTGTTTTTTGTCATGGAAATAATGGACTAGAGGTAGAGTTTTCAGACATCAACTGGAGTAATGAAAAGCTATTATGCAAATATATGGCTAGGTACTTCTAAAATACTTTGAGGAGATTCAACACAGGATATGGGAGTATTGCAGGTTCAAACTCTTCTTCCTATGATTCAATTCTGTTTTAAAACCACATACCTGCATAATAACAAATGTTATTTCATAACAAGGTAAAAAATTATGAAAGCTTGTATGTGGTAATGCTGGGAGATGTAGGTGAATATACACTATTTTCCAGATGTGTGACCATCATGGCCCAGATATCTTTAGTAGTTTCTCATGGCACAGGTATTAAAAGTGACATTTAGGTCTGAGGAATATCAAATTCTCCTTGTAGATCTCTAAACATAACAGGCTATGATTTGAAGTCAAATGAGAAAATAATAAAACATATAATAAAAATACACATAATAAATAATGTTAAATAATAAAAATATCCTAGTTCTAAATCTACAGTTTGAATAGAAATTCCACTACTGATATTAAGTGTAGTAGAATAAAAAGACTGTAACAATCTGCAGTATAAAAACAAGAGGATTCTCAAATAAAGACATTGAATGATAATTGTTTACTTTGTAATTCAGAAATATAATAAATAAAAGATTCCTGTTTCTTAAAATATGAACCAATAACATGTCATGAGGATTTACATTCCTAATCCTCTTACCCACAGTTCAATATCAATATTCTGAGATAGTGAGTCATATATGCAAATTCAGATATTCCTTTTAAGGCAAACTAATTTTTATTATCCTACACATCTATCTTGACAGAAATGTGTAAGAAAAAATGACTATGACTTCCAAAATCAATGCACCATTAGAAATGGAGGTGACAGCTTGAATATATGGAAGTTTAAAATTGATGATTAAAATGAAGAAGTACACCCTGTGAATAGGAATACTGCTGTCTTTCAGAAACTACCATTGCAGCATACTTAGTAGGAGTAATGGTTCTTTAATATATTTTTTAAATCTAAAAGGTATCATTGTATTTTCTGTAAATTATCTTTGAATCCTCACAGAAATTGTATTGATTTTTTTCAAAAGAATTTAAAGACAATAAACTGAATAGAAGAACAGAAATAGAGCATTCTAGTTTTCCCTGGCATTATTTCAAATCAGTCCAGAAGCAACTGAAAGTTTCAATAAGAAAAAATAAAATAAAATTAGCAGAGGTTGTGTGTTATTAGCACCAGTTAATGAAAGTTCTATTCTAATAACATCTAATTACATAGAGAGGCAGAAAATATGATGATAATAATTAGAGTAGAAAACACTATATTGATATGCTCAGAACAGTGAAATAAGAACTGGAGAAACTACTTTCCCATTTTTATTAAATCATTTACCTTAAAGTGTATTCAGTAAAATGTGGGACAGTTAGTCATGGAAAACATGCAAAATCAGAATCTGTGGGATAATTAGTGTAGAAAGGATAATTCCAAGTCCATCTTGTTGTAAAATTGTTGATATCACTACCAATCATTATTTATGTAAATATAAATTAACAACATTAAACAAAGACTGAAATCCCTTTCTGTTCTATTGTTAAATACATACAAGTAAAACAGAAATATAATAATTATATTATAATAACTCATTTAATGTCCATAGAAGAATGTCTCACACATAGCAAATACTAACAAATATCAGCTATTATTATCAATATTATTATTAGTGCAGTTTCTGTTGTGGTTTTGTTGTTGTTATCACTTAAACTTATTGCCCCAAAATGTTAACAATGAAAACTGTAAAAAGTACACATATTCATTGATTTTAACTTCAATAAAAAAAATGGTAAGATGCAAACTCCTTTCCTCCTCCTTTCAAATCACTGCCGTCACTTACCTAATCTTAACGTCTTCTATATGTCTCTGGAAAAGAGGTGACTCAATTTTTTTTTAAGGCTAATCTCATCACCTATGCTTACAATTCTAGCATGCTAGCTTTTTCGGATTATATTCTATTAATGTTCTCAATTCTCTGTTGAACCTTTAATTCCTCCCTCTCCATCTCTTGCCCATATGTGATGTCCATCAAAAATGCAAATGTGAACTTTGGATGCAATTATAGTTATATAATATTTAGGAAAAGGAATCATTTTTTCCTTTTAGTTATAGAATTGAATTCAATTATGAAAACACTATTTTAAGAGAGATACAGACATAGATAAGATTGGAAGCTGAAGGAAAAAAATGCCGTTAAATATGTTTAGATTAAGTTACATTTAATCACAATGGGAAATATGTGTCAGGCACAAGTCTAGACACATATGATACAGTGACATAGAAGGCAGAACTGCCTATTTGATAAAGTTTAAATTTTAGTGTGGAATAATTAAAATGAAGAAGGCAAGCAAATGATTCAGTTGAACTGAAATAGTGATAGGTGTTTTGAAGAACACAGAATAGCAAAATATTCAGAAATTACATGAGGTGGTTAGGTAGTGGAGTCAGAGAATACATAAAGAACAGAATTTTTTATATGAATGGAAATTTTAAGAATGAACTATGTTTATTGGACTGGGAGAAATTCTGGTATCAAGTTAATTATAAGGATTTGAAGTTTGAAAGTTGAGATATTTTGTGTTCCCCTAGAGTTTTTTTTTTTAACTCTAGAATAATGATCACATAAGAAAATATGTAATTTGAGAGGTATATGATTTAAGAAGAAATTAATTTCATCACACTTCTAGAGAACAGATGCATAGAAGAGACATTAGAGTTACTTCTAAAGTCAAAAGGAAAAACATGGAATGGATCTTGTTTCAAAATAATGTACTTCCAGGCTTCCCTGGTGGCGCAGTGGTTGATAGTCTGCTTGCTGATGCAGGGGACATGGGTTCGTGCCCTGGTACAGGAGGATCCCACATGCCATGGAGCAGCTGGGCCTGTGAGCCATGGCCACTGAACCTGTGTGTCTGGAGCTTGTGCTCCACAATGGGAGATGCCACAACAGTGAGAGGCCTGCTTACCAAAAAATTAAATAAATAAATAAACAAAATAATGTACTTCCTTTTAACAGTAGATGTTCTAGCAAAAATAAGCTTCCTCAAAGGATAGTGCCATCTGCATAACAAAATCATTGAGTGCTTTCTATGAGATAGTAATAATGAGAAGCACTTTGTATAACTTTAACATCAGAAAAATTAAATCAGTTAGGTGCTTCAATTTTATCCATTTTATAGAGAATCTGAGACTGGCAAGTAAAAGCTAGCACACAGCTAATGATAGAACCAGGTTTCAATCCAAGCTCATGGTCTTAACCCCTTGTGCTTTACTGATGTATTAGGATGAATGAACACTTGGAAGGGTTCTTGTGGAGTCAGTTCAAGCATTGGATGGGTGGTTGAATTGAAGTTCTGGAAATGAGGAAGATAACATAATGTAGAGAGTAAAACAAACAAACAAAATAAAAACAATAACTTTACTATAATAAAAATCCAGGGGGCTTCCCTTGTGGCGCAGTGGTTGAGAGTCTGCCTGCCGATGCAGGGGACATGGGTTCATGCCCCGGTCCGGGAAGATCGCACATGCTGCAGAGTGGCTGGGCCTGTGAGCCATGGCCGCTGAGCCTGCATGTCCGGAGCCTGTGCTCCACAACGGGAGAGGACACAGCAGTGAGAGGCCCACGTACCACACACACAAAAAAGAAGATGTGGTACACATGTACAATGGAATATTACTCAGCCATTGAAAACAATGAAATAATGCCATTTGCAGCAACATGGATGGATGGACCTAGAGACTGTCATATTTAGTGAACTAAGTTAGGCAGAGAAACAGAAATATCATATGATATTCCTTATATGCAGAATGTAAAATGAAATGATATAAGTGAACTTATTTACAAAAGAGCAACAGATTCATGAACTCAGAGAACAAATTTATGGTTAACAGAGGGGAAGGGATGGTTAGGGGTTTGGGGATTGACAAATATTCACTGCTATGTTTAAAACGGATAGCCAACAGGGATCTGTCCTGTAGCACTGGGAGCTCTGCTCAGTATTATGTGACAATCTAGATAGGAAAAAAATTGAAAAGGAGTGGATACATGTATATGTATGGCTGAGTCACTTTGCTGTACACCTGAAACTATCACAACATTGTTAATCAACTATACTCCAATAGAAAATAAAAAGTTAAAAAGCATTGACAGGGAGGGTGCAATATATTTAGAGAAAATTTGAAACTGTGTATAATTCTGACAAGAGAAAGTCCAAATAATTGCAAAGATTCCTAAAAATAATAGTAGTCAGAGACATCTAAAGTATCAATAAAATATTGCTTTATACACATTAGACTGGCAATTGTCAAAATGAGCTCTAGTACATTAATTTGATTTGAAAGCTGTTGTTATGTAATATATAGAAATGTATATTACCCAGTAGGGATGTCTATTGAAATTTGGGATACATTTGCAATGCTACATAGTTCCTTCTGAAATCTGCTTTAGAAATACAATTCCATGAAAAATTAAGGCCAAAAATATTCTTGTATGGCTGTTAGTAAAGGCACACACAAACACACACACACACATAAACACACGCTGGAACACATATCTACAGAGGAATACAGAGTACTTATTGGATAAATTGTGTTCTTTTGTACCATGGAATATTATGTAGTCACTAAAAAATTTCACTGATTCTGTGTCATCTCAGACACAGAATATGAAAAGGTAATTTTAGAGGTAATTTCAGCTTTACAAAGTGGTTGTACCATTTTAAACTCTCATCAGCAATACATGAGAGTTGTAGTCACTGCACAATTTCACCCTCATTTGGTACCATCTTTTTTTCATCCCAGTTGTTGTTCAGTGGTATATCAATGTGGTTTTATTTGCATTTCTCTAATGACTAATATCATTGAGCATTTAATCATGTATTTGTTTGTCCTCAATATATCTTCATTTGTTTACAGTTTTATCTAAATTTTATTAGAATGTTTGTTTCCTTATTACTGAGTTCTAAGTTTTCTTTACACATGCTGGGTAGTTATCCTTTAGCAGATACATACTTTGCAAAATACTTTATCTATTTGTGATACTTTATTTTCTTTCAAAAAGAAGAAATTTTAAATTTGGATGATGTCCAATTTATCAATTAATTTATTTTTGTTTACATTTTTGTAACCAATCAAATAAATTATCCTCAATTTGAGAAAGAATAACAATAAAATTAGCACAAAGTATCATATTTTATGGTGAAAAATGAATATCCTTTTCCCAAAATTGGAAACAAAATGATGGCATTCACACTCACCTTTCCCACTCAATATTATTTAAGATGTCCTAGTCAGTGCAATATTCTAAGTAAAAGAAATAAAATACAGATTGGAAAGGAAGGAATACAATTATCTTTGTGTGAAGGCAACATAAATGTCTACCTGAAAAATTTCAACAAAACTTTTAAAAAGCTACTGTTTCTAAGAAGTTAGTTTTGCAAAATTGTAGGATAAAAGGTTAATATAAATACACCAATTGACTTTTTACAGACTACAATGTAAACTAGAAATTTATATATTTTTAAAGAGTTCTATTTCTAATGGCATCAAAAAATGAATATATATGTATAATTCTAACAAAAGATGTGCAAGCTTTTATGCTGAAAACTATGAAACACTAATGTGTTGTGTCAAACAAGACCTACAAAATTGAGAAGTATACTGTATTCATGCATTGGAAAATTCAGTACTGAGAAGATTTAAATTTTCCCCCAAATCATCTCAAAAGAACTATCAGAAGAAATGTATGTAGAAGTTTACAAGTTAATCTAGAACATAAGGGAAAATGTAAAGGACTTAGAATAGCCAAAACAATTATCAAAAGGAAAACAAAGTTGGATTTCTCATACTATCTGATATCAAGTTGTATTTTAAAACTGCAATAATTAAGATAGTATGGTAATGATAAAAGAATAGTCTCAGGACAAGTAAACAGAAAAGAGAACCTAAAAATAAATGGACGTTTACATGGTAAATTGATTTTGGACAAAGGTGCAAAGGTAATTTGATGGAGAAAGGACACTTGTTTCAACAATTGGACATTCATAGGTGAGGAAATAAATGTAACCTAAATCTTACAGTATTTAAAAATTTACCTACAATTAATCATAGATCTAAAAATGGAGAAAACATAAAAGGATATCTTAGTGACTTTGTGTTGGATTGCCTCTTAATTCCTGACATTATTTTAAAGAAAGACAAATGCTTCAGTGACACTTGCTTCTTTCCTATTACTGGGAGAGAATTTTTGCCCTGACCACCTTGACTTTGTGAGCAAGTCTTCAGAGCACCTAGCTTCAATTTAATAAAAGAGTTTAGCCAAGCATTACAGGTGAGTTGCATTTTATATGATAGTAGATGTTAAAGTTAGTATATGGAAGCACATTAACATATATTTACTTTAAATTATCTATAAATAATCCCTTCAGAATCCACATAAAATAAACTGTCAAACATATTGTATCACAGTAAGTTTCTGTAGGAACAGATGCTTCTCAGTTCATGTTTACTTTTGAGGCTCACCATGAAAGGAAATCTACTGCAGTATTTAAATTTTTATTTTGTTCCTTCAAATGTAATACATTTCTTGCTTTTTGCTAGACAGTAGTAATTGAATTTGCATATCTTAAATATACAGATGTTACCCCACCAGTTTGTATTGCATTCCACTTACTTTGAGTCAATGTGTTCTTAATCTTATAGAGACTTCACACCAATTACTAGATTCAAATGTATTGTATATCTTATCATTATATATGCCCTTTTACCCGTCAAATGCAGACATTCCGAAGTGTATTTGTAGAAAATAAACTTGCAACATGTTCTGTGTGTGTGGAGGGGGGGAAATATGAGTTTTGTGGAATAATTTTAGGAAATGTTTTATTGTATATTTACTCTTAAGTTGAAACTCGAAAAGTTTGAAACTCGAACGAACTTTTTGGCCAGCCCCATATTTTCAAATCGTATTAGCATACTCAAAGTTCTATGGAGTCCTCCATTAAGAAACTACTTGATTTCAAGTTTGAAATTTCAAGTTTGAAATTTCAAAGTTTGAAATTTCAAGTTTGAAATCAAGTTATTATAACAGTAATCAAAACAGTATAGAATTAGTGTGTAGATAGTCATATTGATCAATGAAAAGAAATAGATTCCAGAAATAGATACACATCTATAAACAACTAATTTTTTTACAAAGATGTCAAGATAAGTTAGTGGAGAAAACATAGTCTTAAAAAAAATAATGCTGTATGGAATTTAAAAATGATCCTCAAAACTTACCTCACTCTGTACACAAAAATTTACTTGCAATGGATCAAAAATAGAACAATAAAAGCTAAAAATAACAGAAAGTGTTTGGTGCTTGTTTGGGACTAAATATAGAGGAACTGATTCCAAATAGTCACAAAGAAACTTTCTAAATGGAAAGAAATGTGACCCTGTTGATTGTGGTGGTGAAAGTTTCATTAAAGAAGAAAATATTAAGATTTAGTAAACTAAACATATATGTGTGTATATCTGTGTACATAGTCAATAAAGTCTAAAAAGAAATAAAATTGTATTTATGTGTAAACACTCTTCTTTCATCTAATATTTACTAGGGTCTGGTGAAAAAAAAAACTTAGTAAAATAGTCATAAAACAAAAAACAATGGTATTTTTATCCCAAAATAAGGTTGTACACCTAAGCATTCAAATTATACATTTTCACTATCTTGTGAAGTATACTTTCTAATATCTTCTTCTACATAGCTTTCCCACATTCCAACTCACATATATACATATGACATTTCATAAATATATATGACATTTCAAATTCTAAGTTTATATGTACATAGTTTCTTTTCTCAATATCTCTGTAACATACCACATAATAAGAAATTTAGAGAGGCATAGAATTTGTAAAACCTACACATTACTATTACATATCATATATCAAGAAGGAAGGATATCACAGGAAGATGACTGCAAGGTTCCCATTATCCTGTTATCTTAAAGTTTCCCATGGTTTTGTCTCCATTCCTTAAGTTTGTAAGATTTTATTTCCTCATTTTTCTCCAGTGCCATTGAAAAAGAGGAAGTTTTCTTGTTTTATGGGGAATAAAATCTTTGGTTTATCTCATTTTTATATTTCTGTTTACTTTTCTATTAAAAGAAAATGAAATTGTGATATGTGTTGCAACATAGTTGAATCTTGAAAACATTTTGCTGAGATAATCCAGACATAAAAGGGATAAATATGTATAATTTCATTTATATGAGATATCTAGAACACACAAATTCATAGAGACGGAAAGTAGAATAGAAGTTTCCAGGGGCTGAGCAGAGAGAGGAATGGGGAGTTATTGTTTAATGTATATAGAGCTTCTGTTTGGATGATGAAAATGTTCTGGAAAATAGATAGAGGTAATGATTGTACAACATTGTGAATCTACCTAATGCCACAAAACTGTACACTTAAAAATGGTTAAAATAGTAAATTTTGTTATATATATATATACACTATAAATATATATAACATAAATACTGTATATTATTTATACATAATAAAAATATAAATAAAAATTTTAAATAAAATATAAATATAATAGGAGGAAAATAAAAAATAAATATCATATATCAAATATTTGTGAAATATTTACATTCACCTAAATGTAATCTTTTCAGCTGGTTGATCTAAGAAAATTTCCATGGGCAAATCCACAGTACAATACTCAAGTTCTATCTGAGTCTCAAGTACAGCTCCCTGTCAGCACAACTTTGACCTAACAGCTTAGCAAGATCTTACCAGAGTCAAATCACTCTCCTATTCAGCTTTTCAATCATGCCCTCATGAACCCTGATCAATATGACCCAATTTCTTTTTTACAGCATTATAGAGTTTTGAACCATGATTTTTCCACTTCAACTAATATTGAATCTCAGATAATTTTTTCAAGGGATCACCACAAACAATTTTATTTAACTTATGAAAGTTCAAGAGTCATGAGTTGATTTCTCACTCAACTGAATCTGTTCTTAGTGAGTCTTAAACAGTTAGCCCCAAAACAGAGTAGTTTCCTTGTTAGAAATTACTTTTCCAATTGAAGTTCAAGAAGAAAAATAAAACTAAAGCCATGTTTGTAAGTTTGAGAGATTGCTTATAAGAAAGGATTACATTATTTCCTGCATTTTCAGGCCATACTTGTGTATTATGAACTCAAATAGTATGTTTCTATCAGTGACATAATATCTAACTCACACAAAGTAACTTTAAAAACAATTCATAACACATTCTGTTAAAAAGAAATAGCATAAAGAATATTTGCTATATGTTTCTATGGAAACTAATGTGCTTACACAAAAATGCCATGACCATATTTCTCAGTAAAATATCTCTGATTAATATTAGATTGGTTCAAAACCAAAAGAAGCTGGGGAATTTTAAAACTCAGTAAATGTGTCAAAATTAGAATTAAAATAAAAAGAAGCTATCATAAAATTTTTGAATCTGGCTTGGATTATGCACACCCTTTTGTCATTCACCATGTTACCTCATCTGAAATTAAAGAGCTCTGATTAAGAGCTTATAAATACATTTCTCAAATTTATATATGAAAAATCACACATTTTATAGAAATGAAATTATTTGGGTCACTTTGAATGATCATATGAAAAAATAATTACATTTTTTACAAAAGTATAATATATTTTAGAAAGTAATCTTGAAGTTAAAGTTAATCACTCATATATGTGAATAAATTTGAGATGTCAACATGAGATGTCTTTATCATTCTTAAGGCTCAAGACTAAGCTGAGTGATGTTTTCTTGCTGACTCTTTGCTGCATGATTTTCAAAGTAAATTCACAGTCTTAGATAACCTTTATTGAACCTGGGAAACAAATTCTTTTCCCACAAAGTCTCAATTAATCTAATTGAATCTTTGAAATTCCCATAGAAACAGAGTCATATTTTGAACAAATAAAATAAATATTTTATTTTAGATTTTAACATTCAGATATAGTCTGTTTTAATTAATATTAATTCCATACCTTGATTATCAGTATGAAGGCTCAATCATGAGGGAAAATGCCAATGTAAAAATCTAGAAAGACTCTTGAAGTACTTTTCTTCTTCATTTTATTTTAAAGTTGCAAAAAGGAAAAAAGAAAAAAAATTCAATCACCCCATGGAAAATACAAACTCTCAGTGCTATTAAGTATATTCTACAGAAGGTAGTACATTTTATACAAATTCATAGAGAAAAAATGACTACATTTTAGCTCTGCTTTGAGAAAGGGAATTGATCAAGGTGGTGGAGGAAAAGGCCATGTTGCTCACCTCCCCCCTGTGAACACATCAAAAATACATCTACATGTGGAAGAATTATCACTGAAAACGAATTGGAAACTGGAAAAAGAATCACTATACAACCAAGGCTGTAAGAATGCTACACATGTAACTAAAGAGACAGGAAGGGAAGAAAGTGATCAAGTCAGGAGCTCTGCCCCTGAGAGGGAACTCAAAGGATAAAAAAGATTACATGGGTGGACACCTGCTCTGGAGAGTGAGTGGTTAAAGCCATAATTTGAGCACCCCAGTCCTGGGGTTCTATGGAGGGGAGACAAACCCCTTTTGGCTGGTTGAACGACGGTTGGGACTAACAGAAGGGCAGTGGGAAGCTTGG
The DNA here is from genome assembly GCF_005190385.1 of Monodon monoceros. Taxonomy (NCBI): domain Eukaryota; kingdom Metazoa; phylum Chordata; class Mammalia; order Artiodactyla; family Monodontidae; genus Monodon; species Monodon monoceros. Next base: position 107,828 of record NW_021700609.1, read on the forward strand.
ACTCTGGTCATGAGATGCAAGCACTTACTGGCTTCCCTCCATGGCAGGGTGGAGAGAGGTCTGCTCTGGCGGCTGCCAGGTTTCCCATGACCACATCGCTGAGCTCCCCAGCCACGTGAATGCTCTGGCCATACTCTCTCCATGTCACAACACAGCACTGGATCTGGGACAGCCACAACCAGGGAGAAGACTTGACCATGGGATTCAGAGGCTGCCTGGTTTCAAGTGGTGTCTGGGTGGAGTGGTGGTGGACATTTTTGGCTCACCCCCAATACATGCTGAGAGTTCATATAAGCCCTGCCTGCCCTGAGGACTGTTTCAACAAAAGGGCAGAGGTGGTAGGAGGCTAGGGGAAGTGGTTGGCTTTGAGGGCCAAAAGGCACTTGCACTGGAAGCTATTTCTGAGCACAACAGGGAAAGAGTGTGAGCACTTGCACAGGCAGGACAATGGAGACAGCTCAGACCTCTGTATCCAATATCAGCTGAAAGCCTGCACGTGCTGCTTTTGCTTTAGTAATCCTCCAAACTTAGGCAGGGTCCTCAGTGGAGGGAGAGAGGAAAAACATACAATTAAAGGAAACAGAACCACCTTGGACCTGACTCTCAAGGATTCTGCTCCAGCCACTTGGGATAAGCACTGGCCCTGATAGGACTATGACAGCCACTAAGCACAGGGAAAGTCCTGCCTCACACCTGGATCTAGCACTAGCCCTCCATTTCCACCCCCACTCCCAAACCAAGGTGATATCTTCCAGTACACCCTGAGGAAAGACATTAATTGCACCTACATCATGTCCAGCTATCCCACCAAAGGCTTTGGGAACACGCAGTCTCTTTAGGGATGCTCCCACATCTGAACACAATAGGTAACTCTTTGACTTAATTTCATAGAGGCAGAGAAAGTTAAGCAAAATGAAAAGGCAGAAGAACTACTCTCAGTTGAATTAATGAGTGGTTCAGGAGATGAAGTGCAGGAGGAGGTTTAATTTAACATATCTCTTTCACTGCATGCTTCATGTTGGCTGCTCCAGGAAGGGTATATCCATATAACAAAGACTACATAGTTTCTGTCAAGCTGACATCTTCCATAGGTATAGATACTATCTCTGGATTTGTACAACTAATTTTTTCTTTTACTTCTTCTGATATGGCTGATAATTGTTTCCTCTCTGTGCTACCTTGGCATGCCTCCATATACTTTGTTGACTCTCCTTTTCCATGCCTCCCAGAGATATGTAAATTCCCTTATTAACCACTTAATATTTTACCCCAGTTGTGGGTCAGTCAGGAGCCTGATTGAAACAGAGAGGAAAATCAGGCATATTCTTCACTTTGAGATAGTAACTTCAATTGCTTAGATACTTAAATTCCCAGGACTTTCAATGAGGTACATTGAAATTTAACATTTTCTGAATTTATTCTCCACTCTGACACACATATGTCTTACTTTATAACTGGGGAACTTGAACTTGTTGCTCCCTGATAGTTTAGTTTTCTTAGTTCACTAAGAATCAAGATATTAGAGAGGTGTCCCAGGATCATGACCTGTGTAAATAATGAGGCTGTCAATGTGCTTCAAAACTATTTTATTGCACAGATATGGAGCATGATATATCCTTAAAGCATGCAAAGACTTAATTCCTGGTGACCTGTACTTGTCAGAATATACTATTTTTTTTTACATAACCAACAAAGACCTACTGTATAGCACAGGGAACTCTTCACAATTCTGTAATAACCTAAATGGGAAAAGAATTTGAAAAAGAATAGATACATGTATATGTATAACTGAATCACTTTGATGTACACTTGAAACTAACACAACATTGTTAATCAACTGTGATCTGATATAAAATAAAAAGTTTTTTTAAAGTGTATTCTACTTTTTAAAAAGAAAGTAAAAGGAAAGAAGTTTGTAGGCACACAAGCACTTTCCAATGCCAGAGATGTATTACATTGCCCAAGAAAAGAGACTTCATCTGGAATAGCAGCTATAATTGCAATCAATGCCTGATTAATTCTCTTATAATCTATTGTCATTTTCCAATATGTGTCAGACTGTTGTGTAGTTCAAGCCAGGGAAATTAATGGATAGATGATAAGCATCTCTATAGCTGTATGATTCAAAACTTTGATTGAGGCATTAATCTTTATGATTCCCAAATAGATGCATTATTCCATTTTGATTGTAAATAGGAAGATCTATAATTGTTTCCACTTGGCTCTTCCTGAAAAATGTGGGGATTCTGTCAGATTCTAAGCTTATCACTTTAAAATTTGCAATCAGACAAAGATAAAATAGCCACAACATTGATATGAAGCCTGTAGCGATTATGATTAAGCTCAAGTGCATATACTAACAACAGTAAAAACAAAACAAAACAAAACAAAAACACTTAAGCTGTTTAAACATGACAAAAAATAGTTTACGTTTTCCTTATTTTGTAAATTCAGAAAGTACACAGTCCATGGAGTGTTTGACTGCTTCATATTCATCAGGGACCCAACATGTCTCTCCTCTATCAATCTTGCAATTGATTTCCTTCCTTCTTCTACTTGCTACAGGTTGCAGGATCTCTAGAAACACCACTGAACTGTTACTCCTCACACTGAATTTTTGTGATTAATCTCATGCTCTCTGACAAACATGAGTCTTACTGAACTATCTAATGTTCCAACTATGTCCAAGCAAACTTTATGGTGATTCTCTATAATGAAGTTTCTTGTCTAATGTGCTTCAATAAAACATTTTGTGCTTAAACGTGATACAGTGAGGGTTTTCTTTGTTTGCTTGTTTGTTTGTTTGTTTGTCTCTAGAAATTTTACCAATACACAGAATACCAGAACCTAGCAAAGATTTGGGCATATAAAAGTGAAAAGCAATCTCCATTATGATTACAGATATAAGCATCTAAAGGGAAAATAACAGAGTCATTAAAATACTAAGCATGACAAAATTCTAGAATGATAAGAAGGTTTAATACTGGAAAACATATGTAAAATGTATTATATTAACATGCCAAATGGAAGCTATAGTTTTGATAAATTTTGGAAAGTGATTTCATCAAAAGATCACACTAAAAATTGATTTCAGGGGCTTCCCAGGTGGAGCAGTGGTTGAGAGTCCGCCTGCTGATGCAAGGGACATGGGTTTGTGCCCCGGTCCAGGAAGATCCCACATGCCACAGAGTGGTTAGGCCTGTGAACCATGGCCACTGAGCCTGCGTGTCTGGAGCCTGTGCTCCATAACAGGAGAGGCCACAACAGTGAGAAGCCCGCATACTGCAGAAAAAGAAAAAAAATTGATTTCAGGATGTGATGTCACCATCATGGCAGTATAAGTTGCTATTTTGACTCTCTCCTTCAATCTATAACCAGTAAAACATCTATAACTCAACAAGGGTGCCTCTGCCCAACATTCCAGCATGCTGGATAATTCCACATTCTGTACATCTAAAGGTGGGTAGACTGGAACACACAGAGGATGCAGAACCTGGGAAAGAGCTGAGTCAGTGTATGCAATACTTTACCCTGGGCATGGCAGCTGAACCTATAACCCCCAGAGAACTAGGTAGTATCAGGGAAGGTAGGCATGCAACACTGGCCTCCAGCTGTAGCACCCAAGCCACAGGGAACAGGATAGTAACAGCTGTGAGACTGCACCATTAAGGTGCCCATAACTCCAGCCACACTCCTACCCATAACAATGGAACCCACAAACTTGACAATTACTGTCATGGTAGAGACACCTGTGACACTGGCTTTCCCCTCAAACTCCCCCACTCCCCAAGTTGGCAGAGACTACAATCCAGGAGGCCATAGATGTGGTGAAGAGGGCTGCTACCCTGGTGTTCCAGGCCACAACACCAGCGACACTGGTAACAGCAAGGCCCCAATGACCATGAAGGCAAAAGCAGTGATAGCAAAGACACTGGTGGCATCTCTAACAGAGTCAGAAGAAAGTGAAAAATGCTGATTCTCAAATATAGCCAGAGGGAGCTCAGATGAACGTATGCTATAACACTACCTACTGGAAAGAAAAAAAAAAAAAAAGATTTCTAACCTGTTCAATCCTTAGATGTAAGGGGGAAAAAAACCCAAAAAACTAAACTTTACCGAAAGAAGAAAGGTGTTTGCTGCTTTAAATGTGTCAGCAGATGAACAATTCATTAGACACCACAAAGAACCCAGAAACACAATATCAGAAAAATAAAAGGAACCTTCTCCAGAAACCAAATTTTAAGCCATGAAATATTGTTTTCTGATAGAGAATTCAAAATAGCTTTCATGAAGAAAATCAATGAACTGCAAGAAAACACAGAAAGGCAGTTTAATATGGTCAGGAATAAAATTCATGAATAAAAGGAATATTTACCAAAAAGATCTAAACTCTAAAAAAGAACCAAACAAAAATTCTGAGACTGAAGAACTCAATAATTGAAATAAATGATGAATTAGAAAGCATTGGAAATAGAGCAGACTGCATGGAAGAGATATTAGCAAGCTTGAAGATGGAGTCTTACTGGTATAAGAGGGGAGAGGATTAAGACTTTTTTTTTAATTTAAATTCTATGAGAATTTAAATTCTATGAGAAATAATACAAATATAAGAGGAGAGAGAATTAAGATCTCTTAAAATTTAAATTCTATGAAATTTTAATTAGATTTAAATTTAATTCTTTTAGGAAGAACCACATTAGGGCAATGGGTATCCCAGAAGGATAAGAGATTTTATTTAAAGAAATAATACCTGAGAACTTCCCAAATGTGGGGAAGGAACTGGATATATAAGTCTATGAAGGTAAAAGAACACCTGATTACCTCAATGTAAAAAGACCTTCTCCAAGACACATTATATTAAAACTATCAAAAGTTGATGACAAAGAAATAATTTAAAGGCAGTCAGGAAAAACTGGATGGTAATATACCAAAGAATCCCCATTAGAGTATCAGCAGACTTTTCAGGAGAAACTCTAAAGGCCAGGAGAGAGTGGAATGACATACTCAAAATATTGAAAGATAAAACCTGTCAGCCAAGAATACCCTACCCCACAAAGTTATCATTCAGATACAAAGGAGAAATAAAGAGTTTCCCAGACAAACAAAAGCTGAGGAAGTTCATCAATACTAGACCTGCTTTACAAGAAATATTGAAATGAGCTCTTAAGGCAAAATTACACAAAACTTTGAGTAATGTGATAAATAGCATCAATAAATTAAAACTCAGGTAGGCTCTTAAACACAATTACGACACTGAGGTTTAAAAGAAAGTGGTAAAAATAACCATAGCTATTTCAATTTGGTAAGAAATTCTCAATAAAAAAAGTGAAAATATTTGTGACAACAATACCATAAAAGGGAAGAAAAATGGATGGAACTCATATATGCAAATAAAGATAAGATGCTATCAGCAGAAAAAAAAAAAAAACTATTTTATCTATGAGATGTTTTATACAAACATCATGGTAACCACAGACATAAATCCAGAGCAGAGACACAACATATAAAAAGGGAGGAAACTGAGAAAAACATCATAGAAAGCCACCAAAATAAAATGACAGACAGAAACACGAGAAAAAAAGAAATAATGGAGATATAAAGCTACCAGAAAACAAAAGAGAAAATGGCAATACCAAGTTCTCATTTATCAGTAATTACCCTAATTGTCAATGGATTGAACTCACCACCAATTCAGAGTGTCTGAATGGATTAAAAAACAAGACCCAACTATACACTGGCTCCGGAAGACTCATTTCAGCTCTAAAGAAAAACATAGGCTTATAGTGAGAGGATGGAGGATGATACTCCAAGCAAATGGCAGCCAAAAGAAATTGGGTGTAACCATCCTTATACTAGACAAAAGAGACTTCAAGCCAAAAAAGTTAATGAGGGACAAAGATAGACATTATAGAATAATAAAGGGAACAATCATCATGAAGAAAAAACTGTTATTAATATATATGCAAGTGACATGCTGGGGCGTTTTGTACCTTCTAAGTAGAGCACATCTTGGTTTATGCACGGTCATGTGGCCTCTCAGGAATCCTGGCTGATACTCTTCACCAAAGAACCCATGTTGACAGAGCACCCTTTGGCTGGACATCACTAGACAGGGGAAGAGAGAACTTGGTAAACCAGCCTGCCTTTTAAAACTTATTCTTGGAGACGAGGGGAAGATGGTGGAAGAGTAAGACAAGGAGATCACCTTCCTCCTCACAGATACACCAGAAATACATCCACACGTGGAAAAATTCCTACAGAACACCTACTGAACTCTGGCAGAAGAACTCAGACATCCCAAAAGGCAAGAAACTCCCCACGTATCTGGATAGGGCAAAAGAAAAAAGAATAAACAGAGACAAAAGAATAGGGACGGGACCAGCACCAGTGGGAGAGAGCTGTGAAGGAGGAAAGGTTTCCACACACTAGGAAGCCCCTTCCCGGGCAGAGACTGTGGTGGCAGAGGGGGAAAGCTTCGGAGCTGTGGAGGAGAGCACAGCAACAGGGATGTGGAGGGCAAAGCGGAGAGATTCCCACACAGAGGATTGGTGCCGACTGGCACTTACCAGCTGGAGAGGCTTGTCTGCTCACCCACCGGGGTGGGCGGGGGCTGGGAGATGAGGCTCGGGCTTCAGTCAGAGTGCAGAGAGAGGACTGGGGTTGGTGGCATGAACACAGCCTGCAGGGGGTTAGTGCACCACAGCTAGCCGGGAGGGAGTCCGGGGAAAAGTCTGGACCTGCCGAAGAGGTAAGAGACTTTTTCTTCCTTTTTTGTTTCCTGGTGCACGAGGAGAGGGGATTAAGAGCACTGTTAAAAGGAGCTCCAGAGATGGGTGCGAGGCACAGCTAAAAGTGTGGAACACAGAGACATGCATTAGATGCTAAGGCTGCTGCTGCCACCACCAAGAACCCTGTGTGTGAGCAGAGGTCACTATCCACACCCCACTTCAGGAGAGCCTGTACAGCCCACCACTGGCAGGGTCCCGGGATCCAGGAACAACTTCCCTGGGAGAACACATGGTGTGCCTCAGGCTGGTGCAATGTCACACTGGCCTCTGCTGCCGTGGGCCCACCCACACTCCGTGCCCCTCCCTGCCCCCGACCTGAGTGATCCAGAGCCCCCGAAGCAGCAGCTCCTTTAACCCAATCCTGTCTGAGTGAAGAACAGACACGCTCTGGCTACCTACATGCAGAGGCAGGGCAAAATCCAAAGCTGAACCCCGGGAGCTGTGAGAACAAAGAAGAGAAAGGGAAATCTCTCCCAGCAGCCTCAGAAGCAGTGGATTAAAGCTTCACAATCAACTTGATGTACCGTTCATATGTGGAATACATGAATAGACAATAAATCATCTCAAATTGAGGAGCCGTGTGGATGAAAGGCTCTTGGTGCTGCAGCCAGGAGTCAGTGCTGTGTCTCTGAGGTGGGAGAGCCAACTTCAGGACACTGGTCCACAAGAGGCTTCCCAGCTCCACATAATATCAAATGGTGAAAATCTCCCAGAGATCTCCATCTCAATACCAGCACCCAGCTTCACTCAATGACCAGCAAGTTACAGTGCTGGACAACCTATGCCAAACAACTAGCAAGAAAGGAACACAACCCCACCCATTAGCAGAGAGGCTGCCTAAAATCATAGTAAGTCCACAGACACCCCAAAACAAACCACCAGACATGGACCTGCCCACCAGAAAGAAAAGATCCAGCCACATCCACCAGAACCCAGGCACTAGTCCCCTCCACCAGGAAGCCTACACAACTCACTAAACCAACCTTAGCCACTGGGGACAGACACCAAAAACAACGGGAACTACGAACCTGCAGCCTGCAAAAAGGAGACTCCAAACACAGTAAGATAAGAAAAATGAGAAGACAGAAAAACACACAGCAGATGAAGGAGAAAGATAAAAACCCACCAGACTTAACAAATGAAGAGGAAATAGACAGTGTACCTGAAAAAGAATTCAGAATAATGATAATAAAGATGGTCCAAAACCTTGGAAATAGAATAGAGAAAATGCAAGAAACATTTAACAAGGACCTTGAAGAAATAAAGATGAAACAAACAACGATGAACAACACAATAAATGAAATTAAAAGTACTCTAGATGGGATCAATAGCAGAATAACTGAGGCAGAAGAACGGATTAAGTGACCTGGAGAATAAAATAGTGGAAATAACTACTGCAGAGCAGAATAAAGAAAAAAGAATGAAAAGAACTGAGGACAGTCTCAGAGACCTCTGGGACAACAGTAAATGCACCAACATTCGAATTATAGGGGTTCTGGAAGAAGAAGAGAAAAAGAAAGGGACTGAGAAAATATTTGAAGAGATTAGAGTTGAAAACTTCCCTAATATGGGAAAGGAAATAGTTAATCAAGTCCAGGAAGCACAGAGAGTCCCATACAGGATAAATCGAAGAAGAAATATGCCAAGACACATATTAATCAAACTGTCAAAAATTAAATACAAAGAAAACATATTGAAAGCAGCAAGGGAAAAACAACAAATAACACACAAGGGAATCCCCATAAGGTTAATATATATATGCACCCAATGTAGGAACACTTAAATACATAAAGCAAATATTAACAAACATAAAAGGAGAAATTGACAACAACACAATAATAGTAGGGGACTTTAACACCACACTTACATCTCTGGATATATCATCCAGATAGAAGTCAACAATAACAACAAAAAATAGTGGCCTTAAATGAAACATTAGACCAGACGGACTTAATAGAGTTATACAGAGCATTCCATCCAGCTGCAGTAAAATATACACTCTCACATGCACAAGAAATATCTCAAGGATAGACCATATGTTGAGACACAAAAGACGTCTCAATAAATTTAAGAAGGCTGAAATCATATAAGCATCTTTTCCAAATACAATGGTATAAAATTAGTGATCAATTACAAAAAGAAATGTGGAAACATCACACATGTATGGAGACAACAATATGCTACTGAACAACTGTTGGGTTGAGAAAGAAATCAAAGGAGAAATTAAAGGAAAAAAAACCCAGAGACAAATGGAAAAGAGAATACAACACACAAAAATCTATAGGATGCATCAAAGCTGCACTAAGAGGGAAGTTTAAAGCAGTACAGGCCTACCTCAAGAAAGAAAAAATCTCAAATAAACAATATAAACTTACACCTAAAGGAACTAGAAATGAACAAAGCCCCAAATCAGTAGAAGAAAGAAAATAATAAATATGAAAATGGAAATAAATAAAATAGAAATGAAAAGAAAATAGAAAAGATAAATAAAGCTAAGAGCTGTTTCTTTGAAAAGATTTTACAGTAACAACATTTAGCTAGACTCACCAAGAAAAAAAGACAGAAGGCTCTGACAAATAAAATCATAAATTAAAGAGGAGACATAACAATGACCACCGCAGAATACAAAGAATTATAAGAGAATATTATGAACAGTTATATGCCAACAAATTGGACAACTTAGAAGAAATGTATAAGTTCTGAGAATCATACAACCTTCTAATACTGAATCATTAATTAATAGATAATCTCAATAGACAAATCATTTGTAATGAGACTGAAACATCAACCAAACATCTCTTTGAAAAATCAGGACCAGATAGCTTCACAGGTAAATTCTACCATACATCCAAAGTTTTAATACCTATCATTTTCAAGCTCTTCAAAAATATTAAAAAGAAGTGAATGCTTCCAAGCTCATTTTACGTGGCCAACATTACCTTGATAACAAAACCAGGCAAAGATGCCACAAAAAAGAAAACTATAGGCTCATATCTCTGATGAACATACATGAAAAAATCCTCAACAAAATATTAGCAACCTGAATTGAACAATACATTCAAAGAAACATACACCATGATCAAGCAGGATTTATTCCAGGGATGCAAGAATGGTTCAAAATCCAGAAATCAATAAATGTAATATACCACATTAAGAAATGAAATATAAAAAACGTATGATCATTTCAATAGATGTAGAAAAAGGATTTGACAAATTAGACACTCATTTATGATCAAAACCCTCAATAAAATGGGTATAGAAGGAACATACCTCAACAACAACAACAAAAAGTTCATATATGACTAGCACACAGCTAACATTATACTCAATGGTGAAAAACTAAAAGCTATCCTTTTAAGATCAGGAACAAACAAGGGTGCCCACTCTCACCACTCTTATTCCACATAGTATTGGAAGTCCTAGCCAGATAAATTAGGCAAGAAACAGAAATAAAAGATATCTAAACTGAAAAGAAAGAAGTAAAACTCATATTTGTGGATGACATAATTTTAAGAATAGAAAACCCTAAAGGAATCACAAAAATGCATTAGAAATAATAAATGAATACAGTAAATTTGCATGGTAAAAATTAATATACAAAAATCTGTTGCATTTCTATACACTAACAATGAACTAGCAGAAAGAAATTAAGAAAACAATCACATTTACAATTGCATCTCAAAGAATAAAATTCCTAGGAATAAATTTAAACAATGAGGTGAAAGTCCCATACACAGAAAACTATAAGACATTGTTGAAGTCAATTGAAGAAGACACACAAAAAATGGAAAAATATTTTGAGTTCATGGATTAGAAGAATTAACATAGTTACAATGTCCATATTACCCAAAACAATCTACATATTCAGTGTAAGTCCTAACAAAATCCTGATGACATTTTTCACAGAAATGGAACAAAAAACCCTAAAATTTGTATAAAACCAAAAAAGACCCCAAATATCCAAAGAAATCCTGAGAGGAAAGAACAAAACTGGATGTTTCACACTTCATGATTTCAAATTATGTTACAAAGCTCTAGTAATCAAAGCAGCACTGTATTGGCAGAAAAACAGACACATAGATCAAAGGAACAGAGTTAAGAACACCCAAAAAAACTGCACACCTATATGATTAATTAATTTATGACAAGGAGCAAAGACCATACCATGGGAAATGGATAGTCTCTTCAATAAATAGTGGGAAAACTGGACAGCTACATGCAAAGGAATCAAACTAAACCAGTATTTCACACCATAACAAAAATCAACACAAAGTGGATTAAAGACTTGAATGAGGTCAGAAAACATACAACTCTTAGAAGAAAAAATAGGCAGTGTGCTCTTTGACATTGATCTTAGTAATGTCTTTCTGGATATATCTCTTCAGGCAAAAGAAGCAAAGGAAAATATGAACAAATGGGGTTACATCAAACTAAAAACTTCTGCATAGCAAAGGAAGACATCAACAAAATAAAAGGACAACTTACCTAATGGGAAAAGATATTTGCAAATTATGTGATGATAAGGGGTTAATATTCAAAGTATATAAAGAGCTAATAAAACTCAATATCAAACAAACAAAAAAGCCCAATTAAATAAATGGGCAGGGCTTCCCTGGTGGCACAGTGTTTGAGAGTCCACCTGCCGATGCAGGGGACACGGGTTCGTGCCCCGGTCTGTGAAGGTCCCACATGCTGTGGAGCGGCTAGGCCCATGACCCATGGCCGTTGAACCTGCACATCCAGAGCCTGTGCTCCACAATGGGAGAGGTCACGACAGTGAGAGGCCTGCGTACTGCAAAAAAAAAAAAAGGGCAGAGGAACTGAATAGACTTTTTTTTTAAGTAGGCCAACAGGCACATGAAAAGGTGTTCAATGTCAATAATTATTAGGGAAATGTAAATTAAAATGACAGTGCAATATAATTTCACACCTGTTAGAATGCCTATTATCAAAAAGAAAAGAAATAACAACGTCAGAGAGTATATGGAGAAAAAAGAAACTTCATGCACTGTTCGTGGGAATGGAATTTGATGCAACAACTATGGAAAACAGTATGAAGGTTTCTCTAAAAGTTAAGAATAGGCCTCTGGCTCTTAACTTTTTCCTGCTTTCCTCCTTCCAGTGGTTGGGATCCACTGACTCTAGGTCCCAAGCCACAAGGAGGAAGGTTGAGGTAGGGATGAGGTGAACATTGGAAAAGGGAGACATGATGGCAGAGTAGAAGGACCCTAAGCTCACCTCCTCTCATGAGCATATCAAAATCACAAAGAACTCCTGAACAGCCATAAAAAAAAAAAAAAAAAGAGAACTGAACCTAGCAAAAAAGATATTCTACATACAAAGACAAAAAAGAAACCCAATGAGACAGTAGGAGGGGCGTTCTCACAATAGAATAAAATCCCATACCCCCTAGTGGGTGACCCACAAACTGGAGAACAATTATATCACAGAAGTTCTCCCACAGGAGTGAGATTTCTGAGTTCCACATCAGGCTCCCCAGTCTGGGAGTCTGGAATCAAGAGGAGGGGTCACCACAGCATTTGGCTTTGAAGGCCAGAGGCACTTGATTTCAGAAGATCCACAGGACTGAAGGAAAGAGAGGTTCCACTCTTGGAGGGTACACACAGGTCTTATGTGAATAAGGACCCTGGGGAAAAGCACTGATTTCATAAGAGCCTGGGCCAGACCTACCTGCAGGTCTTGGAGGAACTCTGCAGAGGTGGGGGTTGGCTGTGACTCACCATGGGGACAAGGACACTGGCGGCAAAGGTCCTAGATAATATTCATCAGCATTAACTCTCCTGAAGGTCACCATGTTGGCACTAAGACCTGGCCCCATCCAACATCCTGTAGGCTCCAGTGCTGGGATGCCTCAGGCCAAACAATGAAAAGGGCAGGAATACAGCCCCACCCAGCAGCAGAAAGGCTGCCTAGAGACTTCCTGAGCTCACAGCCACTCTAGACACACCCACTGAAAGGCCCTACCCACAAGAGGACCAAGACCCAAGTCCAACCACCAGTGAGCAGGCAGTAGTCCATCCCACCAAGAAGCCTGCACAAGCCTCTTAGACCAGCCTCATCCACCAGGGAGCAGACACTAGAAGCAAGAATGCTATGATCCAGCATCCTGCAAAACTCAGTCCACAAACAAAGATCAGGACTTACCCTAGGACCAGCTGTTCCTTTGCCCTTGGATGATGAGATGAGAAAGTACTACTGGGACACATAGAGCATCCTCTATAGAGGGCCACTTCTCAGAGGGTGAAAAGCATAACTAACTTTCCACATACATAAAAATACAACTAGAAATTTAGACAAAATGAGATGGCAGAGGAATATGTTCCAGATGAAGGAGCAAGATAAAACCCCAGAAGAACAACTAGGTGACGAGGAGATAGGCCATGTACACAAGAAAGAGTTTAGGTTAATGATTGTAAAGATGATTCAAGAGGTCAGGAAAAAATAGTGGCACAGAGTGAGAAGTTACAAGAAATTGTTAACAGAGAGTTAGAAAATATAAAGAACAACCACACAGAGTTGAAGAACACAATAATTGAAATGAAAAGCACACTAGAAGGAATCAACAGGAGAATAAATGAAGCAAAAGAATGAATACGTGAGCTGGAAGACAGAATGGTGGAAATCACTGCTACCAAGCCGAATAAAGAAAAAAGAATGAAACTAAATTAGGAAAGTCTCAGAGACCTCTGGGGCAACATTAAACACGCCAACATTCACATTATATGGGTCTCAGAAAGAGAAGAGAGAGAGAAAGAGCCAGTGAAAATATTTGAGGAGATAATAGCTGAAAACTTCCCTAATAAGGGAAAGGAAAGAGTTACCCAAGTCCAGGAAGCAGAGTCCCATAATTCTTTCTTAATATATATATATATTATTACATATATAACATTATATATATATAACATGTTACATATGTATAATTATTCATGGTATTACTTTTAATATTTTTCATAGAAATAAAGCAACTGAGTTCATTTTTGCTTTGATATGATTGATAAAAGGAAAGTAGATACTAAAAGCTAACTGTCTAATAAGATTTTATTTTACCATCATCTTTATTATCCTTAGCAGTATTGATAGGATTAAAAATAGTGATTTAACAAATACCTAAGCTTAAACCCAAACCTGAGATGGTATAGTAATGTGAATTTAAAAAAAAAAATTGCCTTTCAGTGCAATTTGTTTAAATATTTTGCCATTTCCGTTTTCCACATAAGTGTCCAAGTATTCTGTCTTCTAGCTAGTTTTCTAGATTTTATCAATGCACTACTGTAAACTAGTAATTTTTGAAATGGTTTATGAGATCAGCTAAAATTAAACAAGGCAATGGTAAGACTTCTTTTAGCCCTGTATGGGAGAATAAACCCAAGGTGACCCAAGGGAGAATATGCCAAGGGAGAACATGCCAAGACACTTATTAATTAAATTGACAAATTTAAAGACAGAGAAAATATTAAAAGCAACAAGGAAAAAGCAACAACTAATATACATAGGAATCCCTATAAGGTTATTAGCTGATTTTTCAGCTGAAACTCTGCAGGCTAGAAGGGAGTGACATGATATATTTAAAGTGATGAAAGTGAAGAACCTACAGCCAAGGATGCTTGACCCAACAAGGCTGTCATTCAGATCTGACAGAGATTTACAGACAAGTAATAGTTAAGAGAAATCAGCACCACCAAACCAGTTTTACAACAAATGCTATAGGATATTCTCTAGGCAGAAAAATAAAGGGCACAACTAGAAACAAATGTATCATGAATGGGAAAGCTCACCCATAAAGACAAGCCTACAGTAAAGGTAGGAAATCACCCACACACCAATATGTTATCTAAACCAGTAATTGTGGGGGAAGAGAATACAAGTGCAGAATATTTGAAATGTATTTGAAATTAAGAGATTAGTAACTTAAAACAATCATATGTGTGTGTGTGTGTATATATATATATATATGTATATAGAGAGTGCTATATCAAAACTTCATGGTAACTGCAAACAAAAATCTATAATACATATACACACACAAAAGAAAACACAATCCAAACACAACACTAAAGAGATACAACAAATCACAAGAAAAGAGAATGAAAGAAGAAAGGAAGAAAAAAGACATACAACTAACAAAATGACAATAAAAAATATATATCAATAATTATGTTAAATGTAAGTGGATTAAATTCTCCAACCAACAGACATACACTGGCTGAATAGATGGAAAAACATCACCAATACATATGCTGTCTACAAGAGACCCAGTTCAGAACTAGAGACACATACAGGCAAAGTGAGGTGACAGAAATAGGTATTCTGTGTAAAAGGAAATCAAAAGAAAGCCAAAGTAGCAATACCCATAACAGACAAAATAGACCTTAAAATAAAGATTGTTACAAGAGACAAAGAAGGAAATGACATAATGATCAAGGAATCAATCCAAGAAGAAGATACAACAATTGTAAATATATATTAACCCAACATACAAACACCTAAATACATAAAGTGAATATTAACATACAAAAAGGGAGAAATTGACAGTAACACAATAATAGTGGGGGACTTTAACACCCCACTTACATCATTGCACAGATCATCCAGACAGAAAATCAGTAAGGAAACTCTGGCCTTAAATGACAAACAAGATCAGATAGACTTTGTATTTATAGAGCATTCCATCTGAAAGCAGAAAAATACACATTCTTTTCACGTGCACATGAAACATTCATGAGGATAGATCACATGTTGGGACATAAAGTGAGTCTTAGTAAATTTAAGAAAATTGAGGGCTTCCCTGGTGGCGCAGTGGTTGAGAGTCTGCCTGCCAATGCAGGGGACATGGGTTCGAGCCCTGGTCTGGGAAGATCCCACATGCCGCGGAGCAGCTAGGCCCGTGAGCCACAACTACTGAGCCTGCGCGTCTGGAGCCTGTGCTCCGCAACAAGAGAGGCTGCAATAGTGAGAGGCCCACGCACCACGATGAAGAGTGGCCCCCGCTTGCCACAACAGGAGAAAGCCCTCGCACAGAAACAAAGACCCAACACAGCCATAAATAAATAAATTAAAAAAAAAAAAAGAAAATTGAAACGATATGAAGCATCTTTTTGAACCACAATTATATGAGAAATCAACTATCAGAAAAAAACTGCCACAAACAGAAATACATGGAGGCTAAACAATACACTACTAAACAGCCAATGGATCACTGAAGAAATCAAAGAGGAAATAAAAAAAATACCTAGAGACACATGAAAATGCAATAATTCAAACCCTATGGAACACACAAAAAACAGTGCTAGGATGGAAGATTTTAGAAATACAATGTTACCTCAGGAAACAAAAGCAATCTCAAATAACCTAACTTAACACATTAAACAACCAGAGAAAGAAGAACAAACACAACCCAAAGTTTGTAGAAGGAAAGAAATCATAAATATCAGAGCAGAAATAAAAGAAATAGAGGTTAAAAAAAAAAACAAGAGAAAAGATCAATAAAACTAAAAGCTGGTTCTTTGAAAAGAGATAAACATTTAAGCAGATTCATCAAGAAAAAAAGGGAGAGGAATCAAATCAGTAAAATTAAAAATGAAAAAATAACTTACAATGGACACCATAGAAATACAAAGGACCATAAGAGACTACTAAAAGCAGCTATATACCAACAAATTGGACAAACTAGAAGAAATGGACAAATTCTTAGAAAAGTTCAATCTCCCAAGACTGAACGAGGAAGAAATAGAAAATATGAACAGACCAATTACAAGTACTGAAATTGAATCTGTAATTGAAAAACTTCCAACAAACAAAATCCAGGAGGGCTTCACAGTTGAATTCTATCACAGATTTAGAGAATAGGTAACACCTATACTTCTGAAATTATTCCAAAAATTTGCAGAGAAAGGAACTTTTCCAAACGAATTCTATGAGGCCACCATCACACTCATATCAAAATCAGACAATGATACCACAGAAAAAGAAAAATTCAGGCCAATATCACTGGTGAACACAGACACAAAAATTCTCAGCAAGCAATAGCAAACCAAATCTCGCAATACATTAAAAGGATCATACACCATGATCAAGTGTGATTTATCCCAGGGATGAATGGATTTTTCAATATCAGCAAATAAATCAGTGTGATACACCACATTAACAAATTGTAGAATAAAAAACACAGAAACATCTCAGTAGATGCAGAAAAAGCTTTTGATTAAATGCAACATTCAAATTCAATTTATGACAAAAAGCTGTCCAGAAAGTGGGCATAGTAGGAACCTACCTCAACATAATAAAAGTCATAGGTGACAAATACATAGCTAACATCATACTCAAGGATGAAAAGCGGAAAACCTTTCCTCTAAGATCAGGAACAAGGATGTCCAATCCCAACACTTTTATTCAACATAGTTTTGGAAGTTATAGCCATGGTAATCAGAGAATGAAAAGAAATAAAAGGAATCCAAATTGGAAAATAAATAAAACTGTCACTGTATGCAAATGACATGGCACTCTACATAGAAAATCCTAAAGATGTTACAGCAAACTACTAGAGTTCATCAATGAATTTGGTAAAGTCCCATAATACAAAATTAATACACAGAAATCAGTTGCATTCCTATACGCTAAAAACAAAAGGTCAGAAAGAGAAATTAAGGAAACAATCCAATTTAACATTGCAACAAAAAGAATAAAATACCTAGGAATAAACCTACTTTAGGAGGCAAAGACATGTACTCTGAAAACTATAAGTCACTGATGAAAGAAATCAAAGATAACACAAACAGATGGAAAGATATACCATGTTCTTGGACTGGAAGAATCAATACTGTCAAAATGACTATACTACCCAAGGCAATCTACTGCTTCAATGCAATCTCTATCAAATGACCAATGGCATTTTTCACGAAATTAGGACAAAAAATTTTACAATTTGTATGGAAACACAAAAGACCCCAAATAGCCAAAGCAATCTTGAGGACTAAAACAGAGTTGTAGGAATCAGGCTGCCAGACTTCAGACTATACTATGAAGCTACATTAATCAAAGCAGTATTGTACTGGCACAAAAACAAAAATATAGATGAATGGAACAGGATAAAAAAAACAGAAATAAATATAGGCACCTATGCTCAATTAGTCTATAACAAAGGAAGCAAGAATATACAATGGAGAAAAGACAGTCTCTTCAATAAGTGATGCTGGGAAAACTGGACAGCCACATGTAAAAGAATGAAATTAGAACATTCTCTAGCACCATACACAAAAATAAACTCAAAATCGACTAAAGACCTAAATGTAAGACTGTATACTATAAAACTCCTAGAAGAAAACATAGATAGAAAACACTTTGACATTAATTGCAGCAATATCTTTTTGGATCCTTCTTCTAGAGTAATGGAAATAAAAGCAAAAATAAGCAAACATGACCTAATAAAACTTAAAAGCTTTTGCACAGCAAAGGAAACCAGAAACAAAACCAAAAGACAACCCACAGAATGGGAGAAAATACTTGCAAATGAAGTGGCTGACCAGGAATGAATCTATAAGTTATACAGACAGCACATTCAGCTGAATCAAAAATTTAAATAAATGATCTAATCAAAAAATGGACAGAATATCTAAATAGACATTTCTTCAAAAAAGGCATACAGATGGCCAAAAGGCACAAGAAAAGATGCTCAACATCATTGATTATTAGAGCAATGCAAATCAACACTACAATGAGGTCTCACCTCACACCTTTCAGAATGGGCATCATCAAAAAGTCTACAAGTAATAAATGCTGGAGAGGGTGTGGAGAAATAGGAACCCTACTACACCATTGGTGGGAATGTAAATTGATACAACCACTTTGGAGAATGGTGTGGAGGTTCTTAAAGGACTAAAAATAGAGCTACCATATGATCCTGTGCATATATGCAGAGAAAACTATAATTCAGAAAGAAACATGCACTCTAATATTCATAGAAGCTCTATTTACATTAGCCAAGATATGGAAGCAACCTAAATGCCCATTGACAGATTTATGGATAAAAAAGTTGTGGTATATTTATACAATGGAATATTATTCAGCCATAAAAAATAATGAGATAATGCCATTTGTGGCAACATGGATGGACCTAGAGATTATCATGTTAAGTGAAGTGAGAAAGACAGAGAAAGACAAATATCATATGATATTTCTTATATGTGGAATATAAAAATATGTATAAATGAGCCTATATACAAAATAAAAAACAGACCCACAGACATAGAAAACAACTTGTCAATACCAAAATGGAAAGGGGATAGGGATAAATGAGAGCTTGGTATTACCATATACACACTGCTGTATATAAAATAGAAAACAAACAAAGACCTACTGTATAGCACAGGGAACTATAAACAATATTTTATAGTAATCTATAAGAGAAAAGAAACCAGAAAAAAAAATATGTGTATATATAACTGAATCACTTTGCTGTACACCTGAAACTAACACAACTTATAAATCAATTATATTTCAATAAAAATAAATAATTTTTTTTAAAAACAACAAAAAATTAAGAATAGAACTAATATATTATCTAGCTATTCCACTTCTGCATATGTATCCATAGAATATGAAAACACTAGTTTGAAAAGATATACCACATCATTATATTCATTTCAGCATTTATAATCGCCAAGATATGAAAACAACCTAACTTCCAATCAACAGATAAATGTAGAGAGAAGATTGTATACTACTCAGCTATTAAAAAAAAAAAAAATATATATATATATATATATATAAACTTGCCATTTGTGACAGTGTGGATGAAACTTGAGGGTATTATGCTAGGTGAGATAAGTAAGGAGGAGAAAGACAAATATTGTATGATTTCACTCACATGTGAAACATTTAAAAAACATAAAATAAATGAACAAGCCAAACAAAAACAAACACATAGATACAGAGAACAGAGTAGTGACCACCAGAGGAGAAGAGGGGTGGGGTGAGAGTGAAATGGGTAAAGGACGTCAACAGTATGATGACAAATGGAAACAACTTTTGGTGGTGAGCACGCCATTGTATATACAGAGTTGAAATATAATATTGTACACATAAAACTTATACAAAGTTATAAACAAATTAAAATTAATTTAAAAAATTATTTCAGGTGGTTGTGCAAAACTAATGACTCTTTAACAATTATCAGCCAGTACTACAGTTCAAAATGTAAATTGAAAACACAACATGACCTTTTTTCACAATAATTTTACTTTATTTTCATGAGCAACTAGTAATTAGATGTAAAAGTTAAATAAGTATTAGAAAATAGTTATTTCAGAATAACTGATTTCATATAAGAAAAATGAAAGAACATCAATAAAGAGTAGGAAATAGATCGACAAAACTCAAAAATTCTCTTACATTGCAATAGTAACCAATTTCAAAATGTAAACACAACAGTAACAGCAACATAATCCCTTTCACTTCACCAGAACACAAGAATAGATGTGAAATCAAATTAAATGCACAGGATATATAGAAATAAATTATAAAATTTTATTGAAAAAAATCTATATTTAGCAAAATACTCTAAAAACAAGATTAGTGACACTTTAAATTTTGTCAAAAAGACAGTTAATTTCTGGAAAATTATATAGCAAACAAATTTTAGCTGTATATAAAGAGTAATGAAGTTAGAAATATGATGAGATGTTTAAATATATTATGAAATTATGGTAATTAGCAGATTTTTAACAGATATAGATATCATCAGATCTGAATGCAAAGTCTGGAAATAGACCCAGTATATATGGTGATTTGATAATAAAGGAAAGACTGCAACTTAAATGAGGAGAAAAAAGATATGCCAAATGTTGGTACTGAGAAAAGTGGATAATCTTGTTTTCACCAAAATAATTTTTAGACAGTAAATTAAAATTCTAAAACACAATTAGGATAAAATGTTCAGTAATTATTCAACAACTTGAGCTGAGAGTTGGTTTAAACATGGCAAAAAACTGATAATCTTAAATGGAAAAAAGTAGTTAGAATTTAGAGGAATCATATAAAAATTGTATATAGTAAAATACAAATTAAAAATTGGAGAATATTTTCAGGAAGAGATTAAATGCTGAAGGAATTCTGGTTTCCAGTCAGCCTGTAAGGAGTTTGGAAGTTGGCACTCCATTCTAAGAAGTAAAAAACAGGGCAAAGTAAAATACTCTACAACACTCCTTATATATATATATATCACAGAAGTGAGGACACAGGGCAAATTGCTGCCCCCAAATGGGCAGAGACAGAGAGATGAATACAAAGAATCACAGCTTAGCAGCAGGTATCCAGGAGCAGAAATCTCCACTGGAATCAGTGGTGGGAAGGAAATTCTAAATTACAATTGATAAATTACTGGAGGCTCAGCGTGGACAAGTCTGAGAGTTAAAAATTTCAGGAAGACCCAAGTATAGGGGAGTCCCCACACTTTTGTGAGTTTTATATCTAAAGGTTTGAACAGGTCTTTACAGTGAATATTAGGGAAAAATCCACTTGTGCTTCCAACAGTGGGAGGGAAAATAGACATTCTGAAAAACCTAGAGCATTATGTTCTTAAAGATCTGCTCTCAAGAGAAACTATTTTACCAGAGCCTAAAATTTGAGAGATTTTCTTCAGAGACTAACTGACCTGTGGGAAAGGAAATACCCAACTTCAGCCCCATCTAGCCATTCTGTCCATACTAAAGGAGGATGATGGTTACTGAGAGACACTTATAATATTTATAGTCCAGAACCACAATCTTACTAGAAGACTAAGACCTAATCATAGCACTATAGACATTTTATCCTCGCTCAAAACCACCACATTATTTAAGCCATTTCTCAGCAGTTTATTTTACACAGCACCTCATGTCCATATATCAAGAAAAATAACAAGGCTACTAAAGGACAAAAACAAAAAGTGTTGAAGAGACAGAACAGACATCAAAACCAGGATCAGATATGGCAGTGGTGTTGGAATTATTAGACCAAAAATTTATAACAACTATGACTTATATGCTGAGACCTAATGGATAAGTTACACAGCATATAAGAACAGAAGGCAATGTAAGTAAAGAGATGGACATTTTAAGAAAGAATAAGAAATGCTAGACATCAAAAACTGTATAACAGAAATGGAGAATACCTTTGATGGGCACACTAGTAGACTGGATGTAGTTGAGGAAATAATTGCCAAGCTTGAGGATATCTCAATAGAAACTTCCAATATGGAAAGAAAAAAAAAAAAACAGACAAAAGTAGAATATTCAAGAACTGGGGGAAATATACAAAAGTATATCATACATATGGGAATAACAAAAGGAGAAGAAAGAGAGAATAAAACAGATGAAATATTTGAAACAATAATTAATGAGAATTTTCCCAAATTTCTGTTATACACCAAACCACAGATTTGGGAATCTCAGAGAACACCAAGTAGGAAAATGCCAAAAAGTATACATAGTCATATCATTTTCAAATGACCGAAAATCAAAGATAAAGAAAAAAAAACTTGAAAGCTGGGACAGGGGGCAGGAAATTTTACCTAGAGGAGCAAATATAAGAAATTCATCTAACTTCTCCTCAGAAAATACATAAATAGAAAATGAGTGAAGTGAAAATTTAATGTGTCCAGAGAAAAAACCCAACAACCTAGAATTCTGTATCCTGAAAAATTATCTTTCAAAAGTGTAGGAGAAATAAAGACTTACTCAAGTAATAAAAAAATGATGGGATTTGTTGCCAGTAGTCCTGACTTGCAAGAAATGTAAATATATTCCCTAGAAAGAATGAAAATAATATAGGTTAGAAATTTGGATCTATATAAAGAAAGGGAGAGTATCAGAAAGGAATAAGTAAAAGCAAAATGAAAACATTTATTCTTAATTGATCTAACAGATAACATTTTGTTTGAAATAAGACCAAAAATAGATTAGATTATGAATCCTTATGTATGTTTATATACAAGTAAGAAGAATAGCAGCAATGATATAAGGGATAGGGGGATGAATTAGAATTATTTTATTGTAACAAAGTAGTGTAGAGTTATTTGTAAGTGGACTTTAATCAGTTGTAAATGCATATTGTAAATTAGGTCAGCTGCTGAAATTGTAAATATAAAAGTATAGGGACTTCCCTGTTGGTGCAGTGGTTAAGAATCTGCCTGTAAATGCAGGGAACATGGGTTCAGGCCCTGGTTCAGGAGGATCCCACATGCCATGGAGCAACTAAGCCCATGCGCCACAGTTACTGAGCCTGTGCTCTAGGGCGTGTAAGCCACAACTACTGAGCCCACGTACCACAACTACTGAAGCCCGTGTGCCAAGAGCCCGTGCTCCACAACAAGAGAAGCCACCACAATGAGAAGGCCATGCACTGCAACCATGAGTAGCCTCCACTCGCCGCAACTAAAGAAAGCCCATGCACAGCAACAAAGACCCAACACAGCCCAAAATAAATATATAAATAAATAAATTTATATATGAAAAAAAGTATAACTGATGTGCT
The DNA here is from genome assembly GCF_005190385.1 of Monodon monoceros. Classification (NCBI taxonomy): domain Eukaryota; kingdom Metazoa; phylum Chordata; class Mammalia; order Artiodactyla; family Monodontidae; genus Monodon; species Monodon monoceros. The sequence goes on from NW_021700609.1 coordinate 131,143, forward strand.
AGTTAGAGACATCCAGAGAAACAACACTAATAGAATATATATATATATATATATTTCTTGTAAGAACTGACTCATACAGTTATTGAAGCTGATTAAATTCTATGATTTTTCATCTGCAAGCTTGAGAATAAGGAGGGCTGATGGTATAAAACAGTTCTAGTCTGAAGGCCTAAGAACAAGGGGAGTTGATGGCATAATTCTCAGTCTGAGAACAAAAGCCAGAATGGGCCATTGCTCTAAGTCCTAGAACCTGAAGGCCCAATAACCAAGAGCTCCAATGTCTGGAGGCAGGAGAAGATGAATGTTCCAGCTCAAAGAGAGAAATTTACTTTTCCTCCACATTTTTTTGTTCTACTCTGATGCTCAGAGGATTGAATAATGCCCACCCACATTGATGAGGGAAGATGTTTTTTACTCACTCTACTGATCCAAATGTTAATCTCTTCTGGAAACACTCTTACAAACACACCCAGAAAAAAATGTTTTACCTGCTATCTGGGTATCATTTAGCCCATTCATTGAAACAAAGTCAATGATCACAACTGATATGCTAAAAAAGGAAACAAAATAGAATATAAAATTCTCAGTTAAAACGAAAAAGGCAGAAAAAGAGTAGAAGATAAAAATCAAAACAAAGAACAAGTCAACAGATAGAAAAGAGTAACAAATAAGGTAGATACTAATTCAACTATATCAGTAATTTAAACCACATTGATCTATACACAAATTAAAAGAGATTGAAAGAGTGAATCAAAAAAACAAGACCCAACTATTTGTTGTCTAAAAGAAATACACTTTATATATAAAGACATATGAATTGAAAGTAAATGGATGGAAAAAGATATACCATACTAATACTAATCAAAAGAAAACAAGAATATCTACATTAATTTCATACAGAGTCAACTTAAAAGCAAGGAAACTCATCACGTATAGAGAACAACTTTATATTACGATGAATGTGTATTCTTCAAGAAGACAGATCAATCCTTAATATGTATGAACCCAACAATAATCTTTAAAATTGAGTAAGCCAAAAACTGATAGAACTGCAAGGAGAAATAAACGACTGACCTATCATAGTTGGGGATTACAACATTCCACTGTCAGAAATGGACAAATGCAACAGGCAGAAAAACTGAAAAAACACAACTGAACTGAACGGCACCATTAATCAACTGCGTATAATTGACATCAATTGATTACTTCATCCAACAAAAGCATAACACACATTCTTCTCAAATTCACATGGAACGTTCACCAATCACACATCATATTTAAAATGCATCTTAACAAATTTAAAAGTATAGAAATCATGCAATGTCTGTTCTCAGACCACAGTGGAATTAAACTAGAAATCAGTAAGAGAAAGGTAGATGGAAAACCTCCAATATTCAGAATTTAAACAACACACAAACACAGATGTCAAAGAAGAAATCTCAAGAGAAATTTAAAAATAGTTTGAACTGAATAAAAATGAAAATACAAATTATCAAAATTTGTGGGATGCAGCAAAAACAGTGCTTAAAGAGAAATTTTTATCATTGAATGCATATATTAGAAAATAAGAAACTTCTAAAATTAGTCACTTAAGATTGCACCACAGAATACTAGAAAAGAGGAGAAAATTAAATCTAATGTAAGTAGAAAAAAAAGAAATATTAAGGAGTAAAACAAATGTCAATAGATTTGAAAATAAAAATCAATGAAGAAAAATCACTGAAACCAAAAGCTAGTTATTTGAAAAGGTCAATAAAATGTATAAGCCTCTAGCCAGGCTAACTAAGAAAAAAGTGAGAGGACACAAATTAGTATTATCAGAAATGGTAGAAAATTCTTTCAGATCTCAGGGAAATTAAAAGGATCATGAAGAGTACCATGAATAATTATATGCACACAAATTTGACAACCTACATAAAAATAGAATGATTTTTTTTGAAAGATGTGATCTCCTAAAACAAGGAGATACTACTGTACAACTATTAGAATGGCCAAAATCCCTCAACTAATTTTTTTCTCACACAGGTAGAAATACATCATCAGAATAGGTCTATATCTACAAAAGAAATCAAATCGATAATTAATAGCCTTCCAAAACTGAAAACATCATGCACAGATGGTTTTACTGGTGAAATGTACCAAACATTTAAGAAAGGAGTTATACCAATTCTTTCTAATGTGTGTCAGAAGATAGAAGCAGAGGTAATAATTCCTAACTCATTCTATGAGGCCAGCAGTACCCTATTACTAAAATTAGACAAAGACACTACATGAAAACTACAGATCAATATCTCTCATGAGCACAGATGCGAAAACACTCAACAAGATATTAGCAAATCAAATCTAGCCATGCACAAAATGATTACACAGTAGAACCAAGTGGAATTTATCCAAGGTTTGCAAGACTGGTTCAACATTCTAAAATCAGTTAATGTAATCCATCAAATCAAAAGGCTAAACAAGAAAAGAATCACATGATCATACCAATAGAAGGAGAAAAAGGAATTTTCCAAAACATAACACCTGTTTATGATAAAAACTACAGCAAACTAGGAGTAGAGATCTTCCTTAACTTAATAATAAACATATACAAAAACCCTACAGTTCACATTATACTTAATGGGGAGAAACACAAAGCTTTACCACCAAGATTAGGAACAAAACAAAGATGTTTTCTCTCATGCACTGCTTTTCCACATTGTACTGAAATTTCTAATTAAAACAATGACACACTAAAAGAAAAAAAAAATAGGTATACATTTTGGGAAGGAAGAAATAAAACTATCTCTTTTCACAGATGGCATGACCATCTATGTAGAGAATTTGAGAGAGTGGACAAAAGTAGTCCTGAACTAACAAGTGTTTACAGCAAATTAGCAGGATATGAGGTTAATATGGTTAAGGTAATAAGGTTAATATGAAAAGTCAATCATTTTTCTACATACCAAAAATAAACTAGTGGAATTTGAAGTTAAGAACACAATACCATTTATGTTTACCCCAAATGAAACATTTATGTTTAAATCTAACAAAACATGTGCATGATTTATATGAGGAAAGCTACATGACTCCATTGAATGAAATCAAAGGAGAACTAAATAATTAGAGAAATATTCCATGTTTATGGATAGAAAGACTCAATATTACCAAGATATCAGTCCTTCCAACTTGCTCTATAGATCTAAATGCAATTCCAATCAAAATACCAGGAAATTATATTTTTGATATCAACAAACGAAGTTTAAATTCTCTATGGAGAGGAATAAGATCCAGAATAGTCAACACAATACAGGCATATTTTTGAGATACTTTTGGTTCAGTTCCAGACCACCACAATGAAGCAAATATCACACTAAAATGAGTCACACAATGTTTTTTATTTTCCAGTGCCTATAAAAGTTATGTTTACACTGTATTGTAGTCTAATAAGTGTGCAATAGCAGTATGTCTACAAAGGCAATGTACATACCCTAGTTAAAAAAATACCTTATTGCTAACCATCATCTGAACCTTCAGTGAGTCATGGTATTAACATCAAAAATCACTTATCACCATAACAAATATAATAATAATAAAAATGTTTAAAATATATCAAAAATTACCAAAATGTGACACAGGGACACAAAGTGAACAAATCCTGTTAGAAACAGACACTGACAGGCTTGCTCCATGTAGGATTGCTACAAACCTTCAACTTGTAAAAAAAATAATATTTGCAAAGTAAAATAAAGAAAAATTTTATAAAATGAGGTATGCCTGTATTAAAGAAGAAAAATTTCAGAAGACTAACACTACCCAACATCAAGATTTACTATTAATGTACAACAATTAAGATAGTATGGAATTAGAAAAAATAGACTACTAGATCAATGGAACAAAATAGAGAGCCCAGAGTTAGACTCCCATTAATATAGTCAACTGACTTTCTTTTTTTTAATTATCTGTTTGTTTTTACATCTTTACTGAATTTGTTACAATATTGTTTCTGTCTTATGTTTTGGTTTTTTGGCTGTGAGGTATGTGGGATCCTAGCTCCCTGACCAGGGATCAAATCCACAACCCCTGCATTGGAAGGCGAAGTATTAACCACTGGACCATCAGGGAAGTCCCTTCAACTGAATTTCAATAAAGGGGCAAAAGTATTACAATGGAGAAATGACAGTCTTTCCAAAAAATGGTAGTCTTTTAAAAAATTGGATATCCATATGCAGAAAAATGCAAAACTGTAAAACACTTAGAAGAAAATGAAGATGACCATGGGTTTGGTGATGACTGTTTTAGATTGTTCCAAAGGAGCAATCCATGATAAAAAATAATTACAAACTAGACCTCATTAAAATTAAGATGAAAAATGTTGTCTCTGCCAAAAGACACAGTTAAGATATTAAAAAGAACATAAGAAATACAGATGGCAAATAAGCATATGAAAAGATGCTCCACATATGTCATCAAAGAAATGCAAGTCAAAATAAGGAGATACTACTATATATGCTTATCTGAATGGCCCAAATCCAGAACACTGACAACAGCAAATATTGCTGAGGATGTGGGGCAATAGACACTCACATAATTGGTGTTGGTACAGCTATTTTGGAAGACAGTTTGAAAGCTTCTTACAAAAATAAACATGTTCTTATCATATTATGCATCAATTATGCACCTTGGTATTTACCCAAAGAAATTAAAACCTTACACACAAACACCTTCTCTTGAATGTTTATAGTGGTTTATTCATAATTACATTATGATATTAATCATTATAATATATATGATGGGAGTCCCAGAAGGAGAAAAAAGAAAGAGGCAGAAAGTTTAATTGAAGTGATAGTGCCCCCCAAATTTTCAAATCTGTGGAAATAAATAGATATAGAAATTCAAGAAACTGAATGTAATTCAAGTATGATAAACCCAAAGGGATCCACATAAAGACACATTACAAACAATCTGCCAAAATTCAAATTGAAAAGAATCGTGAAGGTAGCAAGAGAAATGCAACTTTTTGCATATAGGGGAGCCTCCATGAAATTATCAGTGGATTTCTCAGTAGAAACTTTGCAGGCCAAAAGGGGGAGGGATAATGTATTCAAAATTCTAAAAATAATACTGTCAACAAAAAATTCTATATTGGAAAAAATCTATCCTTCAAACATGAAGGAGAAATTAAGACTCTCACAGATAAACAAAAATCAAGGGAGTTCATTACCATTAGACCTGTTCTGCAAGAAATCCTAAAGGTAGTCCTTCAGGTTGAAATGAAATGACACTAGATAGGAAAATAAAGTCATACAAAAATATAAAGTTCTCTAGTAAAGGTTAATACATAAACAAATAGTAGTAACAGGTATTATTGTAATTTGGGTCCCTTTTAATTCTTGTATAAAATTTAAACTACAAAAACTTAATAAATAACTATAAATCCATGTTAATGAATTTACAATATGTAAAGATGAAATTTGTGAATCAATAACAAAAAGTGGGGGATGAAGCTATAAAGTAGTAGAGTTTTGTAGGTGATTGAAATTAAGTTATTACACTGAACAGTTTAAAATAAAATGCTTAAAACTTTAAGTTTTTTACTGTAAATTCAATTGTAACCACAAAGAAAATATCTATAAAATGTACACCAAAGGAAATGGGAAGGGATTCAAAGCATATCACCACAAAAATAAATAAAACCAAAATGAAAGCAGTAAGAGAGGAAATTGAGAGCAAAGAAGCTATAAAACATAGAGCAAACAATTAATAAACTGGTAATAGTCTTGTCTCAATAATTAATTTAAATATAAGTTGATTAAACTCAACAATCAAAACACATAAATTACCTAAATGGATTAAAAATATGCTATTTACAAGAGACTCATTTTAGTTCTAAGGACGCATAGAAACTGAAAATGAAATGAAGAAAAAACATATTCCATAAAAATGGTAAACCAAGAATATCAGGAGTGGTCATACCAATATCCAGCAAACTAGATTTTAAGTTGAAAACCGTTATGAGAAACAGAAGGACATTATATAATGATTAAAGTGCCAATTCACCAAGAAGGTATAACAGCTGTACATATTTGTACACCCAATATCTGGGCCCTTAATATATGAAACAAAGTTTGACAGACTTAAGGGAGAAATAAAAGAAGCCAAATAATAGCAGGAGAGTTAAATATCTCACTTTCAACAGTGGATAGAAAAACCAGACAGAGATAAAGAAACAGAGGACTTAACAACAATATAGACAACAATACATATAAAACACGCCACTAGAGAATAGCAGAATATACATTCTTCTCAAGGCTACATAAAATATTTTCCACAATAGACTTCATATTAGGCCACAAAACAAATCTTAACAATTTTAAAAGATTGAAGTAAGGCAAATTATCATTTCTGGTCCATGAGATGAAACTAGAAATCAATAGTAAAAGAAAAAAATGAAAAGCCATAAATTCATGAAAAGCAAACAATACATTCTTAAACAACACATACTTAAATCGGTTAAAGAAGTCACAAGAGAAATTTAAAAATACTTTGTGAAAAATGAAAACAAAACCAAAATACGGATGGCAGCATAAGCACTGCTAAGAGGAAAACTTAGAGCTCTAAGCACATACATTAATAAAGAAAAAAGTCTCAAATCAACAACTAATTTTACACTGTAAGGAATTAGAAAAGAAAAAAAATAAATAAACCTAATTCTATCAGCAGGAAGAAAATATTAAATATTAGAGCAGAGATAAGTAAAACAGAGAATAGAAAAACAACAGAAAATAATTAATAAAACTAAAAGTTGGATTTTAAAAAAATCAACAAAATTGACAAATACTATATTAACTAATGTAAAAAAGAGAAAACTCAAATAACTAAATTCAGAAGTATAAAAGGGGTCATTAAACAACTGAACAGAAATAAAAAGGGTTAAAATAGAATACTATGAACAATTACATGCAAACACATTGGATAACATATAAGAAATGGATACTTTCCTAGAAACACATGACCAACAGAAACTGACTCATGGAGAAATAAAATCTTAAGAAAACAATAATTAGCAAGAAAAATGAATCAGTAATCAAAAACCTCCCAAAAAAGAAAACCTCAAAACTAGAGATTACTTCATTGGAGAATTCTACCAAATATTTAAAGACAAATTAACACCAACTATTCTCAACCTCTTCCCAAATATTGAAGAGAAAGGCACACTTCCAAGCTTATTCTATGAGGCCAGCATTACCCTGACACTGAAGCCAAAGATACTAAAAGAAAAGAAAATTAAGGACAAATATCCCTGATAAATATTGATACACATACTCTAAACAAAATATCAGGAAATTGAATTCAGCAGCATATTAAAAGAATAGTACACCCTGGGGCTTCCCTGGTGGCGCAGTGGTTGAGAGTCTGCCTGCTGATGCAGGGGACATGGGTTTGTGACCCGGTCCAGGAGGATGACACGGAGTGGCTGGGCCCGTGAGCCATGGCCGCTGGGCCTGTGCATCCGGAACCTGTGCTCCACAACAGGAAAGGCCACAACAGTGAGAGGCCCACATACCGCAAAAAAAATAAATAAAGAAATAAAGAAAGAAAGAAAGAATAGTACACCTTGACCTAGTGGGATTTAAACCTGGAATGGAAGGATGTTTTAATACAAAGAAATCAATCAATGTAATACATCACATTAACAGAATAAAGGATGAAAACCACATGATCATCTCAATTGATGCAGAAAAAGCATTTGACAACATTCAGTACCCTTTCATGGTAAAAAATTCTCAGCAAAAAGTGACCAGAAGAAAACTACCTCAACATAATAGAGGTCATGTATGAAAAGCCAACAACTAACATTGTATTCAATGGTGAAAGACTAAAAGATTTTCCTCCAATATCTGCAATAAGACAAGTGGCTGACTTTCATAACTCCTATTCAATATAGTATTGTTAGCCCTAGCCAGAACAATTAGGCAAGAAACAGAAATGAAAGACATCCAAATGACTTTCCAAATAGAAAGGAGGACATAATACTATCTCTGTTTGAAGATAACATTATCTTATATGTAGAACACTCTAAAGACTCTACCAGAAAATATCAGAACTAACAAATTCAGCAAAGTTGCAGAACAAAAATGAACACACAAAAATCAGTTGCATTTCTATATACTAAAAATAAACATTCAAAAAAGAATTAAGAAAACTTAATTTATGATAGCATAAAATAAAATACTTAATAATAAACCTAACCAAAGAGGTAGAATACTCATACACTGAAAACCTCAAAACATTGATAGAAAAAAATCAAAGAGAAAAATAAATGAAAATGTAACCCATGTTCATGGATTGGAAAACCTTATATTAAGTTTCTAATACTACCTAAAGCCATGTAAAGATTCAGTGCTATATCTGTCAAAATCCTAGAAACATTTTTTGTGTAAATAGGAAAAAAAATCCTAAAATTTATATTTTCCTTGAGATCTGCAAACAGCCAAAACAATTTTGAGAAAGAAAAACAAATCTGGAGACTTCACACTTTCTGGCTTCAAAACATATTACAAAAATACAGTAATCAAAACAATGTGGCATTGACATAAATGCAGACATATAGACCAATGGAGTAGAATAGAGAACACAGAAATAAACCCTCCAATATATGATCATATGATCTTCAACAAGGGTGCCAAAACCACTCAATGGGGAAAGACAATGTCATCAAAAAATTTACCTAAGACAACTAAATATCCACATGTAAATGAATTATTTTGGATCCTTACCTTACACCACATACAAACATTAACTCAAAATGCATTAAAGACCTAAATGTATTACCTAAAGCTATAAAAGTCCTAGAAGAAATAAAAAGAGAAATCTTCATAATATTGGATTTAGCAATGATTTCTTGGATATGATACCAAAAGTACAAGCAACAGAAACAAAAAACAGACAATTGAGACTATATAAAATTTTAAAACCTCTATGTAGCAAAGAAAATAACCAATAGAGTGAAAACACAATCTATGGAATGGGAGAAAATATTTTCAGATACGATACCTGAAAAAAGGGTTAATATCTAGATTAAAAACACCTAAAACTAACACTAACCCTAACCCTAAGCAACAACAACAAGAAAACAATGCATTACAAATGGGCAAAAGACTTGAATAGACATTTCTCCAAGAAGATATACAAATGACCAACAACATATTAAAAGATGTTCACCATCAATAATCATGAAAGAAATGCAAATAAAAATTACAATGAGATATCACCTTATAGGGTGGCTACTATCAAAAACAACAACAAAAACAAACAAAAAACAGAAAATAACAAGTGTTTGTGAGGATGCAGAGAAATTGCAATCCTCATGGTGGGATTCTGAAATGGAGCAACGACTGTGAAAATAGTATCATTTATTCCAAAAATTAAAATAAAATGATCATATGATGCAGCAATCCCAGTTCTTGGTATATATTGAAAGCATGGTCTCAAAGCTGAATTTTCACACTCATGTTCATAGCAGCATTATCCACAAAAGCCAAGCAACCCAAATATCTATTAATGAATAGATGAGTAAACAAAATGTGATATAGACATACAATGGAATATTATTCTGTCTTATAAAAAAGGAGATCCTGTCACATGATACAACATGGATGAGTCTTCAGGACATTATACTAAGTGAAATAAACCAGTCATGAGAAACAAATACAGCATGATTCTATTTATATGAGGTATCTAATATATTCAAAATTCATAGAAATGAAAAGTAGAATAGTGGTTACCAAGAACTGAATGAAGGGGGAAATGGTACTTATTGTTTATAGTGCAGAGAGTTTCAGTTTTTCAAGATAAAAAGTTCTGGAAATACATTTCACAACAATGTGAGTGTGCATAGCACTACTAAATTGTATACTTAACAATGTACACTTAACAAAATATTGTTCATTTTGTGTTACGTGTTTTTGACCACAACATAAAACAGTGAAAATTAAAATTTTAGTAATTTATAAATTGATCAACTTTCATATTAAAAATGGTCATACTTATTAAGATTTTTAACATATGATTTATCAGAATTGAGAAGGGGAATTTAAATAAAAACATGGAACTTCCCTGGCAGTCCAGTGGTTAAGAATCCATGGTTCCACTGCAGGGGGTACCGGTTTGATCCCTGGTCAGGGAACTAAGATCCCACATGCTGTGCAGAGTGGCCAAATAAATAAAAACATGAAAATAAATAAGACATTCGTGTTGTGTGCATGTGTACATGATAATAACAATGAGAAAATATTCTTACTGAGAACTAAAAATATATTTTTTCAGATAAAATTTTTCAATTTGTAATTTCTACAAACTCCTCCACACAGTTTTATAAAACTGACATATATTTCTTATATCATCATATATATTCATAGAATGATATGATTTTCAAAACACAGTTGCAAAATTATATGTGGAATGCATTTTTATGCTGATTACACTGTGTAAGTTAGGCTGCCCTGTTATTAATATCCTCTTGTTAACATGGATATTAAGTGCTGGGAGTACATTCTATGAATCTTGATTCCTAGAATAACAAGAATCATACTGCTATATTTCTCATATGTAAGAGAATCTGAGTGTGCCTAAAAAGACCAATGGACTGTTAACTATTTTTTATATAACTGAATCAATATATAGAATATTCACTACTCATATTTTAGAGTAGTTTTCTGTCATTTGAAGTTAAGAATTTAAGAATAATACATTTGGAACATAATTTTAAAACAATACAGCTATTTAATTGGAAATGGTTTTATCTATACTGTTCAATCTATTTATGTTTACTGTCTATAATTATATTCTACATTTTTGGAGTTCTTGTTTACAAAATTATTGAAGATTGGTATCACTTCAACCCTAAAATTTAAGGTTAATTCCATTCAGTCTGTGATTCAAATATTTGTTTGTCTATGAATTTTGTTGTAAAATAGGATTTGGCTAAAAGCCTCTCATGCATAGTTACCCAGAATTTCTCTAAAATGCTCACAGCTACTCCCTAAAACAGCAAACAATCAACAACACACAAAGCTAAAACTGACAGGCAGCATAGTATCAGAATTTGGGCATAGTATACAATAGCCTTAAGGCTCACAGAAATGGATTGAAGAAAGCATATCAAGAATCTGACCTCAATAAGCTGAACTTGTCTGAGAGAAGAAATGTGAACATTTTCTTTTCTCATCATACATTCTCATACTTAGAATCCATTTTCTCTACCAACCAGTAAAAGGGACAGTGATCCCCTATCTCAACATAAGTACATTAAAAATAATGACTACTTTGGGAATCCCCTGCTGGTCCTGCGGTTAGGACTTGGCACTTTCACTGTCGTGGCCTGGGTTCAATTCCTAGTCAGGGAGCTAAGATCCTGCAAGCCACGTGGTGAGGACAAAAAAAAATAATAATGACTATTTTTATGTAGCTTTTGTTTATTTTTGTGAACAGGAAATGCATGTACATAGTGCAAAATTCAAGGGTACACAGTTAAAATCTCCCTCTTTCCCAGTCCTTAGCCAGTCAATTCCGCTCCCCAGAAGGAACTAAATTACAAAGAATATCTATGCATAACAAACGACATAAATGTTATGTTTTAAAAGGAATAATCAATAGGTTTTAGTAATTTTTAGGTATCTTTCTTTCTTTTTTTTTTTTTTTTTGCGGTACATGGGCCTCTCACTGTTGTGGCCTCTCCCGTTGCGGAGCACAGGCTCTGGACGCGCAGGCTCAGCGGCCATGGCTTACAGGCCCAGCCATTCTGCGGCATGTAGGATCCTCCCGGACCGGGGCACGAAACCATGTCCTGCGCATTGGCAGGCGGACTCTCAACCACTGCGCCACCAGGGAAGCCCCTACCAGGGAAGCCCCTACCAGGGAAGCCCCTAGGTATCTTTCTTACTCACAGTGAGTCCAATGATTTTCAGGAGACCTTCACACTCTGGCTAAGGGAAGCTCAGTTACCCTCGGTTACTGTGCAAACAAATGCACTTTCTGTATGGGATTCACAAAGTCTATGGCACTAGGTCCTTGAAAAAGTGCTCTACTTTCTCATCTTCTCCAGCAGGGCCATCTAGTCTAGATAGTTTTTTTCTACCTCTGTTCACTTCTCACTAGAAAACAATGTCAGGAACAGAAAGGTCTTCCAGAGAAGAGGTTTCTGGCCTGGATTGTTGAGCGCTATCATCCCAGTTATTTTTGTTGCTGTTGTTGTTTTCTTTATATTTATTAACAATTTCAATTGAAAAGTTACAAAAATTGTACAAAAACTGCTTTATCTGAATGATTTGAGAGTAGATTGAGGATATGATATTTTCATGATGATTGTTGTAGGATCTTTCAGATACGTTAGTTATCAATGAATAATTAGAGCATTATTTCAACATACCAGGACATTCTCCTCTATATCCATTGCACAACCATCATGATCAGGAATTTAGTACTAAGACAGTACTACCATCTAATCCCTAGATTCTATTCAAGTTCCATCAAAAGTTTCAATAATGAAATGGGCCATTTCAAGATCATGCATTACTTTTGGTTATTATTTTCTTCAGTGTCATTCAGTTTGAACAGTTCCTCAGAATTTTGAATATTACAGGACAATTATTTCTCAGAATGTCCCTCAATTTGAGTATGTCTAATATTTCCTCATAATTACACTCTAGATTTATTTTATGCATCTTTGGCAGGACTATCACAGAAGTGATGTGGTGTCCTTATTTCAACATAGTAAGTTGCACACAGTTTTTCCATCATTGATGGCGTTAACTGATCACTTGAATAAAGTGTACTCAGCCAGATTCCAGCTCTATAAATTTATGCTTAATCAATAAACCAATGCCTAGCAGGATTTACCTATGGGTATTCTCAGTCTGTGACTTCTGAAAGTGGTCAGGGAATATCAATCCTTATTTTTTCTAAAATGTATTTCCTTTGAGTTAGGTCCAATCGTGAAGTAAAATTAATTGATTCATTTACTCAGTAAAAAAAAATATTAAGGTTTTACTATATGTCAAGCACTATCCTAGGAACTAGAGTCTTTTTGTATGTATTATGAAGAAATAAGGGATATGACTGTGTCCCTATGGGAAGAACAGACGTACATCTCACTTGGCCCTTGTCTCGAGTGGAAGACAGTTTCACAAAAGTAAGAAGTAACTCTCAATTTGTTGGTGGCATGAGAATCAGGGATGCAAGAAACACGTATGACTTGGTCAACAAGACAAGAGAAGGCATGAATGCTTGCTTCTTCCATTATCTTAAAGAGGAGAATGTAGGCACTGGGGTGTTCTACTGAACATGGTCCACTGGAACAAGACTTCACCCCCACAGTTTTCCCTTTTTTTTAGGGAAATTGTGAAGAGTGTTACAGTCACAACTTGTATTGCAGCTACCTCTGGGCCAGATTATTTAAATTTATGGTGCCTGCTGTTGAAGAATAATCCTTGGAAATCTGGGTATCCAGAAGCACTTGGAGACTTGAAGGGCCCTGGGATATTCCAACTCCTCTGGTTAAGGTAGGTTGCCAGATTTAGCAAATAAATACACAGGAAACCAGTCAAATTTGAATTTCAGGTTAACAGCAAATATTTTATATAAATATGCATTGTTCAATATTTAGGGCCTACTTATGCTAAATTATTATTTTCTTTTTTGGCTTCATTGGGTCTTCACTGCTGAGAGCAGGATTTCTCTAGTTTCTCTAGTTCTCATTGTGGCGGCTTCTCTTGTTGCAGAGCACAGGCTCTAAGCATGTGAGCTTCAGTAGTTGCAGCACACAGCCTCAGTAGTTGTGGAGCATGGGCTTATTTGCTCCATGGCATGTGGGATCTTCCCAGACCAGGGATCGACTCATGTCCCCTGCAGTGGCAGGTGTATTCTTAGCCACTGCAGCACAAAGGAAGTCCCACTAAAGTATTATTTGCTGTCTTTCTTTAATTTAGATTTAACTGAGCATCCTGTAGTTTATCTAGCAACCATACTGTAAGGATGAGAAAGACACTAGTGTAGTGTGGCCCTACTCCTGCTGAGGGAAAGGGGAGTCTCAATCCCTGTTATCTTATTGTTCAGGTAAAGCAGAAAGAGCATCTTGGGTCACTTATGGACAGTTTTTCTTATTACACCATAAAGAATTAATATTAAACCTAAAATCTTTACATATTTGTCCCTCTCAAAAATACATATGGTACATGTGGTTTCATATGTTTCTATCTTAATGGCTATATCTACTGAGTATCTTTTTGTAGACTTAATTTTGTAAGAAATATAATCATATTTCATATAACTCACTGTAAGGGGTGTTTTTTTGTGGGGGCTTGGTTTTGTTTTTATTTAAATATTTCTACGAACACTGAAGAACACATGTCAATGAAGAAATCTCTCCCCTTTCTCAGGGTCATGGGTGTCTGTACTCTATGGTCAAGTGGTAAAAGATATAGACTGGAAGAAATGGGTGACACATTTTTATCAGATACATATTCGCACCCCTTACCCTAAATCCCCTTTACCTCATTTTCCTGCCAACAGAATTCACAAATTTTTGCCTGCATTCAGCTAAGTATAAAATACAAATAGATTGTATTACGTATCCTAAGCAATACTTTTTCTTTCTAATGAAGAGAATTTCAAGGAGAAAATACTCTTGTTTTCTTTGGAGGCAGCATAATAAATATGATGCCAAGATCTATGGTAACTGTCCAGTGATCCTGGAGGAAAAGACAGAACTAAACCGAACAGCTGAGTTGACTGAGAAAAATATGAAAATCCCTAGGGTCTTGATGACATAATTGTGTGCTAAATTAATCAGACCTCCTGAGTTCTTGCTTTATGTCCTTATTTATTATAATGGAAAAGAATCTGAATATATATATATATACAAATCACTTTGCTGTACACTTGAAACTAATACAACATTGTAAATTAACTATACTTCAATAAAAAATGAAAGAAATCTAAATAAAGTATGGGCTTTAGTTAAAAAAAAATGTCCTTATTTCGTAAGTCCTTGTCAGTTGGGTTGTTTGTTACTTGCTGCTGAAAGAGCACCATCTGGTTCTCATCATCAACTGTCCATTATGGTATTTACTGATTCATCCATCACCCTGCTGGGTACTTAGTTGTCCATGCATATGGGCTGTCACTGAATCTTTCTTCAATTCAATCTTCAAAGGTCCACTGGAGGAAATCATTTTTATGCTTCTACCGAGGAAACTCTATGAGGCTGTTTAAGATCATCTGCTTAGGTTCTTCACACAGATCTTGTTTTTTCTGGGGTTCTCTAGTCCTATTTCTTCCCCTAGTTCTACCAGAAAAACAAAGCAGTTTCTCTATTATCCTTTCAAACGCGTATTGTTTATGGTGTGCGTTCTTTCTACTCTCCTCAAGGACTAGTCATCTGAAATTCAAAAGTTAGAAGAAACTGCTTTATCTAACATTTCCTTCCATGGAGCAGTAAGCATAGAACAGTAAGTTCTGCTGAAATGGGTGAGGGGGCAAGAGAATCAGAAGACATCAGAAAAAACAGTTTCATTAATATTTCAAAATTATGAAACACACATTTAAATTTATAAAGTCATTCTCAACAAGTTCCCTTGTTGTTTTCATTCAGTTCTAAGTGTGTGTGTGTCAGGAACAGGTGGGGGAAAGCACTTCCAGTATGCTTTTCAAAAGATATTGGAAATAAGAAGTTATTTCTATCCATTGCAGGTCATTTTCTGGTATGTAGAGTAAGCAAAATTGTTTATATATTCAACCATTAATGTCACTTAAAGGCTTCTTATGTTTAGCTATCAGGCTAAACTTATGCTAAATATATATATATGGCTAAATATATACTGTATTCTGTTGAAAAGACTAACTCTAGAGACATTTTATAGAGAGTCTTTTGAGACTTGACCCCAATACCTGATAATAGATGGATAGAATTAGGGGAGATGTAATTCTAAAGTTTTATTCGTTAGAGGAAAAATTCACTGGGAAGAAGTTCATTTTTTGGGAGAAGTTCATCTTTTGGTAGAAGTGAGAGTAGAGAAATCACCTAAATGGGCCTTTGGTGATATAAATGTGAAATAAGATTATTTTAATGAGATAAAGTTTTGAAACTATATTAAATTGCTCTATGTATTAATGTCTAAAATTGTTTTCCTCTGAGCAAAACTGACTCCTTCCAAGAAGGATATTATGCTGCTATTGAAGTCTGTTCTATAGAATTATGCAAGGGATGAACGGCTCTATTTCCTCCCACCTTACAGTGAAAAAAAGGTTGAGCAGATAGGCTTCAGGTTGGTTTTAAGAATACTACTTACTGAAGATATTGTTTTTCTTCATTGTATATTCCTGTTTCCTTTGTCATAGATTAATTGACCACATAACTATGGGTTTATTTTGTTCCACTGATCTACAGATATGTTTCTGTGGCAATACAATAGGATTTTAATTACTTTAGGTTTGTAGTTTAATTTGAAATCAAGGAGCATACCTCCAGCTTTGTTCTTTTTTTTCAAGATTATTTTGGCTATTCAAGGCCTTATGTGTTTTCACACAATTTTAGAATTACTTGTTCTAGTTCTGATAAATGCCAGTGATATTTTGATAGGGATTACACAGAATCTGCAGATTGCCTGTGTAGTATGGTCATTTTTAACAATATTAATTCTGCCAATCCATGAGCATAGTGTATCTTTCCATTTGTTAATGTAGTCTTCAATTTCTTTGATCAATGTCTTATAGTTTTCTAAGTACAGGTCTCTTCCCTCCTTGGTTAGATTTATTCTTATTCTTTTTGATACAATTGTAAACAGGATTGTTTTCTTCCTTTCTCTTTCAGAGACTGCATTGTTAGTATATAGAAAAACAACAGATTTCTGTATATTAATTTTGTATCCTGCAACTTTACTGAATTCATTTATTAGTTCTAATAGTTTTTTTAGTGGAGTCCTTAGGGTTTTCTACATATAGTATTATGTTATCTGCAAATAGTGACAGTTTTACTTCTTCCTTTCAAATTAGGATTTCCATTATTTATTTTTTCTGATCAGATTGCTGTGGGTAGGGCTTCCAAAACTATATTAAATTAAAGTGGCAAGAGTGAGCATCCTTGTCTTGTTCCTGTTCTTAGAGGAAATGCTTCTAGCTTTTCCCCTTGGTTATGATGTTTGTTGTAGGTATGTCATATATGGCCTTTATTATGTTGAAGTATTTTCCCTCAGTACTCAGGTTGAGAGTTTTTAATCATGAATAAATGTTGAATTTTCTTGAATGCTTTTTCTGCATCTATTGAGATGGTCATATAATGTTGATTCTTCAGTGGCTTTGTCTGATTTTGATATCAGGATGAGTTTGAAAGTTCTTCTTTCCCTTCAATTATTTTTGGAGTAGTTACAGAAGGATAGGTGCTAACTTTTCTTCAAATGTTTGATGGAATTCTCCTGTAAAAGCTCTCTGGTCCTGGATTTTTGCTTTTTGACAGTTTTTAAAATTTATTTATTTTTTAATTTCACCAATTAAATCTCATTACTGGTAATTTCTCCTCCATATTTTCTATTTCTTCCTAAGTCTTCAGAGATTCTTTTAGATTGTCTATTTGATTGGCATAAAATTTTTCATAGTAATCTCTTATGATCTTTATATTTCCGTGGTGTTGGTTGTAATTTCTCTTTCATTTCTGATTTTATTTATGTGGGATGTCTTTTTTTTTTTTTTTTCTGAAACTGGCTAAAAGTTTATCAATTTTGGCTATTTTTTTAAAGAACAAGCTATTATTTTCATTGATAGTATATATTATTTTATCCTCTATGCTCTGATCTTTATTATTTCTTTACTTCTATCAACTTTGGGTTTTGTTTGTTCTTCTTTCTCTCATTGCTTTAGGTTAAGTTTAGGTCGTTCATTTCAGGTATGTTTATTTCTTGATAGTATAGTATTGCTATAAACTTCCCTCATTTAGTGCTTTTGCTGTGACCCAAAAATATTGGATCATGGTCTTTCCATTTTCTTTTAAGATATTATTAAATTTACTCTTTGATTTCATCACTGATTCTTGGTTGTTTAATAACATATTGTCCAAAATCATCTCTTTCTGTTTTTTGCAGTTTAGTTTTAGTAGTTGATTTCTAGTGTCATACTGTTTTGGTTGGAAAAGATGTTTGAAATTATTTCAATCACCTTAAATTTATTGAGACTTGTTTTGTGGTCTAGCATGAGATCGATTCTGGAGACTTTCACATGCACTTAATAAGAATGTGGATTCTGCTGTTTTAAGATGGAATATTCCATATATGTTATAATATATTATGTATATTATTCTATGTATGTCATATTTGATTAATATATTTATAGAATATTATATTTTATATATATCATATACAATATTATAATCATCATAATGTTATAAAATATTTAATATTTTATAATATATTTCATATATTATAAAATATATAATATTATATATGTATATTAAATATTTTATATTATATATTTAATATTAAAATATGCATTTTATATTTATATTTTATATATGTATAATATACATAGATTATATGTATATATCTATGTATTATATATAATATACTTTAAAATATACTATATAAATTATAATATAAAATATATAAATTATAATATATATTATAATGTATATAAAATATGTTATATAGTTTATATATTTTAAAAATATATATCTTTATAATATATTCTACTACATATTTTTAAAATATAAAATATATTACACATATTTTATATATTTTACAATGTTAAATATATTTTAATATCAAATTTTAATATTTTTATATTAAAATATTATTTTTAACCTTAAAATGTTGTATATTTTATATTTACACTTATATATAATCTATGTATAATATATACATATATGTATGTAAAATATATAATATATTTTATATGTTATATACATTATCATAATATATTATATATAGATAATATATAATTTTATAATTCCATAATTATAATTACTATTATTATTATAATGATCATATTAATATATAATAATATACTTATATATTATCTATTATATAATAGATTGTTTTATATTATAGTAAAATATTTTAATATTATAATATATATTTTATATACTTACATGTATATATGTATATGTACTATATATATCTAATATACATATAATATATTTATACACATATATATGTATTTTACATTATATAATTCCATTTATATTCCATATATATTATATATATATTATGTCTATCTGATCTAATGTTTTATTTAAGGCCAGTGATTCTTTACTGATTTTCTGTCTCGATGATCTGTCTGTTTATGTAAGTGGGATTTTAAAGTCTCCTATTACTGTATTACTGTAAATTTCTCCCTTTATATATGTTAATTTTCACTTTATGTATTTAAGTATTCTTATGTTGGGAGCATATATTTTTACAATTGTTATATCTTCTTGTTGGATTGATCCCTTAGTCATTATCAAATGTCCTTCTTTGTCTCATAATACAGTCTTTGTTTTAAAGTCTTTTTTTTCTGATATAATCATTATTACCCCAGTTTTTTCCTATTTGCATGTAATACCTTTTTGTATTCCCTCAGTTTCTGCCTCTGTGTGTCTTAGATATGAACTGAGCATCCTGTAGGCAGCATATAGATGGGTCTTGTTATTGCTCTATTCAGCCCCTCTGTGTGTTTTGATTGGATCATTTAATCCACTTACTTTTAAAATAATTGTTGATAGGTATATACTTATTAAAATCTGGTTAATTGTTTCCTAGCTTTTTTTTTTTTTTCAGGTACGCAGGCCTCTCACCACTGCGGCCCCTCCTGCTGCGGAGCACAGGCCTCAGGTGCACAGGCTCAACGGCCATGGCTCACGGTCCCAGCCGCTCCACAGCACGTGGGATCCTCCCAGACTGGGGCACAAACCTGTGTCCCCCGCATCAGCAGACGGATCCCCAACCACTGTGCCACCAGGGAAGCCCTCCTAGTTGTTTTTGTATTTCTTTTTAATTCCTTTCTTCCTATACTGCTCTCTTCCCTTGTGATTTGATTTTCATATCTTTTGTTTTGGAAAACTTTTTCTTTCTTCACTCCTATCTCTTATAGATTTTTCATTTGTGATTACCATGCGGTTTATATATAACAACCTATATATATATATATATATATATATATATATATATATATGATTATTTTAAGCTGATGATCCCTTAAGTTGAACACATTCTAACAAACCTACCTTTTACTCCCCCAAATTGTTAAATGTTTTCAATGTCATATTTTACATCTGTTGTCTATCCCTTAGCTACTGCTTGTGGATAAAAATAATTTTCTACTTTTGTGTTTTAACCTCCAGACTGGGTTTTTCTACTACCTTTACTATATGTTTTCCTTTACAAATGAAATGTTTCCTTTCATAATGTTTATAATTTTAGCTGTAGTTCTTTTTTTCTACTTAGAGAAATCTGTTAATGTTTATTTTTAAACTGGTTTATTTGTGCATAACTCTTTTAACTTTTATCTGTAATTTTTTTTATCTCTCCTTGAAATCTGAATTATAGACTTACTGGGTAGAATATTCTTGGTTGTAGGTTTCTTCTCTTTTGTTATTTTGAATATATTATGTCACTGCCTTCTGGCTTGGAAAGTTTCTGCTGAAAAGTCAGCATATATCCTTATTTAAGTTCCATTGTATGTAACTAACTGCTTTTCCCTTGCTGCTTTTAAGATTTTCTTACCTTTAATTTTTGACTTGGTGTAAGCCTCTTTGCATTCATATTTTGGGGACTTTTTCTGCTTCCTGGACCTGAATGTCTCCTTTTCTTCCTAGGTTATGGAAATTTTCAGTTATTATTTATTCAAATAAATTCTCTGATTCTTCTTCTTCTGGGACCCTTAAGATATGAATGTTAGTACACTTGATTTTGTTCCAAAGAGCTCTTAAACTATCTTTAAGTTTTTTTGTTGTTTTTTGTTTGTTGAGTTTGGGTCACTTTCACTGCCCTGATTTCCAGTTCACTAATCTGTTCCCTTGTGTCATCTACTCTACCACTGATTCTTTCTAGTGTATTTTTTATCTGAGTTGTTGTATTCTTCAGTTCAGCTTTCTTTTCCTTATATTTTCTAATTCTTTCTTAATCTTGTCACTGTGTTCATCCATTCTTCTCCTAAGTTCATTGAGCATTTCTATGAACATTACCTTGAGCTATTTATTGGGTAGATTGCATATCTTCACTTGGCTTATTTCTTCTTCTGGGGTTTTATCTATTTCCTTCATTTGGAGCATACTCCTCTGTCACCTTGTCTTGCCTAACTCTCTGTGTTTATTTTTATGTATTAGGCAGGTCATTCATGTTTCCTAATCTTAGAGATGTGGTCTTATATAGCAGGTGGCCTAAGGGCCCCAAAAATACATTCCCCTCTAGTCACCAGAGCTATATATACTAGGGCTGCCACCTATGTGAACTCTTCAGTTTTGGCAGGACCAACTACTATGTGCAGGCTGGTAGGTGGGGCTGGCCTCTGGCCTGGTTGGCTGTCTCATCCTGCCTTGTGTGGCGGCTGCCAGCCCACTGGAAGGTGGGCCTGGGTCCTGGCTTGGCTATCTGTGCTCCCTGGGCTGTTCTGGGTATGGTGCCAGCCTGCTGGTGGGAGGGGCATTTCCCCTAAAATACATTCTCAATGTATTGATTAAGTTTTAATTTGTAAAACTTTATTAAAGTTAACAATATTCTGTTTTTAAAAGGGCAGACAGGCTGGCTATATGACCAAAGAAGTAAAGAATGACTTGTTACTCAGCTCCCTTTTAATCAAACAAAACAGACCAGAGACCTAATGTGCTAAAAGAAAGAGAATAAAATAAATAAATATGATAGTACATAAGGAAATTATGTAAGGATGCAGAGAGTATTCTTTGACAATACAAACAAATACAAAATCTGTAAGTTAGGCACTTTTTAAATCAACTTACATAATTATTCTCTAATAAATTAAATTATAGATGCTTATGCATAAACAATATTAAACACTTTACAAATACATATTTAAATGTGTAAAATGTTATGGATTAATTGACTAAGGCTTGTTCTCAGAGTAATGACTTCTGTTCCAATCTTCTCCCATCAACTTTATTAAACCACAACTAAGATACATTTCTGACCTCAGAGCAAAAAAAAATTTGAAGTGACAAATATTTAGTGGTAATATGGTTCCTTTTGCTTCTTCCAGATGTAACTTCTTCCATAGAAAATCATTCAAACATATGCCTGATGATCACAGCCATTTTGTGGGTCAGCTAAATCTTTGGGTTTTGCTATTTCTGTTGTGTATTACTATAACTTTATTATTTTTTTTCTGGCTAAATCTACTTTGAGCTTTTTTTTTTCATTTTATTTGCTGCCTAAAATTCCCTAGTAGCTGTTTTATCTTTGTCTCCTTGAGGATACATGTAGAAAAAGAAATTTCATTGCAGGACAATATTGAAATTCCAAGAAATCATTCTCTATCAAAAATGCTGAAAAAAAAATGTTTGGATTATTATTTAGCCAGTTCCTTCCTCTGAGTGCTACTTTTGATGCAATTGTTTTACTACTTTATTTTTGTAAACACCACATGGATTATGTGTGATCTGTTCATTATTGAAGTTTAACCGATCATTAGTCCATACTTTGGATTCTGTCCAGTTCAGACACTTGCTTTCATAATTACAATGAATGTCTGTTTCATCTTGGTCAAGAACTTGGTGTTATGATTGATTTCTCTCATACTGTAAATCCAAAACATAAGCAAACACTGTTAACCCATATCATAAAAATATATCCAAATTCTAAAACCTAGAATCACCACCTAACTACCAACACCCTGATAACAACACAGAGAAGCATGAATTGTTGGATTAGCTCCCAAATCTTTTTTTTTCTATTTTCCCATCTGTCCCTTTAAAGTCTGTGTTCAGCAAAATTGCTAGAATAATATTTACTTTAAAAACTTAAATCAAATCACCTCAGCCTTTAATGCAAAACTTTCTGTTACCTTCCCATCTCACAGACTAAAACAGATGGGTATTCCAGGAAGGCAGTAGCAGATTTGGAGTCACAGTGATGCACTGTGTGGCTTCAAGTATGTGGGGATAATACTCCTTTTACCCAATATAACTTGTCTGGCTACAAAAAAAAAGAAAAAAATACAAGACATATTGAAAACAAACAAAACATTGTTTAAAGAGACAAAGCAAACATCAAAACCAAATTCCGATATATCAGGGATGTTGGAATTTTCAAACAAGAAATTTAAGACCACCATGACTACATAAATACACTAAAAGCCCTAAAGCATAAATCAAAGAGTGTGCAAGAACAGATAGTCATTGTGAGCAGAGAGAAGGAACCCCAAGAAAGAACCAAAAAGAAATGCTAAAGATAAAAACAAAATAAAGAATGACTTCAATGGGCTTATTTGTACACTAGACATGGCTGAGGAAAGAATTACTGAACTTGAGGATATCACAATAGAAACTTCCAAAACTAAAAGGCAAAGAAAAAGAGTCTTAAAAATAGAATGACCAAGAAATATGGGACAACTAAATAATGTGTAACATACACATAATGGGAATACCAGAAGGGGATGAAAAAATAAAGGAGCAGAACAAATATTTGAAATATAAAGACTGAGAATTTCTCCAAATTTATCAGACAACTGACAGATCTAGGAACCTCAGAAAATGTCAAGCAGGAAAAGTTGTCAAAAACTACACCTAGGCATACTGTTTTCAAAAAAAAGAAAAATCAAAGATAAAGAAAAATATTTAAAGACTTCAGTGGAAGAAAAACACCTTACTTACAGAAGAGAAAAGGTAAGAATTATGTTTGACTTTTCAGCAGAAATTATGCAAGCAAGAAGAGAGTAAATTCTTTTATTTATTTTTTTATTTTATTTAATGTTTTTATTTTTGGCTGCCTTGGGTCTGTGTTGCTGTGTGTGGGCTTCTTCTCTAGTTGCAGAGAGCGGGGGCTACTCTTCATTGTGGTGTGTGGACTTCTCACTGTGCTGGCTTCTCTTGTTGTGGAGCATGGGCTGTAGACACACGGGCTTCAGTAGTTGTGGGGTGTGGGCTCAGAAGTTGTGGCTCATGGGCTCTAGAGCACAGGCTCAGCAGTTGTGGCACACGGGCTTAGTTGCACTATGGCATGTGGGATCTTCCCAGACCAGGGCTTGAACCCGTGTACCTTGCATTGGCAGGCGGATTCTTAACCACTGTGCCACCAGGGAAGCCCCACGAAGGGAGTAAATTCTGTATTTTGAAAAATTATCTTTCAAAAGTGAAGGGAGGGGCTTCCCTGGTGGTGCAGTGGTTGAGAGTCCGCCTGCCAATGCAGGGGACATGGGTTCGTGCCCCGGTCCTGGAAGATCCCACATGCCATGGAGCGGCTGGACCCGTGAGCCATGGCCGCTGAGCCTGCACGTCTGGAGCTTGTGCTCCACAACGGGAGAGGCCACAACAGTGAGAGGCCCGCATACTGCAAAAAAAAAAAAAAAAAAAGGGAAGGGAAAATACTTTCTCAACTAACAAAAAATTGATGGGATTTGTTGCCTGTATACCTGCCTTATAAAAAAAAAAGTTAAAGGAAGTTCTTTAGAGAGAAGGAACATGATACAAGTCAGAAATGCAGATCTCCATAAAGGAAGAAAGAGCATTAGAGAAAAATACATAAAGATAAAATAAAAACTTTAATTTTTTTATTCTTAACTGAGCAAACTGATAATATTTTGTTCAAAATAATGACAACAATGTACATGATTATGTACTCTTATATAATATAATGTATATAAAGTTACATATAAATAAAATGAATGACAGCCATGATACAAGAGGTAGGAGGGAGGAATTAGAATTATTTTATCATTATAAGGTACTTGCACCACCTGTTCAGTGGTATAGTGATATTTGAAGGTAGATTTCTGTATTAAGGAACCA
The DNA here is from genome assembly GCF_005190385.1 of Monodon monoceros. Classification (NCBI taxonomy): domain Eukaryota; kingdom Metazoa; phylum Chordata; class Mammalia; order Artiodactyla; family Monodontidae; genus Monodon; species Monodon monoceros. The sequence goes on from NW_021700609.1 coordinate 156,107, forward strand.
GAACCAAATGGATATGATAGGTAGATGGATGGATATAGAGATGATAGATTGATAGATGATAGATAGATAGATAGATAGATAGATGATAGATAGATATTTGATAGATAGATAGATGATAGATAGATATAAGTGGAGATTTATTAAAGGAATTGGCTCATATATTATGGAGGGTGAGAAGTTCCATGATTTTTTGTCTGCAATCTAGATAACCAGGAAAGCCAGATTTATAATTTTGTCCAAGTCTGAAAGCCTGAGATCCAGGGGAGTCAAACTGGTGTAACTCCTAGTCCAAGGTTGAAGGCCTCAGAAAGGGGGGTTGCAGATGTAAGTTCCAAGTCTGAGGGCCCAAGAACCAGGAGCTCTCAAGTCAAGACAGGGAGAAGATGAACATCCAACTTCAAGAAGAGACAGCACATATTTGCCCTTCCTTCAATATTTTTCTTCTATTCAGGTCCTCAACCAATTAGACAATACCCATCCACATTGGTGAGAGTGGATCTTCTCTACTTAGTCTACTCATTCAAATGCTAATCTCCAGAAGCAATCTCACTGACACATCCAGAAATGATGTTTTACCAGCTATCTGAGCATCCCTTAGCTTATCAAGTTAATGCATACAGTTAACCATCACAGCTTGCATTAGTGGCTAATGTGTATTTCAGTAGTATAATGCATACTCTGTAAATGTACATGAAAACCACAAAACAAGTTTAAAAGAAATTACAATGGATGTGTAAAAAGAAGAGAGAAAATGGAATCATATGGAATGCTCAATTAAAACAAATAAAGGTAGAACAAAGTAGAGCAAACAATAAAATAAAACTAAAAATAGGAGCAAACAGTAAGAATAGCTAATAGAAAACATATAATATGGTAGATACTAATCCAATTATATCAGTAATAACTTTGAATGTCAATGATCTAAGTATTAAATTAAAAAGCAAAGAGTGGGGCTTCTCTGGTGGTGCAGTGGTTAAGAATCAGCCTGCCAATGCAGGGGACACAGGTTTGAGCACTTGTCTGAAAGATCTCACATGACGCAGAGCAACTAAGCCCATGTGCCACAATTGCTGAGCCTGCACTCTAGAGCCTGCGAGCCACAACTACTGAGCCCATGTGCCACAACTACTGAAGCCCACACACCTAGAGCCCATGTTCTGCAACAAAAGAAGTCACTGAAATGAGAAGCCCATGCACCGAAATGAAGAGTAACCCCCACTTGCCCGCACACAGCAATGAAGACCCAATGCAGACAAAAATAAATAAATAAATTTTTTAAAAAAATAAATAAAAAAGCAAAGAGTGTCGGAGTTACTAAAAATAAAAAGGGACCCAACTGTACAAGAAATCCATTTTAAATATAAAGACAAATCTAGATTAACAGTAAATGAATGGTTTTCTGGTAACATCTTTAGGACTCTCTATGTATAGTATCATGTCATTTAGAAAGAGTGACAGCTTTACTACTTTTCCAATTTGGATTCTTTTTATTTCTTTTTCTTCTCTGATTGCCATGGCTAGGACTTCCAAAACTACATAGAATAGTAGTGGTGAGAGTGGACATCCTTGACTACTAGAGCTCATCAATGAATTTGGTAAAGTTGCAGAATACAAAATTAACACACAGAAACCTCTTGCATTCCTATACACTAACAACAGAAAATCAGAAAGAGAAATCAAGGAAACAACCCCATTTACTATCCAATTAAAAAGAATAAAATACCTAGGAATAAACCTACCTAGGGAGGCAAAAGACCTGTACTCAGAAAAGAATAAGATACTTATAAAAGAAATCAAAGATGACACAAACAGATAGAGACATATACCATGTACTTGGATTGGAAGAATCAGTATTGTGAAAATGACTATATTACCTAAAGCAATCCACAGATTCAATGAAATTCCTATCAAATTACCACTGGTATTTTTCACAGAATGAGAACAAAAAAAATTACAATTTGTATGGAAACACAAAAGACCCTGAATAGCCAAAGCAATCTTGAGAAAGAGAAATGGAGCTGGAGGAATCAAGCTCCCTGACTTCAGACTATACTACAAAGCTGCAGTCATCAAATCAGTATGGTACTGGCACAAAAACAGAAATATAGATCAATGGAACAGGATAGAAAGTCCAGAGATAAACCCACACACCTATGATCACCTAATCTATGACAGAGGAAAAAATAATATAAAATGGATAAAAGTCTCTTCAATAAGTGGTGCTGGGAAAACTGGACAGCTACATGTAAATGAATGAAATTAGAACACTCCTTAACAACACCATACACAAAAATAAACACAAAATGGATTAAAGACCTAAATTTAAGACAAGATACTATAAAATTCTTAGAGGAAATCATAGGCAGAACACTCTTTGACATATACTGCAGTAAGATATTTTTTGATCTACCTCCTAGAGTAATGAAAATAAAAATAAGCAAATGGCACCTAAATAAACTTAAAATCTTTTGTACAGCAAAGGAAATGATAATCAGAACATAAAGACAATTCTCAGAATGGAAGAATATATTTGCAAATGAAGCAATCAACAAAGGATTAATCTCCAAAATATACAAAGAGCTCATGCAGCTCAATATGAAAAAAAAAAAAAAACTATCAAAAAATGGGCAGAAGGGCTTCCCTGGTGGCGCAGTGATTTAGAGTCCACCTGTCAATGCAGGGGACACAGGTTCGTGCCCCGGTCTGGCAGGATCCCGCATGCCATGGAGCAGCTGGGCCCGTGAGCCATGGTCACTGAGCCTGCGCATCCAGAGCCTGTGCTCCACAATGGGAGAGGCCACAACAGTGAGAGGACCGTGTACCAAAAAAAAAAAAAAAAAGGCAGAAAATCTAAATAGACATTCCTCCAAAGAAGACATAAAGATGGCTAAAACACATGAAAAGAAGCTCAACATAACTAATTATTAGATAAATGCAAATCACAACTACAATGATGTATTACCTCACACTGGTCAGAATGGTCATCATCAAGAATCTACAAACAATAAATGCTGGAGAGGATGTGGAGAAAAGGGAACCCGCCTGTACTTTTTTTGTTTTTTTTTTGCGGTACGCGGACCTCTCACTGTTGTGGCCTCCTGTTGCAGAGCACAGGCTCCAGATGCACAGGCTCAGCGGCCATGGTTCACGGGCCCAGCCACTACACGGCATGTAGGATCTTCCTGGACTGGGGCACAAACCCGTGTCCCCTGCATCGGCAGGCAGACTCTCAACCACTGCACCACCAGGGAAGCCCCCTCCTGTACTTTTGATGGGAATGCAAACTTGTACAGCCAATATGGAGAACAGTACGGAGGTTCCTTAAAATAACTGAAAATAGAGCTACCATATGATTCTGCAATCCACTCCTGGGTTATCCAGAGGAAATCATAATTCAAAAAGATACATGCACCCCAATGATCATTGCAGCACTATTTACAATAGCCAAGACATGGAAGGAACCTATATGTCCACCAACAGAGGAAAGGATAAAGAAGACGGTGTACATATATACAGTGGAATATTAGTTAGACATTAAAAATAACAAAATAATGCCATTTGCAGAAACATGGATGGACCTAGAGATTGTCATACTGAGTGAAGTAAGTCAGACAGAGAAAGACCAATATCATATGATATTGCTAATATGTGGGATCTTTAAAAAGGGTACAAATGAGCTTATTAACAAAACAGAAGTAGAGTCACAGATGTAGAAATAAAACTTGTGCTTACAGGGGGTACCTGCTTACATTGGGAGATAGACATACTACTATACATAAAATAGATAATTAGTAAGCACAGAGAACTGTATAGCACAGATAACTCAATACTCTGTAATAGCCTATATGAGACAATAATCTAAAAAGAGTGGACATATCTATATGTATAACAGTTTCACTTTGCTGTACTAACACGACACTGTACATCAATTATACTCCAATAAAAATTTTAATAAAAAGGTACCTGGGTCCCTAATGACTACTTAAAGCTACCATACAAGCCCTGGGTAACCTCTCTCTGGGCTGCTACTTACAGGATTAAAATAAAACCCCTATTGTTTTTTTAAAAAAGTAAACAAATGGTCAAATATAAAGCATGCTAACACTAATCAAAAAGCAGTAGTAGCTATATTAATTTCAGCCAGAGCAGACTTCAATACAAGGGAAGTTATCAGGGATAAAGAAGGGTTCACTGGTAAATTCTACTAAATATTTCAAGCAAGAAATTAGATCAATTACCTACAATCTCTTTCATAAGACAGAAGCAAAAGGAATACTTGCTAATTCATTCTATGAAGCCATCATTACCTTACTACCAAAACCAGACAGTACAAGGCCACTTTGAAAGATGGCTTGGCAGTTTCTTACAAAACTAAACATAGTCTTACCATACCTCCAACAATCTTGTTCTTTGATATCTATCCAAAGGATTTGAAAATTTATGTCCACATAAAAACATGCACACATATATTTATAGCAGCTTTATTCATAATTGCCCAAACATGGAAGCAACCAAAATGTCCTTTAGTAGGTGAATGGATGAATAATCTGTAGTACATCCAAATGATGGAGTATTAGTCAACGCTAAAAGAAGTGAGCTATCAAGACAAAAGACATTAAGGAAACTTAAATGCATACTATCAAGTGCAAAAATTTCTTAATATACTGTATGATTTCAACCCTATTACATTCTGGAAAAGGCAGAACTATGGATACAATAACAAAAAATTATCAGTAGTTGCCAGAGATTGGAGAGAGGGAAAAATAAATAGCCAGAGCAAAGAGGACTTTTAGGGCAGTGAAACTACTTTCTATGATTTATAATGGTGGATACATATCATTGTAAACTGATAGAATTTGTTCAAACCAATAGAATGAACAGAACACCAACACTAAGGGTCAACTTTAATGTAAATATAGACTTTGGGTGATATGATGTGTCAATGTAGGTTTATCAATTGTAACAAATGGGGGAAGTTATATATGTAGGGGGCAGCGAGTATATGTACTATCTCTGTACCTTCCACTCTTGGTAACCTAAATCTGACCTAAATATAAACTCTAGTTAATAGAAAAATAAAGGTAAAGGGAAAAAAATGAAATTTTCATGAACATAATTATCTACTCTTTAGTTTTGTATTCCCATAGCTTATAGCTGGGCATAACACATAGTAGGCACTCAATAGCTTGATACTGAATACATTCAAGGACTAAATAAATATTTTTCCTCTGGATGCCATCTAGATTTCAGTAGAGCCTAAAAATTAATGGAAATTCTAAAACAAACACTTGAGTCTCTCTCAGTAGCATCTTCATTGTATACCCAAAAGCATTTAATTGTCATATTGTTTCCTCAGGGTGTTTACAGTAGCTGTGTGATTACAAAAAGTTGAGGCTCTTTTTTTTTTTTGTAGTTGTTGTTACTGAATAAAGCTGTATATACATTATAAAAATAAAAAAATATAGCTATTGTTTTACCAAAGGAAAGAAATGCAAATATAATTCATTATTTCAGTGATTTACAAATATATTGTCACTGTAATATGAAAATAAATGCTCATGCTGCATAATGATTTGCTATAAAACATTTTAAGAGCAGAATCAAACAAAAAATAAGCTGATCTCTGTAATGTCAGGCTGCATCACATTATGCAGTATCAACAACCAAAGAACATTCAAAATAGAATATTATGTGGCTTGTCTTACAAAATATTCAAAGACATTTGGTTTCTTTAAAATGCAAGTAATCACTCTTAAGTTCCTAATGAGCAAGAATGGAGCTGTCAGTTTTCCTGAGACAGTCTCAAAGCTTACCATTCTTTGACTCCAAATAAAGGGTCTCATTAGATCGTGGTTGAAAAAGTGCAATATATGGAACAGTCATATGATATATTCTCAGAAATATAGGAAAGGATGTGTATGACATGGGTCATTGAAGGGGAAAATTCCTTTCAGAAAATGTCAATTAGCAAAACTCAAGTATTTACTATGATTAAAAATACATATGCTGAATTTTTAAAATTATGATTCTTTTCATTCATACACTTAGTTAATATCACAAGCACAGAAAATATGAAGAAAATAAAATTTATCCCCACCCAGGTATAAATATTTTCAATAGTTTGGTATTTATTCTTTAATTATGAGGGACAGAGGAAAGAATAATAATCATAATGTACACACAAGTTTTATAATAGTCTTTTACTGTTTAACAATATATTATGAGCTTTTCCCCATATTATTAAATGTTTTTATCTTATCTAAGCATAGTGCAGTCTTTTGCTAATTTGTCATGATTATGCCATGGTTTTGAGTAGGTAATGGGGGTGTGGGAATGGGAAGATAAGATGCTTACACTTAACTTCATCTTACTTAGATATCTACATTTTCATTTTAGGCTTTTCCCATAAAATTTAAGTATTCCATTACTGAGGCTGATAATTCTCTGTCTCCAATCCCCACCCTCAACAGCATCCATTCTTATACATTAAATTTCTCTGGACTGTGATCAATTCAAACTAGGACCACCATGACTATTTTTGAGAAAACACTTGTAATTTTTACCACCAGACTTTATATTATTTTACATACTGGGGCAATGGCTGAAATGAGGGGTCATGTCTTCTCCCTTCTCTCTCTCTCTTCTGTCCTCTCTGTACTTTCATGACAATGCTGTTCTATTCTTCTGTTCTTGAAAATGGTGGTGGGAGACAAAGTATTATCAGTCTCAATAATAAAGTATTTAAATTTGATTGGAAAAATCCTAAAGTGGAATATAGATATTCAAGTAAAATGGAGTTAGCATAGGCATCCCTGATTTCATTAGGATGGAAATGGGCATTGTTAGAATTTTTTTTTTTAATAATAAAATAAACCTACATTTCCCAGCCTACTTTGACACTGCTAAATTTTCTTAGATATCAGTGGAAGTATGCTGGAATATTTGGCCATGTTTTATATTCTGATATAGGCACCAACCTATTCTTGTTGTTTTCTTATTAGTCTACTATTAGTAGCCTGTAATATGAGGCTGAATGTCAACGTGAGACACATGATCAAGAGATTTACAGCACTCACTATGGATAATGGAGCAGGGAGATAGAAGAAGCCTGCAAAAATGGTGATCTCACAAAGTCAATGAATTATCCCAGGACTTCTTAGCTCTGACCTTCTGTTTATATTAAAAAAAAAAAAATCTGTTATGTCCTTAAGCCACGTTCATCTGTTATCTACCTCACACAGCTTAAGCCAATCCTTTGGTGATATCCTCTCTTCCAAACTCATTTTTCTTTTAGAATTTGATTCCATAGATTAAAACAAAGAAAGCTCCCATACATTATCATAATATTTTCTGAATAATTCCATATCTTGGTCTTGCTTAAATTCAGATTGAAACCACAAGTATCATCTTTTCAGCAGCTTTCTTAAAGGACTATATTTTATTTTCTTTTGTTTTTTCATATTTAAGAATCTGAGATTATCTGAGATGGGAAAAGCACTCTTATCCCATCTCATTTCTCCTTCCACATTATGATTTATCTAACCACAAATAAAAATGTCTTCTGTCCTTTAAGATCATGCAGTTTGACTATTCTCACAACATCTGTTCTGGTTTCTGTTTCCTTATGATTATTTTCTTCCACCTCTGCTTGGCCTCCAGTACTGAAATAATCTGAATGACTAAAATATTCAAGCAGAGGACTATTATCCGTATTTTTAAAGTCTTAACACTTTCATTTGTTCACACTCACTATATTTCAACTAATTCCCCATATATATATATATATATATATATAAGCTTATTGTCAGGATCATCCATAAGGCTTCATATCCAGAATTTTAAATTGAAAATCTCTTTCTCTGACAGTAACTCCATAGGGTTTTCCTCTCCCTCTACTTTTACCACACTGAACCTTCCATATTTTTGACCCTTTTAACATCTCCATTTAAACCTTCTATTCTTTACACTTTCTCTGTACCCATCTCTATGAGCCAATATTAAAACAACTCTCTTGCTGACATTATGAATTCTGTTCTGTTCTTTATCTTTTTGTGGAATCTCCTAAAAATATCCAAACTTAGATCAACATCTGTTTGCTTCCTTCTATATCCAGGATATTTAGTAGTTCAATAAGAAAAGTACATAACCATGTTGGCTATGCTGCTACTGTTAAATCATAACCTCAAAACTCAATTAGGGAGGGACGAGTGGAAGATGGTGGAAGACTAAGATGCGGAGATCACCTTCCTCCCCACAAATACACCAGAAATACATCCACACGTGGAAAAACTCCTACAGAACACCAATGAACACTGGCAGAAGACCTCAGACCTCCCAAAAGGAAAGAAACTCCCCACGTACCTGGGTAGGGCAAAAGAAAAAAGAATAAACAGAGACAAAAGGATAGGGACGGGACCTGCACCAGTGGGAGGGAGCTGTGAAGGAAGAAAGGTTTCCACACACTAGAAGACCCTTCGTGGGCTGAAACTGCGGGTGGCAGAGGGGGAAAGCTTCGGAGCCATGGAGGAGAGCACAGCAACAGGGGTGTGGAGGGCAAAGTGGAGAAATTCTGGCACAGAGGATTGGTGCAGACAGGCACTCACCATCCCGAGAGGCTTGTCTGCTCACCCGCCAGGGCGGGCGGGGCTGGGAGCTGAGGCTCGGGCTTAGGTCAGAGTGCAGGGAGAGGACTGGGGTTGGTGGCTCGAACACAGTCTGCAGGGGATTACTGCACCACAGCTAGCCCAGGAGGGAGTCCGGGGAAAAGTCTGGACCTGCCGAAGAGGCAAGAGACTTTTTCTTCCCTCTTTGTTTCCTGGTGTGCGAGGAGAGGGGATTAAGATCACTGCTTAAAGGAGCTCCAGAGGTGGGCGCGAGCCACAGCTAAAAGCGCAGACCCCAGAGACGTGCATGAGACGCTAAGGCTGTGGCTGCCGCCACCAAGAAGCCTGTGTGCTAGCACAGGTTACTATCCACACCCCACTTCCGGGGAGCCTGTGCAGCCCGCCACTGCCAGGGTCCCGGAATCCAGGGGTAACTTCCCTGGGAGAATGCTGCCGCATACCTGCACCGCACTCCATGCCCCTCCCTCCCCCCCGGCCTGAGTGAGCCAGAGTCCCTGAAGCAACTGCTCCTTTAACCCCATCCTGTCTGAGAGAAGAACAGACGCCCTCCGGCGACCTACACGCAGAGGCGGGGCCAAATCCAAAGCTGAGCCCCGGGGAGCTGTGAGAACAAAGAGAAAGGGAAGTCTCTCCCAGCAGCCTCTGAAGCAGCGGATTAAAGCTCAACAATCAACTTGATGTACTGTGCATCTGTGGAATACATGAATAGATAACGAATCATCCCAAATTGAGGAGGTGGACTTTGAGAGCAAGATTTATGATTTTTTCCCCTTTTCCTCTTTTTGTGAGTGTGTATGTGTATGCTTCTGTGTGAGATTTTGTCTGTATAGCTTTGCTTCCACCATTTGTCCTAGGGTTCTATCTGTGCGTTTTTCTTTTTTTTTTAATTTTTTTCTTAAAAATTTTTTATTTGAATAATTTTATTTTAGTTTACTTTATCTTCTTTCTTTCTTTCCTCCTTCCTTCCTTCCTTCCTTCCTTCCTTCCATTCTTTCTTCCTTCCTTTCTTTCTTTCTTTGTTTCCTTCCTTCCCTCCTTCAGACAACAAATTATCCCAAATTGAGGAGATGGACTTTGAGAGCAAGATTTATGATTTTTTCCCCTTTTCCTCTTTTTGTGAGTGTGTATGTGTATGCTTTTGTGTGAGATTTTGTCTGTATAGCTTTGCTTCCACCATTTGTCCTAGGGTTCTATCCGTCCGTTTTTGTTTTGTTTAATTTTTTTTCTTAATAATTATTTTATTTTAATAATTATATTTTAGTTTACTTTATCTTCTTTCTTTTTTCTTTCTTTCCTGCCTTCCCTCCTTTAGACAACGAATCATCCCAAATTGAGGAGGTGGACTTTGAGAGCAACATTTATGATTTTTTCTCCTTTTCCTCTTTTTGTGAGTATGTATGTGTATGCTTCTGTGTGAGATTAGTCTGTATAGCTTTGCTTCCACCATTTGTCCTAGGGTTCTATCCATCCATTTTTCTTTTATTTTAAAATTTTTTTCAAAATTTTTTTCTTAAAAATTATTTTCATTTGAATAACTTTATTTTAGTTTACTTTATCTTCTTTCTTTCTTTCTTTCTTTCTTTCCTGCCTTCCCTCCTTTAGACAACGAATCATCCCAAATTGAGGAGATGGACTTTGAGAGCAAGATGTATGATTTTTTCAACTTTTCCCCTTTTTGTGAGTGTGTATGTGTATGCTTTTGTGTGAGATTTTGTCTGTATAGTTTTGCTTCCACCATTTGTCCTAGGGTTCTATCCGTCCATTTTTGTTTTTGTTTTTTAAAAAATTATTTTCTTAATAATTATTTTTATACTAATAACTTTTAGTTTACTTTATCTTTTCTTTCTTTCTTTCTTTCCTTTTTTCTTTCTTTCTTTCTTTCTTTCTTTCTTTCTTTCTTTCTTTCTTTCTTTTTTTCTTTCTTTCCTTCCTTCCCTCCTTTAGACAACAAATCATCCCAAATTGAGGACGTGGACTTTGAGAGCAAGATTTATGATTTTTTTTCTGCTTTTTCTCTTTTTGTGAGTGTGTATGTGTATGCTTCTGTGTGAGATTTTGTCTGTTTAGCTTTGCTTCCACCATTTGTCCTAGGGTTCTCTCTGTCCATTTTTTTTTTCTTAATAATTATTTTTTATTTTAATAACTTTATTATATGTTATATTTATTTTATTTTACTTTATCTTCTTTTGCTCTTTTTTCCTTCCTTCTGTCCTTCCTTCTTTCCTTCCTCCCTCCCTTCCTCCCTCCCTCCTTCTTTCTTTGTTTCCTTCTTTCTTTCTTTCTCTCTTTCATTCTTTCTTTCTTTCTACTGCTATTAATACTTTCTTTCTACTTTTTCTACCTTTTATTCTGAGATATGTGATGAAAGACTCTTGGTGCTGCAGCCAGGAGTCAGTGCTGTGCCTCTGAGGTGGGAGAGCCAACTTCAGGACACTGGTCCACAAGAGACCTCCCGGCTCCACGTAATATCAAACTGTGAAAATCTCCCAGAGATCTCCATCTCAACACCAAGACCCAGCTTCATTCAACGACCAGCAAGCTACAGTGCTGGACACCCAATGCCAAACAACTAGCAAGACAGGAACAAAGCACCATCCATTAGCAGAGAGACTGCCTAAAATCATAATAAGTCTACAGACACCCCAAAACACACCACCAGACGTAGACCTGCCCACTAGAGAGATAAGATCCAGCCTCAACCACCACAAAACAGGCACTAGCCCCCTCCACCAGGCAGCCTACACAAACCACTGAACTAACCTTAGCCACTGAAGACAGACACCAAAAACAACAGGAACTATGAACATGCAGCTTGCAAAAAGGAGATCCCAAACACAGTAAGATAAGCAAAATGAGAAGACAGAAAAACACACAGCAGATTAAGGAAAATGTAAAATCGTACCAGAACTCACAAATGAAGAGGAAATAGGCAGTCTACCTGAAAAAGAATTCAGAATAATGATAGCAAACATGATCTAAAATCTTGGAAATAGAATAGAGAAAATGCAAGAAACATTTAACAAGGACCTAGAAGAACTAAAGATGAAACAAATAACAATGACCAACACAATAAATGAAATTAAAAATACTTTAGATGGGATCAATAGCAGAATAACTGATGCAGAAGAATGGATAAGTGACCGTTCTTCTGGAAGATAAAATAGTGGAAATAACTACTGTAGAGTAGAATAAAGAAAGAAGAATGAAAAGAACTGAGGACAGTTTCAGAGACTTCTGGGACAACATTAAATGCACCAACATTCGAATTATAGGGGTTCCAGAAGAAGAAGAGAAAAATAAGGGGACTGAGAAAATATTTGAAGAGATTATAGTTGAAAATTTCCCTAATATGGGAAAGGAAATAGTTAATCAGTCCAGGAAGCACATAGAGTCCCATACAGGATAAATCCAAGGAGAAATACACCAAGACACATATTAACCCAACTGTCAAAAATTAAGTACAAAGAAAACATATTAAAAACAACAAGGGAAAAACAACAAATAACACACAAGGGAATCCCCATAAGGTTAACAGCTGATCTCTCAGCAGAAACTCTGCAAACCAGAAGGGACTGGTAGGACATATTTAAAGTGATGAAGGAGAAAAACCTGCAACAACATTTACTCTACCCAGCAAGGATCTCATTCAGATTTGATGGAGAAATTAAAACCTTTACAGACAAGCAAAAGCTGAGAGAGTTCAGCACCACCAAACCAGCTTTATAACAAATGCTAAAGGAACTCCTCTAGGCAAGAAACACAAGAGAAGGAAAAGAACTACAATAACAAACCCAAAACAATTAAGAAAATGGGAATAGGAACATACATATCGATAATTACCTTAAATGTAAATGGACTAAATGCTCCCACCAAAAGACACAGATTGGCTGAATGGATAGGAAAAAAAGACCCATATATATATTGTCTACAAGAGACACACTTCAGACCTAGAGACACATACAGACTGAAAGTAAGGGGTGGGAAAAAAATATTCCATGCAAATGGAAACCAAAAGAAAGCTGGAGTAACAATTCTCATATCAGACAAAATAGACTTTAAAATAAAGACTATTAGAAGAGACAAAGAAGAACACTACATAATGATCAATGGATCAATCCAAGAAGAAGATATAACAATTGTAAATATTTATGCACTCAACATAGGAGCACCTCAATACATAAGGCAAATACTAACAGCCATAAAAGGGGAAATTGACAGTAACACATTCATAGTAGGGGACTTTAACACCACACGTTCACCAATGGACAGATCATCCAAAATGAAAATAAATAAGGAAACACAAGCTTTAAATGATACATTAAACAAGATGGGCTGAATTCATATTTATAGGACATTGCATCCAAGACCAACAGAATACACATTTTTCTCAAGTGCTCATGGAACATTCTCCAGGATAGATCATATCTTGGGTGACAAATCAAGCCTTGGTAAATTTAAGGAAATTGAAATTGTATCAAGTATCTTTTCTGACCACAATGCTATGAGACTAGATATCAATTACTGGAAAAGATCTGTAAAAAATACAAACACATGGAGGGTAAACAATACAGTACTTAATAACAAAGTGATCACTGAAGAAATCCAAGAGGAAATTTAAGAAATACCTAGAAACAAATGACAATGACAACTGAAAACCTATGGGATGTAGCAAAAGCAGTTCTAATAGGGAAGTTTATAGCAATACAATCCTACCTTAAGAAACTGGAAACATCTTGAATAAACAACCTAACCTTGCACCTAAAGCAATTAGAGAAAGAAGAACAAATAAGAAAAAACATATTTAGCAGAAGGAGAGAAATCATAAAAATCAGATCAGAAATAAATGAAAAGGAAATGAAGGAAACAATAGCAAAGATCAATAAAACTAAAAGCTGGTTCTTTGAGAAGATAAACAAAATTGATAAACCATTAGCCAGACTCATCAAGAAAAAAAGGGAGAAGACTCAAATCAATAGAATTAGGAAAGAAAGAGGAGATGTAACAACTGACACTGCAGAAATATAAAAGGTCATGAGAAATAACTACAAGCAACTCTATGCCAATAAAATGGACAACCTGTAAGAAATGGACAAATTCTTAGAAATGCAAAACCTGCCAAGACTGAATCAGGAAGAAATAGAAAATATGAACAGACCAATCACAAGCACTAAAATTGAAATTGTGATTAAAATCCTGCAACAAACAAAATCCCAGGACAAGAAGGTTTTACAGGCAAATTCTGTCAAACATTTAGAGAAGAGCTAAAACCTATCCTTCTCAAACTCTTCCAAAATATAACAGAGGAAGGAACACTCCCAAACTCATTCTACGAGGCCACCATTAGCTTGATACCAAAACCTGACAAGGATGTCACAAAGAAAGAAAACTACAGACCAATATCACTGATGAACATTGATACAAAAATCCTCAACAAAATACGAGCAAACAGAATCCAAAAGCACATTAAAAGGAGCATACAACATGATCAAGTGAGGTTTATTCCAGGAATGCAAGGATTTTTCAATATACGCAAATCAATCAACGTGATAAACCATATTAAAAAATTGAAGGAGAAAATCCATATGATCATCTCAATAGATGTAGAGAAAGCTTTCAAACAAATTCAGCACACATTCATGATAAAAACCCTGCAGTAAGTAGGCATAGAGTGAACTTTCCTCAACATAATAAAGGCCATATACTACAAACCCACAGCCAACACCGTACTCAATGGTGAAAAACTGAAAGCATTTCCACTAAGATCAGGAACAAGACAAGGTTGTCCACTCCCACCACTCTTATTCAACATAGTTTTGGAAGTTTTAGCCACAGCAATCAGAGAAGAAAAGGAAATAAAAGGAATCCAAATCGGAAAAGAAGAAATAAATCTCTCACTGTTTGCAGATGACATGATACTATACATAGAGAATCGTAAACATGTCACCAGAAAACTACTAAAGCTAATCAATGAATTTGGTAAAGTAGCAGGATACAAAATTTATGCACAGAAATCTCTGGCATTCCTATACACTAATGATGAAAAATCTGAAAGTGAAATCAAGAAAACCCTCCCATTTACCTCTGCAACGAAAAGAATAAAATATCTAGGAATAAACCTACCTAAGGAGAAAAAAGACCTGTATGCAGAAAATTATAAGACACTGATGAAAGAAATTAAAGATGATGCAAATAGATGCAGAGATATACCATGTTCTTGGATTGGATTAATCAAGATTGTGAAAATGACACTACTACCCAAAGCAATCTACAGATTCAATGCAATTACTATCAAACTACCACTGGCATTTTTCACAGAACTAGAACAAAAAATTTCACAATTTGTATGGAAACACAAAAGACCCCGAATAGCAAAGCAATCTTGAGAACGAAAAACGGAGCTGGAGGAATCAGGCTCCCTGACTTGAGACTATACTACAAAGCTACAATAATCAAGACCGTATGGTACTGACACAAAAACAGAAAGATCAATGGAACAGGATAGAAAGCTCAGAGGTAAACCTAAGCACATATGGTCACCTTATCTTTGATAAAGGAGGCAGGAATGTACAGTGGAGAAAGGACAGCCTCTTCCATAAGTGGTGCTGGGAAAACTGGACAGGTACATGTAAAAGTATGAGATTAGTTCACTCCCTAACACTGTACACAAAAATAAGCTCAAAATGGATTAAAGACCTAAATGTAAGGCCAGAAACTATCAAACTCTTAGAGGAAAACATAGGCAGAGCACTCTGTGACATAAATCACAGCAAGATCCTTTTCGACCCACCTCCTAGAGAAATGGAAATAAAAACAAAAATAAACAAATGGGACCTAATGAAACTTCAAAGCTTTTGCACAGCAAAGGAAACCATAAACAAGACCAAAAGACAACCCTCAGAATGGGAGACAATATTTGCAAATGAAGCAACTGACAAAGGATTAATCTCCAAAATTTACAAGCAGCACATGCAGCTCAATAACAAAAAAACAAGCAACCCAATCCAAAAATGGGCAGAAGAGCTAAACAGACATTTCTCCAAAGAAGATACACAGACTGCCAACAAACACATGAAAGAATGTTCAACATCATTAATCATTAGAGAAATGCAAATCAAAACTACAATGAGATATCATCTCACACCAGTCAGAATGGCCATCATCAAAAAATCTAGAAACAATAAATGCTGGAGAGGGTGTGGAGAAAAGGGAACACTCTTGCACTGCTGGTGGGAATGTGAATTGGTACAGCCACTATAGAGAACAGTATGAAGTTTCCTTAAAAAACTACAAATAGAACTACCATATGACCCAGCAATCCCACTACCTGGCATATACCCTGAGAAAACCATAATTCAAAAAACGTCATGTACCAAAATGTTCATTGCAGCTCTATCTACAATAGCCTGGAGATGGAAACAACCTAAGTGTCCCTCATCGGATGAATGGATGATGAAGATGTGGCACATATATACAATGGAATATTACTCAGCCATAAAAAGAAACGAAATTGAGCTATTTGTAATGAGGTGGATAGACTAAGAGTCTGTCATACAGAGTGAAGTAAGTCAGAAAGAGAAAGAGAAATACTGTATGCTAAGACATATATATGGAATTTAAGAAAAAAAATTGTCATGAAGAACCTAGGGGTAAGACAGGAATAGAGACACAGACCTACTAGATAATGGACTTGAAGATATGGGGAGGGGGAAGGGTAAGCTGTGACAAAGCAAGAGAGAGGCATGGACATATATACACTACCAAATGTAAGGTAGATAGCTATTGGGAAGCAGCCGCATAGCACAGGGAGATCAGCTTGGTGCTTTGTGACCACCTTGAGGGGTGGGATAGAGAGGGTGAGAGGGAAGGAGATGCAAGAAGGAAGAGATGTGGGAACATATGTATATGTATAACTGATTCACTTTTTTATAAAGCAGAAGCTAACACACCATTGTAAAGCAATAAAAAAAAAGAAAAAAAACTCAATTAGGCCTGAAAAACTGATTCTTATGAATAACTAATATCACATGGCTCTTCCATAAGATGAAATGCAATAGAAACAATTAATTCTGCCTGATGATTGAATGAAATGCCTCTTAATGGAAGCATGTTTATCTGCATATATGTGAATATAATTATAAAAAGTAGGAAGGAAAGAAAGTTGTGAAGATATATAAATATGTAGTTAGTTTAGAAATCTGCATGTCACTTATGGTACCTGAAATGTATGGGTTTAATTCAGCAGATGTAACTGGAATATGCGTGAGAAGTATTATAGACATTCTAGTGACTTTATAGTTTTATTCAATTGGAAAAAAATTGTGAACAGAGGACTGAAAATGATTATGTATACATTAATACAGCTTCTTGCATAGTAAAAAATACTTTTAATTTGGAAATATTTATAAATTTATAAATTTCAAAAACACAGGTAGTGGAAAAAAACTAGAAGTAAACATCAAGAAGAGTCATATTTTGGTAGGTAATCTAACAGTTATATATGTATTTAAAAAAATTAGATCATAGTGCATTATTGTTTTTCTTCATATTTTCCATGCAAATATATCATAACTTTATTTCTGTATTCAAAATTTTTCTACACCATCATTTTAGTGATATGACAACATTCCATAATATTAATGCTTGAAAATGTTAAGCAGTCTACAATTGATTTCAGTTGGTGCCAGGTCATATATATTGGGAAAAATGCTTCAATAAACATCCTTCTACAAATAAATTTTTGCAGTTTATTATTTTTTTAGATTTAATAAATTTATTCTATCTAGAAAATTTTCTAATAATAATATTCTAGGCTTTTAATACTCACTAAATGATAAATTTAATATTTTAAGTTTGTACTAATATATTTCTTTTTGTGATTTTCTTAATAGCATTTGTCTATAACATATTTTACTGTAAGAATACAGTATGTGATACAGATAACATACAAAAATGTTAATCAACTATTTATGTTATTGATTAGGTTTTTGGTCAACAGCAGGTTATTAGTAGCTAAGTTTTTGGGGAATCACAGATTTTCGACCCCTTGAACAATGTGGTAAGGGAGAATATGAAAGTGGTAAGGAATAATGTGAAAAAAAGTTCTCAACAGGATTAGTTATCAGAGAAATAAAAATGTTTTAATCATAATGGAGCAAAAAAATGCACTCACTAAAATTGTTTAAAAAAAACGACGAAAAAGTCCAAATACTGGAAAGGACTGCGATTCTCATACATTGCTGTCGGAAGCATAAAATTATAAAACTGCTTCGGAAAATTGTTTGTTGTTTCTTAAAAATTTAAACATATATCTACCTTATAATTCAGAAATTTCACTTCTAGGTATTTATCCAAGAACACAAAGAACTGGTGTCTACCCAGTAGCATTACTGATAATAGCCAATAAATAAATAAATAAACTGGTAACAATATAAATCAGTAGGAATTGGATGCATTGTGGTTTATTCATATAATTAGTAATATTCAGGTGTAAAAAACTAATGAGTTCCTGAAACATGCAACAACATGATTACATCTTAAAAGAGTGTGCTGAGTGCGAGGAGCCAGATTCCAAAAACGTATACACAAAATCACATAAAATATACTATATGATTTAATTTATATAAATTTCTTGACTTTACTAATGGATCTGGACTTTCTATTTGTAAGCATATGACTGAAAAAAGCAATTAAAATGCTTAAAATATTTTATAAGCCCATTCTCCAGCAACAGTGTTTCTAGTAGAAGTAATGGCAGAAAGTGATGATGGCAGAAAGATCATGATAATTTACAGCAAAGTAAATTAGTTTAGTGGTGGTGGCAGCAGCATTCTGACAAGATTTTTCCATCTTTGTTACACTACAGTTGATCCTCCGTTCCACATTCCCAGATTCAACCAACTGCAGATCAAGAATAATAGAAAAAAAAATCCAGAAAATTCTAAAAGGCAAAACTTGAATTTGCCTTGTGCTGACAACTATTTACATAGCATTTATATTGTTTTTATATTATATTTATATTATAACCAAACTAGGGATGATTTTAAATGGATGGGATGATGTGTGTAAGTTATATGTAAATACTACCCCATTTTATATAAGAGACTTGAGCATCCTCAGATTTTGGTATCTGCCTGGGTTCCTGGAACAAATCACCTCTGATAATAAGAGACAACTTTATATTTCTGCAATAGCACAGATCTCAGTAGCAAAGACTGGGATTCAGAGAATCCTGTAACAATGAGATTTGAAGTGGTGGGAGAAGTAGCTTTGAGTAAGCAACTGACAGTGTCTACCAAAGTAGTCAGCACTATGTATGACTCATTAAAGTTTCTAACTTTTAGGTAACGTTTAGAAAGGCCGTACCACCCGCGATTTTAAAGGAGAATTCTCCAAGCCCTCAAATCTAAATGTGATGGTATGTGTAGATTTCAAATGGACATGTATTTTTATTATATTAAAGAAAGAGAACAAACAAGGTGAAATTAGATGTCAGCTGACTTCTAGGGAAGGTGTGGTTGCCAAGGTGGTTAATTTATTATAGGTTTTCATCTTAATGGTGAAATTTATCAACTTATCTATTCAGCATCTATTGAAAAGTTCACATTTTACTTCCACTCCTTTTCTCTACTAATGATTAAATATGATATGTTTATTAATACACTACTTTATTTGCATCCCTGCCAATTACCTTGCTTGTACTTAATGTCTTAACATTTTTATAAAATGTTGGAGATGATTCATTCAAATTGGTATTTTAGTACTTCTGCTTCTATATATAAGCTTGAGTTCCTTTTATCTCTGTGGCAGGCTTTTAGACATCAATATGATGGTAACTTTTTAAAAAGAATCAGGAAACCATCTATCTTGTTCTGTATACTACAGAAGTTTAAACCCCAGAAGAATAATTTGTTATGTAAGTCTTGAAACATATTGACTTTTATCTTGACTGAGTCCAGAAACATTTTGTAGATAGCTGCTTGCCAATTTCTTCCCAAATATATTGCTTGTGTTTTTTCTTTTTGAACTAATTAAAACAATATATTTTTCAACATTGATAGGACTCAATGTATGCTCAGTAAAATGGATGATAAAAGATCTACATTAAAACTTAATAACTGAAATTTAAAAATGCAAGTTTCAAAAGTAACATTATAAAATCTTCCAGGGGAAGACAAAAAAAAAGAACAATCAACAATAGTCTAGACAAAGGCTTAATAATCAGAATGGCATTTCACTTCTCAAATGTTGATACTGTTTCTAACTCAAGGCAAATTAATTGTACTATGCATCTATACCTAGTTAAATGCCAAATCACTATAAGGATTAATAGACATAAACAAATTATCAGATATTTAGACACAGACAGAAGTTTGAGAAGCTACTTCACCACAGTAAGAAATAAAGTAACAGGAAAGTTCCAAGATCTCAAAAGCAAGATATTCAAATAGTAAAGAATTGAGGAGATTCCCAGTGTAATTATGATGGGAAATCACGACAAAATTTCTGTGCTGCAGACCTAGGGAGCAATCAATCCTGATTACAGCAAGAGGACCAAAAGCTCTAGAAGCATGTCCCCATGTAAATGAAATTGACAGAATATCTGTTGTTTACATTTTGGTCAGAGAAATTGAGGGTGGCTGACTGGATTAATGGTACTAAGTAAGAACACAAAGAGTATGTTATCAACTCCAGGAAAATAGAATGTTGTAAAAGAAAGTCTTTTATCTCTGATATGGCTCAGATATGGATAATGTCTACATTATCATAATGATGTACATACTGATTATTGATAAAACAAAACATATGGTTTAAC
Source organism: Monodon monoceros (assembly GCF_005190385.1). Classification (NCBI taxonomy): domain Eukaryota; kingdom Metazoa; phylum Chordata; class Mammalia; order Artiodactyla; family Monodontidae; genus Monodon; species Monodon monoceros. The sequence continues at coordinate 176,543 of NW_021700609.1, forward strand.
CATTTTGGAAAGATAGGGATGGAATGAAAGGCTAGTTTGCCAGAAAGCTAATTGCTCACTTTACATAGTAAAAATAAATAAGCAAAGCCTAAAATTAAAATTAAGAGCATAAGCATATTATTTGGAAATATGGATATTGAAACTTCTTGGTATCCACCAATATTCATTTTCTCTCTTCAGGTACTATAATAATATTCAGTTATTTATATAGCTACTAAGCATTAAGACTGAATTTTCTAGCTTCCTTTTTCTCAATGTGGTAATGGATGTAGGTAGGAATGGCATTTTGTTTTGTTTTGGTTTAGCAGCATTTAGAATATAACCTTATCTGTTTCTTCTCCATCTTCCTCATCTGTGGAGCAAATTTGCTATCTTGACACATGGATAAATGTCACATTCTAAATATGGTGGATTAGGAGAAGCCTGGGTTTTGAGATATGCTTCAAGTAGATCTGTCTTAACAGCCCAGGTTGAACACCTACAAGAGTTGTGTGTGTGTGTGTGTGCACACATGCACGTGCACGTGTGTGTGTGTGTCTGTGAAAGAGAGAGAGAGAGAGGGAGAGAGAGGGAGAGAGAGAAATTTTGTGTACACGGTATAGTATAGGGGTTGGTTCCAAGAGCTCTGGGTAAATTCCAAACCAGACACAAAGCATCTGTTACTTTGGGCAAGTTAACTATCTTTTACTTATATTGACACATGCCTTACTGAATTATAGTGAGAGTAACTTGAATTAATCCAGGTAAAGAAATCAGAGGAAGCAGAGCATTATTTAACCTTCTTATATTTTCCTTCTTTAGATACTCTGTTCCATTGGATTTTGACACTACAATCCTATGGATTTACCAATGCATGTGTGAGAGTTGATTCTCAATTTGATTTGCTGATTCTTCCCATAGATTCAATTAGATCTTATTTGATGTTTACACCAAACATATATATATATATATATATAATATCTCAGTACAAGCAAGGAACCCCTGAAATCTCCACCAGAAATTTATGTAACTCCTCAATGCTGGTATACTTCTTTTCCAGCACTGAATATCTTTCAACCTTTGTCCAAGAGAATATATTTGTAATATTTCTTTTTTTTTCTCTCTCTTTGTCAATACCAATATCCACTTTTCTGGTAGATTCTACTCTACTTTCTAAATATCTTTTGAACCCATACATTTCTCTTGATCCTTTGTCCAAGTGATTTACAAATATTTCATACAGTACCACGACAGATACTTGCAATTTAACAATTTCTCTCTGTGTGTAATTTCACTCAGAAACATCCTATTTCCTGAATGGCAAATTTTAGATAATTTGAAATTGCAGCATCTGTTTCCATTTTCTTTCTCATATTCTGTATCCCAAAATGAACTTTGAGTTTTTCACAGGTTCTGGGTTTCTCTTGCCTCTGTGACTCCTCTACGGCTTGTTCCTCATTCAATATCATTATTTCCTTCCCCTTCCATACCAATTTTCCTGTGTAATTAATTCTCTGTAACTCTTCTTTTAAAATGTTACTTTTTCTATGTGATTTGTCTTGACCCCCTATTCTACTCACACAGTATGACTTCTCATAGTATACGTCTTAGTTTTGTTCTTCTTGGAATCTACAGTTATACCTGTCAAAGACAAAGAACAACATTCTAACTAGCCATGGATATGTGCTCTACTTACAAGAACTCCTCATTTGGACATATCACCTCAAACAATATTTAATAATAAAATTAAAATTTAAAAATTAAAATAAAATACTGCTAATATTTATTTTGCACTTGCAATATGCTACATGCTATTCTAAATGCTTTACATTTATTACCTTAGGTAATATTTATAACAATAGTAGGTACAATTGTTATCTATATTTTACAGAGAAAGAACCATTTTCAGGGAAATTCTGTTCATAAACTGCTAGTGAGGGATGGAACAAGTTTTCATGCCCACTTAACTTACTCCAGAGTTGTGCAAATAACCATTGAATTATACATATAATTAATAGTATAACATGGATTTATGTATAGTAGATGTTACTTACAGAGGCAGAGAAAAACCGTAAGATTCAACCCTATATTTCATGAATTTAGTCAATGAGTCTTCTAGTTTTCAGTAAAGCTTCAGTCAGTGAAAGCCCAATAGACATGCAGATTATTTCAACTATGAAAGACTTACTTTTAAAAGTGCAGTAATATATGTCACACATTTTAAAAATGTATTTTAATATATTTAAAATATATTCTTATATTGCAAAAGTAAACATTTAAGAAATGTAAAAATTGTATGAAAGAAAATCCAATAATTTGCCTTTCATGAACTACAAATTAAATTATGTGCAGCCTGTTCTAAGTTTTGTTTTTCTAGTATTCTAAGAAAATGCACTTAAATTTCAGATAACTGCTTTGGGCCTGCTATCTTTTAATTTATTTTATTGCATGGGTATTATTATTTGTGTTCATTTAAATTCATTGTACTCCGAAGTTGTCATAAGTAAATACAAGCCAGAGACAATGGTGCTTTGATACTATTTCTATATAGCTCTGAAAAAATACTCTGAAGAAACATCATTTATAGGAATGATATTTTAAATTGTGCTTGCTTGCTCTGTTTAATGAACAAAATAATAGTAAATAAAATGATTTTAATATATATTTCTTGGTCTATTTAAATCATATTATGTATTTACCATTTTATTCATGTTAAATTATATTTATTTTTAGAGGTGAGTTCACATTACAATATTTTATTTGGGAGAACAAGAAGATCCAAGATAGCATGTAGGAGTTATGTCAAAGTATCTGTTTCCTGCCTGCTACTATTCATGATGCTTGAGTGTTGAACAAAACACAGCAGTAACTGTCCACATAAATAGTTTCTTTTAAAACTTTTTCGGTAAGAATAGAACATGTAGGAATTCAATAGATCTATTCTATCTTACTCAAATAAACGAATTCAAATGAGGACAAAACAGAAATGCCTATCTAATATCACAGTTATCCCTAATATTTTCCATATATTTGTGTATATGTTTATCTGTGAATGTTTGTGTATGCATACATACATTTTAGATGACAATAAGCAAAATGCTATTTGTCATAGGAACTATAGAATTAGCAAGAAAGGGAAATGTATTTTACTGTTTTGACTATTCATGTGTAATAAAAAAAGGAAAATAGTATCCTCATATTACACTGCTGTCCATTCTATAAGTATACAGTTATTTTGTCAGCTGAGAGGCTCAAGTCTGAAGTGAAGCCTCCACCTAAAACTGAGTGACCTCATGAGGTATAATGCTGAAAATTCAAGTTGTTTTATTGGTGTATCTAGTAAACACGTGTGATAATGGAGACCATGCAGAACTCTCATGAAAATCATTATCCAATAACTAGGCCCGATGGTAACACTGAAAAGGAAGGGGGTAGTTGACTCTATTAATGGTGAATAAGAAAGCCTTTGTTATAGGAGTTCTTCTGATTCTAACAGCAAGTAACTAAGGCTCAACCACTTTCTCCTATTTAACTACTTTGTGATTTAAATGATCAATTTCATTTAAATTACCTTTCTTAAATATAGTCTGAAAATGGTTCATAATTACAATTGAGCCACTCAGCTGAGGCTGGTACTCACATAACTCAAGTTACCATTTGGTTCTAAGTTAATTATTTCGAATCACTAAGGTTATTTATTACACTATGTGTTACCTCATCTTTGCATTTGCAAAAATTTTGCTTGAAAAGATTCTAGAGTCATAAAATAATTAGTCTGTTTCCAAAAATGTTGATTTTTTTTTCATGATATAGTTTATCTTTTCAGAAACTCTGAGTCTGTTTGATGTGGTTCACCTGGAGATCTGAAAAGCCAATGTGTCTTTAATGTCAACATCAGTCACAGCATACGTGTAAAGCAAATGTCTATATTGTGGACACATCTGTTATTTTTATCATGAATAGGGAAGATTTATCCTTGAGTAATCCAGTTACTTTGTTGAATACTTATCACTGAATATCTAGAATGAATATTCTTGACTAGTGGACTAGGAATGAATCCACTCTGCTAGTCATATGTAGAAATGTCTTGGGTATCAAAATCACACATATTTCAGAAAATAACATCCTGACTCATTAAGAAACTGACATTTCAGAATGACAAATATCTTTCTATGGCACCTAGAAAAATTATATAAACATTCAGGAATGACTGTTTTCTAATCTTGCCAAATATTTTGTGTTAAAATAATTTTAAATCAATATGAAATTTATGTTAGATAATACAAACTAGTTGTTGTTAAAAACGATGCTTTCTTCAGCAATGTTGTTTTAAAGATGCAGTGTGTTATTCATGTAGTGTTTGACTACAAAAACATATTCTCTTATAAACAAGATTATTTTTTTATTTAATATCACTTTTAATATTACAAATCTCAGATTCAGAAGTTGTCACAATTTTGAAAATAGAATATTAAAAGAACAAATGCAATAGTTTCAATATAAATGTTTAAATTTTCAGAATACAAATTGAGGTTGATAAGTAATTTGTTTTTCAAAGTATGTAATACAAAATAAACAAATATGTCTTAAAATTTTCCTGAAGGCTATAATTAACTTATAGGTCCCCCATCTAGAAACAATCTAATGGACCTTGCAAGTGAGCTTTGTTTTATCTTTTCTTTTTTTTGGCTTGAATAGTCGGGCATAATACAGAAAGTCACATGGCATGCCAATTGCAGAGTGTGTCTAAGATAATGGAAATTTGCTCATATGGAGACAAACTGTTGACCTTTAAGAAAGTTGCTGATGACCTTTAATAGTACATAAAGAGAACATTTTCCTTTTACACTGCTTATTGTCAAAGTTTGCAACATGGAAAAAAATAGAGTAAATAAATTAATTTAGCAGTATCTTTGTAATTTTAGCTTTATAAAGTAAAAAGAAGATCTTAACAAAAATCCTCCAAACAAAACCCCCTATAAATAAATCATCATTATAACTGGATACAACCAAACAGATCTAATTAATGTGTAATTAAATCAAATCTTGGTTTCCCAGAAGATAAAAGTCTGATGATGTACATATATTGCTGATTAAGCAAACGTTTTCAATTTGCACTGCCAAAGAAAATGCAAAATGAATACTTATTAGTATACAACATGTAAAAACAACCAATCTGAAATTCAAATATTCCATGTTTATGCATGTCCAAGTTTGTTTCCATTTTCCATGCATATTTTCATGTGCAACCATATATTTGAAGACAATCTCCAGTACCCAGATGACAATTTACCATTTAAAAAAAAAATCCTTTAAATCTCTTCTTAATCCTCACTTCTTAGATGAAGCATATTAAATGAGTTAAGATGATTAGAATTAACTCATCTTTACCATGGAATTTAGATGGCTGCATTTGTCAACAAGTTCTTTTTTTTGAATACTTTTACATTATTTCCCAGCATGCTTAAATCCTACAGCTATGAATAAGGCCTTCCCACAATTCCCCAGCAAGAATTAATCCTTTGCTCCCCTCTCCTTTCATATAATGTTTAAAATCTTAATTACAGTTCTTATTAGAGTAGGTCTCACTGGTTTTAAGCCTCTGGATTCAAAGAAACTTTTATTTAGACATATTTGGTTCATCCAGTAATGCTTATACATAGTAGATATGTAATAAATACTTACTAAATTGTATTGCAGAGTAAGAAGTGCTTCTCTGGAAAGACTTTTGCAAACAGTAGTACATTATAATCATTTTGATACACCCATGTTTCAGTTGCACTAGATAAAAATGCATATATATATATATATATATGAATGAATAAACAATGTGTCTTACTTATTACCTTTAAAGTAAAAGAAAAATTATTACTGTATATAAATGTATTTACTAATGAAATATTTTAAGAGAGGGTGATATTGTCTAGAAAAGGGTTTCTCAACCTCAGCACTATTGACATTTTGTGCTAGATAATTCTTTGTTGTTGTGGGCTATCCTGTGCATTAAAGGATGTTTACCAGCAGATACCGATAATATCCCCCAAATCATGGCAATCTATCTCCAGACATTGCAAAATATCTTCAAAGGGCAAAATTATTCCTACTAGAAAACCACTGATCTAGGAAAAGGAACAAATTGATAAATCCTCACTCTCAAGATTTGTAACCACAAAACTCTCCCTTGAGCCCATCAGATGACTGACTCAGTCAACTATGGAGTTTCGTCTAAAGGAAGTCAAAAAGAAAAAGAAAATAGAGACATATCGTTATTTCTGACCATAGAGATTACAGGGAGGACAAATAAAAGCTATAAAATACAATCTGATTCTAATCTGACTTCTCTCTGAGTTTTGGTCCAAAGGAAAGGGATTTGTTAGCTGTGTTGGGAGAATTACTTAAGGACAAAAGAATTACTATGTCAACCTAAATGTTGGACTTTGGAAAAGAACGGCCTTGAAAGCTGCTGGTAGTGATGTGTAAGTGGTCACATAAAACTAAGCTTGTTGGTGCAGAGTGGATAGGATGTAGTAAGGTCAGAATTTAGCTTTCTCAAGTCCCCTTCTATTCTTGTGTGTTGTATATGGGGCACTGAATTTTCCATATTGCCCTGCAAAGTGCATGTACAGAGTGACCATGAAGGGACCAACTAGCAATCAATTGTTTATTCCCTATAAGACCTCTTAGGAAAAAGTGAAACATTTGATCAGGCACAGCTAAGTTTATTAGACATACTGTAAGAAGGGAGAATACCACCTTGACTGAATCTTATTTGTATCTCAGAAGAGGGAAATCAAGAGGTACTATTTTATTTGGAATAGGAAAGATATTATCACATAGTAGCTTTAAATTGGTAAACACCCTGAGATGAGGGTCTTAAAGCAAATTGTGTTGAACAAAATGTTAGTCTTCTTAAATAACTATTGATACTTCAGGTGATACACAGTCATATTGTTCAATAGCAATAATTTCTTGGAGAAAGTAGCTAAGTTCCTCATGCTTATTCTCAGTATTGTTTAAAACAGGGTCAAGAAAATTTATGTTGGTTTCAGTTATCATGCCAAAAAGTCAACAAGTAAGGAAGCATATGGTTTTTCAGTGAGTTTCAAAGATGTACTCAATAAATTAGATTAGAAACTAAGACATTCCCAGCAAAAGGGAGAAAAGGACCTGAGGTGAATCATCCTTAGACTTTAGCTACAGTGGACAAAAAAATGCCTGAGTGTGGAATATATTTACCTCTGCAGTCACCCATTCAGGGAGCAGCTCAGATCATGTTAAAGGGGAGACCAGGGAATATACGGTGTGGATCTGGGAATCTCTCTTCTCAATCCCTATAAGATCTTTTAAGAGCAAACAGCATTTTCAGCGAGAGAGTGAAGAGAGGGAGGACCCAGAGATCGAAATCCAATAATTTTACTGAAAGAACTCTTTGAATTATTGTATCACACAAATTTTATAGGATTGGACATTATTTTTCACCTTAACAAATACTTTATCCAATCAACATTAAAAATCAAAAAGGTATATAGTGCTTCCCTAGTGGCGCAGTGGTTGAGAGTACGCCTGCCGATGCAGGGATGCAGGGGACACGGGTTCATGCCCCGGTCCGGGAAGATCCCACATGCCGTGGAGTGGCTGGGCCCGTGAGCCATGGCCGCTGAGCCTGTGCATCCGGAGCCTGTGCTCCGCAACGGGAGAGTCCACAACAGTGAGAGGCCCGCGTACCGCAAAAAAAAAAAAAGGTGTATAGATTTTGCTTCTCTGTGTACAGTGTATTTTAATGTGTGAACCCTGTGGTTAATAACTGCTATGTTATACATTTCAACAAATGACTGCCACAAGAAATTAGCGAGGGAAATGTCCATGTGAACTACCTGGAAATTGTCGCACACACACACACATACACACATACACAAATAGAGTAATAGAGGTTTAAATGTACCTAAGATTTAAATTCAGAGAGGAAAAAAGTTCATAAGGGTACTCCAGAGCAAGAGAAACATAAGCAAGGTATAAAGGTGAAAATTTTATAATGCATGTTTTCAATTTGCAGTTGGCAACTTTAACATGCATGTTTTGTCAGGAAAACAGAAGTTATGTTAGATATTTAATCTGTAGGAATTTAACACAGGGAATTGCTTACTGATTCATTGAAAAGAAATGGAGAGAAAAAAATGTAATGGCTCAGAGTAAAAGGGAGAAATAGGTTACCAGCCAAAAATAGAGAAACTGCTTCCACTCATGGTCTTGATTCCATAGGTTGAATATTTTTACCATTCTCTGAAGGCACAGCTGCTGGTGGTGGTGCTAGGACACCAGGGGATACCACTAAGTCAATCAATTTAGTCATCACCATCAAAACTGGAACTACCAAAAGGATTTCATCTGCCTCAATTAGGACTAGTTAAAGAGTATGGCCCTGCAGCAACCTCCAGTCACTGTCATCAACACCCTAACTTTCTAAGGTCCTGCCTGTAACTGCACTGGCAGAAATTAATAAAAAGACGATTTGCATGGGAGTCTGAGAAATATAACTTGTGGGCTCTTCAAGGGTGGTGCAGGGCCTTAGAAATAACAAAGAAATATCCAGGTCAATAATAGATAAACTTCTGAAGCTTTAAAAGTTCTCATAATTTCTTTCTTTTCAAATACCTTTCCAACTAAGAAATTTGTGATCATTTTTGTCCTGGTAATTTAGGCCTTAAGGCAAAGGCTCAACATGAATCTATTTTGCTAGACTGAGCTTTTGATCTTTATTTATTTATTTGTCCACATGTCCAACAAATATTTACTGTCTTCTGTGACCTAAGTACTTATCTAAGCAGATTACATGACTAACATTAACACAAGACAAATGTGTTAATGTATTAATTTTAAAACCTCATCCCCAGTTATCATATTCACTCCCTGTTTCAAATTCCTCTCAACATTTTCTCTTAACCCACTCAGTCAGTCATTAACCCACACCTCTTCAACAAAGCTTTTCTAGTCAAAATCACCAATGAACTCCATGTTGCAAAATTCAATATTAAATTTTCAGTCTCACCTTACTTGACCTTTGACTGTGTTATTTCCTTTTACCTGAAACTTTTTTTGAGTGACTTAGAAGAAACCTCACTCTTCTGGTATTTCTCTGACATCATGGATGATTCCTTTTCATCTCTCTGACCTTCAAATTTTGGTGTGCTCAGTAGCTCAGCCTTTGAGCTACTCCACCTCTTTGTCTACACTCATTTTGCGATTTCATTTAGCCTAATGGCTTTAAATGCCGTTAATTTTCTGTTACCTCCCAGATTTTATATTACTGGTATGAAACTTGCCTCTGAAACAGTCCTATATATTCAACTGCCTATTTGATTGGTGTGCTTGGTTAGACAAGAAACATTTCAAATGCAAGACATTCAAAATTGACCCCTAATGCTATCCCACCCATGGTCTTAATTTCAGTAAATGATTACTCCATTCTTCATGTTTCTCAGGAAAAATACCCTGGACTTTCCTTCCACTCCTCTCTTTTTTTGTATCCCAAATAACATTGGCTTCATTTTCCAAACATATCCAAAATCTGACAACTTTTCATCTTCCCCACTATCATCATAAGCCATCATTTCAGTGTGGATTACTGTCACAGTTCCTTTATTGTTCCTCCTGTTACCAAGTCCAATCTCGTGCTGCTCACTCACAACAGGTTAATTGAGTAGAGAGAAAAGGCGATGAGACAAGGAATAGCCATCTTATTCAGAAAGTAAGTAAACTGAGAAGATGGTAGAAAAATGTCCGAGAGAAACATCTTGCTCGGGTTAGAATACAGGCTTCTTTTATGCTATTAAGGGTGAAAGCAGGAGGGGCGGGAGTGAGGTCTGGAGGTAAGAAATAGCTGCAGGCATCTGGGTGCTGGCCAGGGTCAAGGGAGGTTACCAAAGGTCTTTGCTCATGATCAGTATACTCATTACTCTGGTCTGGTCATGATGTCCCTGCAGAACTGGATAAGACAAATCTTACTTTTCTTTTTCATGTTTCCTTATTTCCATAAGGATGCAAAATTTCCGCGAAGGGGCTATTATGGACACCTCAAGCTATGGGCAAAATTCTTTCAATAATTAGGGTGCTTATGTGCAGAGCTAGTGTGACTAAGCAAAAGCAATTAACAATAGAACAGAAAGGTTACAACAAAGGAAATATATCCAGTATGGAGTCAGACTTGTTCTTCCCTGTTATACTCTTGCACCCATTATTACCTCCCTAGAGTTTATTTGGAATAAAGGAGCCAGAAGTATCCTTTTTATAATGCCATATCATATGAGTCCTTTGCTAAGTCATTTGTAATGGAATCCATTTCTCTCAGAGCAAAAATAGAGCTTTTACCACAGACTATGAAGTGTCAAATGGCCTAGCCCCACTCCCTCTCTGACATTATCTGCTACGATTCTCCCCTTTGTATCCTCTACAATAGTTATCTTGTTGGACAAAGACAAAAGCACTTCAGCCTTGGCCTTTGTATTTGCTGTTCTCTGCTTAAATCTCTTCTCATAGATATGTACAAGCCTCATTCTGAGACATATATCAGGTGTTTGCTCAATTATCTTAATCTCAGGGAGGTGTTCCTTGGCTACTCTATTTAAAATTGGCAATGCCCACCACTGCAGGACTCTTCATCTGCTTTCCCATCTTGATTTCCTTTGTATTTTCAATATAATTACATATAACTATATATATCGTACCTATATCCAAATCTATATAGCTATTTCTACGCATACATGTTTTTTAACCACTGTATTTATTGCCACATCACCAGACCCAAAACATAATTTCTAGTCACTAATATGTAAATATGTGTTGAATAAGTAAACAATGAATCAGTGAATTTTTTTTGTAAAATAAGTTAATTTTTTTAAGAAAAAATAAAAGTAAAGACTTCTAGAATTATAAAATAAATGGCAATTCTTATCTAATTAAATAATCATTGTCATTTCTTCAGTTTTTTAGAAGAGAAACTCATTTCTTGACCTATTAAATTTGAAAACTTTTATTTTACATAGAAAGTCCTGAAGTTTAATTTTAAAAAGGGGATTTTTTTAGTCATAACGTGATCTGGAAATAGTTTAATCTAAGTCCTTCATTACATAATTTTAAAATAAAAGAGACTATAGCTAAACTGTTGCACAATTAGTCTCATTCTACTAGGTCACAGAACATCAGGGAAGGGAACACATCTATTATAAATTGTTATGTAATATTTCACAATTTTTTCACTGTATTATACTTTACTTTCTCATGGAGTAATATAGCAGCCTTGTGAAAGCGTCATATCTTGCCACCAAAGACTTTCATATTTCTATTATTTTTTTATAATTATACATACAAATTCTTCATGGCAGTGTTCAAAATTGTTTAATGGATTGGGGAATTCCCTGACAGTCCAGTGGTTAGGACTCCACACTATCACTTCCGAAAATGCAGGGTTGTGCAGCCAAAAAACAAAATGGTTTAATGGAGTGAGATCAAATACATATTTCATGTAGTAATGTTATGTTCTACCTGATATTGTTTATGTAGTGTGTATGTTTTTATACTTTAAGCTCCCTGCCGCCAAATGAAGAGCTTCAAAAACATTACTTTTGTCTATAACCATTGGAAATAGAGAGGAAGGTCAGAAAGTCTGTAAAATTTTAAATTAGTGGCCATTTAAACTTTATATTAATGTTACCATTCAAAATTATTTTGGTATTTGTAACTATGTATTTGAACACTTGGTATCAAAAGACAAAAATTTCAATGATTATTTCCCTGACAAAAGTAACATCACTTTAATTAAACATATCTGACAAATTAAAATAACACTTTTAAAATTATCATTTTTTATTTTTTAATAAATTTATACTCCCCATCACCCATTTCTCCACCCACATCCCTTGCCTCTGACAGTCACCAATAATCTGTTCTTTATATCTATTATCTTGGGGTTTTTTTAGATTTCATATATAAGAGAGATCTACAATAATTGTCTTTCTCTGTCTTACTCATTTCTCTTAGAATAATGCCCACAAGGCCCATCTATGTTATTGCAAATGGCAGGGTTTCCTTCCTTTTTATGACTGAATTACATATTCCCCAATTCTTTATCCAGTCACCAATCATTGGACACTTGGCTTGTTTCCATAACTTAGCTATTGTAAATAATCCTGCAACATGTGGGTTCATATATGTATTTGAATTAGTGTATTTGTTTTCTTTGGATAATACCCAAAATGAATTGTTAGATGGTATAGTAATTCTATTTTTAATTTTCTGAGGAAACTCCATACTGTTTTCCATAGTGGCTACACCAATTTACATCTCTACAACAGTGCACAAGGCTCCTTTTTTCCACATCCTTGCCAACATTTGTTATACCTTGTCTTTTTGATAATAGACATGCTAACAGGTATAAGGTGATATCTCATTATGGATTTGATTTGTGTTTCCCTGATGCCTAGTGGTGTAGTGATGTTAAGCATCATTTCGTGTACCTGTAGGCCATCTGTATGTCTTCTTTGTAAAAAGGTCTATTCAGATCTGCCTATTTTGAAGCAGATTGTTTATTTGCTATTGAGCTGTATGAACTCTTTATGTATTTTGGATATTAGCCCATTATCAGATATATAATTTATAAATATTTTCTCCCATTCATTTTTTTATCTTTTTTACCTGTTTTGCTGTGTATAATTTTTTTAGTATGATGTACTTATTCATTTTGGCTTTTGTTGCTTTTTATTTTGGTAACAGAGTCAAAAAATCATCACCAAGACATATAACAAGGAGCTTATGTCTTCTGCTGGGAGTTTTATGTTTTCAGGTCTTACTTTCAAGTCTTTAATCATTTGAGTTAATTTTTGTGTATGTTATAAGCTATTAGTCAAGTTTCATTCATTGTATGAGGCAGTCCAGTTTTTCCAACATCATTTATTACAAAGACTGTCCTTTCCCCACTGTATAATTTTAGTTTCTTTATCGTAATTTAGTTCACTATATAAGCATGGGCTTAATTCTGGGCTCTCTGTTCTGTTCCATTGATCCCTTTGTCTGTTTTTGTGCCTAGAAAACTCACGTTGTATGAAGAATTAATGAAATACTTATTAAATGAATGAACTAAGTTATTTGTTTTTTTTTTTCACGGTACACAGGCCTCTCACTGTTGTGGCCTCTCCTGTTGCGGAACACAGGCTCTGGACACGCAGGCTCAAAGGCCATGGCTCACGGGCCCAGCCGCTCCGTGGCATGTGGAATCTTCCCGGACCGAGGCATGAACCCATGTCCCCTGCATCAGCAGGCAGACTCTCAACCACTGTCCCACCAGGGAAGCCCCTGAACTAAGTATTTTTGAAGACTGTGATCAATGCTTGCTTGGAATAAATAAGGAAAGGTATTTAAGGAAGACAACATTTTTCCTTGGCCAAAAATAGTGCTGATAAAAAATAAGATAAAAGAGGGGACTGCATAGTAAATCCACTTAAAGGGTGTTTTTATGTAAATGAAGTGGTTTAAATTGGCCACTTTTTAAATTTGCATCTTATTTATTTATTTATTTTTGGCTGCGTTGGATCTTTGTTACTTCGTTACTGTGTGAGGGCTTTCTCTAGCTGCAGAGAGCAGGGGCTACTCTTCATTGTGGTGTGCAGTCTTCTCATTGTGGTGACTTATCTTGTTGCAGAGCCTGGGCTCTAGGCATGCAGGCTTCAGTAGTGTGGCACGTGGGCTCAGTAGTTGTGGCTCACGGGCTCTAGAGCACAGGCTCAGTAGTTGTGGTGCACTGGCTTAGTTGCTCTGCAGCATGTGGGTTCTTCCCAGACCAGGGATCGAACCCATGGCCCCTGCATTGGCAGGCGGATTCTTAACCACTGCACCACCAGGGAAGTCCCTAAATTGGTAACTTTTAAAGGTTGATTAATCTTACATTCTTCCAAGGTATTTGCTTCTAAGGACTTTAGAAGTGAATAATGATTACTTGAAAGAAGAGAATTAAATTTTCTATAGAAATACAATGTTTCATTGAAAAATGAATATTTGCAACAGTTCATAATGAGATTTCAAAATTCCACACAATATTCTGGCTTTTTAAGGTCAATAGGAATTATTTAACTATAAATATTTTTATACACATAAATGTGCCAGAAAGAGCATTAACCTCCCCCACCTCTTAAATTTTTACTTAGACACGTATAATCTATTTTAAAGCCTATTCTCAAATTAAGCTTCCTCTATCAAAAAAAGAGGAAAAGAGAAATTTAAGAATGGTCTGAAATTCTTTAAAATTTGGTCCATGTATTTATTTTGTTTTGTTTTCTTCTTGGACATACACTCATTTATCAATCAAAATATCTTGTTTATATTCCTCAAAATATGCACCAAATTCTAGAGAATGATCACAAAATACAGTTTAAATACAAATGTTTGGGAGTAACAATTGATATTAGGTTGGATTCAAAGGTACTAAATACAAACAGTATTTTAAAGGGTAGCAGAATATGCCACCCCTAAATATACCACCATTACATAGGATTTTTTTGAGCTCAAGGCAATTGAGAAGGAGTACTCATTTATTTTTTTTTAATTTTATTAGAGTAGAGCTAATTTCCAATGTTGTGTCAGTTTCAGGTGTAACACAAAGTGAATCTGTTATACACATGCATATACCTGTTCTTTTTTATATTATTTTCCCATATAGGCCATTACAGAGTATTGAGTGGAGTTTCCAAACTTCCAATTTATAACTCCCCCTCCTCCTTACCCCCTGGTAACCATAAGTTTATTTTCTACATCTGTAACTCTATTTCTATTTTGTAGGTAAGTTCATTTGTACCCCTTTTTTAGATTCCACATATACATGATATCATATGGTATTTGTCTTTCTCTTTCTGACTTACTTCAATCAGTATGATAAGAAGTCAATCTAGATCCTTCCATGTTGCTGCAATTGGCATTATTTTGTTCTTTTTTATGGATCAGTAATATTCCATTGTATATGTGCATCACATCTTCTTTATTCACTCCTCTGTTGATGGACATTTAGGTTGCTTCCATGTCCTGGCTATTGTATATAGTGCTGCAATGAAATTGGGGTACAAGTATCTTTTTGAATCATGGAATTCTCTGGGTATATGCTGACAAGTGGGATTGCTAGATCATGTGGTAGCTCTATTTTTAGTTTATTAATGAATCCCATACTGTTCTTCACAGTAGCTGTACAGGTTTACAGTCCCATAAACAGTGTAGGAGGGTTCCATTTTCTCCACACCCTCTCCAGCATTTATTGTTTGTAGATATTTTGGTGACAGCCATTCTGACCAGTGTGAGATTTTATTTGCATTTCTCTAATGATAGTGATGTTTAGCATTTTTCATGTACTTTTTAACCATCTGTACTCTTCTTTGGAGAAATGTCTATTTAGATATTCCACCTTTTTTTTTTTTTTTTTTGCAGTACGCAGGCCTCTCACTGCTGTGGCCTCTCCTGCTGCAGAGCACAGGCTCCGGATGCTCAGGCTCAGTGGCCATGGCTCACAGGCCCAGCCGCTCCACGGCATGTGGGATCCTCCCAGATCAGGGCATGAACCCGTGTCCCCTGCATCGGCAGGGGGACTCCCAACCACTGTGCCACCAGGGAAGCCCTCCACCTATTTCTTGATTGGGTTGTTTGTTTTTTTGTATATTGAGCAGCATGAGCTATTTGTATATTTTGGAGATTAATCCCTGGTCGGTTGCTTCATTTGCAAATATTTTCTCCTGTTCTGAGGGTTGTATTTCTGTTTTGTTTATGGTTTCATTTCCTGTGCAAAAGCTTTTAAGTTTAATTAGGTCCCATTTGTTTATTTTTGTTTTTATGTTCATTACTCTAGGAGGTGGATCAAAAAGATCTTGCTGTAATTTATGTCAAAGAGTGTTCTGCCTATGTTTACCCCTAAGAGTTTTACAGTAGCTGGCCTTACATTCATGTATTTAATCCATTTTGGATTTATTTTTGTGTGTAGTGTTACAGATTGCTCTAATTTCATTCTTCTACATGTGGCAGTCCAATTTCCATAGCACCATTTATTGAAGAGACTGTCTTTTACCCATTGAATATTCTTGTTTCCTTTGTCATAGATTAGGTGACCATAGGTACATGGGTTTATCTCTGGAATTTCTACCCTGGTCCACTGATTTATATTTCTGTTTTTGTGCCAGTACTATACTGTTTGGATGACTGTAGCTTTGAGATATAGTTAGAAGTCAAGGAGACTAATTCCTCCAGCTCCATTCTTCTTTCTCAAGATTGCTTTGGTTTTATGGGGTCTTTTGTGTTTCCATACAAACTCTAAATTTTTTTGTTCTGATTCTGTGAAAAATACCATTGGTAATTTGATAGCAATTGCATTGAATCTGTAGATTGTCTTGGGTAATATTGTAATTTTCACAATATTGATTTTTCCAACCCAAGAACATGGTATATGTCTCCACCTGTTTGTGTCATCTTTAATTTCTTTTATCATTATCTTATAGTTTACTGAGTATAGGTCTTTTGCCTCCTTAGGTAAGTTTATTCCTAGTTATTTTCTTCTTTTTGATGTGATGGTAAATAGAATGGTTTCTTGAACTTCTCTTTCTGATCTTTTGTTGTTAGTGTATAGAAATGCAAGAGATTTCTATGTATTAATTTTGTAACCTGCAACTTTACCAAGTTCATTGATGAGCTCTAGAGTTTTCTGGTAGTTTCTTTAGGATTTTCTATGTATAGTATCATGTCATCTGCAGTGACAGTTTTACTTCTTGTTTTCCAATTTGGATTCATTTTATTTCTTTTTCTTCTCTGATTGCTGTGGCTAGGAATTTCAAAACTATGTTGAATAATAGTGACAATAGTGGACATCCTTGTCTTGTTCCTGAACTTAGAGGAAATTCTTTCAGGTTTTCACCATTGAGAATGATGTAAGCTGTGGGTTTGCTATATATGGTCTTTATTATGTTGAGGTAGATTCCCTCTATACCCATTTTGTGGAGAGTTTTTATCATAAATCAGTGTTGAATTTTGTCAAGGCCTTTTCCTGCATCTATCAAGTTGATCATATGGTTTTATTCTTCAATTTGTTAGTATGGTGTATCACACTGATTCATTTGCAAATATTGAAGAATCCTTGTTTCCCTGTGATAAATCCCACTTGGTCATAGTGTGTGCTCCTTTTAATATGTTGTTGGATGCCGTTTGCTAGCATTTTGCTGAGAATTTTTGAGTCTATATTTATCAGTGATATTGGTCTGTAATTAGTGTGTGTGTGTGTGTGATATCTTTGTCTGGTTTTGGTATCAGGGTGATGGTGGTCCTGTAGAATGAGCTTGGGAATGTTCCCTTTTTTGTAATATTTTAGAAGAGTGTCAACAGTGTAGTTGCTAACACTTCCTTAAATATTTCATAGAATTTGTAAAGCCATCTGATCGTGAACTTTTGTTGGTTGGAAGATTTTTAATCACAACTTCAATTTCAGTATTTTTGATTGATCTGTTCATATTTTCAATTTCTTCTTGGTTCAGTCTTAGAAAGTTATATTTTTCTAAGATTTTTTTCATTTCTTCTTTTCATTTCTTCTTTCATTTTTTTCATTACTTCTAGGTTGTCCATTTTATTGGTGTATAAAATTGTAGTATATCTGTAGTAATCTCTTCTGATCATTTGTACTTCTGTTGCATTTGCTGGAACCTCTCCCTTTTCATTTCTAATTTTATTAATTTGAGTCCTCTCCCTTTTTTTATTTTCAAATAAAAATGACTACATTTTTATCTGGCAAAAAATTGTATACACATGGTTTAAATTTTTTTTTTAATTTTAGCAGTTTTTGGCAATCTTAATTAAATACAATATATTACAACCAAACCAAAACATAGTTGTTTAAGTAACAACTGTTAAGAGTGCCATGAACCATGATGCCCAGACTCCCTCCCCACCCCACTGACCCCTAGAGACATAGAGCAAAGAAAAATCTTCCCATCCGGATAAGCTCATCTCCCACCCCGCTTAGGAAGCTAACTAATAGGAAGCAACAGAACAAATGAGTAGTGTCATCTCTTCCCTCTTACATTTCCCTCCATCCCACCCTCCCAATCCCACCCCTATAGGCAGTCACAAACCACCTAGCTGATCTCACTGTGCTATGCAGCTGCTTCCCACCAGCTATCCATTTTACGTTTGGTAGTGTATATATGTCCATGCCTCTCTCTTGCTTTGTCACAGCTTACCCTTCCCCCTCCTCATATTCTCAAGTCCATGCTCTAGTAGGTCTGTGTCTTTATTCCCATCCCACCCCCAGGCAATTCAGGACCTTTTTTTTTTTTTTTTTCTTAGATACCATATACATGTGTCAGCATACGGTATTCGTTTTTCTCTTTCTGACCCACTTCACTATGTATGACAGACTCTAGGTCCACCCACCTCACTACAAATAACTCAATTTAATTTCCTTTATGGCTGAGTAATATTCCATTGTATATATGTGCCACATCTTCTTTATCCATTCATCCAGTGATGGCCCCTTAGGTTGCTTCCATCTCCTGGCTATTGTAAATAGAGCTGCAATGAACATTTTGATATGTGACGCTTTTTGAATTATGGTATTCTCAGGGTATATGCCCATTAGTGGGATTGCTGGGTCATATGGTAGTTCTATTTGTAGTTTTTTAAGGAACCTCCAAACTGTTCTCCATAGTGGCTGTACCAATTCACATTCCCACCAACAGTGAAAGAGTGTTTTCTTTTCTCCACACCCTCTCCAGCATTTATTGTTTCTAGATTTTTTGATAATGGCCATTCTGACTTGTATGAGATGATATCTCATTGTAGTTTTGATTTGCATTTCTCTAATGATTAATGATGTTGAGCATTTTTTCATGTGTTTGTTGGCAATCTGTATATCTTCTTTGGAGGAAAGTCTACTAGGTCTCCTGCCCATTTTTGGATTGGGTTGTTTTTTTTTTGTTGTTATTGAGCTGCATGAGCTGCTTGTAAATTTTGGAGATTAATCCTTTGTCAGTTACTTCATTTGTAAATATTTTCTCATTTTCTGAGGTTTGTCTTTTGGTCTTGCATATGATTACCTTTGATGTGCAAAAGGTTTTAAGTTTCATTAGGTCCCATTTGTTTATTTTTGTTTTTATTTCCATTTCTCTAGGAGGTGGGTCAAAAAGGATCTTGCTGTAATTTATGTCATAGAGTGTTCTGCCTGTGTTTTCCTCAAAGAGTTTGATAGTGTCTGCCCCTACATTTAAGTCTTCAATCCATTTTGAGTTTATTTTTTGTGTATGGTGTTAGGGAGTGTTCTAATTTCATACTTTTATATGTACCTGTTCAGTTTTCCTAGCACCTCTTATTGAAGAGGCTGTCTTTTCTCCACTGTATGTTCTTGCCTCCTTTATCAAAGATAAGGTGATTATATGTGCATGGGTTTATCTCTGGGCTTTCTATCCTGTTCCATTGATCTATAATTCTGTGTTTGTGTCAGTACCATACTCTCTTGATTACTGTAGCTTTGTAGGATAATCTGAAGTCAGGGAACCTCATTCCTTCAGCTCCACTTTTCGTTCTCAAGATTGCTTTGGCTATTTGGGGTCTTTTGTGTTTCCATACAAATTGTGAAATTTTTTGTTCTACTTCTGTGAAAAATGCCAGTGGTACTTTGAAAGAGATTGAATTGAATCTGCACATTGTTTTGGGTAGGATAGTCATTTTCACAATGTTGATTCTTCCAATCCAAGAACATGGTATATTTCTCTACCTGTTTGTATCATCTTTAATTCCTTTCATCAGTGTGCTATAATTCTCTGCATACAGGGCTTTTGTGTACTTAGGTAGGTTTATTCCTAGATATTTTATGCTTTTTGTTGCAATGGTATATGGGACTGTTTTCTTAATTTCACATTCAGATTTTTAACCATTAGTGTATAAGAATGCCAGAGATTTCTGGGCATTAATTTTGTATCCTGCTATTTTACCAAATTCATTGATTAGCTCTAGTAGTATTCTGGTAGCATCTTTAGGATTCTCTAGGTATAGTATCATGTCATCTGCAAACAGTGACAGCTTTTCTTGTTATTTTCCAATTTGGCTTCTTTTATTTCTTTTTCTTCTCTGATTTCTGTGGCTAAAACTTCCAAAACTATGTTGAATAAGAGTGTTGAGAGTGGGCAACCTTGTATTGTTCCTGATCTTAGTGGAAATGGTTAAATTTTTTTACCATTGAGGATGATGTTGGCTGTGGGTTTGTCATATATGGCCTTTATTATGTTGAGGAAGTTTCCCTCTATGCCTACTTTCTGCAGGGTTTTTATCATAAATGGGTGCTGAATTTTGTCAAAAGCTTTCTCTGTTTCTATTGAGATGATCATATGGTTTTTGTACTTCAGTTTGTTAATATGGTGTATCACGTTGATTGATTTGCATATATTGAAGAATCCTTGCATTCCTGGAATTAACCCCACTTGAACATGGAGTAGGATCCTTTTAATGTGCTGTTGGATTCTGTTTGCTAGTATTTTGTTGAGGATTTCTGCATCTATGTTCATCAGTGATTTTGGCCTGTAGTTTTCTTTCCTTGTGACATCTTTGTCTGGTTTTGGTATCAGGGTGATGGTGGCCTCGTAGAATGAGTTTCGGACTCTTCCTATCTCAGTTATATTTTGGAAGAGTTTGTGAAGGATAGGTGTTAGCTCTTCTCTAAATGTTTGAAATAATTTGCCTGTGAAGCCATCTGGTCCTGGGCTTTTGTTTGTTGGAAGACATTTAATCACAGTTTTAATTTCAATGCTTGTGATTGGTCTGTTCATATTTTCATATTTTCTATTTCTGTTTCCTCCTGGTTCAGTCCTGGCAGGTTATGCATTTCTAAGAATTTGTCCATTTCTTCCAGGTTGTCCATTTTATTGGCAAAGAGTTTCTTGTAGTAATCTTTCATAATCCTTTGTATTTCTGCGGTGTCAGTTGTTACTTCTTTTCCATTTCTAATTCTATTGATTTGAGTCTTCTCCCTTTTTTTCTTGATGAGTCTAGCTAATGGTTTATCGATTTTGTTTATCTTCTCAAAGAACCAACTTTTAGTTTTATTGAACTTTGCTATCGTTTCCTTCATTTATTTTCATTTATTTCTGATCTGATCTTTATGATTTCTTTCCTTCTGCTAACTTTGGGGGTTTTTTGTTGTTGTTGTTGTTCTTCTTCTTTCTCTAATTGCTGTAGGTGCAAGGTTAGGTTGTTTATTTGAGATGTTTCCTGTTTCTTAAGGTAGGATTGTCTTGCTATATACTTCTGTCTTAATACTTCTTTTGTTGCATCACATAGGTTTTGGATCGTCTCCATTGTCATTTGTTTCTAGGTATTTTTTGCTTTCCTCTTTGATTTCTTCAGCGATCATTTCGTTATTAAGTACTGTATTGTTTAGCCTCTATGTGTTTGTATCTTTTACAGATCTTTTCCTTTAATTAATATCTAGTCTCAAAGCATTGCTGTCAGAAAAGATACTTGATATAATTTCAATTTCCTTAAATTTAACAAGGCTTGATTTGTGACCCAAATATGATCCATCCTGGAGAATATTCCATGAGCACTTGAGAAAAATGTGTATTCTGTTGTTTCTGGATGGTCTGTCATATAAATATCAATGAAGTCATCTTGTTTAATATATCATTTAAAGCTTGTGTTTCCTTATTTATTTTCATTTTGGATGATCTGTCCATTGGTGAAAGTGGGGTGTTAAAGTCCCCTACTATGAATATGTTACTTTCGATTTCCCCTTTTATGGCTGTTAGTATTTGCCTTATGTATTGAGTTTCTCTTTGTTGGGTGCATAAATATTTACAATTGTTATATCTTCTTCTTGGATTGATCCCTTGATCATTATGTAGTGTCCTTCTTTGTCTCTTGTAATAGTTTCTATTTTAAAGTCTATTTTGTCTGATATGAGTATTGCTACTCCAGCTTTTTCCTGATTTCCATTTGCATGTAATACCTTTTTCCATCCCCTCACTTTCAGTCTGTATGTGTCTCTAAGTCTGAAGTGGGTTTCTTGTAGATAACATATATATGGGTCTTGTTTTTGTATCCATTCAGCCAGTCTGTGTCTTTTGGTGGGAGCATTTAATCCATTTACCTTTAAGGTAATTATCGATATGTACGTTCCTATTCCCCTTTTCTCAAATCTTTTGGGTTTGTTATTGTAGGTCTTTTCCTTCTCTTGTGTTTCCTGCCTAGAGAAGTTCCTTTAGCATTTGTTTTAAAGCTGGTTTTGTGGTGCTGAACTCTCTCAGCTTTTGCTTGTCTGTAAATGTTTTAATTTCTCCATCAAATCTAAATGAGATCCTTGCTGGGTAGAGTAATGTTGGTTGTAGGGTTTTCTCCTTCATCACTATAAATATGTCCTGCCAGTCTGCTCTGGCTTACAGTGTTTCTGCTGAATGATCAGCTGTTAACCTTATGGGGATTCCCTTGTGTGTTATTTGTTGTTTTCCCCTTGCTGCTTTTAATATGTGTTCTTTGTATTTAATTTTTGATATTTTGATTTATACGTGCCTTGCCGTTTTTCACCTTGGATTTATCCTGTATAGGACTCTCTGTGCTTCCTGGAATTGATTAACTATTTCCTTTCCCATGTTAGGGAAATTTTCATCTATAATGTCTTCAAATCTTTTCTCAGTCCCTTTCCCTTTCTCGTCTTCTTCTGGGACCCCTATAATTCGAACATTGGTGCGTTTAATGTTTTCCCAGAGGTCTCTGAGACCGTCTTCAGTTCTTTTCATTCTTTCTTTTTTTCTGCTCTGCAGTAGTTATTTCCACTATTTTATCTTCCAGGTCACTTATCCGTTCTTCTGCCTCAGTTATTCTGCTATTGAACACCTCTAGAGTATTTTTAATTTCATTTATTGTGTTGTTCATCGTTGCTTGTTTCCTCTTTAGTTCTTCTATGTCCTTGTTAAATATTTCTTGCATTTTGTCCATTCTATTTCCAAGATTTTGGATCATCTTTAGTATCATTATTCTGAAATCTTTTTCAGGTAGACTGCCTATTTCCTCTTCATTTGTTAGGTCTAGTGGGTTTTTACCTTGTTACTTAATCTGCTGTGTGTTTTTCTTTCTTCTCATTTTGCTTATCTTACTGTGTTTGGGGTCTCCTTTTTGCAGGCTGCAGGTTCGTAGTTCCCACTGTTTTTGATGTCTGTCCCCAGTAGCTAATGTTGGTTCAGTGAGTTGTGTAGGGTTCCTGGTGGAGGGGACTAGTGCCTGTGTTGTGGTGGATGGGACTGGATCTTGTCTCTCTAGTGGGCAGGTTCATGTCTTGTGGTGTGTTTTGGGGTGTCTGTGGACTTATTATGATTTTAGGCAGCTTTTCTGCTAATGGGTGGTGTTGTGTTCCTGTTTTGCTAGTTACTTGGCATAGGTTGTCCAGCACTGTAGCTTGCTGGTCATTGAGTGAAGCTGGGTGCTGGTGTTAAGATGGAGGTCTCTGGGAGATTTTTGCCATTTGATATTATGTGGAGCTGGGAGGTCTCTTGTTGACCAGTGTCCTGAAGTTGGCTCTCCCAGCTCAGAGGCAGAGCCCTGTCTCCTGGTTGGAGCACAAAGAGCCTTTCATCCACACAACTCAGAATTAAAGGGAGAAAACGTAGAGAGACTCAGTAGAAGTATGAAGAAAGAAAGAAAGAAAGAAAGAAAGAAAGAAAGAAAGAAAGAAAGAAAGAAAGAAAGAAAGAAAAGAAGGAAAGAAGGCAAGAAGGAAGGAAAGGAGGGAGGGAGGGAGGAAGGAAGGAAGGAGGGAAGCAAGGAAAAAAGACAGACAGAAAGAAGATACAGTAAAATAAAATAAAGTATAATTAAGTTATTCAATTAAAAAATAATTATTTAGAAAAAAAAAATAAGGGACGGATAGAACCTTAGGACAAATGTTGGAAGCAAAGCTATACAGACAAAATCTTACACAGAAGCATACACATACACCCTCACAAAAAGAGGTAAAGGGGAAAAAATCATAAATCTTGCTCTCAGAGACCACCTCCTTAATTTGGGATGTTTCTTTGTCCAAAGGAGGGAAGGAAGGAAGGAAAGAAGGAAAGAAAGAAAGTAAGAAAGAAAGAAAGAAAGAAAGAAAGAAAGAAAGAAGGTAAAGTATAATAAAGTTATTAAAATTAATTATTAAGAAAACAATTTAAAAAAAAGACATGGACGGATAGAACCCTAGGACAAATTGTGGAAGCAAAACTATACAGACAAGATCTCACACAGAAGCATACACATACACATTCACAAAAAGAGGAAAAGGGGAAAGAATCATATATCTTGCTCTCGAAGCCCACCTCCTCAATTTGGGATGAATCGTTGTCTATTCATGTATTCCACAGATGCAGCGTGCATCAAGTTGACTGTGGAGCTTTAATCCACTGTTTCTGAGCCTGCTGGGAGAGATTTCCCTTTCTCTTCTTTGTTCTCACAGCTCACAGGGGATCAGCTTTGGATTTGGCCCTGTCTCTGCGCGTAGGTCGCTGGAGGGTGTCAGGTTTTTGCTCAGAAAGGACAGGGTTAAAGGAGCCGCTGATTCGGGGGCTCTGGCGCAATCAGGCCGGGGAGGAGGGAGGAGCACTGCATGCGGGGCGGACCTGCGGTGACAGAGGCCGGCGTGACGTTGCACCAGCCTGAGGCCCGCCATGCGTTCTCCCGGGGAAGTTGTCCCTGGATCCCGGGAACCTGGCAGTGGCGGGCTGCACAGGCTCCGTGGAAGAGGGGTGTGGATAGTGACCTGTGCTCACACACAGGACCCTGGGTGGCAGCAGCAGCAGCCTTAGTGTCTCCTGCCCGTCCCTGGGGTCCGTGCTTTTAGCCGCAGCTCGCGCCCATCTCTGGGGTCCGCGCTTTTAGCCGCAGCTTGCGCCCGTCTCTGGAGTTCCTTTAGGCAGTGCTCTTAAGCCCCTCTCCTCGAGCAACAGGAAACAAAGAGGGAAGAAAAAGTCTCTTGCCTCTTCAGCAGGTGCAGATTTTTCCCAGGACTCCCTCCCGGCTAGCCATGGTGCACTAACCCCTTCAGGCTCTGTTCAAGCCGCCAACCCCAGTCCTCTCCCTGCGCTCCGACTGAAACCCGAGCCTCAGCTCGCAGCCCCCCCGGCGGGTGAGCAGACAAGCCTCTCGGGCTGGTGAGTGCCAGTCAGCACCGATTCTCTGTGCTGGAATCTGTCTGCTTTGCCCCCCACATCCCTGTTGCTATGCACTCCTCTGCGGCTCCGAAGCTCTCCACTCCACCTCCCAAAGTCTCCACCCGCGAAGGGGCTTCCTAGTGTGTGGAAACTTTTCCTCCTTCACAGCTCCCTCTCACTGGTGCAGGTGCCGTCCCTATTCTTTTGTCTCTGTTTTTTCTTGTTTTTCTTTTGCCCTACCCAGGTACATTGGGAGTTTCTTGCCTTTTGGGAGGTCTGAGGTCTTCTGCCAGCCTTCAGTAGGTGTTCTGTCGGAGTTGTTCCACGTGTAGATGTATTTCTGGTGTATCTGTGGGGAGGAAGGTGATCTCTGCGTCTTACTCTTCCGCCATCTTCAAGGTCCCCCTGTCTCTGTTTTTTCTTTTTCCCTATCCAGGTACATGGAGAGTTTCTTGCCTTTTAGGAGGTCTGAAGTCTTCTGCCAGCGTTCAGTGGATGTTCTATAGGAGCAGTTCCACGTGTAGATGTATTTCTGATGTATCTGTGGGGAGGAAGTTGATCTCCGTGTCTTACTCTTCTGCCATCTTCCTCAACTCCCTGCTAGTGTTGGAGGGTCCCCTGCAGAGGCGGGGGGTACCTGTGGCTCACTGTGCGGACAAGGACACTGGCAGCAGAAGTTCTCTCCCCTTTTATGACTTTTAGAATTTGCCTTTTATATTGAGTTTCTCCTATGTTGGGTATGTATATATTTTCAATTGTTATATCTTCTTGGATTGATCCCTTGATCATTATGTAGTGTCCTTCCTTTTTGCTTTTAACATTCTTTATTTTAAAGTCTATGTTGTCTGATATGAGTGTTGCTACTCCTTCTTTTAATTTCCATTTGCATGGAATATCTTTTTCCATCCCCTCACTTTCGGTCTGTATGTTTTCCTAGGTCTGAAGTGGGTCTCTTTTAGACTGCATATCTGTGGGTCTTGTTTTTGTATCCATTCAGCAAGCCTGTGTCTTTTGGTTGGTGCATTTAATCCATTTAGGTTTATGGTAATTATCAATAGGTATAGTCTTATTGCTATTTTCTTAATTGTTAGGGGTTTGTTTTTGTAGGTCTTTTTTCTTCCCTTACTTTTTTGCTCTTTTCTTTTGTGTTTCCCACCTAGAAAAGTTCCTTTACCATTTGCTATAAAGCTGGTTTTTTGGTGCTGAATTCTCTTAGCTTTTGCTTGTCTGTAAAGCTTTTGATTTCTCCACCAAATCTGAATGAGGGCCTTGCTGGGTAGAGTATTCTTGATTGTAGGTTTTGTTCCCTTTCATTGCTTTAAATATATTATGCCAATCTTTTCTGGCCTCCTGAGTTTCTGCTGAAAAATCAGCTAGTAACCTTATGGGGATTCCTTGTATGTTATTTTTTGCTTTTACCTTGCTGCTTATTATATTTTTTCTTTGTATTTAATTTTTGTTAGCTTGATTAACATGTGTCTTGGCATGTTTCTTCTTGGGTTTATCTTGTATGGGACTCTTTGTGCTTCCTGGACTTGGGTGACTATATCCTTTCCCATGTTTTGGGATTTTTTGACTATAATCTATTCAAATATTTTCTCAATCCCTTTCTCTTTCTCTTCTGGAACCCTTATATTTTGAATGTTAGTGCATTTAATGTTATCTCAGAGGTCTCTGAGACTGTCTTCATATCTTTCATTTTTTTTTCTTTATTTTGTTCTGTGGCACTGATTTCCACCATTCTATCTCCCAGGTCACTTACCCATTCTTCTGC
Organism: Monodon monoceros; assembly: GCF_005190385.1. NCBI lineage: Eukaryota > Metazoa > Chordata > Mammalia > Artiodactyla > Monodontidae > Monodon > Monodon monoceros. The sequence continues at coordinate 203,468 of NW_021700609.1, forward strand.
CTCAGTTATTCTGCTATTGATTCTTTCTAGTGTAGTTTTCATTTCAGTTATTGTATTATCCATCACTGTTTGTTTGTTCTTAATTCTTCTAAGTCCTTACTAAACATTTCTTGTATCTTCTCAATCTGTGCCTCCATTCTTTTTCCAAGATCTTGGGTCATCTTTACTATCATTACTCTGAATTCTTTTTCAGGTAGATTGCCTATCTCCTCTTCATTTAGTTGGTCTTGTAGGTTTTTATCTTGCTCCTTTGTCTGTAACTTATTTCTTGGTCTTCTCATTTTGTCTATCTTTCTGTGTTTGTGGTCTTCTTTCCACAGGCTGCAGAGTCCTAGTTCCTCTTGCTTCAGATGTCTGTCCCCTGGTGGGTGAGTTTGGTCCAGGGGCTTGTGTAGGTTTCCTTGTGGGAGGGACTGCTCCCTGCTCTCTGGTAGGTGGAGCTGGGTCTTTTCCCTCTGGTTGGCAGGGTTATGTCAAGAGGTGAATTTTGGGGTATCTGTGAGCTTATTATGACTTTAGGCAGCCTGTCTGCTGATGTGAGGGGCTGTGTTCCTCTCTTGTTGGTTGTTTCACCTGAGGCTTTCCTGCACTGAAGCTTGCAGGCTGTTGGGTGGACCCGGGTCTTGGTGCTGAGATAGAGCCCCCCAAGAGAGCTCACTCTGATTAATATTCCCTGTGCCAGGAATTCCTTGTGGTCCAGTGGTTAGGACTTAGTGCTCCCACCTCAGGAGCTTAGGCTCAACCCCCAGCAGGGGAACCAAGACCCCAAATGCAGCATGGCTCAGCCAAAATAATAATAATAATAATAATAAAGCCGGACAAAACAAACAATAAAAACAAAACAAAACCAAAAACCAAACAAAGGAAAACAACACAGAAAATGAAAAACAAGAAAACAACAAACCAAACAAAAAACTAAAACAAACAATAAGAAAAAAACTAACAAAAACAAATAGCAAAATCAAAAAAAACAGCAGAGAAAAGAAAACAAACAAAAACAAGAAAAAGACCAAAAAATAACAAAAATTAAGAAAACAAAAAAATAAAAATAGAAAAATATATATTAAAAGTTTAAAAAAATACAATAAAAATAAAACAACCTCCACCACCACAACAACAAATTCCTTGTGGTCTCCACTATCCATGTCCTTGCCCCAATGGTGACCCACAGCCATAACCTGTCTACCCAGGAGGCCCTCCAAGATTTCTAGGTAGGTCTCTGTACCCTTGGGTGCACTGTGGGGGCAGCTGACTCTGATCTGGCCCAACTCCTGTGTGTACATGCCCACAAATTCCACATCTGCTATATCTAGACCTATCTCAGTTGTGGGAGCACTAATCCATTCTAATGTTATACAGGTGCTGGGTTTACCAAGCCAATTGTGTGGGCTTAGTCTGCAGCTTTTTAAGCTGCAAGGAGAGATTTTTGTTCTTCTTTATTCACCCAGTGTTTCAGTCTCAGCTTTGGTTTCAGTCCCACCTCTGTGTGTGGGCCACCCTTAGTCATCTGCTGCCTGCCTAGGTGGGGTGAAGACAGTGACTGGGAGTGCATTGGCCCATTTCAATGGTAAGGGGTGGGGCAGCAACTGACTGGGGCAAGCTTCCTCACTTAGGTAGGAGAGGCAAGAGGCGGAGACTGACTGGGGTACCTGGGCTTGTTCAGGCGAGAGTGGGGTAAGGCAGCAAAGACTGGAGTGTGTGAGCTTGCTGTGGCAGGAGCTCCCGGTAGTGCCCATGGAGGTAGGGACTGGCAGGAGGTGGTAACTAACTGGGGAGGGAATGCTCAATCAAGTGGGAGTGGGATAAGACAGCAATGACTGGGTTGTTCTCACTTGCTCTGGCAGGAGCCCCTACCAGTGCCTGTGGAGGCAGAAGCTGGCATGTGGGGAGAGAGGCTGCAATGGTGGCCCCACCCTTCCCATGCCACTCAGCAATGGTCCTTCACTTCCATGGCAGTCCTTACTTCCTCCAGGAGCATTCCCACCTGCAGAGCTCCTCACTCCCATCTCTTCAGGCTGTCTCTGTCCTGCTGAGCTCCTCACCCTGTCCCTTCAGGCTGTCCCCATGCAGCCAACAGTTGTTGTAAAGCCTGCGTCGGCTCTTCAAACCCCTTGTTTCAGCACCCAGCCCCTGCCAGCACTGGTGGGCATCCATCTCAGGCTGGGACATGCAAGGATGTGACACTGACCATCAGTGAAAGTCTCACCCTGTCCTGCCTGCCATAGACTGGCTGCTGCACTTTCCTCCAATAGCCCCCAAAGCTCCCCTTCTATTTCAGCTGATCTCCCTACCAGTGAGGGGTTTTCCCCTGATGAGGTAACCACTCCTCCCTTTCAGCTCCTCCCAGGGTTGTGGGTCCCACCCTGTTTCCTCTTTTCTTTTTCTTCCTTTTCTCTCTTTCATCCTACCTGGTTATGCAGGGATATTTTCTTGTCCTTTTATGTGTTTGAGGCCCTCTGCTAGTGTTCAGCAGGTGTTCTGTGCAAATTGTTCCACTTGTAGATGTATTCTTGATGCACTTATGGGGAGAGGTGAACCCCAGGTCCTCCTATTCCACCATCATGGCCCAAACTCCTTTAAGAGATACTCATTTTTACCTGGATCTTTCCAATGTATACATGATATACACGTATTAATAAACTTGTGTTTGTTTTTCTCTTGTTAATTTGTATTTAATATGGGTAGAAGGTAAATTACTTTTTCTACCCCTACAATTCCACTTGTACTTTGTGTGTAATATTTTTATTTTGTGGTGTCCTTATACTTAAACATACAGATTTATCAACTCCAGATAAGATAAGTGAATTTATTTTATTTGAATGGCAAATTTGATTGGGAAAATTGGGAAACAGTAAAAAGTTTGCAAAATTTGTAGTTATAAAATATAAAACATAGGAAAGAATTTTGCGTAAGTGGAAAATAGCATGAAATGGAATGGTTAATAATGAAAGACAAGATGCTCTTTGATACATTATATTATACCATTTGACAAATCCATATATAAAAAGCACTAATGAGGAAATCATATGAATAAGGTAAACTTATGGGTTTAAGTGAAATGTTTGTGTTACCAAGTTGGACAACTGCACTTGTGACAGGGTCCTAGCCCAGGCTGAGACTCCTTGTGTAGGCAAGAGAGATTCTTTTCCAATCTGATTTGCACAGACAATAACAAAACCAATGCTGGGACTGGAACAGAACAAGCTTCATTCAATGACCAAAGAATGGAGAAGGGGGAACCTATTTCACCAATCAACTCTTCAACCCAGTTTGGGCAGAGACACCAAATATACAGGAGCATTAAGGTAAAAGAGTGGGGACTGGAAAGAATGGGAGGAATATTCATGACCAATATGAGAACAGGGCTGTGGTTTGGACCTGGAACTGATGAAACTCTTGTTTTTAGTACTTGTATGACCTTTTCTCGTTGTTGTAATGGCAATTGTCAACTGTCATGGTGCTGTTGAGTGTGTCACTTAGCATGTTAATATATTACAATGAGCACGTAATGAGGCTCAAGGTCTACTGGAAGTCAAATCGCCCATCATCTTAAGCCTAGTTGGTTCTAAGCAGTTCTTGTTTTTTCTGTTAGCAGCTTCTTCCTGAAACTTAGATAAGAGTAATTCATTTCTTTTTGAGGGAGGAGCAGGGGTATGATTCTGGGGCAGCACTGAACAAGCACTGAAACCATTTTATAATTTACAATGAAAGGAACTTTTGCTTGCATCTGCAAAATTGGATGGATGCTTGTATAGACTGAACTTTAACCATCTTATTTCAGAATGGAAATAAATTTCAATTATTTGTATAATTTTATCAGAAATGTAAAACAAACAAAACCTAATTTTACTTTTCCCATACCTATTTTTAATTCCTCTGACAGAGACCAACAAACTATCTAAATAATGTTCTGCTGTTAACATTTTTTAATATGCCAAATCAGTTTAATTAGTTTCTATAAATAATCTATGCAAAATACTTCCCAGAACAGAATGCACTTTTCCTTCTGTGTATGTCACATTTTAATACTTAAAAGCATTAGAACAGATGTTAGGTGCCTGCTAAACTTGTTTTCAGTTTTCTTTTATTTATATGTTAATGAGAACTTAATTACTTCATGAATACTTAAACAACCTGAGGGTGCCTGATATCATTAACTTGAACATGACAAGCACCTCAAGTGACCACATGGGAAGACAAAAATTGCTTTTAGTTTACTTGAAGACAGAAAGATGAATTCATTTCACCTCCTGCTATGTTATATCTGACACACAAAACTGGAAAAGCATAGATTCAATCTTGCTTCAATACGACTGAAAAGATTTCAGCAAAGCACTCATAAGCATAAGTTCTTCCTATTTGGTTTTGCTTAAAGGTCTTTTAATAACTACTCTAGCTCTACTCCATTTTAAAATCATTTTTCACTTGAAAGTGTTCTGTTAAAGAAAGTCACTCTATTTTATGTATTATTTCGATGGCAATCTTAGTGGAACTGTGAACATTTTAAGCATTATTTATGGCACTGAAATATATTCTCCATTTAAGCTAAATCAAAAAGGTTTATTTGACTGAACTCTAGAAAATCTTGTAATACAGATAATATTTGTGAATTTTTGCTTATTATTTTTAGTAACAAAAATAGTAAGTTAAGAATAATTGTGCTAATAGCATTTATAATTAAATTTGATATATTTAAATAATGATTAAATAATTCCACATAGACGTTATCTACTTATTTTAAAATATACAAATTTTATGACAAAAACTATAAACAATAAATGTTTTTCCTTAGAAAATGAAAAAAATTAATCAACTCATATATATACTATTATCAACTATATAATATCTGAAATGCATGGAGAACTGTGAAGGGATATAAGAAGACTGCATTAAGAAAAAGAAAACACAGTACCCAAAGATAGAAGAAAATAGTGGAATATTGAAAAGACAACGGCTGTTTTCTACAGCTATTGCCTTAATGTGATTAAATTTGCTAGTTGACCCCAAATCCCATGTATGTTTGAGTATTTATCAGATTTAATATTTTCCTATATTTGAAGACATTTTATGAATTCTTATTTATATCTTCTTTTTCTCCCATTTCTTATGAACAAAGATTATAACTTGTATAACAAGATCATTTCCCTCAAAAGTGCTTGAATATAATTTTCTAAAATATTTTCACAGAATATGTAACACTAAAACAAAACAAAACACTTTAAACCTAAGCTAGAATAAAAACAAAAATAAAAGCAGCTAGCCAATTCCACAACAAAAAGAATTAAACAGTTCCTATAAGAGTGGAATGCATTAGAGCTTTTAATAGACTAATATAAATAATGAATCCTTATGAAGTGTCTGGTTCAGAGCTTTGCTCTGATGATAGGGTGGGTTGAGTGCTGGAGCCTTTCAGTCCTGGGATGGTTCTATGCAGCTGCTTATGGTCAGGACTACATGTTTTCTTCAGCTGAAGTCCCTGTGGTGTACAAATTGTGCCATACTCAGCATATGCTGTAATGTGGCAATGCTGTGGTTCCTGGGCTTCAGTCTGTAACATTTTTCAAACCTATCTGATCAGAATCCCTTTTGAGATTAATGTGTCAAAAAATAGCTTAGAAATATAGTTGAGAATTATTTATTTTATAACATTTCTTTATGTGTGCAAAGGTAAAAGTTTTTACACTTCAATTTACATGTATATATACATATCTTCATAACAGAATAGTGTAATATTTATAATATTTATATAGCACAAATATATATCATTATATATATATACATATATAGTAATATATACAAATTAAATTGTGCAAGAATGATTTAAGACACAATAATACCTTTTGTGGATTAAAATCAAGTCAAGTGTTATTAGCATAAGCCTTTATTCAACAATAACCCACATGAGAAGGCTCTTAAAGAGCACTCTAACTTGGTAAAGGGGAGGGAAATGATTTATAAGGTGTTATTTGGAAGGAGGGGTCATGCAAATTTCACAGAGATGAATAAACTGTTCTTGCTGATTACCAGCTATTGTTTGGGTAATTTGAATTTCATCAAGAGGAGTAGAGAGGAACAAGTGGAAATGGCAAGGACATGCCATGGCCACAGAGGAAAAGTCCATTTTCTGTGTCTCTTACAACATAGGGAGATTATTCTACTGACCATTTTGAGAGAGGAGTCAAAAGATATCAATTAGTAATGCAATGTGCATAGTTTTATATTTTGCCAAAAGTATTCAGCTTCACTTAAGGCTCATTGGATTTTCCAGAAATAAATTTGTTCTTGAGCTTCTTTTTGAAAACATTATGGTTTATCATTTATCTAAATCACAGGTTTTACAAATTAAATGACCACAAACTAATAACTGTATTGACAAGATTTACATACTGGTAAGAAATATAGTTGAGTTTAGAAAGAGCAGTGAAAACAGATAAAAATATATTTCCCAGGGACTAAACACAAGGGGGGGGGCATTTTTTGTCCAGTGTTTGCTTTTGTTAAGTATAACTTTACTCATTTTTGAAATTATTAATTTTTTAAAGAGTGAGTAAATGTACCTTGCATCATATTAATTACCAAAGAAAAATTTATTATGGACACTTGTTGAAACAAAGAACTCTATTAAACTGTATTTAAGACTACTGCAATAGAGGTAACAGATGGAACTCATTTCCTTTGAAGCAAAAGGCAGCAGAGTTTTTCAGTGCTGGGGTGAGCTAGTGAAAAAGTACTGGAGGATTTTATAGAGATGGCTGGTGAATGATTAGTCCATCAGAGTTTGATAATTGGTGCTTATTAAAGTTCGACTCCTAAGCTCCCACAGAGGCTGGAAAATAGGGATGATATCTTCTTTGATAACATTTCAAAAGGATGACTCCCAGGTACTTGAGAAAAACGTGTCTGGCTTGTATAAGATTTACATCTCAAAGAAGAAAAGAAAGAATTCACAGTTACAAGATTTTAAGTAAAGGAAGATCAGTGGCCTATAGTCAGGAAGAAACCTGTCTAAGGTTTAGTAAAGCTTAAGGGATATTAAAACTGTCTTGGGGTCTTCCCTGGTGGCACAGTGGTTGAGAGTCTGCCTGCCGATGCATGGGACATGGGTTCGTGCCCCGGTCTGGGAAGATCCCACATTCAGTGGAGTGGCTGGGCCAGTGAGCCACGGCCGCTGAGCCTGCATGTTCGGAGCCTGTGCTCCACAAAGAGAGAGGCCACAACAGTGGGAGGCCCGTGTACCGCAAAAACAAAAAAAAAAAAAAAAAGAAAAAACTGTCTTGGTCAGTATCAATCCATTATTGAGTATCATCACATATATTGGTTGAAATTAACTAGCAAGAAATAACAAAATGGAAAGAAACAATACTTGCTTATTTTTTGAGCAAATCTCACAACTTTTTAAATAGAAATCTTTACTTTGTGAAAATACTATAGACATTTAGAAACTGGTACAATGCAAATAATTAGATAAGTAGCAAAATTAAAAGATTCAAGTAGTGGAAAATACATATTTAAGGTAAAGGAATTTTCTTCCAAGCATCACAGTAATAGGAGCCTATTTCTAATTTAAATGGGAAAAAATAAAATGTCTTATGCCTTAGCTGCAAATCCCATCAACTTCCCTTTAATAAAATTAAATGGCAGTAAGTCATCTATGAATAAGTAACATGCTCTCACTGTAGAATGTAAGTACTTAAACATAATTTCCTGATTATCTATAAATGTCATTCTTAAATAATTGCTTTGTATGCAGGTCATATAGAGTTTGTATGCCTTTGACAATGAAGAACTATCAATACAATAGATAGCAAATTATTTGGGAATTGCAATTTGTTATAGCTTTTTAAAAAATGCTTAGTCAGTTCAGACTGCTATAACAGAATACCATACCCTTGGTGGCTTATGAACAATACATATTTATTTCTCACAGTCTGGAGGCTGGGAAGTCCAAGATCAAGGCTCCAACAGATTCAGTGTTTGGTGAGTTCATAACCAGCCATCTTTTCATCTTCTCACTGTGTCTTCATGTGGCTGAAAGTGCAAGAGAGCTGTCTGGGGTCTCTCTTATAAGGTCAGTAGTCTCATTCATGAAGACTCAACCTGCATGACTTAATCACCCCAAAGACCCCACCTCCAAATACCATCACATTGGGGATTAAGTTTCAAAATATGAAATTTGGGGGGACACATTCAATGTAAAACTTTCCACCTCTGTCTTCTCTCAAATTCATGTGTCTTACAGAATACAAAATATATGCATTTCATCCAAATAGCCCCCAAATTCTTAACTTGTTCCAACATCAACTTTCCAACCTGAGTCCAAATTCTCATCTTAATATTTAAACTATAAGTCGATGATATTATACATTGTTACATTATTTCCTTTTTCAAATGTGACTTCAGTGTGTGTCATATTACCTTGTAACAACCTTAATGGAAAGAAAACGTTTGTTAGAAGAGATTGCAAACAATATCATCAAACTTCTTTCTTTTATAGTTCTTCGTCTCTTTTTTGCAAATAAAGAAAAGTCAGTAACCCATGTATAGATTAAAAATAAATAAATTAAATTAAATTAAGAAGAAAAGAATGTTAAGAAATATTTTCAAATCATGAATACATAATAAACCTCTTTTGTTTTGTTAAAAATAATAATAACCATGTGGCTAATTACTTAAATTTTTGAGCTACAAGAGTCTTCCAGAAAGTGATAAATTGACAAATCTAATAAGACATATAGAAAAATATTATCAATGCTGATATTACAAATTTAAATTTTGGTGAAGACTATAAAATTCAATGATGTGACTCCATGTAACTAAGCAAAGTCATTAATAAAATTCTATAAAGACATTTTCGTATTACCAGCCCACTCTATGCTATCAAAATAATTACAGTTGGAAGATACTGAGGAAGGAATTGAATGCACTGATTGTTCAGAAAACTTCACTGATTGTTCAAAAAAAAAAAGAAAAACATAAGTTTTCTATATTAGTTGTAGATGCTTATGCATCTAAAAGACATATTTTAAGATTGGATTACTGATAGTAAACATTAAGGTTTTGTTAACATAAAAATATAATACTTTATGTTTTGATAATGAGTGACAATGAAGCCTTACACTGGGATCATAATAACTGAGTGACAATGTAAATAATCTCAATGCCTAAATATTGCTGGGGAAATAATCAGTCTATAATTCTGTTAAGGATCTACTCAAGTCAAAGTTGAACATTGGCCTTTGAGAAACAACATCTTATTTCTCCAGAAAATGTCAGTTTTGTTTGGCATTAATTTGTAAATTTCTGAACACACTGACTTTCCTTCACAATTTCATAGTCCTTCAGCTGGATCTCTTGACCATGTCTGATACTCTGTAACTCAACACTGTCTCATTATGATACATTATTCCATGCCTATCGCTGAGATAAGCAAATTATCAACTCAAAATGCAAATTATACAGGTCTTTGCTCTTTGAAATCCAAAGGAGAAAATAAGTCAGATAATGAATAACTCACTAATTTCCTAACATTTTATTTCATTTTTAAAAATCTTTTTGGTTTTTTAAGTGTACTTTAGTCACTTAGAGAAGATGTAAATATGTGTTAATCTCTCCAGTGGCTACTTGAAAACAATGGGATTATAAAAACAGGTCAGCTGCTTTATTTTAGGTTACAAATGGAGTGAGGTCCTGTTAATGTACAGTTCATGGATTCTGAGAAAGTCAATCACACTTACATAGTGTCTAGGCTTTCAATATATTGTCTTATTGTTCTTTTGCTAAAGAACTAAAGCAAACAGAATTGTCATCATCCTACCTATTTTTCCAAATTATTTATTTATCTCACAGTATATTTTAAAGACATTTGTATTAGTCAGGGTTTTACAACAAAACAGAACCAATAGTAGGTGGACATATACGGAAAGAGATTTATCATAAATAATTAGCTCATATGATTATGGAGGTTAGCACTCCAAATTCTTCAGTGTGAAGCAGGAGGCTTGAGACTCACAAGAGTCAATGGTGCAGTTTCTGTCCTAAATTCAGCTGGCCAAATAAAGTCTGAAGGGAGTCTGTTGGAGAATTCCTCCTTGCTTTAAGATGCTATTTTTTGCTGTTGTTCTATTAAGAACTTCAACTAATTGGACAAAGCCCACATGCGTTATGGAGAACAATCTACCTACTCCAAGTTCACAAATTTAAATGTTAATCATGGAATGAGAGGGAGACATGATGGTAGAATAGAAGGACTTGAGTTCAAATCTTCTCAAGAAAACACCAAAATTACAACTAACTGCTCAACAACCATCAACAAAGAGACCTGGAACCTACCAAAAAAGTTCTTCTACATCCAAAGACAAAGAAGAAAACACAATGAGATGGTAGAATGGACACATTTGTGAAACAGTTAAATCCCCTACCTGCCAGGTAGGCAACTCACAAACAGGAAAATAATTATATCACACAGGAAATAATACTTCCCACAGGAGTAAAAGTCATTTGCCCCATGTCAGGCTCCAAAGTCTGGGGGCTTGGCATTGGGAGGATGAACCCCCATAGCATTTGGCAGTGAAGGACATGGAGCTTGATCACAGGAACTCCACAGGACTGGGGGAAACAGAAACTCCACTCTTGGAAGGCACACAGAAGATCTCATGCACACCACAACACAGGGGAAGAGCAGTGAATTCATAGGAGCTTAGGCCAGACATACCTGCTGGTCTTGGAGGGTCTCCTGGGGAGGCTGGGGGCAGCTGTGGCTCACTGTGTGAACAAGGACACTGGTGGCATAGGTACTGGGGAATATTCATTGATGTGAGCTCTCCTGGAGGCTGCCATTTTGACACCAAGACCTGACCCCACCCAACAGCCTGTAGGGTCAAGTGCTGGGATGCCTCAGGCCAAATAACCAACAGAGCTGGGAACACCGTCCCACCCATCAGCAGAGAGGCTACTTAAAGTCTTCCTGATCCCACAGCCACCACTAAACACACCCCTTGACATGGCCCTGCCCACCAGAGGGACAAGACCCAGATCCACCCACCAGTCCCTCCCACCAGAAAGCCTGCACAGGCCTCTTAGACCAGCCTCACACACTAGGAGGCAGACAACATAAGCAAGAGGAACTACAATCCTGCAGCCTGTGGGACAACAAACACAGAACGTTAGACAAAATGAGACAGTAGAGGAATATGTTCCAGATGGTGGAACAAGAAAAAACCCTAGAAGAACAACTAAGTGAAGTGGAGATAGTCAACCTACCCAAGAAGTGTTCAGGGTAATAATAGTAAAGATGATCCAAGATCTCAGAAATAGAATGGAGGCACAGGCCAAGAAGATACAAGCAACATTTAACAAAGAGCTAGAAGATATAAAGAATGAACACACAGAGATGAACCATACGATAACTGAAATGAAAAAAAACAAATAACTAGAAGGAATAAATAGCAGAATAAATGAGGCAGAAGAATGAATAAGTGAGTTGGAAGACAGAATGGTGGAAATCAATGCCACAGAACAGAATAAAGAAAAAAAGAATAAAAAGAAGTTAGACAGTTTAAGAGACCCCTGGGACAACATTATAAGCACCAATATTTTCATTATAGGGTTCCCAGAATGAGAAGAGAGAGAAAGGACCAGAGAAAATATTTGAAGAGATAATAGCTGAAAACTTCCCTAATGTGGCAAAGGAAATAATCATCCAAGTCTAGGAAGTGCAGAGTCCCATAAAGGATAAATCCATGGAGTAACACTCTGAGATGCACATGAATCAAATTGACAAAAATTAAATACAAAGAGAAAATATTAAAAGCAACAAAGGAATAGCGATGAATAACATACAAGGGAATTCCCATAAGGTTATCAGCTGATTTTTCAGCAGAAACTCTGCAGGCCAGAAGGGAGTAGCACAATATATTTAAAGTGATGAAAAGGAAAAACCTACAACCAAGAACATTCTAACCAGCAAGGATCTCATTCAGATTTGACGGAGAAGTCAAAAACTTTACAGACAAGAAAAACCTAAGAGAATTCAGCACTACCAAACCAGCTTTACAAAAAATGCTAAAGGAACTTCTCTAAGCAGAAAAGTAAAGGTCACAAATATAAGCAAGAAAATTATGAATGGGAAAGCTCACCCATAAAGGCAAACATATGGTAAATGTAGGAAACCATACACACACACATATGATATCAAAACAAGCAATTGTGAGAAGAGGAAAGTACAAATGCAGGATATTGGAAATGAATTTGAAATTAAGAGACCAGCAACTTAAAAAATTATATATATACAGACTACTATATCAAAATCTCATGGTAACTTTAAACCAAAAATCTACAATAGATATACACACAAAAAAGAAAAAGCAATCCAAACACAACACAACAGATAGTTATTAAATCATAAGAGAACAGAACAAAAGAGGAAAGGAAGAATAAAGACCTACAAAAGCCCCCAAAACAATTAACAAAATGGCAATAAGAACATACGGACTTGTAGTTATCTTAAATGTAAATGGATTAAATACTCCTAAAAGACATAGATTGGCTGACTAAATACAAAATCACGAGTAGTGTATATGCTGTCTACAAGAGACCCACTTCAGATCTAGGGACACAGATTGAAAATGAGGGGATGGGAAAAGGTATTTAATGCGAATGGAAATCAAAAGAAAGCTGGAGTTAGCAATACTCATATCAGACAAAATAGACTTTAAAATAATGTTAGAAGAGACAAAGAAGGGCAGTACATAATGACCAAGGGATCAATCCAAGAAGATATAACAACTGTAAATATATACACACCCAACATAGAAGTACCTCAATATATAAGGCAAGTGTTAACATCCATAAAAGGAGAAATCAACAGTAACACAATAATAGTAGGGGTGTTTAACACCCTACTTACATCTTGATATTTCTTTATGGCTTTTATTTTAAAGTCTACTTTGTCTTATATGAATATTGGTATCCCTGCTTTCTCATCATTTTCATTTGCATTAAGTATATTTTGCCATCCACTCAATTTTAATTCTATGTGTGTCCTTTGCCCTAAAGTGGGTCTCTTGTAGGCCACCAATTTTAGGCATGTAGACTCTTGTTTTTTTATCCACTCTGCTTCTCCATGTCTTTTGCTTGGAGCATTTAGTCCATTGACATTTAAGGTAATTATTGATAAGTATTTATTGCCATTTAAACCTTACATACTAGTTGATTCTCTGTTTCTTCTTTGTTTCTTTCTTTTTATTTTTGTAGTTTGATGATTTACTTTTATGTTATGCTTGTGTTAATCTTCTTTTTGGTTTTTGTGAATCTATTGTATTTTTTTGACTTGTGGTTGCCATGTTTTTCAAGTGTGTTATCTCCTTTCTATGCCTACTTGTTTTAGACTGGTAGTCATATGGGCTTAAGCACATTCTAAAAAAGGAATCTACATTTTCTTACCCTCGTCCCCCACATTTTATGATTTTGATGTTCTCTTTTACATCTTTTTGTTTATGAAGTTATAAACGTAAAGATGTATTTATTATTGCTGTCCATTGTAGTTATCATCCCTTTCACACACAATTTTTTTTGGGGGGTGTTCATTGTAGTTAGCATTGCTTTAACAAAAATATTTTTTTTCTTCTTGTTTAAAATAAATTTATTGATTAATTTTTGGCTGCATTGAGTCTGTGTTGCTGCACATTGGCTTTCCCTAGTTGCAGCAAGTGGGGGTTACTTTTCATTGCAGTGCCCGGGCTTCTCATTGCGGTGACTTCTCTTGTTGTGGAGCACAGGCTATAGGTGCACAGGCTTCAGTAGTTGTGACTCATGGGCTCAGTAATTGTGGTGTGCTGGCTTAGTTGCTCCACAGCATGTGGGATCTTCTCAGACAAGGGATCAAACCCATGTCCCCTGCAGTGGCAGGGATTCTTAACCACTGCGCCACCAGGGAAGTCCCTGAATTTTTTTTTTTTTAATCTGTATACTGGCTTACTTAAGGGATTTAATTTCCAATTGTGATTTTCTCTTTACTATAGCTTCTTGCATCTTTTCTATTTGGAGAAGAATTTTCAATATTTCTTTTAGGATAGGTTTAGTATTGCTGTATTCTTTTAGTTTTTGCTTGTCTGAGAAATTCTTTAACTCTCTATTCCAAATGATAATCTTGCTAAGTATTCTAGGTTGAAGATTCTTTCCTTTCAGGACTTTGAATATATTTCACCACTCTCTTCTCTCCTTCAATGTTTCTGTAGAGAAATCAGCTGATAGCCTTATGGGGGGGGGGATTCACTTGTAATTAACTCTTTGTATCTCTCTGCTGACTGTAGAATCTGCTCTTTAAGTTTTGCCAGTTTAATTATAATATACCCTGCCATTTTAATTATAATATGTAGGTCTGTTTAGGTTCATCTTGTTTGGGACCCTCTGTGCTTCCTGTACCTGGATATTTGTTTCCTTCTTTAGGCTTGGGAAGTTTTCAGCCATAATTTCTCAAATACATTTTTGACACATCTTTCTTCTCCTTCTGGAATTCCTATTATGTGTATATTGGCACACTTTATATTATCCCATAGCTTTCTTTTGTTTTTTCATTTTGATTTCTGTCTGCTGTTTTGATTGGGTGATTTTTATTATTCTGTCTTCCAGATTACTTATTTGTTCCTCTGCATTATTCATTCTGTTCTTCATTGCCTTTAGCTCAGCTTTTGTCTTTGCAAATGAATTTTCCAATTTTTTTCTTGGCTCCTCCTACTAGTTTCTAGTTCTTTTTTTACAATAATCTGCATTTCTGTTGATAGCCTTTCTTAATTCCTTCAGTATTTTCATTATCTCCTTTTTGAACTTGGTATCTATTAGACTGAAGAGGTCTGTTTCATTGTTCTTTCGGGGGAATTTCCTTGGTCTTTTAACTGTAAGGTTTCCTCTGCTCTTCATTTTACTTGTATTCTCTTATTCTGTAAGTTTAGGAAAAATGATTAGTACTGTGGTTTGGAAGGTTATTTTTATGTGTGAGCATCATTGTATAGCTCATGTGGGTTTAATAATTTTGGTGCAAGGGCCATTTTTAGTATGGATACCTGTGCCTCCTTCCTCAGCATGTGCTGGTTGTTATCCCCCTGATACGGGGCATGCAGATGCAGTGGCTGGTGCCCACTCCCGGAACATGTGGCAATGGTAGCAGTGGCTGCTTGTGCTGGTGCCTTGAGCCTGTGGAAGGAGTGCCTTGTTGGCTGAGATTGCATTCATACAGAGAAAGAGGTGATATAAGCAATATCTTCCCTGGCTTTGTGTAATTTCCTCACATACAGGGATTAATCAGTGCTCAGAGATGGGAGATTTTCTGCAGCCCTCCAGAGTTCTCTCTCTGACCCTGCTCTGCAAAGTCTAGCTACTGTGGTGTTACTATCTTCTCTCTTCCATCCACCTAGAAAATATATTAAGGCTGTAAATTAAGGTCATTGTTGTGTTCATCTCATTTGTTTTCTGTCTCTCAGGAACTGCTGTTTTGTATTGTCTGTCTCATATCTTGAAGATCATTTTAATATTTCCCTTTTTCTTTCTTTCCTTCTTTCTTTCTTTCTTTCTTTCTTTCTTTCTTTCTTTCTTTCTTTCTTCCTTCTTTCTTTTTTTTTTCCTTTGGTCATTCCAGGAGGAGGATAAATCTACTATCTTTGACACCACTTTGCAAAAATCTCCTGGTTATTTTATTTTTGAGTTCTATAATTTCAATGTGTTTTTTCCCATGATTTCCAGTTCTCAGCCAAAATTCTCAATTTTTCTTTTACCTGTTTGATCATTGGCAGCATAATTTGAAGTGTTTGGTTACTTAATTTGATACTTTGATTCTTTGTGAGTCTCCTTTTATTGCTTTTTCTTTTTATTACCTGTTGTTCTTGACTCATATTTTGTTGTCTCCTTGTATGCATGGTTATTTATAATTGCATGCAAGATATTTTATTTATGGAATCATTTTTAGAAAAATTTTTTGGGACTAAGGTCGTTTTATCTTTCTGCAGAGAAAAATTATAACTACTTTTGGCACACATCTTCTTTTACAAAAATCATTGTCATTTTCTAGGAATGAGACATTTCCACACATGGCAGAATACTGATAGTTGAGTGAGCTGCCAATCTCTTTCCAAACATTGACAGATAAAAAATGTAATTTGCTTTAAGTATGTAATGGTACAATCTCTGAACCAGTCCCTGTGATTTAGCAAATATTTTGCTCTAATTGACCAAGATTGAATCACATACCTGAGCTTGGTTTCAAAGAACATTCATCCAATATTTGACTAAGAATAAGGAAGTGAGTTACCATGAGGAAGATTGTGCTACATCAGGAAAGTATAAATAAAAACTATATGTGAAAACATAGGATGGTGACTAATATATATGATTTTTGTGATCCATGTATTAATAGATTCATGATCAATTTTTTGGCTTCTTGTCTAACAAGTTTTCTTACCATTCTCTGATTTGCACCTCATGCCTTTTCCATAACACTAAATTTACCTTTCCCCTCAAAAACTATATTTCATATCCACTTGACTGTATATATTTTCTCCCCTCTTCCTCAGATATTCTTCTGCTTTTTCTGTTTGAAAGGCCCATACTTGTCCTTTTAAACCTCTTTTCAAATATGACCTTCCTTGTGGTGTCTCATTTCACTTCATAAGAGGACTCAAGAACATGTTTCTAATTTTGTTGCTTGCCTCTATTCCTACTCAATATTATTGCTTTGACTCCATGTTGTCTTATATTTTTCCATAAATTTAGGAGTGCCAAGAGCATTTTTATTTCTAAATAAATGTTTTTTTTAATAAACAAATGTGACTGTCCTGGCTGAAGGATTGTGGAAACACTTGACTTAAATGGTGTCAAAATATAAACTAAAACATATTTTAAAATTATATCTGCAATAAAAATCATCGTTAAAAGCATAAAACTTGAAGAAAGAAAATAATTGACAACACAGGAGGTGCAAATGGATATTTTTCAACTCACTCATGTAGACAGAAAGGCAAAGCTTATTTTGAGGAAGAGAAAAATAAGAAGTGAATATGGAAACTGATATTAGGATGTAAAATTTTGCAGCTCCAAAGAGAAAGAATGAGAAATTCAGACCATAACTCCTGATTTCCTAGTAAGTTCTGGCTGTTTTTCTTCCCTTAGGTACTGTAAGATACCTTGTTTAATTATAGTAAACCTTATTTTTGTTCAAATATATTGATTGACTTTGAATTACTTGAAACCAAAAGAACATTAACTTAGACTGTATAAGGTGTGCTCCTTTCCATTCAAACAATGAATTACATCTTGGTTTGGAAGCAGTCTTAATGTTATTCTGGTAAAATTCAAACCAGCTGTATTTTATGGATAATTTTCTCATTTGCAGTCTTATTACTCTGAACAGTGTTCTCAGAGTGAGTTGCACAAATCAATTGAATGAGGACCACATTATAGGATGGAATTACAAAATGCAAGTCCTTTGTCTGGCCAGAGAGTTACTAGATCAAAACTATTGATGGTGGGATAAAGACTGTGCTTCTAACAAGTGCCACAGGTAATTATTGTACATTTTCAATATAAGTAAGCCTATGGACATTATATAAGTCTTAATTTAGGAGGTTCACTTCAAATCTGCATGTATTCTTTTCTTTTATTTCCTTTAAAGGACAAATGGCTATGCTTCTTAAACTTTTTTTCCTAGTAGCACGCGTCTTAGAAAGTAATAGCACCACTGTTATAATACCATTGACATAGATATATATTTCTGAGAGAGGAAATATATGTGTCTTTCTCAAAACTACCCTTATATTTAGTATAAATTTTAAGCAAATACCTTACTCTCTGTTTTACTGCAGAGGTTTTATACTTATGTCCTTAATATTCAGAATGAGTTCCTTAGGACTATTTATTTAGGTATGCTTCTCTGTTCAGCTGATTTACCATTTGCATCAGAGTCACGTGGAGTGCTTCATAAGAATGCATGTTTTGTTGAGTCTCATGAATAAAAACCTTTTGGGATGATTCCCTGAAGTTTTGAAAAAGTAACATACATAGTTTATACTTATACAAAATAGAGTTTGAGAATCTCTAATCTGAAGCATACGACTATAAAATACTTTACTACTTTAAAAGTTCACGTATTAACATTTCCAAATTTCAATTCCTTATACATATTATTTTTACATTTTTATGGGAGTATAATTGCTTTACAGTGGTGTGTTAGTTTATGCTTTATAACAAAGAGAATCAGTTATACATATACATATGTTCCCATATCTCTTCCCTCTTGCATCTCCCTCTCTCCCACCCTACCTATGCCACCACTCTAGGTGGTCACAAAGCACCGAGCTGATATCCCTGTGCTATGCAGCTGCTTCCCACTAGCTGTCTATTTTATGTTGGTACTGTATATATGTCCATGCCACTCTCTAACTTTATCAAAGCTTACCTTCCCCCCTCCCCATATCCTTAAGCCCATTCTCTAGTAGGTCTGTGTCTTTATTCCTGTCTTACCGCTAGGTTCTTCATGACATATTTTTTCTTAAATTGCATATATAGGTGTTAGCATATGGTATTTGTATTTCTCTTTCTGACTTACTTCACTCTGTATGACAGACCCTAGGTCCATCCACCTCATTGCAAATAGCTCAATTTCGTTCATTTTTATGGCTGACTAATATTCCATTGTATATATGTGTCATATCTTCTTTATCTATTCATCCGATGATGGACACTTAGGTTGTTTCCATCTCCTGGCTATTGTAAATAGAGCTGCAATGAACATTTTGGTACATGACGTTTTTTGAATTATGGTTTTCTCAAGGTATATGCCCAGTAGTGGGATTACTGAGTCATATGGTAGTTCTATTTGTAGTTTTTTAGGAACCTCCATTCTGTTCTCCATAGTGGCTGTACCAATTCACATTCCCACCAGCAGTGCAAGAGTGTTCCCTTTTCTCCACACCCTCTCCAGCATTTATTGTTTCTAGATTTTTTGATAATGGCCATTCTGACTGGTGTGAGACGATATCTCATTGTAGGTTTGATTTGCATTTCTCTATTGATGAATGATGTTGAGCATTCTTTCATGTGTTTGTTGGCAGTCTGTATATCTTCTTTGGAAAAATGTCTACTTAGGTCTTCTGCCCATTTTTGGATTGGGTTGCTTGTTTTTTATTATTGAGCTACATGAGCGGCTTATAAATTTTGGAGATTAATCCTTTGTCAGTTGGTACATTTGCAAATATTTTCTCCCCTTCTGAGGGTGGTCATTTGGTCTTGTTTATGGTTTCCTTTGCTGTGCAAAAGATTTGAAGTTTCATTAGGTCCCATTTGTTTATTTTTGTTTTTATTTCCATTTCTCTAGGAGGTGGGTCAGAAAGGATCTTGCTGTGATTTATGTCATAGAGTGTTCTGCCTATGTTTTCCTCTAAGAGTTTGATAGCTTCTGGCCTTATATTTAGGTCTTTAATACATTTTGAGCTTATTTTTGTGTATGGTGTTAGGGAGTGATCTAATCTCATACTTTTACATGTACCTGTCCAGTTTTCTCAGCACCACTTATTGAGGAGGCTGTCCTTTCTCCACTGTACATTCCTGCCCCCTTTATTAAAGATTAGGTGACAATATGTGCGTGGGTTTATCTCTGGGCTCTCTATCCTGTCCATTGATCTATATTTCTGTTTTTGTGACAGTACCATATTGTCTTGATTACTGTAGCTTTGTAGTATAGTCTGAAGTCAGGGAGCCTGATTCCTCCAGCTCCGTTTTTTGTTCTCAAGATTGCTTTGTCTACTCAGGGTCTTTTGTGTTTCTATACAAATTGTGAAATTTTTTGTTCTAGTTCTGTAAAAAATGCCAGTGGTAGTTTGATAGGGATTGCATTGAATCTGTAGATTGCTTTGGGTAGTAGAGTCATTTTCACAATGTTGATTTTTCCAATCCAAGAACATGGTATATCTCTCCATCTATTTGCATCATCTTTAATTTCTTTCATCAGTGTCTTATAATTTTCTGCATACAGGTCTTTTGTCTACTTAGGTGGGTTTATCCCTAGATATTTTATTCTTTTTGTTGCAATGGTAAATGGCAGTGTTTTCTGGATTTCACTTTCAGATTTTTCATCATTAGTGTATAGGAATGCCAGAGATTTCTGTGCATTAATTTTGTATCCTGCTACTTTAACAAATTCATTGATTACTTCTAGGAGTTTTCTGGTAGCATCTTTAGGATGCTCTATGTATAGTATCATGTCATCTGCAAACAGTGACAGCTTTACTTCTGCTTTTTTGATTTGGATTCCATTTATTTCCTTTTCTTCTGTGATTGCTCTGGCTGAAACTTCCAAAACTATGTTGAATAAGAGTGGTGAGAGTGGGCAACCTTGTCTTGTTCCTGATCTTAGTGATAATGCTTTCAGTTTTTTACATTGAGGACGATATTGGCTGTGGATTTGTCATATATGGCCTTTATTATGTTGAGGAAAGTTCCCTCTATGCCTACTTTCTGCAGGGTTTTTATCATAATTGGGTGTTGAATTTTGTTGAAAGCTTTCTCTGCATCTATTGAGATGACCGTATGGTTTTCCTCCTTCAATTTGTTAATATGGTGTATCACATTGACTAATTTGCATATATTGAAGATTCCTTGTATCCCTGGAATAAACCTCACTTGATCATGGTGTATGATCCTGTTAATGTGCTGTTGGATTCCGTTTGCTAGTATTTTGTTGAGGATTTTTGCATCTATGTTCATCAGTGATATTTGCCTGTACTTTACTTTCTTTGTGACATCCTTGTCTGGTTTTGGTGTCAGGGTGATGGTGGTCTCATAGAATGAGTTTGGGAGTGATCCTCCATCTGCTATATTTTGGAAGAGTTTGTGAAGGATAGGTGTTAGCTCTTCTCTAAATGTTTGATAGAATTCGCCTGTGAAGCCATCAGGTCCTGAGATTTTGTTTTTTCGAAGATTTTTAATCACATTTTCAATTTCAGTGCTTGAGATTGGTCTGTTCATATTTTCTATTTCTTCCTGATTCAGTTTTCGAAGGTTGTGCATTAGTAAGAATTTGTCCATTTCTTCCAGGTTGTCCATTTTATTGGCATAGATTTGCTTGTAGTAATCTCTCATGATCTTATGTATTTCTGCAGTGTCAGTTGTTACTTCTCCTTTTTCTTTTTTAATTCTATTGATTTGAATGTTCTCCCATTTTTCCTTGATGAGTATGACTAATGGTTTATCAATTTTGTTTGTCTTCATAAAGAACCAGCTTTTAGTTTTATTCACCTTTGCTATCGTTTCCCTCATTTATTTTTCATTTATTTCTGATCTGATTTTTATGATTTATTTCCTTCGGCTAACTTTGGGTTTTTTTGTTCTTCTTTCTCTGATTGTTTTAGTTGCAAGTTTAGGTTGTTTATTCGAGATGTTTACTGTTTCTTAAGGTAGGATTGTCTTGCTCTTAGAACTGCTTTTGCTGCATCCCATCAGTTTTGGGTCGTCGTATCTCCATTGTCATTTGTTTCTAGGTATTTTTTTATTTCCTCTTTGATTTCTTCAGTGATCACTTCATTATTAAGTAGTATACTGTTTAGCCTCCCTGTGTTTGTAGTTTTTACATATCTTTTCATGTAACTGATATCTAGTCTCATAGCGTTGTGGTCAGAAAAGATACTTGATACAGTTTCAATTTTCTTAAATTTACCAAGACTTGATTTGTGACCCAAGATATGATCTATCCTGGAGAATGTTCTATGAGCACTTGAGGAAAATGTGCATTCTGTTGTTTTTGGATGGAATGTCCTGTAAGTATCAATTAAGTTCATCTTGTTTAATGTATCATTTAAAGCTTGTGTTTCCTTATTTAATTTCATTTTGGATGATCTGTCCATCGGTGGAAATGGGGTGTTAAAGTCCCCTACTATGAATGTGTTACTGTCGATTTCTCCTTTTATGGCTGTTAGAATTTGTCTTATGTATTGAGGTCCTCCTTTGTTGGGTGCATAAATATTTACAATTGTTATATCTTCTTGGATTGATCCCTTGATCATTATGTAGTGTCCTTCTTTTTCTCTTCTAATAGTCTTTATTTTAATGTCTCTTTTGTCTCATATGGGAATTGCTAATCCAGCTTTATTTTAGTTTCCATTTTTATGGAATATGTTTTTGCAACCACTCACTTTCAGTCTATATGTGTCTCTAGGTCTGAAGTGGATGTCTTGTAGACAGCATATATATGGGTCATGTTTTTGTATCCATTCAGCCAGTCTGTGTCTTTTGGTGGGAATATTTAATCCATTTACATTTAAGGTAATTATTGAAATGTATGTTCCTATTCTCATTTTCTTAACTGTTTTCAGATTGTTATTATAGGTCTTTTCCTTCTCTTGTGTTTCTTGCCTAGAGAAGATCCTTTAGCATTTATTGTAAAGCTTCTTTGGTGGTGCTGAACTCTCTCAGGTTTTGTTTTTGTAAATGTTTTAATTTCTCCAGCAAATCTGAATGAGATCCTTTCTGTGTAGAGTAATCTTGTTTGTGGGATTTACTCCTTCATCATTTTAAATATGTCCTGCCAGTCCGTTCTGGCTTGCAGAGCTTCTGCTGAAAGCTCAGCTCTTAACCTTAAGTGGATTCCCTTGTGTGTTACTGGTTGTTTTTCCCTTGTTGTTTTTAATACGTGTTCTTTGTATTTAATTTTTGACAGTTTGATTAATAATTGTCTTGGCATGTTTCTCCTTGGATTTGTCTTGTTTGGGACTCTCTGTGATTCCTGGACTTGATTAACTATTTCCTTTCCCATATTCGGGAAATTTTCAACTATAATCCCTTCAAATATTTTCTCAGTCCCTTTCTTTTTCTCTTCTTCTGGAGCCCCTATAATTGAATGTTGGTGCATTTAATGTTGTCCCAGAGGTTTCTGAGAGTGTCCTCACTTCTTTTTATTCTTATTTCTTTATTCTGCTCTACAGTAGTTATTTCCATTATTTTATCCTCCAGGTCACTTATCCGTTCCTCTGCCTCAGTTATTCTGCTATTGATCCCTTGTAGAGTATTTTTAATTTCATTTATTGTGTTGTTCATCATTGCTTGTTTCTTCTTTAGTTCTTCTATGTTCTTGTTAAATGTTTCTTGCTTTTTCTCTATTTTATTTCCAAGATTTTGGATCATCTTTACTATAATTATTCTGAATCTTTTTTCAGGTAGACTGCCTATTTCCTCTTCATTTGTTAGGTCTGGTGGGTTTTTATCTTGCTCCTTCATCTGCCATGTGGTTTTCTGTCTTTTTATTTTGCTTATCTTACTGTGTTTGGGGTTTCCTTTTTGCAGGTTGCATGTTTGTAGTTCCCATTGTTTTTGGTGTCTGTCCCCAGTGAGTAAAGCTGGGTCAGTGGGTTGTGTAGGCTTCCTGGTGGAGGGGACTAATGCCTGTGTTCTGGTAGTTGTGACTGCATCTTGTCTTTCTGGTGGGCAGTTCCATACCTGGTGGTGTGTTTTGGGGTGTCTGTGGACTTTTTATGATTTTAGGCAGCCTCTCTGCTAATGGGTGTTGTTGTGTTCCTGTCTTGCTAGTTGTTTGGCATAGTGTGTCCAGCACTGTAGCTTGCTGGTCATTGAGTGGAACTGGGTGTTGGTGTTGAGATGGAGATCTCTGGGAGATTTTCACCGTTTGATATTACGTGGAGCTGGGAGGTCTCTTGGGGACCAGTGTCCTGAAGTTGGCTCTCCCACCTCAGAGGCACAGCACTGACTCCTGGCTGCAGCACAAAGAGCCTTTCATCCACACAGCTCAGAATAAAAGGAAAAAATAGTAGAAATAAAGAAAGAAAGAGGATAAAAGCAAATAAAGTTAAGTAAGGTAAAAGAAAATAAAGTTATTAAAATCAAAGAAATATTCATTAAGAAAAATAATTTTTATAAAGTTAAAAAACAGAAACAAAAAAATGGACAGATAGAACCCTAGGACAAATGGTGAAAGCAAAGCTATACAGACAAAATCTCACATAGAAGCATACACATACACACTCACAAAAAGAGGAAAAGCAGGAAAAATAATAAACCTTGCTCTCAAAGTCCACCTCCTCAATTTGGGATGATTCATTATCTATTCAGGTATTCCACAGATGCAGGGTACATCAAGTTGATTGTGGAGATGTAATCTACTGCTCCTGAGGCTGCTGGGAGAGATTTCGTTTCTCTTCTTTGTTCGCACAGCTCCTGGTGTTCAGCTTTGGATTTGCCCCCGCCTCTGCGTGTAGTTCGCTGGAGGGTGTGTCTTCTTTCAGATGGGGCAGGGTTAAAGGAGTAACTGACTCGGGGGCTCTGGCTCACTCAGGCCGTGGGGAGGTATGGTTATGGTTTGCGGGGTGAGCCTGCAGTGGCAGAGGGCGGCCTGATGTTGTTCCAGCCTGAGGCATGCCGTGCGTTCTCCCGGGGAAGTTGTCCCTGGATCTAGGGACCCTGGCAGTGGCGAGCTGCACAGCCTCCCCGGAAGGAATGTGTGGAGAGTGACCTGTGCTCACATACAGGCTTCTTGGTGGCAGCAGCAGCAGGCTTAGGTACTCATGCCCGTCTCTGTGGTCCACGCTGTTAGCCGTGGCTCATGCCCATCTCTGGAGCTCCTTTAAGCAGCACTCTTAATCCCCTCTCCTCGTGCACCAGGAAACAAATAGGGAAGAAAAAGTCTCTTGTCTCTTTGGCAGCTCCAGACTTTTTCCCGGACTCCCTCCCGGCTAGCCATGTTGCACTAACCCCTTCAGGCTGTGTTCATGCTGCCAGTCCTTTCCCTGTGCTCCAACCAAAGCCCTAGCCTCAGCTCCCAGCCCCGCCTACCCCAGCGGGTGAGCAGAAAAGCCTCTCGGGCTGGTGAGTGCTGGTCAGCACCGATTCTCCCTGCGGAAATCTCTCCGCTTTGCCCTCTGCAGCCCTGTTTCTGTGCTCTCCTCTGTGGCTCTGAAGCTCCGCCCCTCTGCCACCCACAGTCTCAGCCCACGAAGGGTCTTCTAGTGTGTGGAAACCTTTCTTCTTTCATGGCTCCCTCCCACTGGTGCAGGTCCCGTCCCTATTCTTTTGTCTCTGTTTATTCTTTTTTTTTTTTTCCCTACCCAGGTACGTGGGGACTTTCTTGCCTTTTGGGAGGTCTGAGGTCTTCTGCCAGTGTTCAGTAGGTGTTCTGTAGGAGTTGTTTCACGTGTAGATGTATTTCTGATGCATCTTGATTTTAAACGGCTTTTTTTTTTCCTGCCAAGGACCTCAGAGAACTTTGTGAGGGTTCCAGATTTCCAATCAGCAGTAGCTAAATAGAAGGTGTTTCCACAGCCTCTTGGAATTTCCTGCTAGTGTTGGAGGGTCCCCTGTAGAGGCAGGGGTTGGCTGTAGCTCACTGTGGGGACAAGAACACTGGCAGCAGAAGTTCTGGAATTACTCCTTAGAGTGAGCCCACCCAGAGTCTGCCATTAGCCCCAACAAAGACTCAATTCCTAATATTTATTTTATTAATTTTATCTGAGTATAATTTGAATTGGTCAAACATCATTTATTTGAGGGAATTAAATCAAGTAGATCTAAAGATGGTCAAAATAAAATGAAACAATTTAATAAGGTATACTCAACATATAACTTCATTAGAGAGACTTCTTAGACATAAATAGGCCCTATAAAGTTTGATGAAATAAAAAGTACCCTCTAATGCATTTGAACTTTAACAGTCAAACTCCTCTTATATTCAGTAAAATATCCTAGAGGCTGTGTTATTTTCCTTAACAAAGGAAAATATCCATTATTTTATTCAAAGCAAATAAAATTGAAAAAAATCTTAAAGAAGCCACTGTATGACACAAATGATCTTAACTATAAGAAAATGATGTTGTGATGGGTTTTCAACAGTAAGAATGATTTCCACACTTTATAACAGGTGAATGAGAAATAGTTATGTTAGCAATATCCCACACTTGAGATATAACTCATTATATATACCTGCCCAAGGCTATATTAAATACTTAATAACAATAGGATACACCTTACCCTCACAAGTGATACATTAGGACTTTTTAGCATTTTACCGTTTCTGTGGTGAATTTTGTGTTACTTGCTATATCATAAAAATGAAGAAAAAAATCTAAAGTTTCTACTTTTTAAATCTTCAAAACAGTATTATTAGTGAAGTTAGAAAACAATTTTACCATCTTTTCAAAGGTATATCTTTCTTTAAATTAAAACACTATAAGAGATTACACATATGCAAATTTCATTTTAAGTTTATATAATGCCTAAAAGAAACTCATCATAATTATGTTTAATGGGAAAATTTAGAAGAATTTTTTTATTATTTTTTTAAATGCACATTTTTATATTTGAGAGAGTGTCTAAAATGTTAGAGTATTAAGTAAAAAGAAAAGTGTATTCAACCACTTGGGTATGAGCCAAATTTTAAATATCTCCTTCCCCCTTCCAATCCAATAAATACAATGCAAAACTTAACAATTGAATATTAATAATAAGTCTCCTTTTTTGGGTTCAATCCATATGCACCTCACATTTTGACACATTATTCATTGCCCTGAAAAGCATCAGAAAAGAGCCAACAAACCAAATAGAGAGGGCCAAGGAATCACTTCCCTGGTTAGAAAAAACATGAAAAACGGCTTAAAAGTGCATAGAAAATATACCTCAGCATCCTCATATTTCTTTTCATTGTATAATGAATCCATTGTAGTAGAAGAGAATGCTAAGTACCTAGTTCTGAATTTTAATA
The DNA here is from genome assembly GCF_005190385.1 of Monodon monoceros. Taxonomy (NCBI): domain Eukaryota; kingdom Metazoa; phylum Chordata; class Mammalia; order Artiodactyla; family Monodontidae; genus Monodon; species Monodon monoceros. The sequence goes on from NW_021700609.1 coordinate 230,211, forward strand.
AGAATTATGTGTTCAAATATATTTAAATCTCTCAACACAATGACAAAAAGCACCAAATGCTCTCATTGTAGTGTCAAAAAATAATTTTAATTTTCATGAATTCAAGACAAATTTCTTCTGAAATGTACAATTACAGATGATTTCCATCATCTAACTCATTTGTATGAATCAAACGTGGCTCTGAATTATCTATTAAGAGTACACTGTTCTTTTCCCCATGCTAGTCACTTATAGACAATTATTCTCTCTTTACCCTTCCAAGAAGTTGTGAACCAAGGTTTTAATACCTCTCATTGAATCTGTTAGAGTATTTTCTAGGATTAAGAAGTGTAATGGTCACATTGTTTTGGTGACAAATAGAATATTATCCTATTTTTTCCATAACCACTTGTGTTTTCTGCTTTGAGAAAGCAGATCTCTTTTTGTGCTATTATAATGATTTTACATTCTGGTAATCTATAGATTAAAATAGAGATTGCTTTACTTCCTAATACTTCTTATCACTCCCAAATACTCTCAAGTGAGTCCGACAGTCTCTATGAGTCCATGAACGAAACATATAGTACAGAGGTCAGCAGACTATAGTCTATGGGCCTTAACTTGATGGTGCCTGTTATTCAAAATAAAATTTTATTGGAACAACCATTTACTTGTGTACTATCTAAATCGGCAGATTTGAGTAGCTGTGAAGAGATCACCTGCCCTGAAAAACATCTAAAATATCTACTCTCTGATTCTTTATAGAAAATGTTTCTCAATCTCTGCCATAGAATATTTTCTTCCAGGGACATATTTCTGAAAGTCATATCATAATGGTTAGGTATAGTTCTCTAAAACATATGAATATATGTAGAAAATTTTGAGATAATTTGACCAGAAGACAGAAGAACTTACTTTGCTTTTATTCTTTCTTCTATTAATTAAAAAAATGTGTCTACAGAGGAAAGTCAAAACTTGTTAATTTATCTCATCGTTTTTTATTTAAGCCTTGCAAACATCTGTACATATGAAATGCTACATGGAAATATAAGCTATAAAAATGGAGCTGTTCTTATTGAAGTGGAGGTGGGAGTCTCAATTCAACAACCATGCCATTAACTACCTATTCTAGTTCTCCATTTACATGTTCCATAGTCATCTCAGAATCTACAAGCTGCTTATTTCTCCAATGACATCTCCTCTTCTTCTACACCCTAGTTCTGTGAGTAGTAGCATTATCTATCATAATGCTGCTTAAGCCATAATATTGGCTGTCAATGGTGACTCCTGTCTGCCTTTATATTCATATAAAATGCCCTGTCAATTTCAGATCCATAAAATTTCTCCAATATTGTCATTTTGTCTATTTCTCCTGACATGGCCCTGGATAGGCCTTTGTCATTTCATATCTGAGTTTTAGCAAAAGCTTCATAAATGGTCCTCCTGCTTCTAGTTTCATTTCTTCAATTCAATTTTTAACTGATGTAAAAGTTGATCTTTTAAAATAAAAATAATCATACCACAATTCTATGTAAACTAGTTCAGTGAGTTACCCTTACCATTAAAATAAAATTCAACCCCCTTAGTTTGATACATAAAGTCCTTCAGTATCTTACTTCTACGTTGCTCTCTATTCTCATTTCTTGTCACACCTTTCTTTCCAGACTTAGACTCATTCTATATAGAATCATATGGTTGAAAAACTCTTGAAAACTTAAACACCAGAAATCGCATTTTCTTTCAGAGATAACTGAATCTTGCATTCTTGAATACTATAATATATTAAATACAACTCTAATCTGAAACTTCACATAAATATGACTCACATAAATATATTTTTGTTTTATATCTTGAATAAAATCTTGAATTATGCTCCAAATGCTAAAGGAAATAGAACCCCTTATTCTTTTATTCAGAAAACTAATTAGTTTTCAAGATTAGGAAAGGAAAAGAAAGAGATTATATATATGTGTGTGTGTGTGTGTGTGTGTGTGTGTATACATATATAGTTATAATGGAAATCATGGTAAACTTAGTTGGCAGACAATCGAAGAAACTGATTTATGGTGAAAGGGAGATGGAATATCTAGGACATCCAAGTACAAATAATTTGTAGCATTATAAAATACTGGAATTATAAAAGACCTCAATGGTAATCTAATTTCATTTTTAGAGGACTGAAGAAAACAGGACTAAAGTGTTACACGATTTGACTAAAGCTTCAACAAGTTCTTAGCATCTGACTCATGTCTTAAATTCTCAATGATTTTGTTAAAAGTCAAGTCTTGGGGACATTTAGGAATTTCAGGTTGAGGTTGAAACTACAAAGAAATATTTTCAAGTCTTCTAAGAATTTGAGGTGTTTTGAAAATGGATGGGAGTCCTCCTTAAATAAATAGAAAGAGAGAGGGTTTGGAAAATTGCATTATATTTCTTTGAATTCCTTGAAGCCAAAGTTTATTTCTGATTATACCTTGTTATGATCATACTGAGTGACCAACTGACTGAGGGAGAGAATAAGAACAAACAGAACAAATCAAATAAAAGCTAGTTCAGGGCTACAGGTGTGAAGAGAAGAGAGTTTGATGAGTGGAGGTTGGTCAAGTGTCAGTGTTGTAAATGATGAAGTGGAAAGAAATGAAGAAATGCTGTGGAAATTTCTGATTAGCAAATTAATCATGAACTTGCTAATCAGAAAAAAATCTACTGATGAGAGAGCAAACTAGTTACAATATTAGTGTGGTCATGTCAAACAAATTACTCTTAAAAATACCTTCTGACTGAAGACAGTGACAGAATTTTAGCTTATCAGATTAAGAAAATGCAACTGATAAGGTAATTAATCAGGAAGTGGGGAATCTGTTGTGTCTAAATTTTTATTCTCATTAAGATTATTTCATATTTCTCATTAAATATTTTTATTCATGTATTATATTTATATTATTATAATATGTATTTTGAAGGCAGGCTGTCTAATTTAAAAGCAATTGTATTGAGTTTCATCACCTGGTGAGAACATTTTAAAGGATTAGCTCCTTGAGAACAGTGAATGTGTTCTAAAATAGTGCCAAGAACAAATTAACACTTCAGTAAACACTTACTGACCAAAGGAATACACAACATAAAACAAACCCTCCTGAAAACTGCTAGTGTATTTTTAGGCACCACATTTTTCAGAAATCACCCAAATCATAGAGTTATAACCATCCAATTCGATATCAAAATTATTGGGAAAAATCAGACAATATATTTTTTAAAGTCAATAAATTGAAAACTGTCTCTGCATTCAAATTTGAGTTATAAGGATTACAAGGGTAAGAGAAGTTAACCTAAACATAATTTAGCAAATGTGATATCCTAAGTGGTTAAAACGTAGAGGAAGTTTACATAATATTGAATGAAATACAAAATAATTGAATAGCTATAGTGATCTTAAGAATAAGAAACTCATGGGGGTTCCCTGGTGGCACAGTGGTTGGGAGTCCGCCTGCCAATGCGGGGTACGCGGGTTCATGCCCTGGTCCAGGAGGATCCTGCGTGCCACAGGGCGGCTGGACGCGTAAGCCATGGCCGCTGAGCCTGTGCATCTGGAGCCTGTGCTCTGCAGCGGGAAAGACCACGGCGGTGAGAGGCCCGCATACCGCAAAACAAACAAACAAACAAAAAGAATAAGAAACTCATAAAACAAATGCTGAAAAAAATCAACTAATTGCCATTACTTATGTTTTATTCTGCAACTGTAACATTGCACCTGTGGCTTACAGAGTTCCTTCTCAGAGGAGGAATACTAAATTATTTTGGTGATCAAAAGACACTTAAATCAAAGTTAAAAGTTAAACCTGAGATACATAGATGACAAACTTTATTACTATAAAATTATAAGCTGTTCACCTAACAGTGGAATTAAGAGTTTTCACACATTTCTTGAACAGGGAAATGCTATTCAATATTTATTATTATGAATTATAATGATATACTTACAAATATTTTTGAATGGTAAGTGACAATAAAATAAATCTCCCTATATTATGCTATATTATATTATGTTTTCTCAATAAAGCTCCAATTCTACTGCTTAATACAAAATATTCAGATTTCCAATACATTGGAAACAAATTGATGGTATTTATCTTGCTGCATACATGATTACATCTATTCCAAATCCCTGTGCATCACTCTTTACTGTGCCATGAAAATGAGTAGCAAATTATTTGGCCGAACAAAAAGGGGCATGTACAAAACAATAGCTTAACTGTAAAACAGTTTGGCAGGAAAATGCCATTCTAAAATTTGTTGTAGTCAGATCATTAGGTTAATATGAAGTTGTGTGAGAAGTATGGTTAAAGAGGCAGTTTATATGTCTAGAAATATTAAAAAGCAATTTTCACCATGCACACATCCTCGTCCCTGACTGCCTTTAAGCATGTTTGTAATCCACTAAGAAAATCTGATGTACGTTTAATTTCGTAATTGACTAGCCCAGGTGTTAGTTCAGTCAGGAGCAGAAAGACTGGAGGGATGTGAAGCTGCTGGTTAAACTTGAACAGAATATATCAGCTGGTTTGTTAAATATTTATGTGAACTTGTAATATTTTACTAGTTTTTTGAACATAATATCTCACCAACTTTGGAATTACAAAAAAAAAAGATATTTTTCTCTGAGCATGGTTTAAGCCTCTTCTCTTTTCTTTTCACATTTTAAAGAACTGCTTAGAAATAATTAGAATATAATTTTTTGTTCATTATATTTCTAAGATTAGAATTATTGACCAAAATTATAACTTTGAATGAATATGATAGATGAGGTTGACTATAAAAACTGATATATGGATACATGACATCATAAACAAATAAAATATAAAAGCTTAAATGTAAATGGAGTGTATGCCTTTCGTTTTATTCTCAGAAATCCCATTAAGTGATTTAATAATTTTATCTCCCTGTTGGTCTTTCTGATATGCCCATTCTCTTTCCTCTTCTGTGCTTACCAACCTTTGGCTCATCCATTACTGATTCATGGTTTTGCTTTGACCTTGTATTAATCTGTAGGTCCAATCTACCTCTGTCTTTTTTTATCCAAAGTTTTTATTTTTTTATTATTTTTTATTAGAGTATAATTGCTTTACAATGTTGTTTTAGTTCCTGCTGTACATTGAACTGAATCAGCTATATGTATACATATATCCCCTCCCTCTTGGACCTCCCTCCCACTGCCCCCATCCCACCCATCTAGGTCATCACAGAGCACCAAACTGAGTTTCCTGTGCTTTATACCATGTTTCTACTAGTTATCTATTTATACATGGTAGTGTATATATGTCAACCCTGATCTCCCAATTCATCCCACCCTCCCCTTCACCCCCACATCCACATGTCCATTCTCTACATCTAAGTCTCTATTTCTGCCCAGCAAATAGGTTCATCTGTACCAATTTTCTATATTCCACATATATGCATTAATATAAGATATTTGTTTTTCTCTTTCTGACTTACTTCACTCTGTATGACAGACTCTAGGTCCATCGACATCTCTACAAATGATCAAATTTTGTTCCTTTTTATGGCTGAGAAATATTTCATTTATATATGCACAACATCTTCTTTATCCATTTATCTATTGTTGGACATTTAGATTGTTTCCATGTCCTGACTATTGGAAATAGTGTTGCAATGAATATTGGGGTACATGTGTCCTTTTGAAATATGGTTTTCTCAGGGTGTATGCCCAGTAGTGGGATTTCTGGGTCATATGGTAGTTCTGTTTTTAGTTTTTTAAGGAACCTCTATACTGTTCTGCATAGTTTCTGTATCAATTTACATTCCCACCAACAGTGCAAGAGGGTTCCACATCCTCTCCAGCATTTATTGTTAGTAGATTTTTTGATGATGGCCATTCAAGATACAGGATAGAAAGCCCAGAGATAAACCCATGCACATATGGTCACCTAATTTATGACAAAGGAAGCAAGAACATACAATGGAGAAAAGATAGCCTCTTCAATAAGTGGTGCTGGGAAATTGGACAGATATGTGTTAAAGAATGAAATTAGAACACTACCTAACACCATACACAAATATAAAATCAAAATGGATTAAAGACCTAAATGTAAGACTAGACACTAAAAAACTCTTAGAGGAAAACATAGAAAAAATACTCTTTGACATAAATCACAGCAAGATCTTTTATGACCCACCTCCTAGAGTAATGAAAATAAAAATAAATAAATAGGACCTAATGAAACTTAAAAGCTTTTGCACAGCAAATGAAACTATAAACAAGAAGAAAAGACAGCCCTCAGAATGGGAGAAAATATTTGCAAATGAAGCAACAGGCAAAGGATTAATCTCCAAACTATACAAACAGCTCATGGAACTCAATATCAAAAAAACAACCCAATCAAAAAATGGGTGGAAGACATAAATAGATATTTCACCAAATAAGACATGCAGATGAAAAAGAGGCACATTAATAGATGCTCAACATCACTAACTATTAGAGAAATGCATATCCAAAATTTTTAAAAGAGTGGTATGTTCTTGCTGTCTCCCTGCTTTACTCATCTACCACTTAAACTGGGTTTTTATCCATTTAAATTTTGCCAATAACACCCTAATATTATAAATCATATGCGATTTGTCAGTTTTTTTTTCTTGCCTTCTTCTGCCTTGGTGAATACTTACTTCAAATCTCTACTCTCATAACTATTATGTTGCCACATTATCCTCACTCTCCTTGGACTTCTTTGATTTATCCATCATTTTATCTTGATGAGATTGTTTTCCTTCTTGACCCATTCAATAATGTTATCACACCACATTTTATTTTACCCCCATTCTTCTTTGCCATATATTTTTACCAGATGATTTCATGCATTCTTATTTCTTTCAACCACCACATATACGCTACCAATATCTCAATTCAGTACTTCACCTCATAATCATTTCTTGAACCAGAGACACATTTATATGATTGGCTTCTATACCTATGTGTGGATTTTCCATGGATATCTTACAATCAACATTTATAAACTTTATTTTCATCTTCTTTTCTTAATTTATTCTTACTCTGCATCTTTATAGGAGACATCTCCATCAATCTAGTTATGCAAGTGAGAAAACTGACACTCATCTTAGACTATTCCCACTTTTATATTCACAACATTCAATCAATATGAAAAATCTTCCAAATTCACTGCAACTTTATACCTCTATCAATGCCATAGACCAGGATATTCACTTATCTTAATTGGATGACTACAAGGTCTCAATTTTCTTTATTTTCTGCATTATTGTTTTTATCACACAGATTTTCTTCATAACTGCTGAGTTAACCACCTTAAAAAAATCTGATTCTTTCACATTCTAGACAAAATTCTGCAATTATTCCTTATCTTATCTGTAAAACCTCAATTCCTTAAGACTGATACTTTCCTTCAAGGTTTGCATTCCAACACCTAGGCACATTGTCAGTCTCATCAACTCTCATGACAATCCTTATATTATTATTTTTTAATTTATGAGTCTTTGTTAAGGTAATTTTCTCACCCAATACCTCCTAACTTAATGTGACTAACACCTGTTCTTCATTAATGACTCAAAAATCATATTCCCTCAAAAGTCTTTCTGGACTTTTTCACAGTAATCTCTGTGTGATAGTTCATTATTACATTATGGATGTACTTTTGGCATATCTCTGGGTTTTTATGGAGAGTGGAAGTTGTCTGAACCCTGTGTGCAGAGAGTATTTGTTGCTGCAGACACATTCCCTGTAGTCTTAAAAACTGCAGTGATGTTACTATGTGGTCAAGCCAGTGTCAATGGAGATGACTTGTGTGTCACCTTGTCTTCAGTCCAGATGAGCTTCCTTGCTTCTGCTTTTTGATATCACTGCCAAGTATTAGTTTGGTCTGACTCTACCCAAACTAAACAAATAAACAAAAAATAAAATAAAAGATCTCACAGTGAATAAACATGCTCACAGTTTACTACTATTACATAGTATCTACTGCAGGTGCTGAGACTGTTTCTAAGGAAATTGTCAATGCCTCACTGCAACAAACAGACTTGATTTCTATGACAGACATAAACTAGGAGATCTTTCTATGCAAAATACTTGAGACAAAAGGGACAGTTTTAAACATCTTGAGTAAAAAATGCTATTTTTAATTGAGGTGCTAGGAAGTCTACTCTAATAAATTGCCATCAGACCAAACTGTTATTCTTTTAAATTTATTTAACTTTAATAGGAATGCTATGACCAATGTGAAACCAGACTGTGTATCCTACAGGAGGTTGTTTTGTAGTTTTTATGTAAAATATATGAGTAACCAGTGGATGACAACATTACAGAAATGGAATACTCTGCTAATTTCCATTAGAAAGTATATCACAGGAATAAGTTTAGTGATTAAGTTATCATACATCATCATATATCATAAACTAATGTTCTCTTTCCTTTAAGATCTAAAATCTGAATTTAAAAGTTTTAAATCACATAAATGTTGCAGAATTTGGGGTTTTTTTGGTTGTTGTTTTGTTTTGTTTTACTTTTTTGCAATATGGAAAGGTTTATCTCAAGAGGAGATGACCCTAAGTCAGCTACTTATATTCTTATGCAACCAAAATATGATGAAAAGAACCAAAGAAAACCAAGACTCTGATATCTTTCCATTTTGTTTTGTTCGAGTATTTTTAACCTGCATTTTCTTGACTTTAAAATCAAATGAAAATCTTATTATCTATGTTTAGTTTAATATGATTCAATTACACATCAAGCACAAACTTCTTTGAATTTTACAGTTAAAGAGAATCAGCAAGACATTTTTATCATCTTGCTGCTATGTGTTTGAAAAGATTAATTAAATGATAAGACAAAATTACATGGAGTAATATGTAAAGATGATATCTTGTACTGTTGGAGCAAATTAATTTCAGTTCTATGGTCAAAGACTAATGAAAATTTAAGTAATGAATTTTATTGACACTATGTTTCCAAGAGTCTAGCACTCAGACACATTAAATTATTTATATAAAACTCCTTATTTGAGGGGCAGTATGCTATTTAAGAATAAAAACCTTCTACATCTTATGTTGAGCTTGATGCAAGAGGTTGTTAAAAATCATTGAAATGTCTTCTTTAATTTCATAAGACATTTCTACTTTATAGTCCTTTGATGAATAGAACATGAAATATCAATTACTTTTATCTAGGCTCCAGATAATGTATTCTACCCATCTGAAAAGTCTAAGCATTATTGATAAATCCAATATTTTTGAAAAAAATTTAACTTGAAATTGACTAATCAATGTGTTCTCATGCTATAATTTCATTTTGTAAAAAAATCTACTTTCTTTTTCTCTATCTTTTAGCAGCTAAACCTATCTTCTAGTGAGATTTTCCAGACTTTTTCTTCTATGTTTCCAAAGCAGTCATTACATTTATTTTGGACTCAAAATTCCTAGTCTTGTATCCTCAAAATTAAATGCAACACTTGTTGGCCTAGTTCAGATTGTCTCATTTAACTTGATAATTTCTGCTCCTTTGATCAATTTCCACTTTAATTTGTTGTTGTCCGCAGTATCCATTTCAAGTTAGTTTTGTCTCAGTATAAGTATTTCCAAGTCAAACAGTTTTTAATTTGCAGGATATTGTGGAACTTTTCAGAAAAATAAATCTTTCCTCTCTTTCTATTTCTCTTTCTTTTTCTGTACCATCACTTCTTATTGCTACTGCTGCCATGGTTATTTATTCAGGTGGATACAAGCCTTAACCATTATCCTCTTTCTATCTTTTACTTCTAGTATCAATTAAAATTTTATAGATAAATAAAAATCACAAAAAATTATTGATGAATTACATATTATTTATTTTGTGTTCTATATCCTACACAATATTCTAAGTGCTAGATACAGCATTATCTAAATATGTGAATTTTTAAATGTATTTTTCCATATATATTATATATATATTATTTTTAGTCAGTACAAATGCAGATTTTTAAGAAGCAGTCAGACTAGGAATCTGTGGGTGTACCTCAGCCTCAAAGTTGAAGATCTAAGTTTTCCCAGTTTTAAATATTCCTACCTATTACCTATCAGCCAACTGAGGGTATAAGTTAATAGGTATGACTGAACTGCTGTACTTATGCTTTGACCTCCCTAACTTTATACTCATTTCCCAATACAGACTTTACTCATTGAGGGGGAAACTTGACATTAAACATTTTAAGAATTATATCACTGACACTACAATCTACATTATCATAACTCCAAATCTACAATTTAAAGATCATTGTATCACAGTAATCAAGTGGAGATGATATCAATTTATATTTTTGAAAATTGATTTGTTGTTTATTTAATATAAATTAAGTTGTTTATTTAATATTGCTTTGTTGTTTATTTAATATAAGTTTTTACAATTAAATAAATTGTTTTTACAATTTATTTAATATAAGTTTTTTACATTCATTCTACAATGAATGTATTTTAAATTACATAAATATTTGAGATTAAGCAATTAAAATATAAAACCCTAAAAGGTTAAGACAGTTGGAATCAAGCAAAGAGAGAGAGATATACTCCAAGAACAAATTTAGACATGCAAATTAAAAGAGACTAATAATACATAGTCCCATTAAGTTAGCTAAGATTAATAGCTAATGCAAAGGCTCATTTGTGTTTGGCTATCAACACTGCTAGGAAGATAGTTAGACCTAGTTCACCTTTGGGAACTCCTATACAATCTGTGTGATCATTTTCCATCATACTGAAAAATTCCTCCTTGTTGAAACATTGATGTAAACACAGTAAGCCCTAAGCAAACTTATAAAGCAGATAGAAGGTTTTAGGTACGTAGTTACAACATGGAATAGTCTTTGTCCTTGAACCACTTGTATCTTTCTTCTCTAAAGTGGCTCCTTTCTTAAGGTAGCTATCAATTAATTCAGTTTAATGGTATAGAACAGTAGTTCTCAAACTTTACTTTTATTAATTTGGATTAGGACCACTGTATTTACCTTTACTTATTTTACTTTTTACTAAGGTAACATTGGTTTATAACATTATGTTTCGTGTATACAACATTATATTTATATTTCTGTATACTCCACAGCATGCTCATCACCAAAAATTTAGTTTCCATCTGTCACCATACAGTTGATCCCCTTTACCTATTTCACCCTTCCCCTCACCCCTCCCTGTATGGGACACTCAAGGTCCTTCCATGTTGTTGCAAAATTGGCAATATTTCATCTTTTTTTAGTGGCTAAAATGTGATATATATATATATCACATCTTTTTTCTCCATTCATCCAATGATGGGTACTAGATTGTTTCCATATCTAAATAATGCTTAAAGGAACATAGGGGGTGTATAACTTTTAAAATTAGTGTTTTCATATTCTTTGGATAAATACCCAGAAGTGGGATACCTGGAACATATGGTATGTTTGGAACAAACCATATGGGATACTATATGGAACATATGGTATGGTATGTTGACATTCCCACCAACAATGTATGGAGGTTCCCCTTTTCTTCACAACTTCACCAACACTTGTTATTCTTGCTTTTTTATAATAGCCACTTTAACAGGAATGAGGTGATATCTAATTGTGGCTTTGATTTGCATTTCCCTAATAAATAATTCGTGATGTTGAACATCTTTTCATGTGCCTGTTGGCCATTTCTCTGTCTTCTTTGAAAAAAAAAGCTCTATTCAAGTCCTCTTCCCACTTTGTAACTGGGTTGTTTTGTTGTTGTTGTTGAGTTGTATGAGTTTTTTACATATTTGAGATATTAACCACTTTTTGGACATATGATTTGCAAATATATTCTCCCATTCAGTAGGTTGCCTTTTCATTTTATTGATTGTTTTCTTTGATGTACAACATTTAGTTTGATGTAGTCTGTTTATTTTTGCATTTCTCTTCCTTGCCTAAGGAGACATATCTAGAAAGATATTACTAAGACCAATGTCAAAGAGAATACTGCTTATATTTTCTTCTAGGAATTCTAGGAGTTTCATGATTTCATGTTTTACATTCTTTAATCCATTTTGAGTTGATTTTTGTGTATGATATGGGATAATTGTAACAAAAAATAAAATATGTAGGAATAAATTTAATCAAGGAGGGAAAAACCTGTATTCTGAGAACTATAAGAAATTAATGAAAGAAATTGAAGAAGACACAAATAATAGAAAGATATTTCATGTTCATGAATTGGAAGAATTAATATTGTCAAAATGTTCATACTACTTAAAGCAATCTACAGATTCAATGCAATCCTTATTAAAATTCTAATGGCATTTTTCATAGAAAAAAATAATCTTAAAATTTGTATGGAACAACAAAAGACCATGAACAGGCAAACAATCCTGAGAAAAAAGAGCAGAGCTGGAGATATCACATTCCCTGATTTCAAACTATATTGCAAAGCTTAAGTAATCAAAACATCATGGTATTGGTAGAAAAACAGATAAATAGATCATGAAACAGAACTGAGAGTCCAGAAATAAACCCACATAATATAGACAATTAATTTATGACAAAAAGAAAAGTGCACACAGTGGAGAAAGGATAGGCTGTCTCTTTGATAAATGATGCTGGAAAAACTTGACAGTCACATGCAAAAATATGAAACTAGACCACTGTCTCACCACTGTCTTTTTTACATTTCTAACAAATTCTCAGGTGATGATGAGGCTGCTGGTCTGGGAGCCCACTGGTGAGTATATTGGCATATAATTAGTGAAACAAGAGGGCTTAGTGCTCATAAAAGGCTTATAACATGCAAAGTATAAAGAAGCTCATAAAAATGGTATCTAACTTAGTCCTTACAATTTTAAAAAGTAACTATGCACATTTTTAGGAGGAAAAACTGATGTTGGAAGAGCTTAATTAATTTGCTCATGGCTAATCATATTATAAGAGGCTGCGATTATTTGAATACTTGTTTTTGTTTTCTTTGTCCTTTTTTTCCCCAACTTTCTATACTTTTCACTAAAAATAACTGAAAAGCCACTGATGATTAGGAAGAACCATTTAATTAAGAAGAACCATTAAGGAAAAGATGGATCACTGAAGAAATGTTTTTCAGGCATCTGGGTAACCCTGTGGAGGGGAAAAAAAAGTTTAATTTCAAATTCACACTTTACATGAAAACAAATTCTAGATGGGTCAAGAATCTAATTAAAAAATGTGACATAGTAATAGTATTATAAAAATGCCAATATATTTATAAAATAATCTTTACAATTTATCAAATAATGGTTTCCTTAGATGACTGAAAACTCTGAATCCTTATAAAACTGATAAACAAAAATGTTTAAAAATGCTTACAAAATAAAGAATTACCAACTGACTTTACTATATAAAGAGTTTGTAAAAATGAGTAAGAAATACTCTAAAAGCCATTAGAAAATTGGGCAGAAGTCATGACTAGGAATATCCAGGAAAAGTAACAAGAATGAATCTTAAATGTATTCAGATATAGTCAATTTCATTCATGGTAATGTAAATTAAACTGAAAAATAAAAATCAAAACAATTTTTTTCTCTACGAAATTGGAAAAGCAAAATGTTTCATTAAATATTACATTGACAAAGACTTGGAGAAATTAATGGGAGTGTGAATTAGCACAAACTGCATTCTATGTAGAAAATATCTATACAAATATAAATGCATATTTCCTTTGAAAATTTAATTTTGGTAATTTTATCACAGATATACTCAGTTTTGTGAAATAGCATATGGTTGATACAGTTCATTGTGACATTGTTTGCAATAACTAAATAAAATGTCCATCAGCATGTGTTTACTTATATAAATTATAATACTCCTGCACAGTAAAATATGTATCAGTTTTTAGGAGAATGACAAGAAGGAGAAGAAGAAGAAGATAGAGGAGGGGAGGAAGAAATAAGAAGAACAGCCAGGAAGAAATATAATCTCCTAGGTTTCTAACAAATAAAAAAACTTTTTATTAGGCCATGCCCTTGGATGTAAGGTAAGCCTTATCACCACCTAGTCCCACCAAGTATAGTTCTTTGCTCATCATTACCCCTCTGGGCACCAAGAACTTGATTCTCACTTGAAGGCAGAGGGATTTGGGGTGGGGTTTTTTATGAGTAGGATGAATATATAATTTATTGTTCAAATTGAGTCCCACTTCAAAATGCAAGAAAACCAAAAACACAGGCAGAAACTGTGAGTATAATGAATAAGTATCCAAATTCTGAGCATCCCACAACATTGAAAAGGAAAATTTCCTTATAAGTCAGTGTAGTTTGGGCTCAGGTGATCTTGGACCATGGTTCAATGTTACTATATATTTCATGTGAATTATATAGAAATAGAAGGGGACAGGGGAATCCAGAGAAACAGCTAATATGGGTCCTCATCATAGGTTAAGTATGACCACAGATGGCTTGTGTATCTTTGCTTTCATTCCATGTGTTTATACTGGCAAATTAAAGATGTTGTGAGATATCTTTGTTGGATTTGACATGAACTTCAAGTGCCTAATTTGGAGGTACAAAGCTGGACATTGTTTCTTTTTTTTATCCATTCCTATTATAAGGAACCTATTTTATATCAAGGTCATAAACATATCTCAATAAATAGGAAAATTTTCTCAAAAAGGACTTTTAGAGAAGATAAAAGTTTCAAGAAAATATTTTGCTATATCTATGCATAAGAAAAAGTATTAAAATATTGCAAGTGTGAACTCATTTACTGAAACTGACTCAACTAGCGTGAAGAATATTTAATAAACTATTTCTATGAAGAGACTGTTAAAAATCACAGCATTCTAACCTTCCTACCTAAATGTAAGGAAATCTGTTCCAAATTTCGTCATAATTTGACCATGCTTCATTTGGAATTTAAGGTCTGCTTAATGCCAACATACAAGTATCCATTCCATTCGTACTGCTATTAAAAATGGAGGGTCCTAGTCCTGTCTCATTTTATGAGTTTTGTCTGTAAAATGTTCTGTGACTTTCATTACCAAAATTAAAATTGTACCTCTTCATCTTATGCCAAATGACAACATGGTACATTGTAGACTATCCATTTTATACTAAATGATTATACTTACAATTTAAAAATATTAAAATCCTGACTCTTCTGATCCTTGCCTCCACTGAAACAAGTCTTATTCAGTTCTGCTTCCACTCAAATAAGTTTGCTTATTTTCCCAAGTCTCATGTATATGTGGTTCAGCATTTACTTGACTCAATATTAAAAGGTTTAAACTCATTATCTTCCACACCTGTGTAAATAACACCCTCATTTGAGGTTCACGATAACTGGCTCAAGTACCCACTGTCTTTTTTCTTTTTTCATTCAATACATGTTTGTTTGTTTGTTTGTTTGTTTGTTTTTATAACCTTTTTATTGGAGTATAATTGCTTTACAATGGTGTGTTAGTTTCTGCTTTATAACGAAGTGAATCATTTATTCATATATATATATCCCCATATCTTTTCCCTCTTGCGTCTTCCTCCTTCCCACACTCCCTATCCCACCTTTCTAGCTGGTCATAAAGCATGGAGCTGATCTCCCTGTGCTATGCGACTGCTTCCCAATAGCTATCTATTTTACCTTTGGTAGTGTATATATGTCAATATATACACTAGCACTTTCTCACTTTGTCCTAGCTTACACTTCCCCTTCCCTGTGTCCTCAAGTCCATTCTCTAGTAGGTCTGCATCTTTATTCCCGTCTTGACCTAGGTTATTCATGATTTTTTTTTTTTTTTTAGATTTCATATATATGTGTTAACATATGGTATTTGTCTTTCTATTTCTGACTTATTACTTCACTTTGTATGACAGACTCTAGGTCCATCCACCTCACTACAAATAACTCAATTTCATTTCTTTTTATAGCTGAGTAATATTCCATTGTATATACATGCCACATCTTCTTTATCTATTCATCTGTCGATGGACACTTAGGTTGCTTCCATGTCCTGGCCATTGTAAATAGAGCTGCAATGAACACTGTGGTACATGACTCTTTTTGAATTATGGTTTTCTCAGGATATATGCCCAGTCCCACTGCCTTTTATCATTGCTAAATCTACTGATTCTCATTAGCACTCCCCAGAATTAACTGAAATAAGCTCATTATTTCTGCTTTGCTTAAAGTTATGCCATTCTCTCTGTTGATATCGTTGGTTATGTGATTGACAATACAACACCAAAATCTCAGAATTTATAAGTATCTTCAACCTCATATGTCTTTCTCTGTACTTATTGGTAGCTTTCAATAACCAAGTCACCATCTTAGATTTTGTCACTATCTGCAACTACTCCGTGCTAATCAAAATTTGATTTACCTCTAACATTTCTCTTTCTAATTATAAACTCTTATTTTTTCAGCTGATCTTTACCTCACTTCCACTACATCCATCTGATAGTCATGTTACTAAAGTCCTTCCATTTATTCAAAGCCCATAAGCCCCATATAACTTTTTTTTTTTTAACTCAGGAGGGATCTTGTGGTGGGTCTGTTCTCCTCCCTGTGAAACCAATTCTACATGTGTTCTTCTGGGTTATTTTTATAAAAGTGCTAATAAAGTGTTAGGCCCGAGAGTTATTTATAATACTCATATAAACCCTGGACTATATTAGATGATTTGTTACTAAAGAAAGTAAATTTTATTTCCAAAATTGAAATAACTTATTTTATTCTTCTTTATTCCTAACCAAAAAATCATAAAGAACATAAACCTTTGTAATGGTTGTTCACAATTGGATGTTTTAGTCTTAGTTTTTTTAATTGAATTTAAGATTTGATTTGGGATGTGTGTGTCTGTGTGTGTATGCATGTATTTGTGTGTGTGCTTGTGCAACTGTAGTGTGAAAACATTAACAGATTTAAAAAATAAAACTACTATAATACAATATTGTGATCCTTTAAGAAAATGTATCTATGAACTGCTATGGTAACATAATATCAGGAGGGATGCCACACTGGGGGAATCTTCTCAGAATAGTTGCAATTTTCACCAGAATTTGAATGTTGAGAAGGTAATTAAAACCTGTATAAGAGAAAACTATAAACAAAATAAGAGAAAGAGAGGAAATTTTTTGGAATCCTGAATGCTGCTAAGTACGAACTTGGTAAAGTAAATGGGCAGGCAGACTCTGGTTCATACAGTAAACATAATTGTCTTTAGATGGAGTGTTCATTCTTTTGTCATTCAGAACCCTCTCGTTTTTTCACTTTCTTATCCACCCCTGTGGGCTTAAGTAAGAAAGTGTTGAGGATGTTTGCAGATGACGAAGTGGAAGACATTGGCAGCTAAAGGTAAGGCTCCAAATAACTGTTGGAGTTAAATTGGACAAAGCCTTAAGCATGCCTTTAAACTTTATCTTAGAGGAAGTAGAGGTGTGTCTTTTGGGAGGAAACACTATACGTGGTTTGCCAGATGCTCTCTGACCAATAACCAGAGAGACTGTAACTTTCTTGATCTGTGTACTATATTTATAATAATGAAGTCTATTAGCTGTCCAGGCTGGCATGTCCTATACTTGGCTGACACAGAACACACAGGAAATAAGTCTCCTGGGTATTTCTTATTTTAAAATCTTATCATTTTTATCACTATGTACTTGTATAGTTTTGATTTATTTACATAGAAATTTAATTTATCCTCATTATATTTCATCTTTTGCTTTTCACTTTAACCAAGATGAATTAAGTCAGGTTAATTAATTTATTCAATATTTTTCATAGACATCTACTAACACTGAGGGACAGTCATAGGCACTGGTCTTCTGAGATTATAACTTTTCACTCTCCCAATTTGTGACATTTGTCTCTTCCTTTGAGATTGGCTGTAGACATTTCTTATCATTATAATCTACACTTTCTAAACTCTTCTGCATATTCATTTTTTTTAACATCTTTATTGGGGTATAATTGCTTTACAATGGTGTGTTAGTTTCTGCTTTATAACAAAGTGAATCAGTTATACATATACATATGTTCCCATATTTCTTCCCTCTTGCGTCTCCCTCCCTCCCACCCTCCCTATCCCACCCCTCCAGGCGGTCACAAAGCACGGAGCTGATATCCCTGTGCCATGCAGCTGCTTCCCACTAGCTATCTACCTTACGTTTGTTAGTGCATATTCTTAATTCTAGAAAAATTAAGTGATGGTGGTGTCAGGATCCAACTCAAAACCTCCTAGTTGCTTATTCAGGTTGTAATGCCTTAGAGTTGTTTTTAAGGACAGTGTGTCCTTGAAATATCTTCTATCTAGTCTCAGAGCTGCCTGTGTAACATTTTTGCTTCAAACGTCTCTCCTTTCCAACAACTGAATAGACATTTTTTTTCCCATTTTGAGTCTCTGATCCTTGTTCTGCACTCCATTTATAGTCATTGTCATCCTCTTCATATTTCAGTTATTGTTCATAATCAATGGAGTCCATAATCCTCATGAAGTTTCTACTTAAGTATCTGAACTAGAAGTGATTTCACCTAGCTCTGAAATATATATTACATATATGAAATTATAAATAGTATGAATATCATATATATAATTTTATACAAAGATTTTACTGATTGCTTTAATATTCAATTTTAGACAGGTTTGATTATATATAAATATAAAATAATTTTTTTCTAATCTATTTAATTTAAAAAAATTTAAACCTTTTGAAATACAATTGTTTCCATGATCTTCATGTGATAATTATAACTCTTTAATAAGTGGAAAGGATTTTCTAGTGCCATAATTCAGAAGTCTGACCTGGGTTGTGCTATGTTTAATAACATAATCAATTATGTGAATCACATCATAGAAAGCATATTTACAAATGATAAAATTCTGAGAGAAATATTAAATGTATTGGACAGTATTTGCTGTGCTAGTCCAAATCTAGTAAGGTAAAAGAAAGTGAAGAATAAGGAGAGAGTGTATGAAAAACTACACAGTAGAATCTCCCTCTCCAGCCTTATTGCACTTACCAGACATCCTGTTATTTTTCCCACATACCACACTTGCTTCCTCTTCACTGGCTTTGTACTTGTTTCCTTGCCTGGACTACTGTACTCTGAATCTCTACAGGATTCTGTCATTCTCTTGAGGTCATTGCTTAAATAACTTCTTATCATAAGAGGACTTTTATGATGACTGTTTTATAATAGCTTTGCATTTACCATCTCTATCATTCTCTACTCACATTTCTCATTTCTTTTTCTGCAGCACTTTTCATTCTCTAACACAGTACGTGGTTCATTCAGTTTTAATTTTATTGTATTTTCTCCACAATACTTTCCTTACATACACAGGTGCACACTAAATGTATGTTTCATCAAAGCAGAACTTCTGATATCTTCTCTTTTATTTAAACTACTACATTCCCAGTCTCAAGATACCATTAGGTAAGAATCACTGCTCAAAAAATGTTTATTGTATGAATTAGGTAATTAAAGTAGAGTACTAAAATAAGATGGTATAGTTCTGTTCTACCATATGCTATTCAGGTCAGAATTAATATATTATTCTTAATTCTGAGCTCTATGTTTCAAGAAAGTCATATTCAGAATAGCCATATCAAGATGGTGAAGTGTCTTATGTCATGTAAAGAAAGTTTGAAGCACATTATTAGCTTTATTCAAGAAATAATCTAATGCAAAGAATATGATAGAATTGGTCAAATAAAGATATGGATAAAATACTCTATATATTTCCAAGGGTTGAAAATATGAACAAATAAATAAAATAAATAATTTCACTTTTGCTCAAAATAATAAAGAAGGTTTTAACATTCAGAGTTGTCCAAAAACAAAAAGAGCTGTCCCAGGATTTAGGAAGTTGTTTTTCTAAGTGTCATCTGCACCGTCTCTTCCCAGGGGTGTTATAAAAGTGATTAAACATGAATTAGAGATTAAACTGGAAGACACAAAAACATTCAATCTGGATTCCCTGAAAATTCTATGGAAAATGAATGTTAATATATTGAAGGTGTAGATCTACAGAGGTAAAAATTTTTAGACTTAGAGACAAGAAAAAAGTTTGATTTCTATGTTTTGTGATTGGAACTTGCAGAATGTCAACAAATTTATTATCTTTCTTATTATTATTGAGATAAATTACAGCATAATATTAAACAGAATGACTCAAATGTTTTGCTATCATCCTTCCAACTCTGTAAATATATGTCATACAGAGATAACAGTTTGTTCATATTTCAGTTAAATTTGTTTCCTCTGTGTTCTTATGACTTTATAATATATTGCTTTGTATTAACAATTTTTTACAGTTTATCAAGTAACTTTACTGTAGAAATAAGTTAAAAAAAGTAAAAAGTATAAAGGCTTAAAGTAATTTCTCTGTTGGGATATTAAAGTTGTTCTTAGTTGTTCTCAAAGCTTTGGATGAGCTTTTACAAAGACTAAACATCAATATACTTTATGTTCTTAAACATTATTGCCAAGCTTTTACAATAAAACATTCAAAAATAGTCTGTTCTTCATGTTGTCTTCAGTTATGCTATTGACTGCATGGCTAGTTGAATCAATGGTGCAGAAATTGGTCATTTATATTGCAAAAATCAGAATCAATTGAAAAACTGTTAACTCTGTGAATGTTAGTTTTGTGAGAGAACACATATCAGATTAAGTTGGCTTGTTATAACCTCTAGAAGAAACACTAAGCAATAATTTACACACTTAATACTGTTGTGTTTTTTATCATTGTTTCATACAACTTTTGTTTGGTTTCTATGTAAACTGATTTTAAATTCTGATGTTACATTTTGGTTATATGGCAGAGCTACTCTTAAGAGATGATTTAGCTTGAAAAAAATTGTTTGGTTAAGCAGCGTCATTGCTTCCTTGAAAAAAATTCACATTTGCAGTGAAAACTTTGTAAAACTGATCAAATTACTGTGGGGACATGTTGCTGAAACACCTATTTTTAGCAGTCAGGATATTTCATTGACCTTCTAGGGAGTAAATAAGGAGGCTAATTTAATAGTATAACCTATTCTATCTATGCCACATAAGAGAACACCCCCAAATTTTGTGGTCTAAAACCTTGGGTCAGGAATGTAGTCAGGATTTTAGAAGGCAGTACTTCATGTGGTTGTGCCTATCGTCACTCAAGCTATTCACTTGGTTTCTTGATGGTCTAGAGATATAAGAACATCTTTATTCTTACATTGGCAGGGGCCTCTGGAAGACTAGCTTAAGTACAACCTTCTTTTAGGACTAGTGGTCCCTCAATAGTGAAATACTTTCATAAGAGTCCAAGGCTCTAAAAATAAATCTTCCAAAATATAGGACACAGGACCTGCCAGTTGTTGTAAAGGCTAGACCTACAAGAACTGGTATAGCATTACTTCCATGGTACTCTGTTAGTAGAGAAATAGAAACCAGCTTTTGAAGAGAAGAGTATCAAAGAATATTTGGCTATCTTTACTCCAATAATAACAAGTTTTAATCCCTTGTTCAAACGTTCTTCAAGTTTCCTTTCATATTTAATAAGGCAATTAAGAAATATTTCTTTTTCTCTTCCCGTAACTTTTAAAAATTCATACTTTTAGTCTCAACAAATGTCAAAAGGAGATTTCATTTCAAATCCAGTAGCATGCAAACTCAGCTATTTGGGAGTTCAATTTTAGAAAAAATTCAAATTTGTCTAGAACCTGCTTAGGTTTCTAAATGACATATTGCATTGTTTCTGAATTAGATGAGACCTAGGTTCACTATTTCAATTTAGTTTAGCCATCCAGTTTTTATAGCAAATTCTTGAGAATTCATAGGGTTTTATGATTACTTTTGAGTTCCTCACCAGATTTCTTTGTAAAATATGACAAAACCTGTCAAAAACCTGTGAACCCAAAAGAGTTGGCTGAAGCTCACCAATTTTATATTTAACTTGGAAGTTCACTTGGGCTTGGCTGAACATGAAATATCAAGCTAAATATGCATGACTTCAAATGGTAAAGTTAAAGCAAATAAATTAATGAAAATTCATGTAAATTGGACACTGTGTGTTGCTATTAATTTCAATAACAGTTAAAATCAAGATCATCAGGAAATGAAGAACCAGCTCTAGAAAAATTTGTAAAATAGATGAAGTTTGTCCTCAAACTCTTGACAACTCTTTCTGAACTCTTTTAATCTTGTTCTACTCTGACACTGATTTGTAAAACAGTCATGCTTTCTCTCCTGTGGCTCTACAAGGTTCCTCACACTAACAACCTTCCCCACAAGTCTCCTCTGCTCTGTGAATCCTCTGTATTTATTTTCTATGTTAAAACTTACTTGACTGGGTATATACCCTGAGAAAACCATAATTCAAAAAGAGTCACGTACCACAATGTTCATTGAAGCTCTATTTGCAAAAGCCAGGACATGGAAGCAACCTAAGTGTCCATCAACAGATGAATGGATAAAGAAGTTGTGGCACATATATATAATGGAATATTACTTAGTCATAAAAAGAAATGAAATTGAGTTATTTGTAGTGAGGTGGATGGACCTAGAGTCTGTCATACAGAGTGAAGTAAGTCAGAAAGAGAAAAACAAATACCGTATGCTAACACATATATATGGAATCTAAAAAAAAAAAAAAAAAAAGAAATGGTTCTGAGGAACCTCGGAGAATGACAGGAATAAAGACGCAGACATAGAGAATGGACTTGAGGACATGAGGAGGGGAAAGGGTAAGCTAGGACGAAGTGAGAGAGTGGCATGGACATATATATATACTATCAAATGTAAAATAGATAGCTAGTGGGAAGCAGCCGCATGGCACAGGGAAATCAGCTCGGTGCTTTGCAACCACCTAGAGGGGTGGAATATGGAGGATGGGAGGGAGATGCAAGAGAGAGGAGATATAGGGATATATGTATATGTATAGCTGATTCACTTTGTTATAAAGCAGAAAATAACACACTATTGTAAAGCAATTATACTACAATAAAAATGTTAAAAAAACTTACTTGAATTTTTATAATACATATATATCTTATATACATATATATAAATATGTATTATATATAATACTAATGTATACAATATATTATATATAGTATACAATAATATGTAATAACATAGTATATGTTTACAATGCTAACATATTACATATGATATATAGTATATGTAATATATTAATATATTATATATATAGTATATCATTAATTTATAATATATAATTATATATATATATATAAAGCTTTTTTCTTGGAAATGACTATGAGGCTTATGAAGAACCATAGTATCATTTTCATCTTATATCTTCATATAAAATCTGTTATTTTGGCTTTCAGTAAATACGTTTATTTTCCTTTTTGATAAATTAATATCTTAGTATATTAGACAGTATACTATAAGAGTATCATACCTCACTTAATGCATCCTAAGCCCTGACACCATAATGATCCATAAAATAAAGAAAAATGTAAAGTCAATGCATGATATATTTTGTCATTCTTTAAAATCAAATTAAATCTAACAGTTGAATAGTTTAAATTTCATCACAGAAACAAAACTATTGGCCAAAAGTAAATAAACATATTAAAATAAAAATGTTAAAATGGTGAGAAATTAAAAATACGAACTCACTTTATCACTATCCTGGCATTAGACCTCTCCATTCTGCTGCAGTCCCATTTATAAATATTAAATCTGTTATGGATGGCTATTTCTGTGTTGCAAATCATCCCCAAATATAGGGGCTTAAAAATGCAACAATTTGTAGGTCAGTAATTCCGGAAAGATTCAACTCACGGGTATAACTTCCACATGTCTCAGGTTGTTGCAGTTAGGCTGTGGTCAGAACTGAAAGAGAAGGGGGCTGGAGCAGCTCGTGAGTAGCTAAAATATCTCTCTATGGAATTTCAAGGCCTCTACATGTGTTCTCTCAGCTTGAGCTTGTGGAAGCTTCCTTAGAGAATTGACGCTTCAGGACACTAGCTCCTTTGCTCAAGGCTCCAAGTATAGGTGTTCAACTAACTGAAGAGAATGTGCACCACCTGGAATGGCCTCACCTCAGAAGTCATGCAGCGTCACTTCTGCAGCATTCAATTACACGTGAATGAATCACAGACTTATCTAGATTCAAGAAGAGGGACCTATAACATTCTCCTCCACCACTGCAAATACACATGCTCAATGGGAACAGTGTCAAGGCCAAGTTTTAGAAGAGCAGGTGGAATGGGAGGTTTTGTTGTTCACAAATAGTGAAATAGATATAATGAAGAAGGAACAAAATGAAATATTAACCTTCAAAAATATCTGCTGGTATCAGGAATCCAGAAATGTTTAACTCTCTGTTGCTCAGGAACAGTAACAATTAAACAGGCAAACAAACAAACAAATTTGAGTCAATTACTGATATCTGGCTATGTATTATAAACTTTTCTCCTTAATCATCTACAAGTCCTCCTTTCTAAATTACTCCAAAGTTTTCTTCCAATGAACCTTGTTATTCTCACAGGTACTTTCTATAAAACATACTCACAGTGTGTCCAACAAATGGGCATTCTTTATGAAAGTGAGACAGCGCTTTTAGAAATAGATAAAATTTAGGGAAAATTACTGAGCTCTTTGGTCTTGGTCTAGGTTCAATGAGAAATAATGCCTCTACAGCTTTTTTTATTATCCCATTATGTATCAGTATTATTATTGTTATTTTGTTGTTGTTCTTATTATTACTTTATCTATATGCCTCCCTGGGATGTGAAACTTTAAAGTGTAAGGACTCTTTATTTGTATTCATTATGTTTGGTTGAATATTATATAAAATAAGTGAAACGGTTTACATCTGTCTTGCTAAGGAAGAATGGAAGCCACTTAAGCATGCAAAATAGGGAATTACATTTGGTCAGTAATTTCCATTTGAGCAGGTACAAGGTAAACCTGGCACAAATTTGCACCTTTTGTATCATATGAGAGCTATAAATGAACAGCTGAAGAAATTGAAGATTAAAATAATAAAAGTCTAGCCAGCAAGTTTTCCAGTTTTGGGGGTTTTCAAGTTAAAAAAAAAAAAAAAAGCATGGGCTTTTGCCGATGCTCTATGTTTTGTACACTTAGTGCTCTTGTCTTCATGACCTCTCAACTTTGATATCTCTGAAATTCTGTCTTTGATTTTATTTTGTCTCTCTCAATGTAATTGTTTCTTGCTTTTTCTTTATAGCTATGCTAAAGAGTAGTGTGTAAATAGGTATAATCAAGATGTTATACTTGTCTCTGATTAACTCAACCCAAAAAAATAAAAGAAAGAAAATATTTTGTTCTTGAATTGAAAAATATTTAATGAAGCAGTTACTCTAAATAAATGCCCAAAACTCCCTAGTCTGGTCAAAGTTTTCTCAAATTTCTGATGTCTTAATAAAGTAAAACAAAGGGTTTAGAATCATGCACAGTATATCTTTGAACAAAATCTTTTTACTTCTTTAAGGAGGTTGTAGTGAAATTGTAAAAGTACTGGAAACAAATTTTAAAACAGGAAATGTAATGTCTGTCAAAGACTAGCACAGCTTTCAATTGTTTAATCTAGAGTAAAGAAGATCAGGGTGAGGGTTAATAAAAATATCATTCAGTATTTCAAAAATGCTAGTAAAGTTACTACCAGTTTACTTACTTAACTGAATGTAGTGTTAATACTACTTCAGGAGAAAAAAATTAAAATATGTCATTTCAAAACCACAGTGACACATTTAGATGGGTCACATTTTTATTGTCATACTGCTGATTCTCTTAGAATGATCATTCTAATTTTCTGAAAACAAAAACAAAACAAACAAAAACCAAGACAGATAAAATAAGCATAATGGCACAGATTACACAATATTGTAAAAATTGGTATTTTAAGTACACTCTGGTGTGACAGTGATAACCACATATTCTCCAACCAAAGAAATATACAATCCTGCCTTTTATGCTATCCTTTCAAACAGCCTATTTTTCTGCGTTCCATTCAGCTCACTCTAAATTTCCATACAGCATGAAGCTAAGCCAAATTCATCTTACCATTGTGGATACTTCTTTATTAGGCAAAAATATGAGAATATAAAATTAACTATAGCTTGGTACAAGAAATCATTTTTGTCTGCTTTTTTATTTGACCGAGTTTTTATATCTTGGTCCATCTTCCTTAGTTTTATAGTTTTATTTGGGTATCTTCTCTGTTTCCAGAAGTTCTGCTCAAAGGCATAAAAATTGGACTGTAAACACTTGTCTATTGAAAGCATGAAATGTATAACTCAAAGTGACTGATAATTAATGCATTAATAGTTCATATGGAAGCCCCATATACAAAGGTTGAGCAAGAGTATTATGCAATTGTGGGCCTTAACTCTTAAGTGGAATGAACATACCACATCATCAAATTTTACAATCCCATAAAAGTATTTTATCTCATAAAATCATTTGTGTATGTTTGTGTGTGCACGTGTTTATTGATGGAGGAAGTATCATCTAACAAATTCCTTCTTATGCTCTAAATAATTATTGTGCTAAATACTCTTTTCCTCCCAGTGATGTAAACACAATATTCACTAAACTTAAACTATTGTTAACTATATGCTTATATAAGATTATGTATAATTCCTCCTCCATTTCTTAGTAAATGTATAGCTGACCATCAGATAACAATTGTGATGCATACATATTATGCACACATATTGGCTTATCTTGTTTTTGCACTCTGTACATGAAAATTGAAAGACATAATTTTTCCAAGTGACCTCTGGGATACAGAAGGATTTACAAGTAAATTTGGTTTACTACTGATAAGGGAGGGGGCTGGGAGGCAGTTTTCAGAGGGTGGGAGAACAGTAAGAAACAGAATGATCCTATCTACCACACCACCTCTCAAATTTAAGCCTTCTTGAAAACATTGCTTCAAAGGGGCACTTTGTTTCTGATTACTGCTTGCCAACACAGACTGTGTGCTTTTGAGCAAAGTTGAGGAATTTCCTTCACTAGTAAATGGACAACTATTGGTTTTAGAAAGTTTAGGGGAAAATACTTATTCTACTCATGGGGTATAAAAATACACCTTGTGTCTCTTAAAATTTTGTCTGCTTTGACTCTATAATTCCATTATCTTTTCACACCTACAGTCATGAGAGGGGATAAAGTTATAGATGTAGTCTCAGGACTGAGTTCAGGATTCTGGGACTTTGAATTTATTATAATACCCACGAATTTAGAATAACTCCTGTTCAGTTGGGTTTTTGTTTTTTTGTTTGTTTGTTTGTTTTCCTATGTCTTCCACGCTCTGTGGCTCAGCTTTTTTGTATTAAATCAATCATTATCCATCAGCTTCCTCTAGTCTGGGTTACAAGATGCAGAAGAATAAAACTCTACTCATCTTCAGGAACAAACATTCAGATGGCATTGTCTTCCCCAATGACCCATAAAACATTGCTTCCATTATTACCTTTGTGTGGGCATTTGAATGTGAGTAATGCCATTTTCTTTCTGTTTTATTCACAAGCACATTTCAAAATGCCAATCAAAATCACTGGAGAAACTGCTCATATTTGGGGTGAAAATGATAGTCCCTGACAGTATGTCAAATTTTTGGTCATGCTCCTCAGAGATATATTTGTATTTCTCTTTAGTAAGAATAACAAGTGGTAGACCCAGTGTTTTTTTTGTTTTGTTTTTAAGGATATACCTCTCAGTACTTTCACACACGTCCTCAATAAACTACGTGTATTTAATAGTTTTTTTTTTAATTAATTAATTTATTTATTTTTGGCTGTGTTGAGACCTCGTTTCTGTGCGAGGGCTCTCTAGTTGCGGCAAGCAGGGGCCACTCTTCATCACGGTGCACAGGCCTCTCACTATCGCGACCTCTCTTGTTGCAGAGCACAGGCTCCAGACACGCAGGCTCAGTAGTTGTGGCTCAAGGGCCCAGTTGCTCCGCGGCGTGTGGGATCTTCCCAGACCAGGGTTCGAACCGGTGTCCTCTGCATTGACAGGCAGATTCTCAACCACTGCACCACCAGGGAAGCCCAGACCCAGTGTTTTTAGCAAATTAAATCATATTCTATTCTGAAATGCATCAGGAATTACATTTTAAGAACTATATTAAGTAATTGTTTTACATGTGATATGTCCCTATCACCTCATTTAAAACAATGTTTTAAATGGAAGCAGACATTTGCTGTTTGTTCCTATATTGTAAATTATTTAAAATAAGACCTTGGAACATTAGTTATTGATGAGAAATGTATTTTTTCCTCTTGTTCCAAAAATAATTTCCAATTATTTGAGCTACAGGAATGGAATTAGAATTACATGTGCATGTGAGATCCAATATCTTTTAGAGGAAGAAACAGAACATGGGGTCTGAATGCCTAATTTTAAACAAAGCAAACTCCTCCAGTTTTTTAATTTGCACTCTTGGGAAAGTGTTAGGCTCTCACAGCTGTGGTTTTCTCTTGGGTGGAGAGAGCTAAAACCACACCTATTGCTAAAGTGTCAGGCACTGAACCAGTTCTCACTCAGTCTAAACCAGCTCCTTGACTCCCTTCCATCTCCCTCCATAACCCTCAGTGTAATCATGGGGAACTAATGTAATTGCATCCAGGCGAGAGTGCTTTATACTACCAGGTGCTATAAAAATGGAGGAAACTTCATTCAATCCAAGTTTGTACATTAAATAACTTATACCCATGAAATATACAGAATTAATTTTCAATTTATTAGCATAGGACTGAATAGTATTCCATTACTTTTATTAAATTGAAAACAAACAGCTTTTTTTCTACTACAGAAGATACTTTTGATTTTAGCCTTCATCATTTGTTACACATTTCAATGATTTCATGTTAGTTAATGGTTATTCTGTTTACATTTTGATATTTAATCTTAAGTGAGCAAAAAAAATTGCCCATGGGGAATTCTGAATAAAGTCATAATCATTCTTACGTAAACTCACTATACTTTAGGAATGGTCTAATTCAATAAACTCATTTTTCACACAAGGAAACTAAAGTATAGAATTATCAAAAAGTGGAATGGGGTTCTTGATTCAGAATAAAGCTATCAGGGGAATCTTTATTAAGATTTTTCAGCTAGTGATCAGCTGATTTAGGTCCAGAACCCAGACTGCTGGCAATGAGTACAGTGCTTTTGCTCTTAGCCAATACTTCACAGCTGACACACCTAAAGTCATAAAATACTTTGAATATCAAAATAAAATAAAATAAAACCAGAACAAAATTGCCATGTATTTAATTAACCTGAATTAGTAACCCTACAATTCATATATTATATGTATTCACTTAGGGTGTGTGAAATTACCTCTAAAATAGGATATTAAAGGCACATTTAAAAACCAGGCAGACTAATGAATTTTGTTACTCATCTTATAATTCTACATCTAATATCTAGTTGACTTGGGGTTAAGATTTCTTAAGATGTATAACAAGGCATAAATACTATGCAAATGATAAATACTTGGAAAGTTTTGTGTGCAGAGCAGTAGTAAAGTATTTTGTGAAAGTTTGTCTTAGAGAGCTGAACTATAAAGACTACAGAAGATCACTATACAAATATCTGTCAGCCAAGATGTATATCGTATTTTCTTTCTTCTTTTACTCAGAGTTCACTTGTCTTTGAAATTAGCATCATAGGAATCATAGAATCATTATGCTTGTATATGTTACAGAGGGCACATGTGAAAATTATCATGAGAGGACTTGAAGGATAAGATAAAATATTTTA
Source organism: Monodon monoceros (assembly GCF_005190385.1). Lineage (NCBI taxonomy): Eukaryota > Metazoa > Chordata > Mammalia > Artiodactyla > Monodontidae > Monodon > Monodon monoceros. Next base: position 259,907 of record NW_021700609.1, read on the forward strand.
AGCAGAGTTGGGAATAAGAGTTCAGGGAGAAAGGGTAGTGTGACAAATTTTAGGGACTGGAGAAAGACATGATTATCTGGGAAATGGCAAGTAAGGCAATATCCTTCTGGCTCATTTGACAGGAGAAAGCTAGAAGTTAAGTAATTTTTCCACTGTTTCACAGGTAGTAATTTGACATGTTAAGATTGAAGCTTGTTTTCCTAATATCTTATCTATTCTGTTTGAATGATTTCACACTTGAAGTTACTCTATTGAAAGTTGCATCAAATCATTTGAGTACAATTTTAGGGAGACTAATTAGGCATATTTCATTTACCTTTTAAATTAAGACTTATTTGTCAAATTTTGTAAAGCAAAATCTCAACTTTCCTTAGTTTCTCCAAATGTTTCTTTTGTTTATTTATTTATTTATTTATGTAAAAACACATAATGTGAAATCTATCCTCTTAACACAATTTTGTATGTGTACTGTACAGTATTATAAATTATATGCACATATGACACAGCAGATCTCGAAAAATATTTCATGTTCATAACTGCAAATTTATTCCCATTAAACATTCACTATTCCCTATTCCCCTTTCTCCCCAGCCCCTGGAAACTGCCATTTTACTTTCCACTCTTTCTATGAGTTTGCCTAATTTAGATATCTCAACATAAATGGAACCATACAGTATTTGTCCTTCTGTGACTGGATTGTTTCTTTATCATGTTCTCAAATTCCATCCATGTTGTAGTATACGACAAGATTTTCTTCTTATTAAAGGCTGGATAATATTCTATTGTATGTATATATCTCATTTCCTTTACTTATTCATCTGTTCATGGCCATTTAGGTTGTTTCACCCTCTTGGTTAATGTGAAGAATGCCAGAATGAACATGAAAGTGCAAATATCTTTTGAGATCTTGTTTTAAATTCTTCTGGATAAGTACTCAGTAATGGGATTGCAGTACCGTATGTTAACTCTGTTTTTAATAATTTGAGGAAACTTACACTGTTTTTAGTAGCAGCTGCACCATTTTACATTCTCACCAACATTTCCAATTTCTCCACATCCTTACCAATGCTTATTTTCTGTTTTTTGTTTGTTTGTTTATTATTTTTTGTTTTACCATGGCCATCCCAAAAGGTGTGAGGTGATATCTCATTGCGGTTTTGACCTCATTTCTGTGATGATTAGTGATGGTGAACATCTTTTTATATACTTGTTGGCCATTTGTTTGCTTTCATTGGAGAAATGTCTTTTTAAGTTCTTTTCATTTTTGAAAATCAAACTATTGATTTTATTAAAATCATAATATTGATATCTAATAAAATTTATAAAAATCAACTGATAAAAATCAAATGATTTCAAATCATTGATAAAAATAATTTTATCAAACTATTGATATTATCCCCTTATCAGATTTATGGCTTGAAAAGATTTTCTCTCATTCTGTAGATTACCTTTTCACTCTGTTGAGTGTTGCATTTGTTGCACAGGACTTTCTGTTTCATGAGTCCCAATTGTCTATTTTTGCTTTTGTGGCCCATGCTTTTGGTGTCATATTCAAGAAATTATTGACAAAACCAATGTTGTGAAACTTTCTTCCAAATTTTTTCTAGGTGTTTTATAGTTTCAGGTGTTATATTTAAGGCTTTAATCCATTTGAGTTAATTTTTAAGTATGATGTAGATAAGGGTCCAATTTCACTCTTTGCATGTGGATTGTTAATTGTGTTTTGGACTTGAAATGAACACAATTGTTGCTACATAGTTTGAGGTTATTATAGTTAAGTAAAATACAGAATGCTTTCAGGAGTGATTTTGCCCAGTGCATTACAAAATAAGGTCACTTAGAAACATGTTCAAAGAGTACATAAAATATCTGCAACATATTTTATTAGAGATCACTTTTCTCACTTGCTTTTATACTGAAAATAATGCAGAAATGAGGACATGAAAGTAAGGATTTAGTTGAAGCAAGCATGAAACATAGTTTGGGAATTTAGTTGGCACTAAAGGGAAGACAAAGTATAATGTAGCTGCCAAGATACAGTATTAATAGAATTATAGTATCTAAAATGAGATGTTGATAACCCTTCTGTACTTTAATTCCTAGGCACCACATATTAAAAGAGATATAGACAAACTAGAATTTGTACAGTAGATAATAAGAATGGTAAAAGAAATCATGATATGATAGAAATTGACCTAGAAATTGAGGTTTTTACTCTAGGAAAGAGAAAAATCAGGAAAATGTATTACCTTAGGTTCATCTACTAGAAATGCTGTTATAAGAAAAAGGAATTGGACTTTCCTTTTCATAATGTCAAGAGTTTAATCAGAACTACATAATAAAAAGTGCATTAAAAATACCTCATGAAAATATTACAGGATACATTTTTGTATGAGTATAGATTAATAGAATGCTTACAATAGGGTAGTCATACATTTCTACTTGATAACATGTTGTTCAGATTTGTGGTCATTTCTGTACTCACTCATCAAATTAGTTCATGGTTGTTTGTGTTAGGGTCTATGTTAATTGCCAATTAATTACTACCTAGTCAATCACATTGAATGTGTGGCAACCTGAATTGGCCATTTAGCCAGAGAAAATATCCTGAATAGAAGTCTTGTGTTCTGATTATTTACATAATCTAGAAATGAGCTGAGTTAATAATTTTTATTTATTACAAATATTTCTATATATTACTTTAATATAAATCATATTAGTAATAGGAGTAGAATTTCTACTTCTAGTAGAATTCTACCACAAACCAAATGGCACTAGATGTAGCTTCCAAAATCTGTTTTAAAAAAAATACTATATGTTGAAGAGATGAACAAATCAAAGGAGTCTCAATAGTTTAATGTCTATTGTCATAATTTCCAGTTGGTGCTTCTATAATTTAGGCAATTTAAATGTCAATATACTGACCTGTTTTAACAAAATGGAGTGGTGAATTGAGACTATGACAATTGGAATGTCTTAGTTATTCCTATAATTGCTTCACCATTCACTGTACTACCCAGACCTCATTTTACAAAGGATAGGCTGGGAATAGAGTATGTTTTCTTTTGATATGACTTTTTCTACTCAGTGTTTCTAATGTTTTAACCACTCCTAAATTTTGTTTATTTACACTATAAGAGAGCACATATCTGACAAGTAGAGATAATGGCATTGGGAGAATAATGTTGATTTTTCCATTCATTTCCATTTCTATTACATGAAATGATTAAGTGTCCTTCCAACAAATTCTTTTTATTTACAAAGGCTACAGGGATTTTAAAAGAGGGGGATGGTAAGGCACTGAATTGTAACAGCAGAAACCATATTCTCATGATTCTTTCAAAAGAAATACTTGGTTGGAACAACTCATGGAAACTAACATACTTAAGAGAGTCACAATTCTCATTAATATGTAAATGTCACATTGGGGAAACCTATAGAATATAGCCCAGATAGCAGATTCATAACTTATTTAAACTAATTAATATTCTATCAAGTTTGCATTAGAGTTGTCTTGGCTACGTGATGCCAAATTATGACTTTAGATGAATTTTTAATCTTTTAATATAGTATTTTGTTCCTGGGTAGATATAAGATTCAGAATTTCCTTAAGTGAGAGATTCTGTTAAACTCTAAATTTAACAATTATAGATATTTTCTATTGATTTGGCTGTGTTATTTTAATCTAAGGTAGGAGGTTGTAGCTCAGTTTATCTGTTTGACTGTATTCCTGATAACAATATTACCAGATAACTAGATCATGCAACAGTCTGCAACTTTCATTTAGTCCAGAATTGACCAATCATTTTCTGTAAAAGGCCAGATAGTAAATATTTTAGGCTTTGAGGGCCATATGGTCTCTGTCACAGTATTAGACTCTGACAATAGCAGCTGTAGACAATGCTTAAGTGAGCATTGCTATGTTCCAATAAAAATTTATTTATAAACATTATATCTCAAATTTCTTGTGAATTTCCATGTGTCTCAAAATATACTTTTTTTTTTTAATTTAAAATCAAAATTAAACATTTCAGAACTATTCTTAGCTCATGGAACACACAAAAAAAGGCAGAAAGCTGGATTTGTCTTTCAGGCCATATTTTGCCAGTTACTGATAGTTAAATAAAACCTCAATTAACTGCTTTTATCTATTTATTTGAATATGGCTTTATTCCCAAGATACTGTAAAAGACTTGAATAAGTTGATTTGTTAAATAATTGTTAAATAATAATTTGTTAAATAATTTATTTGAGTATAATTGTTTCTTCTTCTACCAAGGATTTAAAATTACAATACATAGATGTTAAACAAGGAATATAAGTTAGTTGGAGAAATATCAATTCTAAATTTTCTAACTAGATTTAAAGTATTTCCCTACAGTTGTTGTTTTCCTAATCCTAAAAAGAACAGCACTCAACATCTTTGTCATGGGCTTAATCACCTTGCAACATATACTTTTCTGGCCTAAAGCAAAAAGTTCCAAGAATTTTTCTAACTTAATTGATTTGGTTATAAGATTGCTTTTTACTTTTTTTGGCTTTTGTTTTTTATACTGACAGTAACATGCCTGGCTGCAATGCAGGTCTAGAGCACCATCTAGAGATGAAACGTTAAAATTAACGCAAAAAAATAAGGACTAAGAATCAGTGTAATTGGAGGGTGACTTTGCAATTTACAGTTAGTTTGCAAATTATATTTTCAAATGATCAGCTCTAAGAAAGATACGCATTCTTAATTGAAAGCAAATATAGTTTAATGTTGATTCTCTTTATGACTTTTCCAAAAGTACATTGATTTGAACTGCTTCAAACTATAATTTGCATTCCATGCAAATAATTAAGATTATTGTGTATTTAATTATATTCATAAAAACTTCTTATGTTGAGTAGAAACGTTAAAAATGTCTCCTAAATACCATGCATATAAACGTAAAAATACAGAGTAATCAAATTTGGCCTGAAGAGTCTCTTCCCTTAAAGCTCAAACCAATTTATTCATTATCTTCAGTGTGTATATTTATTCACTAACCCCATATATATATATATATATATATATTTTTTTTTACATAAAATTAGAAGGATTTTCTATGTTTATGAATTCAAACAGCACTTCTGTCTCTCAGTTTGTGGTAGATGATGAAAGGGTTGCAATCAGTTTGAGTTTAGTGTAATTTTCTTATTATATAAACATCTTGATCCATAATGATTCAGTAATATAGCTATTATTCTATTGAGTGAAGGAGCTGAGCATATTTTCTCAATTAAACAGCTAACAGACAAAATGAAAATTATAATTTAAAAATAATATTTATACTGTATCACACTATGGTGGGCCAGGCAAAATAATACCTCTCTAACTTTGACATTTCCAATTCAATGTTTCTTTGAAAAAGCATCTGTGTCCCACAAAATTGTTAAGGTACTAATAGGAAATTTTTAGCAACATAGGTGACAACATGAACTCAATCCTTTTTGCTACCAGTATACAGTGTATCTATTTTGCTTTAGTTACTGTTACTAATATTTTATATATTATGTCATTAATTCCCCAACTGGCCCCCAAGAAACCTTACACAGTAGAATGTAATTTTCTATCTCATACATGTGAAAATATGTTATTTAAGTTATTTAAATAACAGACATGTAATTGAAACCCAGATGTGTCTAACTTTGAAGCAAGTTCTCTTTTTTAATTTTTTAATTTTTATTTTTTTATATCTTTATTGGAGTATAATTGCTTTACAATAGTGTGTTAGTTTCTGCTTTATAACAAAGTGAATCAGTTATACATATACATATGTTCCCATATCCCTTACCTCTTGCATCTCCCTCCCACACACCCTCCTTATACCACCCCTCTAGGTGGTCACAAAGCACCAAGCTGATCTCCCTGTGCTATGCGGCTGCTTCCCACTAGCTATCTATTTTACGTTTGGTAGTGTATATATGTCCATGACACTCTCTCACTTTGTCACAGCTTACCCTTCCTCCTCCTCAAATACTCAAGTCCATTGTCTAGTAGGTCTGTGTCTTTATTCCTGTCTTACCCCTAGGTTCCTCATGACATTTATTTTTTCTTAGATTCCATATATACGTGTTAGCATACAGTATTTGTCTTTCTCTTTCTGACTTACTTCATTCTGTATGACAGACTCTAGGTCCATGCACCTCACTACAAATAACTCAATTTCATTTCTTTATATGGCTGAGTAATATTCCACTGTATATATGTGCCACATCTTCTTCACCCATTCATCTGATGATGGACACTTAGGTTGTTTCCATCTCCTGGCTCTTGTAAATAGAGCTGCAATGAACATTTTGGTACATGACTCTTTGAATTATGGTTTTCTCAGGGTATGTGCCCAGTAGTGGGATTGATGGGTCATATGGTAGTTTTTAAGGGACCTCCATACTGTTCTCCATAGTGGCTGTATCAATTCACATTCCCACCAGCAGTGCAAGAGTGTTCCCTTTTCTCCACACCCTCTCCAGCATTTATTGTTTCTAGATTTTTTGATGATGACCATTCTGACCAGTGTGAGATGATATCTCATTGTAGTTTTGATTTGCATTTCTCTAATGATTAATGATGTTGAGCATTCTTTCATGTGTTTGTTGGAAATCTGTATGTCTTCTTTGGAGAAATGTCTATTTAGGTCTTCTGCCCATTTTTGGATTGGGTTGTTTGTGTTTTGTTATTGAGCTGCATGAACTGCTTGTAAATTTTGGAGATTTATCCTTTGTCAGTTGCTTCATTTGCAAATATATTCTCCCATTCTCAGGGCTATCTTTTGGTCTTATTTATGGTTTCCTTTGCTGTGCAAAAGTTTTGAACTTTCATTAGGTCCCATTTGTTTATTTATGTTTCTAGTTCCATTTCTCTAGGAGGTGGGTCAAACACAAACTTGCTGTGATTTATGTCATAGAGTGTTCTGCCTATGTTTTCCTCTGAGAGTTTGATAGTTTCTGGTCTTACATTTAGGTCTTTAATACAGTTTGAGCTTATTTTTGTGTATGGTGTTAGCAAGAGATCTAATCTCATACTTTTACATGTACCTGTCCAGTTTTCCCAGCACCACTTATTGAGGAGGCTGTCCTTCTCCACTGTACATTCCTGCCTCCTTTATCAAAGATTAGGTGACAAAAACTGCATGCGTTTATCTCTGGTCTCCCTATCCTGTCCATTGTTCTATAATTCTGTTTTTGTGACAGTACCATACTGTCTTGATTACTGTAGCTTTGTAGTATAGTCTGAAGTCAAGAAGCCTGATTCCTCCAGCTCCATTTTTTGTTCTCAAGATTGCTTTGGCTACTCGGGGTCTTCTGTGTTTCTATACAAATTGTGAAATTTTTTGTTCTAGTTCTGTAAAAAATGCCAGTGGTAGTTTGATAGGGATTGCTTTGAATCTGTAGATTGCTTTGGGTAGTAGAGTCATTTTCACAATGTTGATTCTTCCAATCCAAGAACATGGTATATCTCTCCATCTATTTGCATCATCTTTAATTTCTTTCATCAGTGTCTTATAATTTTCTGCATACACGTCTTTTTTCTCCTTAGGTGGGTTTATCCCTAGATATTTTATTCTTTTTGTTGCAGTGGTAAATGGGAGTGTTTTCTTGATTTCACTTTCAGATTTTTCATCATTAGTGTATAGGAATGACAATGATTTCTGTGCATTAATTTTGTATCCTGCTACTTTACCAAATTCATTGATTACTTCTAGTAGTTTTCTGGTAGCATCTTTAGGATTCTCTATGTATAGTATCATGTCATCTGCAAACAGTGACAGCTTTACTTCTTTTCTGATTTGGATTCCTTTTATTTCCTTTTTTCTGTGATTGCTGTGGCTAAAACTTCCAAAACTATGTAGAATAAGAATGGTGAGAGTGGGTAACCTTGTCTTGTTCTTGATCTTAGTGGAAATGCTTTCAGTTTTTCACCATTGAGGACGATGTTGGCTGTGGGTTTGTCATATATGGCCTTTATTATGTTGAAGAAAGTTCCCTCTATGCCTACTTTCTGCTGGGTTTTTATCATAAATTGGTGTTGAATTTTTTCGAAAGCTTTCTCTGCATCTACTGAGATGATCATATGGGTTTTCTCCTTCAATTTGTTAATATGGTGTATCACGTTGATTGATTTACGTACTTTGAAGAATACTTGCATTCCTGGAATAAACTCCATTTGACCATGGTGTGTGATCCTTTTAATGTGCTGTTGGATTCTGTTTGCTCGTATTTTGTTGAGGATATTTTCATCGATGTTCATCACTGTTATTGGCCTGTAGTTTTCATGCTTTGTGACATCTTTGTCTGGTTTTGGTATCAGGATGATGGTGGCTTCATAGAATGAGTTTGGGAGTGTGCCTCCCTCTGCTATGTTTTGGAAGAGTTTGAGAGGGATAGGTGTTAGCTCTTCTCCAAATGTTTGATGGAATTCGCCTGTGAAGCCATCTGGTCCTGTGCCTTTGTTTGTTGGAAGATTTTTAATCACAGCTTCAATTTAAATGCTTGTGATTGGTCTGTTCATATTTTCTATTTCTTCCTGATTCAGTCTTTGCAGGTTGTGCTTTTCTAAGAATTTGTCCATTTCTTCCAGGTTGTCCATTTTATTGGCATAGAGTTGTTTGTAGTAATCTCTCATGATCTTTTTTATTACTGCAGTGTCAGTTGTTACTTCTCATTTTTCATTTCTAATTCTACTGATTTGAGTCTTCTCCCTTTTTTTCTTGATGAGTCTGGCTAATGGTTTATCAATTTTGTTTATCTTCTCAAAGAACCAGCTTTTAGTTTTAATGATCTTTGCTGTCATTTCCTTCATTTCTTTTTCATTTATTTCTGATCTGATCTTTATGATTTCTTTCCCTCTGCTAACTTTCGGTTTTTTAAAATTCTTTTTTCTCTAACTGCTTTAGGTGCAAGGTTAGGTTGTTTATTTGAGATGTTTCCTATTTCTTAAAGTAGGATTGTCTTGCTATAAACTTCCCTCTTTGAAAAGTTTTTGCTGCATCCCAAAGGATTTGGGTCATCGTGTCTCCATTGTATTTGTTTCTAGGTATTTTTAAATTTCCTCTTTGATTTCTTCATTGATCACTTCATGATTAAGTAATGTATTGTTTAGCCTCCATGTGTTTGTATTTTTTACAGATCTTTTCCTGTAATTGATATCTAGTCTTATAGCGTTGTGGTCAGAAAAGATACTTGATACAATTTCAATTTTCTTAAATTTACCAAGGCTTGATTTGTGACCCAAGATATGATCTATCCTGCAGAAGGTTTCATGAGAACTTGAGAAAAATGTGTAATCTGTTGTTTCTGGATAGAATGTCCTATAAATATCAATTAAGGCCATCTTGTTTAATGTATCATTTAAAGCTTGCATTCCCTTATTTTTTTTCATTTTGGGTGATATGTCCATTGGTGAAAGCAGGGTGTTAAAGTTCCCTACTCTGAATGTGTTACTGTTGAATACCCTTTTTGTGGCTGTTAGTATTTGCCTTATGTATTGTGGTGCTTCTTTGTTGGGTGCATAAATATTTACAATTGTTATATCTTCTTCTTGGATTGATCCCTTGATCATTATGTAGTGTCCTTCTTTGTCTCTTGTAATACTCTTTATTTTAAAGTCTATTTTGTCTGGTATGAGAATTGCTAATCCAGCTTTATTTTGTTTTCCATTTGCATAGAATATCTTTTTCCATCCCCTCACTTTCAGTCTGTATGTGTCTCTAGGTCTGAAGTGGGTCTCTTGTAGACCGCATATATATGGGTCTTGTTTTTGTATCCATTCAGCCAGTCTGTGTCTTCTGGTGAGAGTATTTAATCCATTTACATTTAAGGTGATTTTTGATATGTATGCTCCTATTCCCATTTTCTTAATTGTTTTTGGTTTGTTATTATAGGTCTTTTCCTTCTCTTGTGTTTCTTGCCTAGAGAAGATCCTTTAGCATTTGTTGTAAAGCTTCTTTGGTGGTGCTGAACTCTCTCAGGTTTTGCTTTTTTGTAAAGGTTTTAATTTCTCCATCAAATCTGAATGAGATCCTTGCTGGGTACAGTAATCTTGGTTGTAGTTTTTATGCCTTCATCACTTTAAATATGTCCTGCCAGTCCCTTCTGGCTTGCATAGCTCTGCTGAAAGCTCAGCTGTTAGCCTTATGGGGATTTCCTTGTGTGTTATTTGTTGTTTTTCCCTTGCTGCTTTTAATATATGTTCTTTGTATTTAATTTTTGACAGTTTGATTAATATGTGTCTTGGTGTGTTTCTCCTTGGATTTATCCTGTATGGAACTCTCTGTGCTTCCTGGACTTTATTAACTATTTCCTCTCCCATATTAGGGAAGTTTTCAACTCTAATCTCTTCAAATATTTTCTCAGTCCCTTTCTTTTTCTCTTCTTCTTCTGGAACCCCTATAATTCTAATGTTGGTGCATTTAATGTTGTCTCAGAGGTCTTTGAGGCTGTCCTCAGTTCTTTTCATTCTTTTTTCTTTATTCTGCTCTGCAGTAGTTATTTTCACTATTTTATCTTCCAGGTCACTTATCCGTTCTTCTGCCTCAGTTATTCTGCTATTGATCCCTTATAGAGTATTTTTAATTTCATTTATTGTGTTGTTCATCATTGCTTGTTCCCTCTTTAGTTCTTCTATGTCATTGTTAAATGTTTCTTGCATTTTCTCTATTCTATTTCCAAGATTTTGGATCATCTTTACTATCATTATTCTGTATTCTTTTTCAGGTAGACTGCCTATTTCTTCTTCATTAGTTAGGTCTGGTGGGTTTTTATCTTGCTCCTTTATCTGCTGTGTGTTTTTCTGTCTTCTCATTTGGCTTATCTTTCTGTGTTTAGCATCTCCTTTTTGCAGGCTGCAGGTTTGTGGTTCCCGTTGCTTTTGGTGTCTGTCGCCAGTGTCTAATGTTGGTTCAGTGTGTTGTGTAGGATTCCTGGTAGAGGGGACTATTGCCTGTGTTCTGGTGGATGAGGCTGGGCTTGTCTTTCTGGTGGACAGGTCCATGTCTGGTGGTGTGTTTTGGGGTGTCTGTGGACTTATTATGATTTTAGGCAGCCTCTCTGCTAATGGGTGGGGTTTTGTTCCTGTCTTGCTAGTTGTTTGGCATAGTGTGTCCAGCACTGGAACTTGCTGGTCGTTGAGTGAAGTTGGGTGTTGGTGTTGAGATGGAGGTCTCTGGGAGATTTTCTCCATTTGATATTACGTGTAGCTGGGAGGTCTCTTGTGGACCAGTGTCCTGAAGTTGTCTCTCCCACCTCAGAGGCACAGCACTGACTCCTGGCTGCAGCATCAAGAGCCTTTCATCCACATGGCTCTGAATAAAAGGGAGAAAAAGTAGAAAGAAAGAAAGAAAGAAAGAGGATAAAAGAAAATAAAATAAAGTAAGATAAAATAAAGTTATTTAAATAATAAATAGTTATTAAGAAGAAAAATTTGTTTTAAAAGTAAAAAAAAAAAATGGATAGAACTTTTGGACAAATGGTGAAAGCAAAGCTATACAGGCAAAATCTCAAACAGAAGCATACACATACACACTCACAAAAAGAGGGAAAGGGGAAAAATAATAAATCTTGCCCTCAAAGTCCACCTCCTCAATTTGGGATGATTTGTTGTCTATTCAGGTATTCCACAGATGCAGGGTACATCAGGTTGATTGTACAGATTTAATCCGCTGCTCTTGAGGCTGCTGGGAGAGATTTCGTTTCTCTTCTTTGTTCGCACAGCTACTGGGGCTCAGCTTTGGATTTGGCCCCGCCTCTGTGTGTAGGTCACCAGAAGCTATCTTTTCTTCGCTCAGACAAGACGGTGTTAAAGAAGCAGCTCATTTGATGGCTCTGGCTCACTGATGCCGGGGGGAGGGAGGGGCACAATGTGCAGTGAGCCTGCGCCCGCAGAGCCTGGCAGAACACTGCACCAACCTGAGGTGTGTCATGCGTTCTCCCAGGGAAGTTGTTCCTGGATCTTGGGACCCTGGCAGTGGCGAGCTGTACAGCCTCCTCGGGAGGGAGGTGTGGGTAGTAACCTGTGCTTGCACACAGGTTTCTAGGTGGCAGCAGCAGCAGCCTTAGTGTCTCATGCCCGTCTCTGGGGACCATGCTGTTAGCCTCGGCTCGCGCCCATCTCTGGAGCTCATTTAAGCAGCGCTTTTATTAACCTCTCCTCGTGCATCAGGGAACAAAGAGGGAAGAAATAGTTTTTTGCCTCTTCGGCAGGTCCAGTCTTTTCCCTGGACTCCCTCCTGGCTAGCCACGAGGCACTAACCCCCTGCAGTCTGTGTTCACACTGCCAACCCCAGTGCTCTCCCTGTGCTCCAACCGAAGCCTGAGAGCCTCAGCTCCCAGCCCCGCCCACCCCATCAGGTGAGCAGACAAGCCTCTCCCACTGGTGAATGCTGGTTGGCACCGATCCTTTGTAAGGGAATCTCTCCGCTTTTCCCTCTGCACCCCTGTTGCTGTGCTCTCCTCTGTGGCTCCACAGCTTCCCCCTCCACCACCCACAGTCTCCACCTGTGAAATGGCTGCCTAATGTGTGGAATCCTTTCCTTCTTCACAGCTGCCTTCCACTGGTGCAGGTCCCGTCCCTATTCTTTTGTCTCTGTTTATTCTTTTTTCTTTTGCCCTACCCACATACATGGAGAGTTTCTTGCCTTTGGGGTGGTCTGAGATCTTCTGCCAGCGTTCAGTAGGTGTTCTGTAGGAGTTGTTCCATGTGTAGATGTATTTCTGAAGTACCTGTGGGGAGGAAGGTGATCTCCGCGTCTTACTCTTCCGCCATCTTCCAAGTGAGTCTGAAGCAAGTTCTCTTGTCATTTTCATTTCTGGCTCTGTGGGGTAAGATCAGAGTCCTATTGAATGCATAGAAAATAAGCTGACTCTAGGAGATTCACCACAAAAATTGAGAGTCAGATTTCTATGGATGAAAGCCCAGGAGATTCTTACCATCAGCAAAATAAGTTTAGTTGCTAAAACTTTCTAAAACATACGTTACTCTTCCATAAATTGGGGTTTAGCAATTATACATCAGTCATGTATTTTTTAATAATAGTAGGAAAAAAATATGTAAAATATTTAGTATAATGCCTGGTACTGGAACAATATTAAAATAATTTGATCTACTACTGTGGCAAATGAAGTAGAGCAGGGGTGACTTAATTATCTGCGTGCAGTAATCCAGGGCTAGCATTGGTGAACATGATTTATTTGATTTCATGATAGTTGATTTTAAAAAGAGGGAAATAATTAATTCAGAGAAGGAAGAGACTGTTGAGATTATCTATTCCTGCCATTGGAAAAGATAAACTGACATCTAAAGTGAAGAGGAAACTTCTAAAAATCTTTGCAACTATCTGGATGTTTCTAATTTGAAAAACCACCAAGTTTTCTTCATCTTCACCATGCTCTTCTTCTTAACTTAAAAGTTTTAGTGTAAACACAGACAAAAATATATAGTTTTTTAAAGTCCAGAATAAATTTTTCACTTGTTTTCATATCAAAAATGTACTATAAGTATGTTATCCCTTGAAAACTTTTAATATCTGACCCAGGGGTGAGGTATGGCCAATATGGTGGAGTAGGAAGACTCTGTGATCAACTTATTCATGGGCACACCAAAATTACAACTATTTACAGAGCAACTGTGTATGAAAACAAGATGAGACTGGCAGAAAATATTTTCCAAAACTAAAGTTATAAAGAAGGAACTACAAGATGGGTAGGAAGGGCAAATATGAGGTATATTCAAGACCCAATGCCCCAGGGTGGAAACCCACAAATAAGAAGATAATTATAATTGCAAAGGTTCTCCCCAAGGAGCACATGGTCCAAACAAACATTGGGCTTCCCAGCCTGGATGTCCTGCACTGGCATGATAAGCCCAGAACATCCAGCTTTGAAGGACAGAGGGCTTTGTGGATAGGCAAGTTCAAGGCTTTAGGAAACAGACTTCACTATGAAAGGACACTGACAAAATCTCACAAGATCTTAGCACAGAGGCAGTAATTTGAAATAAGCCTAGTCATACCCACTTACTGATCAAGGAGAGCCTCCTAGATAGGCAGGAGGCAACTGGGATTCAAAAGGTACTTAAACACCAGTGGTAGCCATTTTGCATTCCTCCTTCTTGACTATTAGTCCCAAGAGCTTACTGGACCACCAGTGGACAAGAACCAGCCCAGGTCCCCCAGGCTGCAGAGCCTGCCATGCTGGGACAAGGCCCAACATACCAGCAAGTCATCAGGCACAGCAAAAGACAGGGACTGGCAGACAGCTGGGCCAGAAACCAGCCCTGCCTGCCAGCATGCCCACTGTACTCAGCCCTGTCATAACATAAAGGCCCATGTAGACCACAAAGAGGGTATATAGCTCAGGTGACCAGAGGGAGTAAGCTTCTGCACCCTATAGGACATTTCCTACATAGTGCCATTTCTCCAAGATTGGGAAACATAACCAACAAACCTAATACATACAAATAAAAGCAGAGGATTAGGTAACATGAGGAGATGGAGGAATATGTACCAAATAAAGAATAAGATAAAACCCCAGAAGATGTGTCATGGAGATAAGCAATCTAATGAATAAAGAGTTCAAGGTAATGATCATAAGGATGCTCAATGAACTCAGGAGAAGAATGGAGGAACACAGTGAAGATTTTAACAAAGAGTTAGAAAATATAAAGATGAATCAAACAGAAATGAAGAATATAATAATTGAAATAAAAAATACATTATAAGAAATCGACAGTAGATTAGATGATACAGACAAATGGACCAACAAATTGGAAGAAAAAGTAGTGAAAATCACCCAAGATGAACAGAAAAAAAGAATTTTTGAAAGTAAGGATAGATTAAGAGAAATCTGGGACTACAGCAATTGTACTAACATTCACATTATAGGAATCCCAAAAGAAGAAGAGAGAGAGAAAAGGGAAGAGAATCCATTTGAAGAAATAATGGCTGAAAACTACCTTAACCTGGGAAGGAAAACAGACACATCCAGGAAACATAGAGAGTCCCAAACAAGATAAACCCAAAGAGGTTCACACTAAGATGTATCATAATTAAAATGGTAAAAATTAAAGATAAAGAGAGAATCTTAAAAATAGCAAGGGAAATGCAATTAGTACCATATAAAGGAAATCCCATAACTCTAAGCTGACTTTTCAGCAGAAAAATTGCCATCTGGAGGGAGTGACACAATATGTTCAAAATGATGAAAGGAAAATACCTACAATCGAGAATAATCTACCCAACAAGATTATCATTCAGATTTGAAGGAGAGATAAAAAGTTAACAGACAAGCAAAAGGTAAAAGAGTTCAGCACCACTGAAATGACTTTGCAAGAAATGTTAAAGGGATTTCTTTAAACAGAAAAAAGACCACAACTAGAAATATAAGAATTACAAAAGAAAAAAAAAAAAAAAAGGCTCATTGGTAAAGGCAAACTGTAAAGATAATAGAGCAACCACTTATAAAGCTATTAGAAATGCTAAAAGAAAAGTAGTAAAATCATTTATATGCACAAAAAAAATAGTTAAATGCTACACAAAACAAAAAGATGTAAAATATGATATACAAAAATTAAGTGTTTGTGGGGAGGTTAAAATGTAGGATTGATCAAAAGCGTTCATAATGAATCCAAATTGAGGGGCTTCCCTCATGGTGCAGTGGTTGAGAATCTGCCTACTAATGCAGGGGACAGGGGTTCGAGTGCTGGTCTGGGAGGATCCCACATGCCACGGAGCAACTAGGTCCATGAGCCACAACTACTGAGCCTGCGCATCTGGAGCTTGTGCTCTGCAACAAGAGAGGCCGTGATAGTGAGACGCCTGTGCACTGCGATGAAGAGTGGCCCCTGCTCTCCACAATTAGAGAAAGCCCTTGCACAGAAATGAAGACCCAACACAGCAAAAATAAATAAATAAATTACTAAAAAAAAAAAAAAAAAGAATCCGAATTGGAAAGGAAGAAGTAAAACTGTCACTGTTTGCAGATGACAGGATATTATACATAGAATATACTAAAGATGCCACCAAAAATCTATTAGAACTAATAAGTGAACAGTAAAATTACAGGATACAAAATTAATATACAGAAATCTGTTACAATTCTATACACTAAAAACAAACTAACAGAAAAAAAGAAACAAAGAAAACAATCCAATTTACAATTGTATCTAAAAGAATAAAATAGCTAGGAATAAATTTAACCAGGAAGTAAAAGACCTGCCTGTACTGTGAAAACTGTAACGTTGTTGAAAGAAAGTGAAGGTGAATAAAAAATGAAAAGATATCCAGTGCTCCTTCAATGGAAGAGTTGATATTTTTAAAAGGACCTTACTACCCAAGGTAATCTACAGATTCCATGTAATCACTATCAAAATGTCCATGGTATTTTTCACTGAGCTAAAACAAACAATTCTAAAATTTGTATGGAAGCACAAAGAACTTGAGTAGTCAAAACATGCTTGAGAAAGAAGAATAAAGCTGGAGTTGTCACATTCCTTTATTTAAAGTATACTACAAATCTACAGTAATCAAAACAGTATGGTACTAGTAACAAAAAACAGGCACATAGATCAAAGGAACAGAATAGAGAGCCCAGAAATAAACCCACAGTTATATGGTGAATTGCTTTCTGACACAAAATGCAAGAATATACACTGGGGAAAAGACAGCTTCTTCAATAAATGGTGTTGGACACCAGACAGCTACATACCTAAGAATAAACCTGGACTACTTTCTCACATCATATACAAAAATAAACTTGAAATGGGCTGAAAACTTAAATGTAAGACCTGAAACCATAAAACTCCCAGAAGAAAACTTAGGCAGTAATTTCTTTGACATTGATCTTAGCAATATACATATTTTTGTGGGGAGGGAGGGAGGGAAAATGTCTCCTCAGAAAGGAAATTTAAAAAAGCAAAAATAAACAAATGGGATTACACCAAAATCAAAAGCTTTTGCACAGTGAAGGAAACTATCAACAAAATTAAAAGGCTGTCTGCTGAATGGGAGAAGATATTTGCAAACAATATATATGATAAGGGGTTAATATCCAAAATATATGAAGAACTCATAACTCAACATCAAAAAATCCACAAGCACCCTGATTAAAAAGTGTTCAGAGGATCTGAATAGAAATTTTCCCCAAGAAGACATGCAGTTGGCTGACATACACATGAAAAATTGTCAACAACACTAACCATCAGGGAAATACAAATCAAAACCACAGTGAGCTAGCCATATGTGCCTATAGAGTGCTTAGTATGGGACGAGTCCAAATTGAGATGTGATATAAGTATAAAATCCAGACCAAATTTCAAAAGCTTAATACAAAACAAGAATGTAAAGTATCTCATTAATAATGTCCTATATTGACTACATGTTCATTTATCCTGGATTAAATAAAATACATTATTACAATTAAAAAAACACAGTGAGATATTACCTAACATGTTTCAGAATGACTATCATTAAAAATGCAAAGAATAACAAGTGTTGGTGAGGAAGTGGAGAAAAGAGAACACTTGTGTACTGTTGGTGGGATGTAAATTGATGCAGCCACTATCTAAAACAGTATGTAGTTTCTTCAAAAGATTAAAACTTTAACTATCATTAAAACTAGAACATATCATATCAGCAATTCCACTCCTGAGTATTTTTCAGAAAAAAACAACACTCTAATTTGAAAAGATATATGCACCCTATGTTCATTGCAGCTTTATTTACAATAGCCAAGATATGGAAACAAAAGTGTCCATTAATAGATGAATGGATAAAGAAGATGTGATATATATATATACACACACACACACACACACACACACACACACACACACACACACACAATGGAATATTACTCAGCCATAAATAATGAAATTTTGCCATTTGTGATAACATGGGTGGACCTAGAGGTTATTATGGTAAGAGAAATAATTGAGACAGAGAAAGACAAATGCCATATGATTACCCTTATATTTGAATCTAGAAAACAAAACAAACAAACCAAAATAATATAATAGAAACAGATGCACAGATACAGAGACAAGTTGGTTTTGCCAGAGTGTAGGGGACTTGGGAGGAGGGGATGAATATGATAGGTAAAGGGGATTAAGAGGTAAAACTACCACTTATAAAATAAAGTTATGAGTCAAGATAATAAAATTTACAGCACAGAGAATATAGTCAATAATATTATAACAACTTTGTATGGTAACAGATGTTATCACAGTGATCATTATGTAATGTATACAATTATGAAATCTCTATGTTGTACACTTAAAACTAATATATTATTAGGAGTCAGTTATATTTAAATAAAAAATTAAATTAAAAATAAATAAATAAATCTGACCCAGTATTTTAAGCAATCTCTTTTATGCCTTTCCTCCACAGTCACTAAATGCCCAGAGTTCACATAAAAACTGACTGAGGATCTTCACTTTCCAGAAGTAGATATTGCCTTCTTGGTTTGTAGATGTTTCCCTAAATATGTAGATCACATGAATAGTAATAAAAGGTTTCTGTGTAATTTTATTCTTACATTTTCATATTTTATCATGATAGTTTTTTGTTCTGTAGCCTTGGAGGAAATTTCTGAATCATATATAACACTAGTTTAAAAAACTTTTTCATAATCACAAAATAAATGACTCATGAAAAAATTGAATGAAGAGCTAATCAGGTATCAGAGTTGAAAACTTCAGGTTTTTTTTTTTTTTTCTGACAAGTCTATTGCTGGCTATGCCATTGAATAGATGTGTGATGTTGAGGTAATAGAAGTGAGGAAATCAGAAAGACATTGTTTTAAACTCCTGATTTCTTACTTTTGAAATTTATGGTTTTAAGTCAATCACAATATAACTGAATCTCAGTTTTTGCACTTATACCTTGAATATAACATCTCATTTATTTAAATTTCTAATGTCAAACTAGAAGGCCAATTTAAATATTAAATGAGATATACTTAATATTTTTAAGGCCTGAAACTGTATATTTATTATCCAAACCCTTTCACTCCTGTATACTTTAGTTTTTGCACATTTAATTTAAGAATGTAAGAATAACACCTCCTGATATAGAAAAAAGGAGAAATAATGATGTGAAATAATACTGTGAAGGGAGAATCAATATAGATTCATAATTTATCCTTGAATCTCTCTCAGCATACTTTGAGGTTGCAGTAGCAGCAGGAGATCATTTGTGAGCAGAAGGGAGGGACCTGGTGTACAAATCCTTAAAGATTGTGTTTTAAATTAGAATTTCAGCAATAGGGTACAATATCAGACAAAGTGGAATTTTTCTTTGTTAGTTGCAAAATTAAAATACCTCAAGCAGAATATTCCTTAGAGTTTATAATAATGAATAAGACTGAAATTTTATATGTTTATTTTGGTTTCATTATCACTATAGAATATGGAAAATGGGAAAATGAACAAGAAAGAGATGTCCTCCTATTCAACTTTCTATCTCCCTAAGGCAGGTAAAGAGTAAAGAATGACCTAGCCATCTTTCCTTGCACATACAAACTGTTAAAGGCATCTTGACTTAGCAGTTACCAGGAGAATTCCACAAAGGTTTTTCTCCTAATGATTTACAACTAAGTTAAAATATAAACCAGTGTCCAATGAATCAAACAAAAGATACACAAGACCACCAGAAATTGACTCTTTAGTCTTTAAAATTGAAATATAACTTGATTTTATATATCTATATTTAAATATCTAAAAATAATATACCTGTGATTGATATTTAGAAAATGGAGAATCACAGTCACACATTTTTGTAACGTCTACTAACAATTGTTTAACGATACAGGGTTCTTATCCAAAGCTTGGATCCTGCTAATTCCAAATATATCTCTTTTACAGAGAAATGAATATCAAGCTAGATTAGGCAGTTGAAAATAAAATGGTCAAATCATGCTTTCTTTCAAGAATATCAATGCAGTATGTTGTATAAAAGCACTGATTCCTGAACCTGATTACTTGAATTCAAACTCTGGCTCCTCCAAGTTACCAGCTATTTTACTAAGAATCACTTAATCTCTCTGACTTTTAGTTTCCTCACCTGGGAAATGAGGTTACCAGCAATAGCTTCCTCACTGGGAAGGTCAAATTAGGGAATTCAGGTAAAGCATTTAAAATAGTGTTTTACATGTAAATGTGCTTACATATTAGGTGTAATTTGACTTTCCTATAGAATTTTTTTTTAATTTTAATTTTATATTGGACTATAGTTGATTTACAGTGTTGTGTTAATTTCAGGTGTACAGCAAACTGCTTCAGTTATACATATGTCTATTCTTTTTCAAATTATTTTCCCATTTAGGTTATTGCTGACTACTGAGCAGAGTTCCCTGTGCTATACAGTAGGTCCTTATTGATTATCCATTTTAAATATAGTAGTGCATATAATATATGTCAATCCCAACTCCCAATTTATCCATTCCCCCCACATTTCCCCTTTGGTAACCGTAAGTTAGTCTCCTAAGTCTGTGAGTCTGTCTCTGTTTTGTAAATAAGTCATTTATTTGTATCTCTTTTTTTTTTTTTTTTTTAGATTCTGCATAGAAGCGATAGGGAAAGGTGAGCTTAGTCACAGCACATTCCTCTAATCCTGACGTCAGCTGTATTTCTCACCCTTGAGGAAATATTCCCCTTCATGTAAGTTTAGCTAACGTGAATCCATCCCTCACAGACAGATTCACAATCCAGGGCCAATTGATGGCAAAGCAGGTTTCTTAGCCTTTAAACTAAGGGCCGATTTTAGACTGTGTTGTACTGAACAAGGTAATGCAGTACTCTGGGAGACCAGCCAGGATTCTCTGAAATGTTCTCTTTATTTCAAAAGTAAGCTTTGTTTGAACTATAATAGGTCACCTGAGTTCCGTTCACAATCACCTAGTCAAAGATAAATAGGAAATAGATCCTTATTTATTTATTTATTTTTTCTAACATGGAGAATCTCCAGAAATAACTACTTCAGAATGGGAAGTGAACATGACAAATATTTAACACCAAAAGATGTCTGACAACTTAAGAATGTTACTTTTTTTGTGCCTGGTTTCAACCTTTGTGTTATCACTGTTGCCAGATTAATTACTTACTTAAAAAATATTTTAGAGTTATTTTGGAATTTTAATAAGTGGACCAGCCAAAAAGTTTCTGAGTCTATAATCTAATTATCAGAAATCTAATTATTGGAAAAAATATTTTTTTAATTTGTAGTGATTTCAAAATTGCCAACAAACATTTTATTGATTTTGTTTCTGTTGCTTGAAAATTGATTTATTATTACCATATTTAATAATGCATTATTAATTTGTTTATACATCTCTCATATCTCTTTCTGTATCTTTTTCTCTTTATCTCTGGTATCAACATACTTACCTGATATTCTTGCAGCAAAAACAAGAAAAAAAATGTGTTATGTGCAGATTCATTACTATTTTTTTTTAATTGGAGTATAGTTGCTTTACAATATTGTGTTAGTTTCTGCTGTACAGCAAAGTGAATCAGCCACAAGTATACATATATCCCATCTTCCTTGGATTTACTTCACATTTAGGTCACCACAGAGCATTGAGTAGAGTTCCCTGTCAAATACAGTCTGTTCTCATTAGTTGTCTATTTTATACATAGTAATGTATTTATGTCAATCCCAGTCCCCCAACCCATCCCACCCCACCCTTTCCATCTTGGTATCCATACGTTTGTTCTCTGTGTCTTTGTTTCTATTTCTGCTTTGAAAATAAGTTCATCTATACCATTTTTCTAGATTCCACATATATGTGTTAACATACGATATTTGTTTTTCTCTTTCTAACTTCAATCTGTATGACAGTATGTAGGTTCATCCACACCTCTGCAAGTGGCACAATTTCATTCTTTTTTAAGACTAAGTAATAATCCATTATATATATGTAGCACATCTTCTTTATCCATTCCTCTGTTGATGGACATTTATGTTGCTTCCATGTCATGGTTATTGTAAATAGTGCTGCAATGAACATTGGGGTTCATGTATGTTTTTGAATTATGGTTTTCTCTGGGTATATGCCCAGGAGTAGTATTATTGGGTCATATTGTGGTTTGATTTTTAGATTGGAAAGGGACCTTCTTACTGTTTTCCATAGTGGCTGTGTCAATATACATTCCCACCAACAGTGTAAGAGTGTTCCCTTTTCTCCACACCCTCTCCAGCATGTATTGTTTGTAGATATTTTGATCATGGCCATTCTGACTGGTGTGAGGTGATACCTCATTACAGTTTTGAACTGTGTTTCTCTAATAATTAGTGACGTTGAGCATCTTTTCATTTGTTTGTTGGTCATCTGTATTTATTCTTTGGAGAAATGTCTATTTACGTCTTCTGCCCATTTTTTGATTCGGTTGTTTGTTTTTTTGATATCAAGCTGCATGAGGTGTTTGTATATTTTGGAGATTAATCCTTTGTCCGTTGCTTTATTTTCAAGTACTTTCTCCCATTCTAAGGGTTGTATTTTCATCTTGCTTATGGTTTCCTTTGCTGTCCAAAAGCTTTTAAGTTTCATTAGGTCCCATATGTTTATTTTTGTTTGTATTTTCATTACTCTAGGATGTGGGTCAATAAAGATCTTGCTGTGGTTTATGTCAGAGTCTGTTTTTCTTATGTTTTCCTCTAAGAGTTTTACACTGTCCCATCTTACATTTAGGTCTTTAATCCACTTTGAGTTTACTTTTCTGTATGCTGTTAGGGAGTATTCTAATTTCATTCTTTTACATGTAGCTGTCCAATTTTCCCAGCATCACTTATTGAAGAGACTGTCTTTTCTCCATTGTATATTCTTGACTCATTTGTCAAAGATTAGGGGACCATGGGTGTATGAGTTTGTCTCTGGGTTTTCTATCCTGTTCTATTGATCTATATTTCTGTCTTTGTGCCAGTACTATACTGTCTTTTTTATTTTAACATCTTTATTGGAGTATAATTGCTTTACAATGGTGTGTTAGTTTCTGCTTTGTAACAAAGTGTATCAGTTATACATATACATATGTTCCCATATCTCTTCCCTCTTGCATCTCCCTCCCTCTCATCCCTCCCTATCCCAGCTCTCCAGGTGGTCACAAAGCACTGAGCTGATCTCCCTGTGCTATACTGCTGCTTCCCACTAGCTATCTATTTTACGTTTGGTAGTAAATTTATGCCCATGCCACTCTCTCAGTTTGTCACAGCTTACCCTTCCCCCTTCCCATATCCATTATCTAGTAGGTCTGTGTCTTTATTCCCATCTTACCCCTAGGTTCTTCATGGCCTTTTTTTTTTCTTAAATTTCATATATATGTGTTAGCATACAGTATTTTGTTTTGTCTTTCTGACTTACTTCACTCTGTATGACACACTCTAGGTCCATCAACCTCACTGCAAATAACTCAATTTTGTTTCTTTTTATGGCTGAGTAATATTCCATTGCATATATGTGCCACACCTTCTTTATCCATTCATCTGTTGATGGACACTTAGGTTGTTTCCATGTCCTGGCTATTGTAAATAGAGCTGCAATGAACATTTTGGTACATGACTCTTTTTGAATTGTGTTTTTCTCAGGGTATATGCCCAGTAGTGGGATTGCTGGGTCGTATGGTAGTTCTTCTCCAAAGAAAATATACAGATTGCCAACAAACACATTAAAGAATGCTCAACATCATTAATCATTAGAGAAATGCAAATCAAAACTACAATAAGATATCATCTCACACCGGTCAGAATGGCCATCATCAAAAAATCTAGAAACAATAAATGCTGGAGAGGGTGTGGAGAAAAGGGAACACTCTTGCAGTGTTAGTGGGAATGTAAATTGATACAGCCACTATGGAGAACAGTATTGAGGTTCCTTAAAAAACTAAAAATATAACTACCATAATGTCTTGATGACCGTAGCTTTGTAATATAGTCTGAAGTCTGGGACCCTGATTCCTCCAGCTCTGTTTTTCTTTCTCAAGATTGCATTTGACTCTTTCTTTGTGTTTCCATACAAAGTGTACAATTTTTGGTTCTAATTCTGTGAAAAATATCATTGGTAGTTTGATAGGGATTGCATTAATCTCTCTTTCTGATCTTTTGTTGTTAGTGTACAGGAATGCAAGAGATTTCTGTGCATTAATTTTGTAATCTGCAACTTTACCAAATTCACTGATCAGCTCTAGGTGTCTTCTGGTGGTATCTTTAGCATTTTCTATGTATAGTATCATGTCACCTGCAAAAAGTGACAGTTTTACTACTTCTTTTGCAATTTGGATCCTTTTTATTTCTTCTCTGATTTTCGTGGCCAGGACTTTCAAAATTATTTAGAATAAAAGCAGCTAGAGTGGACGTCCTTGTCTTATTCCTGTTTTTCAAGGAAATGCTTTCAGTTTTTCACCATTGAGAATGATATTTGTTGTGGCTTTATGTTGAGGTAGGTTCCCTCTATGCCCAATTTCTGGACAGTTTTTATCATAAACAGGTGTTGAATTTTGTCAAAGGATTTTTTTTCATCTATTGAGATGATCATATTGTTTTTATTCTTCAATTGGTGTATGTGATATACCATGTTGAGTGATTTGCATATATTGAAGAATCCTTGCATCCCTGGGGTAAATCCTGTTTGATCATAGTGTATGATCCTTTTAATGTGTTGTTGGATTTAGTTTGTTAATATTTTGTTGAGGATTTCTGCATCTATGTTCATCAGTGATATTGACCTCTAATATTCTTTTTTTGTGATGTCTTTGTCTGGTTTTGGTATCAGGGTGATGGTGGCCTTATAGAATGAGCTTTGGAGTTCTCCTCCCTTTGCAATATTTTGGAAAAGTTTGAGAAGGATAGGTATTAGCTCTTCTCTAAATGTTTCATAGAATTCACCTGTGAAGACCTCTGATCTTGGACTTTTTATCTGTTGGAAGATTTTTAATCACAGTTTCACTTTCAGTACTTGTGGTTGGTCTGTTCATATTTTCTATTTCTTTCTAGTTCAGTCTTGGAAGGTTGTACCTTTCTAAGTATTTTTCCATTTGTTCCACGTTGTCCATTTATTCGAGTACAGTTGTTTGTAGTAATTGCTTATGATCCTTTGTATTCCTGTGGTGTCTATGGTAACTTCTTTTTCCTTTCAAATTTTGTTGATTTGATTCCTCTCCCTTTTTTTTTAAATAAATCTGGCTAAAAACGTTTATCAATTTTGTTTATCTTCTTAAAGAACCAGGTTTTAGTTTCATTGATCTTTGTTATGTTTTCTTTGTCTTGATTTCATTTATTTCTGCTGTGATCTTTATGATTTCTTTCCTTCTACTAACTTTGGGTTTGGTTTGCTCTTCTTTCTCTAGCTGCTCTACATGTAAAGTTAGGTTGTTTATTTGAAAGTTTTCTTGCTTTTGAAGTAGGATTGTATTCCTATGAACTTCCCTCTTAGAGCTGCTATTGCTGCATCCCATAGGTTTTGAATCATCATGTTTTGGTTTTCATTTCTCTCTAGGTACTTTTTTATTTCCTCTTTAATTTCTTCAGTTATCCACTGGTTATTTAGTGACATGTTGTTTAGCCTCCATGTATTTGTGCTTTTTACAGTTTTTTTTATTTCCTGTAATCAGTTTCTAATCTCATAGCATTGTGTTCAGAAAAGATGCTTGATATGATTTCAATTTTCTTAAATTTACTGAGACTTGATTGTGACCCAAGATGTGATCTATCCTGGAGAATGTTCCATGTGTACTTGAGAAGAAAGTGTGTTCTGCTGCTTTCAGATGGAATGTCCTATAAATATCATTTACGTCTATCTGGCCTAATGAATCATTTAAGGCTTGTGTTTCCTTATTAATTTTCTGTCTGGATGATCTGTCCATTGGTGTAAGTGTGTTAAAGTCTCCCACTATTATTGTGTTACTGTCAATTTCCTCTTTTATCATTGTTAGCAGTTGCCTTATGTATTGCATTTCTCCTATGTTGGGTGCATATATATTTAAAATTATTATATCTTCTTGGATTGATCACTTTATCATTATGTAATGTCCTTCTTTGCCTCTTGTAGCAGTCTTTATTTTAAAGTCTATTTTGCCTCATATGAGTATTACTACTCCAGCTTTCTTTTGATTTCCATTTGCATGGAGTATCTTTTTCCATCCACTCACTTTCAATCTGTATGTGTCCCTAGGTCTGAAGTGGGTCTCTTGTAGACGGCCTATATATTGTTCTTGTTTTTGTATCCATTCTGCCAGTCTATGTCTTTTCTTGGGAACATTTAATACATTTACACTTAAGGTAAATTCTCAATAGGTATGTTCCTATTGCCATTTTCTTAATTGTTTTGGGTTTGTTTTTGTAGGTCTTTTTTCTTCCCTTCCTCTTTTATTCATTTTTCTTGTGTTTCCTGCCTAGGTAAGTTCCTTAATCATTTGTTGTAAAGCTGGTTTGGCAGTGATGAATTCTCTTAGTCTTTGCTTCTCTGTAAATCTTTTGATTTCTCCATCAAATCTGAAAGAGAGCCTTGCTGGGTAGAACATTCCTGGTTGTAGATTTTCCCTTTCCATCTCTATAAAAATATCATGCCACTCCATTTTGGCCTGCAGAGTTTCTGCTGAAAAATCAGCTGATAACCTTATGGGGATTCCCTTTTATGTTATTTGTTGCTTTCCCCTTGCTGCTTTTAACATTTATTTATTTATCTATCTTTTTATTTATTTATCTATTTTTCGCTGCATTAGGTCTTCATTGCTGCTTGTGGGTTAGGTGTGGCGAGTTGAGGCTACTCTCCATTGTGGTGCACGGACTTCTCATTGGGGTGGCTTCTCTTGTTGTGGAGCACAGGCTCTAGGCACGTGGGTTATAGAGCACAGCTTCAGTAGTGGCACACAGGCTTAGTTACTCCACGGCCTGTGGGATATTCTGGACCAGGGATCGAACCTGTGTCCCCTGCATTGGCAGGTTTCTTAACCACTGCACCACCAGGGAGTCCCCTAACATTTTTTCTTTGTATTTATTTTTGTTAGTTTCATTAACATGTGTCTTCACACATTCCTCTTTGGGTTCATCCTGTATGGGATTCTCTGTGTTTCCTAGACTTGCGTGTTTCCTTTTCCATGTTAGGGAAGATTTTGACTATAATCTCTTCAAATAATTTCTCAGACACTTTCTTTTTTTCTTCTTCTTCTAGGACACTTATCATTCAAATGTTGATGCATTTAATGCTGTCCCAGAGGTCTCTGAGACTGTTCTCATTTCTTTTCATTCTATTTTCTTTATTCTGTTCTGTGGCAGTGATTTCCAACATTCTGTCTTCCAGGGCACTTATCTGTTCTTCACCTCAGTTATTCTGCTACTGCTTCATTCTTGTGTATTTTTCATTTCAGTTATTTTATTGTTCATCACTGTTTGTTCTTTAGTTCTTCTACTTCTTTTTTAAACATTTCTTTTATCTTTTTGATCCATGCCTCCATTCTTTTTCCAAGATCTTGTATCATCCTTGTTATTATTACTCTGAATTATTTTTACGTAGATTGCCTATCTCCCCTCCATTAATTTGTTTATATTTTTTTATCTTGTTCTGTTGTCTGCCACATATTTCTTTATCATCTCCTTTTTTTCAAACTTACTGTGTTTGTGTTCTCGTTTCTGCCCTGGATATTGAGTGGGGTCTCCCCTTTGCTCTGTGGTTTTCACTGCACTGTCAGGGGTGGGGTTGGCTCCCTATTTGTTGCAGTAGAGGCTCCCAGATCTGTTTCTTAACTGTGTTTCTGATCTACAGTTAAGGTAGACAGGATTGGAGCACTCTCACTGAGAGAGAAGTCACTGAGTATTCTTTCTCTGGAGGTGTTCACCTGTGAATGTGCTCTGTTGTGTCCCCTTTCACCCATTTTGTGGGCTGACAAAGTACATTCTTGTTGGCACTGCTCTCATTACTTCCTTAACTGTGTGTATGCTGGCAGTTGGCCTTGGTGACTCTCAGGCATTGTTTTCACCAGGCCACTGGTGCAGATCCACTGGGGTCAGGTCCCAGAACTGCAGTAGTTGTGCACTTGGATCTGCTGTGGAAGTTATGGATGCAGCTCAGACTCTGGCCTGGCCCAACCCCCATGTGTATGTGCTCACAAAGCTCACAGCTGCTAAAGCCAGACATGTCCCAGCTGCAGGAGCACCTGTTTGCCTTTCAGATGTTTTTCAGGTGCTGGACTTAGTAAGATATCAATGATGGTGTAACTTCACAGTTTGCACAGCCACAAGGAGAGATATTAGCTATACTTCCTTAGTAACATGGGCCCTGGGGCTCAAGAGTGGTTTCAGTCCCACCTCTCCATGTGTTTCTCTCACTTGAGTCTGCTCCAGAATTTTCCAGAGTACACAAGCCAGTCATGCAGGAAGAAGCCAAGGCAGCAATCATTGCAAGCAAGGCACCCAGGCAGGAGGTTGCCAGGGTAGCAATTGGAATGCATGAGCCCATCAGGCAGTGATCAGTGTGAGCATGTCACCCAGGCTTGAGAGGGGCAGAGGAGGTGATGACAGTGGTGTGCGTGCTTGCTACAACAGGAACCCTCCCTAGTGCCTGTGGTGGTAAAGGCCAGCAAATGAGGGGAGGGGCTGCAATGGCAACCCCTCCCTTTGCAT
The DNA here is from genome assembly GCF_005190385.1 of Monodon monoceros. Taxonomy (NCBI): domain Eukaryota; kingdom Metazoa; phylum Chordata; class Mammalia; order Artiodactyla; family Monodontidae; genus Monodon; species Monodon monoceros. The sequence goes on from NW_021700609.1 coordinate 288,532, forward strand.
GTCACTCAACAATGGCACTTCACTTCCAGGCTTCCTCCACAAGCATTCTCATTTGCAGAGCTCCTCACTTAGAGAAGCAAATCAAGCCATAATGTGATAACACTTCACATCCATCTGGAAGATTAAAAAAAAAGCAAACAAAAAAAAACAAACAACTGTTGCCCAGGTTGTGAAGAAATTAAAACCCTCATATATATTGCTGGTGAGGACTTTAAGTTGTGTAGCAGCACAAGACTTTGTGGGTTTTATTGAGATATAATTGACAAAAATTGTATATATTTTAGTCACACAACACAATCATTTCATATGAATATACATTGTGAAGTGATCACCACAATCAAGCTAATTAGCGTTCATTACCTTACATACTTGCCTTTTTTCCTTTGCATTCCTCCACCCCTCTTCCCTCTTCAATCACAATTGTTCTCTGTATCAATGAGTCTGCTTCTGTTTTATTATGTTTTTAAATTCCACATATAAGTGAAATTATAAAGTAGTTTTCTTTGTATGATTTATTTCACTTAACATAATACCCTCTAGGTCCATCCATATTTTCACTAATAGCAAGAGTTCATTCTTTTTAATGGTTGAGTAATATACCATTGTGTGTGTGTGTGTGTGTGTGTGTGTGTGTATATACCATTCATCTGTCAATGGACATATAGGTTGCTTCCATATCTTGGCTATTGTAAATAATGTTGAATGACTGTAAGGATACATATATCTTTTCAAATTATATTTTTTGTTTTCTTTGAAAAAATACACAGAAATAGAATTGCTGGATCATGTAGAAGTTCTATTTTTCATTTTATGAGGAACCCCCATATTATTTTCCATAGTGATTACAGTAATTTATATTTCCATCAACAGTACAAGAGAGATTCTTCCCACATCCTTACCAACACTTTTTTTTTCTCTTGTCATTTTAATGATAGTCATTCTGAGAGGTGTGAGGTGATGTCTCATTGTGGTTTTGATTTGAATTTTCCTCATGATTAGAGAAGTAGAGCATCCCTTAATGAGTCTGGTGGCCATCTGTGTATCTTTCTTGGAAAAATGTCTATTAAGTTCTTCATTTTTTCTTTTTTTTTTTTTTGATGTTTATTTGTAGGAGTTCTTTGTATGTTTTAAATTTTAACCCCTTATCAGATATATCTTTTGCAGATATATTTTGCAATTCATTGGGTGAACTTTTCATTTTGTTGATAATTTCCTTTGCTGTGTAAGGTTTTTTTAGGTTGATTTACTCCCATTTGTTTATTTTTGCTTTTTTTCCCCTTGCCTGAGGAGACAGATCCAAAAAAAATTACTAAGATTAATGTCAAAGAAAACTGCCTGTTTTCTTCTGGGAGTTTTATGGTTTCAGGTATTACAGTTAAGGCTTAAATTCATTTTTAGTTTATTTGTGCATATGGTGTGAGAAAGTAGTCCAGTTTGGTTCTTTTTCATGTAGCTGTCCTGTTTTCCCAACATTATTTTTTGAAGAGTCTGTCATTTCCCCATTATGTAGTCTTTCTTCCTTTGTCATAGATTAATTAACCATGTAATTGTGTGTTTATTTTTGGACTCCCTATTCTGTTCCATTGATCTATGTATCTGATTTAGTTTTGTTGTTTAGCTTGCACATGTTTGTACTTTTTGCAGCTTTTTTTCTTGTAGTTAAATTATAGTCTCATACTTTTGTGGTCAGAAAATATGCTCAATATGATTTCAACCTCCTAAAATTTATTGAGAGTTATTTTGTGGCCTAGCTTGTGATCTATCCTGGAGAATGTTCTACATGTACTTTACAAGAATGTCTATTCTGCTGCTTTTGGATGGATCATTCAACTGATCTAATGTGTTATGTAAGACCAGCATTTCCTTATTGACTTTCTCTCTGAATAATTTGTTCATTGATTTAAGTGGGGGATTAAATTCCCCTCCTATTATTGTGTTACTGTACATTTCTCCACTTATGCTTGTTATTCTTTGCTTTACGTATTTAACTGCTTCTACTTTGGGTTCACATATATTTACAATTGTTATACTTTCTTGTTATGTTGATCCCTTAATCCTTATGTAATGTCCTTTTTTGTCTCTTGTTACAGTCTTTGTTTTAAAGTCTGTTTTGTCTGACATAAGTATTGCCACCTCAGCTTTCTTTTCATTTACATTTGCATGAAATACTTTTCTCTATCCCTCACTTTCAGTCTCTGTGTGACTTGAGATCTGAAATGAGTCCTTTGTAGGCAGCATATATATGGGTCTATTATTTTTATCCACTCAGCTACATTGTGCTTTTTGATCAAAATTTTAGTCCACTTACATTTAAAATAATTATTGAGAAGTATGTATTTATTGTCATTTAAAAATTTGATTTTCTGGTTGTTTATGTAGTCATTCTTTGTTCTTTTCTTCTTCTTTTGCTTTCTTCCCTTGTAATTTGATGATTATCCTTAGTGATGTGTTTGGATTTATTTTTCTTTTGTGTGTGTGTGTCTATTATAGACTTTTGGTTTGTGGTTTCCATGAAGTTTATATATAGCCATAAATATGATTATTTAAAGTGGATGTACCCTTAACTTCTAAGGCATTCTAAAAATTCTGCATTTTAATCTTTTCCAATGTATAATGTTTTTTATATCATATTTTACATCATTTTGTTTCACATATTTTTTTATCTTCTCACGGTGAATATAAATTATTTTACTACTTTTGTATATTTTATCATTTCTTCTAAAGCTAATAAGTGGTTGCTCTACTAACTTTACTATATGTTTGTCTTTGTGTAATTTTTCCTTAAAATATAACTTATAGAGATGGAGAAAAACTAATATAAATATGCTTTGACTTGAGAAAGTGTATATAGACTGTACAAGGACTGCCATTGTGGAGTGAGAGAGGGAAGATGAGATGCTGTAAGGCTGAGCAGAGGTCTAGTGACCAACCATTAATAGGCTTTAAGGAACAATTAATTGTCTAATTTTCATGGTGAAAGTCTGAAATATGCATGCACACACACACTTTTTTGGGAAATCCTTGTACATTTGCTACTTTGAAGCCTTATTTCCTATGAAATATCTTATTGAAAGAAAAGGGGGTCAACAGAAGAAAGTCTTTGAAGAACTCTAAAACTTGAAAAATTTATAAAATAATATAGAATTTCAAAGGAGATGAAGAAGGAGCAATTAGTCATGTAGAAATAAAATAAATTAAGTACTGTATCATGGATGCCTTGAAAAGACAAAGCATCATAAAAGAAGAAGAGGTAAGCAATATCCAATGCTACTACAGTCCTTAAGAGCAGGAGTGAAATATATCCATTGGATTAAAGAGCATGGAGTTTAATTATGACTTTAGTAAGATCAAGCTTGTATTTCAGTTTGCACAGCGTTGAAGAGTGAATAGGAGAAATAATTATAGTCAACTCTTTTGAATATTTAAGGTAATAAATATCTGCTGGTAGTACAGATCTAAGTTTGGAAGTACAGTCTATTCTCCTACAAGATATGTTTCTTCAATGCACATTGACTCTCATCCTATTCATAAGAAATGGAATAATATGTGTGTAATACATAACTTATGTTGATTCATACGCAATTTTCCCACAATGTACTATTTTGTAGTGATTAGGGGTGATTTTTTCCCTCACAATTAAAAGTTGTTATGAATTTTACAAATACATAACAACATTTTGAAAAAAAAGAAGAAAATCTCATAGTACTGTTATTTTATAATATAAGTTTGATTTAGTGGCTTTAAGATCAACTACAGTTTCCACTACATTAACTCTCAGCTCTATGAGAGTGAATATGTATTATTTTTCCTGTATCCATGTCCAAGTTTAAGTTGATAGAATAAATTTTTAATTTTATTTAAAATTTTATTTGTCTTTATATAAGAAGCAAGTGTATTTGCTGACCATTTTTAAAGAGAGAATCAAGAGCTCTCTTTTTATCAAGGATTCAAAGGCCTACTGATTAGGATGCTGGATGCAAGTGTCAGTGGAGATTTTAACTTCCACTTCTGTTTTATTAGCATAGTGTTGTTTTGTTACTAAGTCCATAAGTATAGAGTGGTTCTACACTAACCCTATTTTTCCTATCAGCACTGTTATTTTTGGCACTTGATTGTACACAATTCTTTTCAGGAATTGATGTGAGATATTATAGCAATATCTGTATACATTTGATCTGACAACATAAAAGTCAACAATTATTTAGTAATTTTCATGTACCCAACATTGTTCTGTGTTGTTTATATGTAATGCCTTATTTAGTATTCATGACAATAATATTACAGACTATCATAATTCTTATTTCATAGATGAAGAAACTGAGGCAAAAAGATATTACTTTACTTTTTAAAAAGATATTTTAAATAAATTTATTTTTTTTAAAGACTGAGGCTTGTAATTTCCATATCTATGTTTTGTTCAAGCGGTCTTCTCTACTTGTAATATTTCCTGCCTTCTACTGTCTAATATCCCCTTCTCTTTTGAAGTTCAGTTTGAATACCTCTAAACCTTCTAAGAGAACTCCTTTCTTGCTTCCTACAACTGGTTAAGTAGTCACTAAACATCTATGGCAAAAATTACTAAATAACAATCCTTATGTTTTGTAGAACTTAGTAATATACATACAGTTAATACAAATATAATTGTAGACTGTAAATTTAATCTCCATGAGACTGTTATACTGTTTTATTATTTTCTTAAATATTGTCTCTAAATATGGTATTTATGTGAAAATTTCAATCTTTTTATGTTTCTAATATAGTATTTGCAGAAACTGCAATTCCTTTTTCAAGGATGAAACCAGCCAAATGAGAGCTGAGGAAACAATCAAATGTTACAATGTTGAAAAACTAATAGAAGGCATAGGAACAGTAAACAATATGCTATATTACTAAACTAAATACAATTTAGGAAATTGAAATAGTGAAAGTAAAAACAAGTGGAGCATAAAAAATGGAATTTGCACAGTCCATCAATCACAAAAGTACAGTAGTATACACATATCCATTATGCCATGATCAAAGTAGAGACAAGTTGACCAAAGTTTGCAAGAAAGGGTAAGGGAATGTTTTTCTGAAGAAAATAATATAAACTTGAAATTAAAAGATTAGAGTATAACTAATATTTCTTAAATAGATTTGAAAAACAAAGCCCTTTCTTTTATTTTTAGAAATGCTTTGAATACCTAAACCTCTGAAATAAATTTAGAAAGATGTTAATTCTATCACTTAGGGAAATGGTACAGGCAATGGAAATAACATCATTATTGCCAACCAGAAATCTTGGTTTTATTTCTATTCTCAGTCTTGATCACTTCTTGAACCTGGGCACCAAGTTGTTGATCTAAGTTGTCCACTTTTTTCATTTGAGGTACTTGTTCTGACATTCTGCTACAGTCAGGATTAAGTAAGCATTGTTTTATAAGTGCTAAAGAATTCCACTGAGGTCAGGAATTACTGTTAGCAATCTCAGCTGTACCGAGGTTTCTTTCACACATTATGCATACATTATTTTACAGCCTCGGGTCAGGTATTCTGGTACTGATTATATTTATTATTGTAAAAGCAGTCTCTTCTTTACTCAAGTCTTTCTCCAGCCTCTGTTGAGTTGAACAGTGAAAAAACTGATGAGTCTTTTTCCATGACATACAAGCAAACCAAATTCTAATGAATAGTGGTGATTCAAAGACATTATTTTACATTTGAGAAATAAGCCTTTTTTTAAAAGTAGTATAAATAAATTTTTAAATGTGTAATTGGATAAACAATTTAAAAATAATTGCTTCATGGTTTAAAAGCATCCTGGTGGTAGAAGAACTATAATCCTGCAGCCTGTGGGGAAAAACATGCATTCACAGAAAGATAGAGAAGATAAAAAGGCAGAGGGTTTTGTACCAGATGAAGGAACAAGATAAAACCCTAGAAAAACAACTAAATGAAATGGAGATAGGCAACCTTCCAGAAAAATAATTCAGAATAATGATACTGAAGTTGATCCAGGACTTCAGAAAAATAATGGAGGCAATGATTGAGAAGATGCAAGAAAATTTAACAAAGAATTAGAAGAATTAAAGAACAAACAAACAGAGATGAATGATATAATAACTGAAATGAAAAACACACTAGAAGGAACCAGTACCAGAATAACTGAGGCAGAAGAATGAATAAGTGATCTGGAAGACAGAATGGTGGAATTCAATGCTGCAGAACAGACTAAAGAAAAAAGAATGAAAATAAATGAAGACAGCCTAAGAGACCTCTGGGACAACGTTAAACATAACAACATTCACATTATAGGGGTTCCAGAAGTAGAAGAGAGAGAGAAAGGAACCAAGAAAACATTTGAAGAGGTTATAGTTATAAACTTCCCTAACATGGGAAAGGAAATAGTCACCAAAGTCCAGGAAGCACAGAGAGGCCATACAGGATAAACCCAAGGAGAAACATGCCCAAACACATAGTAATCGAATTGGCAAAAATTAAAGACAAAGAAAAATTATTGAGGACAGCAAGGGAAAAATGACAAATAATATACAAGGGAACTCCCATAAGGTTAACAGCTGATTTCTCAACAGAAACTTTACAAGCCAGAAGGGAATGACATGATATAATTAAAGTGATGAAAGGGAAGAACCTACAACCAAGATTCCTCTACCCAGCAAGGATCTCATTCAGATTTGATGGAGAAATCAAAAGCTTTACAGACAAGCAAAAGCTAAGAGAATTCAGCACCACCAAACCAGCTCTACAACAAATGCTAAAGGCACTTCTCTAAGTGGGAAACACAAGACAAGAAAAGGACCTGCAAAACCAAACCAAAACAATTAAGAAAATTATAATATGAACATACATATGGAAAATTACCTTAAATGTGACTGGATAAAATGCTCCAACCAAAAGACACAGGCTTGCTGAATGGATACAAAAACAAGACCCATATATATGTTGTCTACAAGAGAGTCAATTCAGACCAAGGGACAAGACAGACTGAAAGTGTGGGGTTGGAAAAATATATTCCATGCAGATCGAAATCAAAAGAAAGCTGGAGTAGCAATGCTCATATAAGATAAGATAGACTTTAAAATAAGAATGTTACAAGAGACAAGGATGGACACTACATAATGATCAAGGGATCAATCCCAGAAGAAGATATAACAATTATAAATATATATGCACCCAACATAGGGGTACCTCAATACATAAGGCAACAGCCAGCAGCTATAAAAGAGGAAACAGACAGTAACACAATAATAGTGGGAGACTTTACTACCTCACTTACACCAATGGACAGATCATCCAAACAGAAAATCAATAAGGAAACACAAGCTTTAAAAGACATAAAAGACGAGGCAGATTTAATTGATATATATAGGACATTCCATCCCAAAACAGCAGATTACACTTTCTTCTCACGCTTGGAACATTCTCCAGGAGAGATCATATCTTGGTTCACAAATCAAGCCTCAGTAAATTTGAGAAAATTGAAATCATATCAAGCATCTTTTCTGACCACAATGCTATGAGATTAGAAATTAATAACAGGGGGAAAAAAAGTAAAATACATAAACACATGGAAGCTAAACAATATGTTACTAAATAACCAAGAGATCACTGAAGAAATCAAAGAGGAAATAAAAAAATGCCTAGTGACAAATGACAATGAAAACACGATGATTCAAAAACTAGGGGATGAAGGAAAAGCAGTTCTAAGAGAGAAATTTATAGCTATACAAGCCTACCTCAAGAAACAAGAAAAATCTCAAATGAAAAATCTAACCTTACACTTAAAGGAACTAGAGAAAAGAACAAACAAAATCCAAAGTTAACAGATGAAAAGAAATCGTAAAAATCAGAGAAGAAATAAATGAAATATAAATAAAGAAAAGAATAGAAAGGAACAATAAAACTAAAAACTGGTTCTTTGAGAAGATAAACAAAATTAATAAACAATTAGCCAGACTCATCCAGAAAAAGAGGGAGAGGACTCAAATCAGTAAAATTAGAAATGAAAAAGGAGAAGTTACAATGGGCATGCAGAAATACAAAGCATCCTAAGAGACTACTACAAGCAATTCTATGCCAAGAAAATGGACAACCTGGAAGAAACTGACAAGTTCTTAGAAAGGTGTAATCTTCCAACACTGAACCAGGAAGAAATAAAAAATATGAACAGACCAATCACAAGTAACGAAATTGAAACTGTGATTTAAAATCTTCCAACAAACAAAACTCCAGGACCAGATGACTTCACAGGTGAATTCTATCAAACATTTGGAGAAGAGCTAACACCCATCCTTCTCAAACTCTCTCAAAATTTGCAAAGTAAGGAACACTCCCAAACACATTCTATGAGGCCACCATCACCCTGATACCAAAACCAGACAAAGATATTACAAAAAAAAGAAAATTACAGAACAATATCACTGAATATAGATGCAACAATCCTCAAAAAAAATACTAGCAAACACAATCCAACAACATATTAAAAGGATCATACAACATAATCAAATGGGATTTATCCCAGGGATGCAAGGATTCTTCAATATACACAAATCTATCAATGTGGTACACCATATTAACAAATTGAAGAATAAAAACTATATGATCATCTCAATAGATGCAGAAAAAGCTTTTGACACAATTCAACACCAAGTTATGATAAAACTCTCCAGAAGGTGGGCATAGAGGGAACCTCCCTCAACATAATAAAGGTGGTATACAACAAACCCACAGCAAACATCATTCTCAATAGGGAAAAACTGAAACCATTTCCTTTAAGATCAGGAACAACACAAGGATGTCCACTCTCATCACTATTATTCAACATAATTTCGGAAGTCCTGGCCACAGGTATCAGAGAAGGAAAAAAAATAATAGGAATACAAATTCAAAAAGAAGTAAAACTGTCACTGTTTGCAGATGACATGATACTATACATAGAAAATCCTAAAGATGCTACCAGAAAACTACTAGAGCTAATCAATGAATTTGGTAAAGTTGCAGGATACAAAATTAAGGCACAGAAATATCTTGCATTCCTATATACTAATGATGAAAAATCTGAAAGAGAAAGTAAGGAAACACTCCCATTTACCATTGCAACAAAAAGAATAAAATACCTGGGAATAAAACTACCTAGGGAGACAAAAGGCCTGTATGTAGGAAACAATAAGACACTGATTAAAGAAATTAAAGATGATACCAACAGATGGAGAGATAGATCATGTTCTGGCATTGGAAGTATCAACATTGTGAAAATGCCTATACTACCCAAAGCAATCTACAGATTCAATGCAATTCCTATCAAATTACCAATGGCATTTTTTATGGAACTAGAACAAAAAATCTTAAAATTTGTATGGAGACACAAAAGACCCCAAATAACAAAAGCAGTCTTGAGGGGAAAAAATGGAGCTGGAGGAATCAGACTCCTTGACTTCAGACTATACTACAAAGCTACAGTATCAAAATAGTGTGGTACTGGCATAAAAACAGAAATATAGATCTATGGAACAAGATATAAAGCCCAGAAATAAACCCACAAACCTTTGGTCAACTAATCTATGACAAAGGAGGCAAGGATACACAATGGAGAAAAGACAATCTCTTCAATAAGTTGGGCTGGGAAAACTGGACAGCTACATATAAAAGAATGAAATTAGAACACTCCCTAACACCATACACAAAAATAAACTCAAAATGAATTGGAGACCTAAATGTAAGACTGGGAACTGTAAAACTCTTAGAGGAAAACATAGGAAGAACACTCTTTGACATAAATCACTGCAAGGTATTTTTTGATCCACCTCCTACAGTAATGGAAATAAAAACAAAAATAAATGGAATGTAATGAAACTTAAAAGCTTTTGCAAAGCAAAGGAAACCATAAACAAGTCGAAAAGACAACCCTCAAAATGGCAGAAAATATTTGCCAACAAATCAACAGGCAAATGATTAATCTCCAAAATATATAAACAGCTCATGCAGCTCAATATTAAAGAAACAAACAACCCAATCCCAAAATGGGTAGAAATCCTAAATAAACGTTTCTCCAAAGAAGACATACAGATGGCCAAGAGGCACATGAAAAGCTGGTCAACATCACTAATTATTAGAGAAATGAAAATCAAAACTACAATGAAGTATCACCTGACACCATTTAGAATGGGCATCATCAGAAAATCTACAAACAACAAATGCTGGAGAGGGTGTGGAGAAAAGGGAACCCTCTTGCACTGTTGGTGGGAATGTAAATTGATACAGCCACGATGGAGAACAGTATGGAGTTTCCTTCAAAAACTAAAAATAGAATTACCATCTGACCCAGAAATACTACTATTGGCCATATACCCAGAGAAAACCATAATTGCAAAAGACATATGCACTCAAATGTTCATTGCAGCACTATTTACAATAGCCAGGTCATGGAAGCAACCTAAATGCCCATCAACAGATAAATGGATAAAGAAGATGTGGTACATATATACAACGGAATATTACTCAACCATAAAAAGGAGCAAAATTGAGTCATTTGTAGAGATGTGGATGGATCTAGAGACTGTCCTACAGACTGAAGTCAGTCAGAAAGAGAAAAACAAATATTGTGTATTAACTCATGTACGTAGAACCTCGAAAAATGGTGCAGATGAACAGGTTTGCAGGGTAGAAATTGAGGCACAGATGTAAAGAACAAAAGTATGGACACCAAGGGGGGAAAGTGACAGGGGGTGAGGGTGGTGGTGTGATGAGCTGGGAGATTGTGATTGACATGTATACACTGATGTGTATAAAATGGATGACTAATAAGAAACTGCTGTATAAAAAAAAATAAAAAATAAAATCCAAAAATTCAAAATATATGCCTCCTGGTGGATTTTAATTGACTGATAGAAATGTTCATTCATCTTGGTTTTTTACATCTTTCTGTGTTGACTCCCTGTAGTTAGCTTTCCTTGTTTTAAAATACTTTGCCTGTGTATGAAAAAATATCTTGCATATTTTCATAATAGGACAATATGTATATTTAAAATATATATATTCCTTAAAATATTTGCTTACCTTAAAATATTTGCTTACCTTAAAATATTTGCTTAAGTCTAAACATAATTTATTTCTGAATTTGTGTTTTAGAATTTCTTGGAAATGTTTGCACAACAAAGATTTGAATTAAAATTTAAACCTGAGGTCAGACACAATAATAACCAGAGCACATGTTATGGCACAAAGGTAGGAATAAAAAACAACATGATCCAAATGTATTCATGACAATTAATATTAATAAAATTAATATTTTATTTCTGTGCCTTTTAATGTTTACTACCCTTTTTTTCTTGTGCTTCCTTGATGCTGACTAAAATCTACATATTAATGCATTAAAATTTATGTCTTTCTTCTCCATAAAGAAACTTATGTTCAGGTAATATTTTTTCAGTGGGAATTAAAATATTCACTGTATAAGCCACCCTACTGAGATATGATAGACTCTAACTTTTGTGACCAACCTTTCCTTTAAAATATTTAAACATATGTAAAAATTAGAAGTAGATGCACTTTTTCAGCATCATTAATCTTATTTCCTAATTTGACAAAATTATTGCAGTTTTCTTTTCTTTTTTGCAGCACGTGGGCCTCTCACTGCTGTGGCCTCTCCCATGGTGGAGCACAGGCTCTGGACACGCAGGCTCAGCGGCCATGGCTCATGGGCCCAGCCACTCCGTAACACGTGGGTTCCTCCCAGACCGGGGCATGAACCCGTGTCCCCCGCATCAGCAGGCAGACTCTCAACCACTGCACCACCAGGGAAGCCCTGCAGTTTTTAATTATATGAAATCCTAAATTGTAGGCATCTAGACTAATAAATATAATAAAAAATATGGAAATGAGATAAATATATGAGATCTTATACTGATCATACTGTACTCAGTGACAGAATGGCACAACATATGGAAAGCTATAAAGCATTATGAGTATAAATTTGAAATTAAATAAACAAGTAGTGCTGGACAAGTAACTGAACTTCAGAAATCTGACTACAGATGTCATTCTAGAAACACATTCAGCCCAAAGCTATAGGAATCAGCAATAGGCAGCTCCAACTTAATGTATATGTGAATATATGAATATACATATGAAATATATGTATATTTTCAAGCAAAAGCATACTTAGCAAAACTAGTCAATAGAGATTTTTACTGATGGTCACACTGGTTGACCTGGATCTCTGGATCATTAAACTAACCTCAGCCATTTGTGTTAAGGAGAAGACATGTAGATTGAATTTGTTCTATTGCATTCCCCACAAGCCCAGCAAGGTCATATTTTTCTTATGCAAGTATGAGAAAAATCTGTAAGTAATTCCCCATTCCCACACAACCAACGTTCAAAAAGTAAAGTTTTACTGGAAAAAGGTGATAAGGAAAGAACACATAGAGAAGTTACTCTGGAAGGTCATTGTTTATGGGAGAATTAAACTTTTATTGAAAGGAAATTTAAACAAAGGTTTATGACTATATTTTCAGCAGAAAAAACAAACTCAAAAATGTTTGGAAACTCTATGATTAAAAAGTCAGTAGATGCTATTTTTTCAGAATAGGTGAAGCAATCTTGCATGCAAAGGATGAGTATGGCATGCTACTAGAATAATAAGATATAAGACCTAAGCAGTAAATCTAGTTTGTATTGTAAAGGATCTTGAGTATCACAAAGAAGAATTTGCACCTAATTTGGTACACAAATGTGAGCCATTGAATATACTGAATTTAGCTTTATTTGGCAGATTAATCAAGCAACTTTATCTGGTTTGGATTAAAGAAGAAAGGGAGTAAAAGTAGAGTAATCTCTAAAAAAATATTAATGTAGGTTGTAGGATAAACAGATCTTTTATTAAGACAGTTGCAGCAGGAGTGGAACTGAGAAGACATGCAGGAAGAAAAGTCTAAAAGATCCTGAACATTTTCTCATTGCAAGAAGAAATGATTCAGATCTCATCCTCAGAGACAAGCTAATATCTTTAGAGCATATACTTGAGTAATCCCACATTAAGTCAGATTTTGCTCAGAGCACCAGCATCAGTACTGGGTACTTTATTGTCAGTACTAAGATAATTGCCATCAGCCCTATTAGATTCTGGACACCTGCCCTTGTTTCTCTGTCCCAAATCTGGGCTCTGATACCTGCGGCCTTATCTCTTTTGATGTCTACTGTCTCTAAGTTCTTGTTCTGGTTTGGGTCTCAGTACTCCCTGCTCTGAAGCTGCCTGATGGAATGCAACTGCCTGCTGAAACTCATGTGGACTGTCAAATACATCCTGCACCCTTCCGACTGCTACTGTAAGCTGTACAGATGGCTGGGTTCCTCTCATCTCTTACAACTAAATTTTCCCAGTGTACCTAGTGTGTTTAATATCCACTTCCGGGATATTTGCTGGCTGCCTTTCTGTCAGAGCTACCATGCTTTATGTTGCTGTTTCATAACCTTCTTGGATACTACTGAGATATAAGGAATAAATGGACAGGAAGAGTAGGAGCAAGAGGAGTTTAAAATGACTCTAAGATTATTTTTGGTCACTGGATGAAACATAGAAATTGGAGGTCAGAAGGAAGAGCTGGTTTCTGGTTTTAGAGAGTTTTATGGAAAAGGGATTTCTACTTTTGAAAGAAAGTGTTTAAAATGTTAGAATACTCTGATTTTATATTGTAAAAATTTGTGTATCGTTCACCATATTGATTAAAATGAGGGTGTCTTTTCATCCACTTCTTTTCAATGTGATCGCTCTAATTAAATGACTATTTATTGAACCAGAAGCCCACATAGCATTTTAAATTTGAGTTTGCTTACAATTTTTCTACCTCTGCTACAATAATTATGTGGACCCTGTAAATCTGCTGTCCCAATGACATGTTTTATAAGATAAATATTAAATAATTTAAAAAATAATGATTCCCAAAATAATCCACTTACTTTTGATCTACCAATCATTGCTTCCTACTTGTACGTGTAGATGATTATTTTTAAGAATTGCTTTAAGCGAAATCACAGTTCAAAACAGTTCAATTCACTGTGCTTTACTGAACTCCTATCCTCATGATGCAGACGACTCAATTGATCCATTTAAAATCTTCCCATACAGCAACAATAATTCAGTTTTTACTGAAGTAGATTTAAATGATTAGAGTAATACACAAATTCTAGATAACATACATAAAATTTTCCAAAATGATATTTAAATGTTTTTCTATTATAAATAAAGGCTGTAATCATTTCAACAAATACTCACAGCTGACCGCCATAAAATATCTTAAATTCTGACATTTTCTGCTGACAAATGTTTTAAAGTTATTCAAATACTAGATATAAAACAATGACTGGATTTATTCTTCTATATAGTGTTTCAGATCTATTCCACTTTTTGTGCTCAGAAACCATGTTTAAGCAGCCTCAAATCTGGATAACTATTTTCTCCTAAAGCTCAATGCCTGACAGAATAGTAATTTTGGACAGTTTTCTTAGGCAGCACAAAATACAGAAAAATGATCACAATAGTTATACCATTCTCTCTGTCTACTGTAATTTTTTTCAAATTTCAAAAGCTTCTGTGAAAATTTTCTTTTAAACCATGATTGAAAATGGACGCTTAAGTCCTCCATCTGAACGTATAACTCTAAAATGCAAAGATACAAAAGGCCCCTTTACATCTCCTCTTAATACAGATAATGCAGATAATTTAAATACAGATAATTTAAAGGGTAATTTTAAGAACAATTCAAAAACAATACTGGAAAAGATAAGGTACATGTTGACATACAGAGAAACATACAGAATGACAAGTATGTATTTGCAATGGCTGCTCAGTCTGGAGCAATTAAAAGGGCTTAAAACACATCTGTCTTATTGTAATGAAAATGTAAAAATATTATTAACTACTCCTCAACCTCTCATAAAATGCTTTTGCTTTAATCATGATAATTTTATTTAATCAATATTAGCCTCTTCTATGTTATAGAAATAGTTTACTTATTTAGATTTCAAAGATTTTACCATGACATATGATCTAATAATTGAAAGATCTAATAACTGAAAGATAGTGTGATGTTGTAGTGAAAGTGAGCATTAATAGCTGTGATTTCTCAGAGGGAGAGGACCACTCTATCTGAGGTTCTAAGGAAGTTCTCACAGAGAAGGGAAATGTTTGGAATAAATATAAAATGCCTATTGGAGAGACCATCACATAAAAAGAGGTATTTCTTATTTTTTTAATAATCCTAATCATAATTAGACTGAGGCCTTGAAGGACAGGAGGAATTTTTTCTGTCACAGAAAATGTGAAGGACTATAACAGTAGGCAAGTCCTTTGAGAAATAAAGTCTAAAGATATAAAGCTTTTGCTAAGTCTTCTACTGAATTTTGATCACAAATAATAGATTTTCACCTGTACATTAAAATTTACCAATGTTATCTTTTTTGAAGATAGTTTCTCCAATAAAAATGTGTGCAACCAATAAAAGCCATCACAAGAGATCAAAATTGTTCATCTAAAATAGTTTTCTACCTCAGAAAAGACTTTTATGGCATTCTGCTTCCAAAAGAACCTGCCAACTAATCAAACAAAGATAAGGTATCACCTGGTCTGGGTTACAGGTACAGGACAGTTTGAAATGGAACTTTTCATATTACTGTTTAATCAACATCAAGTATCAAGCAACCCAGAAAGACATGGAGATGTTTTAAGCTAGAACAGTAACAGAAAAGGCACATTTGATATTGTCTGCCGTAGATATATACATCTCTATTTAGAAAAAGGTTTTAGTTTCGTTTTGTTTGCTATGTTTTGTTTTGTTTTGTGTGTACTGGATACTTCAAAAATAAAAGTTAAAAATACCTTACATGGGCTTCCCTGGTGGCGCAGTGGTTGAGCGTCCGCCTGCCAATGCAGGGGACACGGGTTCGTGCCCCAGTCCGGGAAGATCTCACATGCCGCGGAGCGGCTGGACCCGTGAGCCATGGCCGCTGAGCCTGAGCGTCTGGAGCTTGTGCTCCACAATGGGAGAGGCCACAACAGTGAGAGGCCTGTGTACCACAAATAAAACAAAAACACATTACACACTGCAAGAAAATAACATGGTAACTTATTGTTCTGTTGCATTTTTTTTTTTTTTTTGCGCGGTGCGCGGGCCTCTCACTGTTGTGGCCTCTCCCGTTGTGGAGCACAGGCTCCGGACACGCAGGCTGGTTCACAGGCCCAGCCGCTCCACGGCATGTGGGATCCTCCCAGACCGGGGCACGAACCTGTGTTCCCTGCATTGGCAGGCGGACTCTCAACCACTGCGCCACCAGGGAAGCCCTGCATTTTTTTTTTATGCAGTCAAATCTAAAATCTTATGTTACCTTACCCCAGAAATCAACTTACTCAAACTTCATTCTTTTTTTATCTTTATAATTTATTACAAAGATTCCAACGTATCTACTGTAAGTTTCCAACCAATTTTGACCAAAAACAATGCAGTTTCCTCTCCTTTATGATCCAGAGTTATTAGGGTACTGATAGCTTTTTGTAATTCTACAAACATATTCAACATACGACTATACAATTATTCAATAAAATGTAATTTTATGCTACATCTTAATTAAATTCTATTTAGCAAAAAAACACACTAAGTAAAACTTTGAAATTGCAGGACTAGTGTGACAGGGAGAAAAAATAAAAAGTTCATGTAACCATGTATGTCTCTGTGTGTTTATGTGAAAAACTGCTTTTGTAAATAATCTCCTTTACATTCTCAAATCTGTTCTCTACGTATGTTATACCATTCTCATTTTGTGAGTTTAGATAATAAATTCTCTTGCCTAAAAAATGTTTCTCCCATTTCCAACTTGTTTCTTAACATTTAAATCTGATCTAAGACAGAATAAAAAGATATGGTGATGGTACCCACTAGAGTTGTTTTCCACAGGGCCATTGTGACTTTAAGCAAGAGTAGATATTTAGGAAAATTGATTCTCAAGACAAAATTGGCTGAATTAGCAAACTTAAGATAGGTTGACTATTTCACAGCTAATAACATATCTCAAAATGGAACCCAAATGAAACTATTATTCTATGCAGCTCTGAATTCATCTTTTAATAAAACAAATCAACCCATATAGTTTAATCACTATAATGTGATTACCTATAGACCTGATCATTTTCAAAAATTTTAGATTGCTATTTAGAAATGGGATAACTGAAAGGGTCCTTAAGCGATAATGTTATCTGGCCACCACATGAGATAACTCAATCTTACAGGAATCAATTGGTTTGCAAAATGTTAAAAAGCTTTTTCATGGCATAACCTGAATTAAAATCCATATGCCCTCACAATCGAGATTAATGTTTTCTAACTACATCAGTAAATGCAGTTAAGGCTATTCAACATTTTTATAATAACACATCAAATAGCCAATGTAGCGAAAGAAGTTTCAGATCATTTAAAGTAATTATTTTAATGTAATTTATAAATAATGAAACAAAGTGTAAAATTAATAAATTAGTATTTTTTCAAGCTGCTAAATTTGTGGTAATTTTTTACCGTATCAGTAGGAAATTATCAAATGCCATTCAATTTAAAGAGGATCTGACACATTGTATCTGTTTGATTCCCTTGTTATGTGTTCATTTAGTAATCACATTTTGTTATGGTTGCAGAGAAAAACTCAGGTTGACATTTTAAGTTTTCTATCCAGCACAGATACTTCCTTCTTCCTTTTGAAAATAACTTTATTTTTATTCAGATATCCACCTCTCTCTCATGCAGACATGTGACACAAAAAAACTCCCTTCCATTAACTCCAGAAATACTTATTATTGGTCTAAAAGTAATTACATTTCAATTCTAGTTATTATATCAACAATATGAATGTTACCCAATGGGGCTCAGGGAAATGTGCTTCTGTTAACTATCCCTTTGAGTTCTTAAGAAAGCTATAGGAATAGACTTCCTCTTTTCCTCTTTTGATTATTATCATAGTTTCATAAGATGTCTGGATATGCTAATATTCTGAGGATGAATTTAAGGACAATAATAGATGACAAGACATGAAGAAAATACCTGGATTTAATAATTATGGTAATGAAAAACGAACCCTGTGTGTTGCTTCACTTTTGAACTTTTTCTTAATTAATAACTTCTTATTTAAGCTATGTTGAATTCTGATTCCTCTTACTCACAGTCAAAGGTTATGACTAATAATGCATTGGACTTAGCTATAAAAATACTTGCACTGTGGTTCTGGGTTCTCAACTTACTAGATGTATGACTTTACTTAAAAATAATTTAAACTTTTTAAGGGTTAGTTTGTACAAAAATATTATTTTGGCAACTAACTGACATAAAATATATGAGTGTATTTTGGCATTGCAAAGTTGCACACACTTGAGGACTAGTAACAATAATAAACCTAACAGGTAACATGAATCACTATATTTGGTTTTACTGGTGTTTCCATTCCTCAACGATCTTGCTCTATCCAGTATACCTAACTTTATCTTTTGTTATTGGTCGAAAAAAGTATCTTATGAATAAATCCAGTCTTGTGGCTGCCTGTAAATGAATCATTATTAAAATTATTTGAATTATGTTATTTTCTTTGCATGGAACAATCTCAAATCACAGTGTACCTAAGTAAATCTTAACTGCCTCAATTAATTATATTCAATAACACCATGAAGATACCACTGGCTACCATGTCCCACCCCAAATTATACCTCTCTCAAATGAACAAATCTTATGAGTAACACATTTGGTCTCATTATTTAATTTCTTATAACGTATCTATGTTGTTAAATCATTACATTCAATATCTCAAGGCATTTTAATAAATTGCCATTTTTTAATCTGTTGCTTTTCATTTTAAAGATGAAACACTTTAGGGACTTCCCTGGTGGCACAGTGGTTAAGACCCTGTACTCCCAATGCAGGGGGGGTTAAGTTCAATCCCTAGTCAGGGAACTATATGCCACATGCATGCCACAACTAAGAGTTCACATGCCACAACTAAGGAACTGGTGAGCTGCAGCTAAGAGGAGCCTGCCTGCCACAACTAAGACCCGGTGCAACCAAAGTTTTTAAAAAATGATAATAATAACTAATATTTTAAAAAAATAAAGGTGAAACACTTTAAATACTGAATTTATTGCCATTTGAATTTTTATATTTTATATGTACTTTATATTCATATCTACTTATTCAAATCATCATTTTTGAAATGTTCTGAACTTTACTATCTTTGAAATATCCATCAAAAGCTTAAATATTCTACTCCTATGAATGATCATCCTTTTTACATATTTTTTGTTGTCTCTATGTTTACCTATTGTTTGCATTTTTATAAATGCTATTATTTCCAACTTGATTGTGAGTTCTTTGAGTGTAAAAACATGTTGTATATTTTGCATACCCTATTTCCTCATTCTGCAATTTGTACAAAGATTATTTTCTGAAATACCCACGACATATTAAAATTGAGAAATTAAAAATCTCTCTGAAAATTAGAATTGCTATACTGAGATTGGAAGTGCATTCACAAGTCTTATAAATATGTTAAATGATAAAGATAGCATGTAGACTATGAATGATTTTTTTTTTTGGTAATAATGGATACTGCATCTCATTTGTTAATGATATTCCCCCTATTGCTGCAGTGAAATTTTCTTTTTTTTTATATATTATATGAGCTAAGAAACACATTTTCCCACAGTTCTGATCATGCATACACGTACAAGAAATGCCATTTTGGCTGTATGATTCTGAGTTGTTGATTTTTTATTAACTGGGTACACCCAAGGTCCAAATACAAAATAACTTAGAAGCTTTGTGCAACTCAGTGAAAAAGGTATTTCTCAGATCCTCTCACAAAAATATGGGCATTTAAAGATTTTATGTCAAGCATAAGATGGTACCCCTTTTATTCAAATCCTATCGGCCTGCTTCCTTCCTCTCAGATGTGAATGTAGTGCTGTCCTAAGGGTCAGTATTATTTTATTTCAGCTTTACTTGTTCCTGGAAGAAGAAGAATCTATTTTTACCCTCTTATATGTTTTTCTTTTCTTTTTTTACCATTTTCCTCTTAACAACATGCTTTAACAGTTACTATAACAAAAACAAAACAAAATAAACAAAAACCTAAAAACCTACATGCACAGCAGAAAAGACAAGTTTGATACTGCATATACAAATTAGAGAAATTAAGAAGAATAAGACCATGTGTGTTCTCAAATAATTTTTATGAAAAATTGTAGAAAAAATAAAATACTACAGAGAATCAGATAAATATTACTCAGTTGAATTCAGAGAAAGAAGTTGAAAGATGGCCAAAGTAGAAGAGTTAGTTAAGTGTGCTTTTGAGGATACTGAATTCTCAAATGTACAGATGTGCCAGAGTAACCATATCTCTATAATATTATATTGATATGTGTGTAATATGACCAATGTGACATTGGCTTTTAGTAATTCAGGTTTCCTAGAGGTCTATTTGTGTAAATTATTTGACTTGCAAGAGAGAAGAAACATAACATTTTGTGATAAATATAACATCATTTTCTAGCTTAAAATAAAGTCACTACTGACAACTATCAAATTTGAGGTGCTTAATATTTTAAATGAAAATAAAACAATGATGATATATACTTCATTGCTATTAATTTTATTGTTTCTTTTAAATAGACAAAAACATATAACAGGAATAACAACAAGGAGAAACTATTGACAGAAAATGAGAGTGGAATGCAGCAAGTGCCTTTATAGTCCTCTGAGACTTCCTTGAATCTTTACAGATGACAAAGTGAAGGAAAATATTGAATATTAAGGTTTTTTCAGGTTTTTGAAAGTACATGGAATTTAGGAAATTATAAGCTAATCAGTGTTACTTCTTAGGAGAGACAGATTAGAATTCACTCATAAGAGTCCGGAATGATATACTAAATTTGGAGCTCCAAAATTTGCTGATTTCAATTTTGTTTTCATTTTTAAATGAACATAGATTGCTACGCTATGAGGGCTTGACTATAAGAACACTAAGTCTCACAGGCTTAAGAAAAATAGAAATTGGGAGTAGTAGGCTTCTTATTTATAGAGATAGGTCAAATACTCCATAAATAAGGTAGTGGTTTTTAAAACTTTTAATGAGACTTATAGTATAAAAATATTCATACACCCACACGCATATAAATGTCTCATGAAAAAATTCTTAATCTTGCTATATTTAATGACATCTGATATTTTTGTATTCATTCTATTTTTAATAGACAATGCAATTATAACCAAATAAATTGATTTAATAGCCAATTAATGGCCTATAACCGACATATTGAAAATTACTGACAAAGTGATGATGAGGTTCTGAATTTAAATATATTGGCAGAAAGGGAAGAATTTGAAGTACAATTGACAAAAAAGTAGTAATCAACATTCATTAAATACTCATTGGTTGCCAAGCTTATTTCATAAATTATCTTATTCAAACTTACAAAATCCCCAGAAGAGAGTTGAAACTTGTACCCAATTTTACAAAAGAATAAAGACAGAGAAATAAGTATTTGTTTTAGGAATTATAAGATGAAATATTACAGCAGAAATTCAAACTTGGGTTGCCTATGTATTTTACAATTAAATTGTACTGCTGCTAAAATTTAGGTTAAGTAGGCATGGGCACTAAGATAGAACAAGGAATAATAATCAGGTAAAGATAAATTACCTGAATATAGAATTTAAAATTAATATTTTAAAAATATATTAATATTATATTGGATATAGTTAAGTCAACCTTAAATGAACAGTTACAAAGTTAAATAATTTGTGTACATTTAAAGAATGTGTAAAATCTGAATTTCTCCTGAACAAAGTAGTTAGAAGTAGAGCTAAATATCTTTACAGAATGCTAAATATGATAGTTGTTTAACAAAATTATATACACATATGTAAATACATATATTTAAAAAAATTTAATTCTTTTTCACATTATAAAGTTTCATTTAGTGATATTTAATAACACTAAAATGTTTTATATTTTGTTAATTTTTATTTTATATTGGAGTGTAGTTGATTAACAATGATGTGTTACTTACAGAAAAGTGATTTAGTTATACCCATAAAAATATCCATTCTTTTTCAAATTCTTTTCCCATTTAGGTTATGACAGAATATAGAGCCGAGTTCCCTGTGCTATACAGTAGGTCCTTGTTGGTTATTTATTTTAAATATAGGCATGTGTACATGTCAATCCCAAACTCCCAATCTATCCCCCCACACCCTTTCCCCTGATAACCAGAAGTTCCTTCTCTAAGTCTGTGAGTGTTTCTGTTCTATAAATAAGTTCACTTGTATCTGTTTTTTTTTTTTGAGATTTCATATATTTGTCTTTCTCTTCCTGACTTATTTTAATTAGTACGATAATCTGCTGGTCTATCCATGTTGCTTCAAATGACATTCTTTCTTTTTTTGTGGCTGAGTAATATTCATTGTATATATGTACTACATCTTCTTTATCCATTCTTCTGCCGATGGACATTTAGGTTGCTTTAATATCCTGGCTATTGTAAACAGCAATGAATGAACATTGGAATGCATGTATACTTTAGAACCATGGTTTTCTCTGGATATATATCCAGGAGTGGGTTTGATGGATCATATGGTAGCTCTATTCTTAGTTTTTAAGGAACATCTGTACTTTTATCTATAGTGACTGTACCAATTTACATTCCCACCAACAGTGTAGGAGGGTTCCCTATTCTCCACACACTATCCAGCATTTATTGTTTGTAGATTTTTTTTGATGATGGCCATTCTGACTGGTGTGAGGTAGTATCTCATGATAGTTTTGATTTTCATTTCTCTAATAATTAGTGAGGTTGAGCAAATTTTCATGTGCCTCCTGGCCATCTGTTTATCTTCTTTGGAGAATGTCTATTTAGATCTTCTACACATTTTTTTGATTGGGTTGTTTGTTTGTTTGTTTGTTTTTATATTGAGCTGCATGAGCTATTTGTAAAGTTGGAGATAAATCTTTTGTTGATTGCATCATTTGCAAAAATTTTCTCCCATTTTGTGGGTTGTCTTTTCATTTTGTTTATGGTTTCCTTTGCTGTGCAAAGGCTTTTAAGTTTGATTAAGTCTCATTTGTTCATTTTTCTTAATTTCCATTACTCTAGGAGATGGATCAAAAAATATTTTGCTGTGATTTATGTGAAAGAGTGTTCTGATTGTTTTTTTCATTAAAATTTTTATAGTATCTGGTCTTACATTTAGGTCTTTAATGCATTTTTAGTTTATTTTTGTGTATCGTGTTAAAGAGTGTTCTAACTTCAGTCTTTTACATGTAACTGTCCAGTTTTCCCAGAACAATTTATTGAAGAGACTGGCTTCTCCATTTATAGTCTTTCTTCCTTTGTCATAGATTAAGTGACCATAGGTGCAAGGGTTTATTTCTAGTCTTTATATCCTATTCCCTTGATCAATATTTCTGTTTTTGTGCCAGTACTGTACTGTTTTGATGACTGTAGTTTTGTAGTATAGTCTAAAGTCATGAAGTCTGATTCCTCCAGCTCCATTTTTCTTACTCAAGATTGCTTTGACTATTCAGGGTCTTTTGTATATCCATAAGAATTTTAAGATTTCTTGTTCTTGTTCTGTAAAAACTGCCATTGGTAATTTGATAGGGATTACATTGAATCTGTAGATCGCCTTGGGTAGTATAGTCACTTTGAAAATATTGATTGTTCCAATCCAAGAACATGGTATATTTCTCCATCTGTTTATGTCATTTTCAATTTCTTTCATTAACATCTTATAGTGTTCTGAATACAGGTCTTTTTCTTCCTTAGGTAAGTTTATTCCTAGTTACTTCATTCTTTTTGATGTGATGGTAAATGAGATTGTTTCATTAATTTCTGTTTCTGATCTTTTATTGTTAGAGTATAGAAATGAAGGAGATTTCTGTGTATTAACTTTGCTTCACCAAATTCATTGATGAGTTCTATTAGTTTTCTGGTAGCCTCTTTAGGATTTTCTATGTATAGTATCATGTCATCAGCAAAAAGTGAGTTTATCTTCTTCTTTTCCAATATAGATTTCTTTTATTTCTTTTTCTCCTCTGTGTGGCTGGACTTCCAAAACTATGTTGAATAAAAGTGGCAAGAGTAGACATCCTTATCTTGTTCCTGACCTTATAGGAGATGCTTTCAGCTTTTCACTATTGAGCATGTTGTTAGCTGTGGGTTTCTCATATATGGCCTTTATTATGTTGAGGTAGGTTCTCTCTATGCCCACTTTCTGGAGAGTTTTATCATAAGTCAGTGTTGAATTTTGTCAAAAGCTTTTTCTGCACCAATTGAGATGAAAATATGTTTTTTATTATTCAATTTGTTAATATGGTTACCACATTGATTCATTTGTATATATTAAAGAATCCATGTGTCCCCAGGATAAATCCCACTTGATCATGGTGTATGATCCTTTTAATGTGTTGTTGGATTTTGTTTGCTAGTATTTTGTTGAGGGACATATGTTTTAGATGTAGGTTTTACTGCTTCAGTCTTGTCAATTTACTCCAGTTACATAATTGTGTTATTTGAGAGTAATGTGTCATATTTTCAACTTTCCAGAACAATTTCATTCTGATAATGGTGTACTTTTATCATAAGAGTCACTGAAGGATAGACTGTAGTCAAGGTATTTGATGGACTTCTCCAGTCCTTTTTTGTGTCTATGTTTATCAAAGATATTGGTCTGTAATTTTCTTTTTCTGTAGTAGCTTTGTCTGGTTTTGGTATCAGGGTAATGGTAGCAATATCCAATGATTTTGGGAGTCTTCCTTTCTCTGTAATTTTTTAGAACAGTTTCAGAAGACTAATCTTACTGATTTGAGCCTTCTCCCTTTTCTTGTTGGTGAGTTTAAGGTTTATATTTTCTTTTTTTATCTTTTAAGAACCAGGTTTTAGTTTCATTGATCTTTTCTATTGTTTTCTTCATCTCTATTTCATTTATTTCTGCTCAGATCTTTGGATTGCCATGCCTGTGCTTTCATTTGTCTCCAGATATTTTTTTTTTATTTCCTCTGATTTCTTTAGTGATCCATTGGTTGTTCAGTAGCATATTGTTTAGATTCCACATGTATTTTTTATTTACATTATTTTTTCTTGTAGTTGATTTCTAATCTCATAACATTGTGGTCAAAAAAGGTGTTTAGGGCTTCCCTGGTGGCGCAGTGGTTGAGAGTCCACCTGCCGATGCAGGGGATGGGACACGGGTTCGTGCTCTGGTCGGGGAAGATCACAGTTGCACAGAGTGGCTGGGCCTGTGAGCCATGGCTGCTGAGCCTGTGTGTCTGGAGCCTGTGCTCCACAATGGGAGAGGCCACAACAGTGAGAGGCCCATGTACCATAAAAAAAAAAAAAAAAAAGGTGTTTGATATGATTTCCATTTTCTTAAATTTACTGAGGCTTGATTTGTGACCCAAGATCTAATCTATCCTGGAGAATGTTCCATGTGCACTTGAGAAGAATGTATATTCTGCTGATTTTGGATAGAATGCTATATAAATATCAGTTAAATCCATCTGACCTAATATGTCATTTAGAGCCTGTGTTTCCTTATTGATTTTCTGTCTGGCTGATTTATGCATTGATGAAAGTGGGGTGTTAAAGTCCCCCACTAGTATATAAACTTTTTAGAGAAGTGCAAACATTATGTTGAAAAGGTAATGCTATACAATATCTGGGTAAATTGAATTATTTAAAATCTGTTGTCCTTGATAAGCTTTTCTCAAAGATTTTAAATGAGTCATAAATGCTTTTAACTCTCATCAACCAATTCTAACAAAAACTGCTAATACATAAATTTTATATGTATGATTACACAAAATAGCATGGATTCCCTGGGAAAAAGCCATTTCAACATTATTTTATTTTCTTTCTATACTAAAATGAATTTATTTCCAGTGTCTGCCCCCCTCCCCACCACAAAAACAAATGTAGTTCTTTTACTGGAGTACTTTTAAGAATACATTAACTTTAGCATATCAAAGTCCAATAATATATTCTTGGTGACATGTCAGTTTATTAAATTACAACGTTGTAAGTTATATTCAGCACTCATTCTTAAACCTAATTAACTGCATAACAAACAACCATAATGAAAACATAAAAGAATGTGTAATAATTCATAATGGTGAATGAAGGTAGTAGTACCATGCCATGTTATGTTATGCTCAACTCTTGACAGATTTTTCTGTCATTTCTTATACTGGTAATATGAAAATGGTTACATCCTTCAAGGTCCAACTTAAATCTCATATATTCCATAAAACATGTTCTAAGTAGTTCAGCCCTTTACTTTTTCCTCCAAATTTCTATATGCTTTTACTTATAAAAGTGAACCATATCTTCTTCCTTTGTGCCCTGTAATACTTAACATACATATGATCATAGAATAAGTACATTTTGCAAACTACTTACTTTCATAGTTAATCATGAAATTCCTTGTAATGTTTATCCACTAGACAAAAGTTTTCAGAGTATTTGAGCATTACTGTCCAAGATGTTCATTTTCTTTTCCCACTCACTTGAAAATGGACAGAATCATGATATACTTTTTGAGGATGAAATAGTATTTGAATGCTAAATTAAATATAATAGAATATAAATATAAATAAAATATGTGCTCAAGCCAAATATATTAATACACTCTCTCATATAAGGCTCTGCTTTATATTGAACTGTCAAGGAGGTTCAAATTACATTCAGAACGTTGTGAGGAGCAAAGAGGGCAAGTAGGTGTCTTTCAAATGTATTTATTCTGAACTAATGCATTCTCTGCCTTATAATAAGATCTCTTTCTCTATTGATAGGACATATGTAACCACGAGAATTAACAATGCTTTTCCTTGCCCTAGGAAAAAATCAGCAACACTCATTCTCCCATCCTATATTTTGTTTCTTTAGCAGTTTTTTTTCAGGTTAAAATCAGCCCTTATTTCTTGTCCTCTCACTCTGGAAGCACTTTGTGTCTGAGGTTGTTTTGCATATATAAACTCATCTAATATTTTGTAATTTGATTTATCCAGTTTTCTGTTTATCTGTTGTTATCTCTTCCTTTTTGGGGGGAGGGGGACTGGTTTTTTTGGAAATACCTCAGTATACCTCTCTCTAAAGTTAAAGTAAATATGAATTGTAAAAATGGTGTTTTATTTGTGGTTGCTAGACAATGGCAAAGAGTTAAATATCAGGACATAAAGATAAAGAAACACTGTGGCTCATCTTAATTTTAACCTTGGCTTTGACTACATATTTTGGTTTGAAATACATATAGTCCTGATTACTTAGTGTAAATATATTTAATTACAAACACAAATAAGAAATCACTTTTAAAATCCAAAATAAATGTCTTAGATTTCTATCCTTACAGATTATTTATCTATGTTTCTTCCCTGAAAGAATACATAATTAAGAAATAGTCATATATTTGACTCACATCAAATGTACAAGAAAAGGTTAATTAGAAAAAATAAAGTATATTTATGTTAAAAACATACTCATGAGAGAATATTCTAAGAAAGAGGTAGGAGTAACAAATTTCTAAAGGTCCAGGTAAGATTTTTATAGATAGCTAATTGCAGCTACAGTTGACTTTAATTCCAGTGAGCCCCAAGTCCTTTAATGTGTACCTAATTGCTTCTGACAATTAAGGTCTCCAAGACTGCCAACATCTTCAGCAATATGCAGGCTTAGTGTCAAGGGGACGGTCTACTGAAAGTATCCTTTCTGGCACTGCTTTTATTAATCTCTTTGGATTTTGAAAGAGGAAGTCACTTTTTTTTTTTTTTCATTATGTGGGCCTCTCACTGTTGTGGCCTCTCCCATTGCAGAGCACAGGCTCCGGACATGGCTCACGGGCCTAGCCACTCCACAGCATGTGGGATCTTCCCGAACTGGGGCACGAACCTGTATCCCCTGCATTGGCAGGCGGACTCTCAACCACTGTGCCACCAGGGAAACCCAGGAAGTCACTTTTGATATTGGTATAACACTTGTAGGTTACCAAAGAGGAAATCTCAAAACAATCAATTCAAATGCTCAGAGCCCTTGTTGTTTAACTGGGTAACCCCAAGGAAAGTTCAGAAAATTAGATAATTAACTGTACATAGACCAAATGTTTTTTCCTAGGTAATTCTGTATAGCCTTAATGTTTTTATTCATTATGCTTGCTTAAAATGGATTTAGGTAGAATTATATACACATGTTATATTTGGTATGTGTATGAAGAATACTATTCTTTCAATTCAACTTAACTTCAAAATACAGAATTTGTGAAGTCTATTATCAAACATATTTTATTAACATTTTTTCCAGTACAACATAATATGGTGGATATTAAAAGGAGAACCATATTAAAATGCATAGGTATTATTATTAATAGAACCATATTGGTTTTCAAAAACTAGCATCTAGTAAGTTCCTCTAGGATTAGTTTCAGGCCCATAGATATTTAACATATTTATTAACAATCTGGATAGAGTGCTGAGAAGCAGATGATTCAAAATTTAGAGGAGAAGAAAATAACATGCTTGAAGATTTAAGATTCAATAATATCTGGGGAGATTAAAAGAACGAGCAAAGGGTACAAAGTCAGCTTTAGCATATGCATTAACAAAGGGACAAGCAAACACTTTAAACTGAGACTTTAAGAGACCTCCATTTTTGTGTTAGATAAATTTGCAATTAGATGTTTTAGCTGAACAATATTCAATAGGAATATAATTAAATTATGTAATTATGCACATTATTATTTAAGATGGCATGTACATACCAGTACCAAAAAAGATGCACTATGCATTCAGATCTAAAGCAATGTCAGAATCATTGTCAAAAAAGAACTGTGGACCAAAGGCATATTTTATCATAAAGTGATAAAAAATTCAAGAATGGTATATACAACCAGGAACATGAACATAAATCATAAAGCAGAATTAAACCACAGCTGGGGCACTGTTCTCTTTTTCTCTATAAAGAAAATACTCACAGTCTAAGAAACACATATGGATAACACCCAAAGAGAAGTCATAAAATAAATCACGTTATGAAAAATTTAAAGAGTGAAATAAGAATGATGTGAGAATGAGAGATATTATGATGAATAAAAAAGTAGTTATTAAGAAAAAATTTCTTAATCATTAACATAATTTTCTGAACCAATTACTTTACATAAAACAAAGAAATTACAAATAGAATTGTTGATGCATTTTAAAATCAATAAAATCCTAGGTGCTCTAGGCTTCAAGAAATATTTGTGTATAGTTCTTCAGTTAGATTATTTAATTATTTGCTATTTTATCTTGTGTTTTGGTAGCTACTCTTTAGGTTGTTCCAGTGAACTAACTGTAGGAGTTTTAATTTTGAAATTTCCTTTTAAGCATACCACTTAATATATTTAATTTGGATTTTTTCATAATTTGTCTGTAATTACACATGGTTTCATTTTGTCAAAGAGATCTAAGAAAGGTAGTAGGAAAATCAGGGCTGTAAAATAAGAACTATTCATTATAGAGTCATAGAAATATCATCCTACATTATTTTCACATATAAGATGATATGAACAATGAAAATGCAGACAACTTTCAGAAGAAAAGCATGTTTCTATCTAATGATGTCTAATAGAAGTAGTTAAAATTAGCTAGGTGTTAGAAATTGTAATTGGCCTGTAATTTCCTGTTCCTCTGTAGTGTCTTTTTTTTTTTTTTGGCTATACCACATGGCTTACAGGATCTTAGTTCTCTGACCAAGTATTGAACCTGGGCCCCAGCAGTGAAAGCACCGAGTCCTAACCACTGGACTGCCAGGGAATTCCTTTTTTGTGGTATCTTTGCCTAGCTTTGGTATAGGGTGATGCTGGCCTTGTAAAATGAGCTTGAAAGTGTTCTTTTCTTTTCAATTTTTTGGAACAATTTGAGAAGGATAGGTGTTAACTCTCCTTTAAATATTTTGTGGAATTCACCTGTGAAGCCATCAGGACCTGGACTCTTAGGAAATTTTATGTTTCTAGGAATAAATGCATTCCTTCTATGTTGTTTACTTTTTCATATTATTCTTTTATGAACTTTTTTTTTTTTTGTGGTACGTGGGCCTCTCACTGTTGTGACCTCTCCTGTTGCAGAGCACAGGCTCTGGATGCACAGGCTCAGCAGCCATGGCTCATGGGCCCAGCCGCTCCACAGCATGTGGGATATTCCCAGACCGGGGCACGAACCCGCATCCCCTGCATTGGCAGGTGGACTCCCAACCACTGCACCACCAGGGAAGGCCAAACATTTTTATTTCTGTTGTGTTGGTTACAATTTCTTCTCTTTAATATTTTATTTTTATTTCTCTGGGTTCTCTATTTTTCTCTATTTTATTTATCTGGGTTCTCTATTTTTCTTGTAAGTCTGGCTAAAGATTAGTCATTATGTTTATCTTTTCAAAAAACCAACTCTTAGTTTCATTCATATGTCCTATGCTTTGTATGTCTATTTCATTTATTTCTTCCCTAATCTTTATTATTTCCTTCCTTCTATCAATTTTGGGCTTTGATTGTTATTCTTTTTCTAGTTCCATTTGATGTAAGTTTACATTGTTTATTTGAGGCTTTTGTTGTTTCTTGGAGTTGGCCTGTATTACTATCAACTCCCTTCTTAGAAGTGCTTTTGTTGTGCCCCATAGATTTGGGATCATTGTA
The DNA here is from genome assembly GCF_005190385.1 of Monodon monoceros. Classification (NCBI taxonomy): domain Eukaryota; kingdom Metazoa; phylum Chordata; class Mammalia; order Artiodactyla; family Monodontidae; genus Monodon; species Monodon monoceros. The sequence goes on from NW_021700609.1 coordinate 319,266, forward strand.
TTTTCATTTTCATTTATCAGCAGGTATTTTTTTTTTTTTTTGCAGTACGTGGGCCTCTCACTGTTGTGGCCTCTCCCGTTGTGGAGCACAGCTCTGGATGCGCAGGCTCAGCGGTCATGGCTCATGGGCCCAGCCTCTCCGTGGCATGTGGGATCTTCCCAGACCGGGGCATGAACCCGTGTCCCCTGCATCGGCAGGAGGACTCTCAACCACTGCGCCACAAGGGAAGCCCTCTGCAGGTATTTTTTAATGTCCTTTTTGATTCCTTTGTTGACTCATCAGTTATTTAGTAGCATGTTGTTTAGTCTCAATGTGTTTATGTTTCTACCAGTTTTCTTCTTTTAGTTGATTTCTAGTTTCATGTCCTTGTGGTAAGAAAAGATGCTTGACATGATCTTAATCTTCTTAAATGTACTGAGGCTTGTTTTGTGACCTAAAATGTAACCTCTCCTGGAGCATGTTCCAGGTGAGCTTGAAAATAATATGTATTCTGTTTTTGGATTTAATATTCTATATATATCTATTAAACCCATCTGATCTAATGTTTCATTTAAGGCCAGAGCTTTCTTATTGATTTTCTGTCTAGATGATTTATTCACTGTTGTAACTTGAATGTTAATTTCTCCTACTATTATTGTATTGCTGCTGATTTCTCCCTGTATTTCTGTTAATATTTGCTGTATGTATTTAAGTGCTCCTATGTTGGGTTCATAAATGTTTACAGATTTTATATCATTTAGACAGATTGACCTCTTTATCATTATGTAGTTTACATAATGTCTTTCTTTATCTTTTGTTACAGTCTCTGTTTTGAAGTCTATTTTTTCTGATATGAGTATTGCTACCCTAGGTCTCTTTTCTTTTTAATTTTCATGGGAAATCTTTTTCCATCCTTACACTTTCAGTCTATGTATATCTTTAGTTCTGAAGTGAGTCTCTATTAGATATATGGGTCCTCTATATGGGTTTTGTTTTATTTATCCATTCAGCTACCCCATGCTGTTTGATAGGAGCATTTGGTGCATTTACATTTAAAGTAATTATTGATAGATTTGTATTTTTTTGTCATTTTGTTAATTGGTTTCTGATTATTTTTGTAGTTCTTTGTTTTTGTCGTATTATTTTGGTTTCCTTGTGGTTTGATAAATTTTATATTATTGTTTTTTGATTCCTTAATCTTTATTTCTGTATCCATTGTAGGTTTTTGGTTTTTATTACATATTGACCTGTGTATATAGCTATCTTTTTTAAACTGTTATTTTAGGCATTCTAAAAACACCACATTTTTACTCCACCCACATGTCTTATGTTTTCGATGTCATATTTTATACCTTTTTAATTTGTTTTATCCCTTAACTACCTATTTTAGTTATAGTTAATTGTACTACTTTTGTATTTTAACCTTCATACTAGCTTTTTAAAGTAGTGTTTCAGTTGCCTTTACTATATATTTGCCTGTACCAGTGAGATCTTTTCTTCCATAGTTTTTTTCTTTCTTTTAGTTTTGGTGTTTTCTTTTTCACTTAAAGAAGAACCTTCAGCATTTATTGTAAGGCTAGTTTAGTGGTGATGTACTTAGAAACTTGCTTACCTGAGAAACATTTTGTTTTGCCTTACATTCTGAATGATAATCTTGCCAGATCGATTGTTCTAGGTTGTAAGTTTTTTTTTCTTTCAGAACTTTAAATATGTCCTCCCACTCCTTTCTTGCCTACAAAGTTTCTGCCAAAAAATCAGCTGGAAGTCTAATGAAGTTTCCATTGTATGCGATTAGTTGTTCTTCTCTTGGTGCCTTTAAGATTCTCTCTTTATCTTTAACTGTTGTCATTTTAATTATAATTTTTCTTGGGGTGGATTTCTTTGGGTTCATCTTGTTTAGGGCTCTATGCTTCCTGAAACTGGATGTCTGTTTTTTTCCCCAGGTTAGAGAAATTTTAAGCCATTTTTTCTTCACATAAATTTTCTTTTCCTTTCTCTCTCTCTTCTTTTTGGGATCTCTATAATATGAATGTTAGTATGCTTGACGTTGTCCCAGAAGTCACTTAAAGTCTCCTCATTTTAATTTTTTTTCTCTTTGGCTTGAGAGATTTCTACTACTCTGCCTTCTAGTTCACTGATCTGTTTCTCTGTATCATCTAATTTTTATTTCAGCTATTGTATGCTTCACCTCTGATTAGTTCTGTGTTATATCTTCTAAATGTTTGTTAAAGTTCTCACTAAGTTCCTCCATTCTCCTCCAGAATACTGTAAGGATCCTTGTGACTGTTTCTTTGAACTCTTAATTCAGTAAATTATTTATTTCTGTCTAATTAATTTTTCCCCTAGGGCTTTATTTTGTTCTTTCATTTGAAATATATTTCTCTGTCTCCTCAGTTTGTTTGACTTTTATTTTTTATTTCTATGAATTAGGCAAAGCAGCTACCTTGCAAGTCTTGAAGGCATGGCCTTGTGTGGGAGCAACTCATGCATAGGAAGTGACTGATGTCTTTGGTAGGCCAAAGTGGGCATAGGCAAAGGGAAGTTCTGGAGCATGCTGCACCAAGACCACTTGTTGGGACCACTAGAGCTGGAGTAGGGCCAGGCAAAAGCAATCCCCAAGGGGTAGCTCTCAGCCCAGTGTCACCTTGGAAGAGTGGCTGGAGCTGGATTGGATGCAAGCTTAAGGTAGTCCCAGGGCATACTGTGTTCAAGGCTACCTGAGGGCAGGGGCTGAGGAGAGTCATTAAGGGACTCAAACAATAACTTTCAGCAGTATCTCTGATCCTGGAGAAGTCTCCAGCAGTTCCCTGCATATTTGGCAGAAATTCTAGAATTAGAAAAAAGAATTTTCTCCCCATAGAGTCTAGGTGTCTTTTAAACTGCTGTTTTTAGCTATGTCCCAGAGGAGGCAAGTCTGTGCTTGGGCCTCTTATCAAAATTCCTCCCTACTAAGGCTGCTGTATCAAGGGTGAGGTTCCCTTTAATACTGTGTCCTCATTTTCTCTATCCATTTCTATGTGGTCCTTCTATGTGCAATAGCTGTTAAATTAACCCTCAAGTCTTGTTCAGGAGGTGTTGCTCTAAATGTAGATATATATTCAGTGTGTTCATGGGAGGAAGTGAGCTCAGGCCTTCCTCCATAAGCATCTAGGATCTTTCTTTTACTTTTGATTCAACTAGAGATACATTTCCTTTTCCAGTTGTAAAAGTAATAAAAAATTTACACTTGTGCTTAATACTTCTTTCTGAGTAGAGAAAGATAAACACATAAAAACATATTAACCACTAATAATTTGCAGATAATGTATAGAAAAATATGAAAAGAAAAAAAAATAATTCTAATTTCAATATGCATGGATAAAAACTATTAAGAACTGGTATATGTCTTTAAGACATAAATAAACACAGACATAGTATCATAACATATACATTTATACCCTCAGTATAAAGCTGTGGTCATGTAATACATACTATTTATAATTTGCTATTTCATGAACAATAGTTTGTAAATGCATTGTGTGAAGGTTATTTCATGTGTCAACTTGACTGAAACAAGGGATGCCCAATTAAACATTATTTGGGGGTATATCTGTGAGGGTGTTTCCAGATGAGTTTAGCATATGGATAGGTGGGCTTATTAAAGTAAATCACCATTCCTATTTTGGGTGATGATCATCCATCTGTTTGGGTCCTAAATAGCCAAAAAGAAGAGGAAGTAGAAATGTATCCCTGTGATTTCTTGTCTGTCTGCTGGAGCTCAGACATTAGTCTTCCACTCTTGGGCTGAGAATTACATCACTGGCTCCTCTGATACTCAGGCACTTGGAATTATAACAGCAACTTACTTAGGTCTCAAGATCACATATATATTTATATATATATGGACTGCTATATCAAAACCTCATGGTAAAGGAAAATCAAAAATCTTCAATAGATATACACACACCAAAGAAAAAGAAATTGAAACACAACACCATAGATATTCATCAAATCACAAAAGAACTGGACAGAAAAGGAAGGGAAGAAAAGAAAAATCTACAAAAGCAAATCCAAAATAATTAACAAAATGTCAATAACATATATATCCGTAATTACCTTAAATGTAACCATATTAAATGCTCCTATCAAAAGACACAGATTGGTTACATGAATACAAAAACGTGACTCATTTATATGCTATCTACCCACTTAAGAGTTAGAGACACAAACAGACTGAAAGTGAGGAGATGGAAAAAAGAATTCCATGCAAATTGAAATCAAAGAAAGCTGGAGTAGCAATACTCATATAAGACAAAATAGAATTTAAATTATAGACTGTTCTCCAGGATAGATCATATCTTGGGTCACAAATCAAGCCTTGGTAAATTTAAGAAAATTGAAATTGTATCAAGTTTCTTTTCTGATTACAGCACTATGAGGCTAGATAACAATTACAGGAAGAGATCTGTAAAAAATACAAAAACATGGAGCCTAACAATAAAATACTTTATAACGAAGTGATCACTGAAGAAATCAAAGAGGAAATCAAAAAAATACCTAGAAACAAATGACAATGGAGACATGATGACCCCAAACCTATGTGATGCAGCAAAAGCAGTTCTAAGAAGGAAGTTTATAGCAATACAATCCTACCTTAAGAAACAGGAAACATCTCAAATAAACAACCTAACCTTGCACCTAAAGCAATTAGAGAAAGAAGAACAAAAAATCCAACAAAGTTAGCAGAAGGAAAGAAATCATAAAGATCAGATCAGAAATAAATGAAAAAGAAATGAAGGAAATGGTAGCAAAGATCAATAAAACTAAAAGCTGGTTTCTGGAGAAGATAAACAAAATTGATAAACCGTTAACCAGACTAATCAAGAAAAAAGGGAGAAGACTCAAATCAATAGAATTAGAAATGAAAAAGGAGAAGTAACAACTGACACTTCAGAAAAACAAAAGATCATGAGAGATTACTACAAGCAACTCTATGCCAATAAAATGGACACCCTGGAAGAAATGGACAAATTCTTAGAAATATACAACCTGCCGAGACTGACCAGGAAGAAATGGAAAATATGAACAGACCAATCACAAGTAATAAAATTGAAACTGTGATTAAAAATCTTCCAAAAACAAAAGCCCAGGAGCAGATGGCTTCACAGGCGAATTCTATTAAACATTTAGAGAATAGCTAACACTTATCCTTCTCAAACTCTTCCAAAACATAGCAGAGGGAGGAAAACTTCCAAATTCATTCTACAAGGCCACCATCATCCTGATACCAAAACCAGAAAAAGTATGTCACAAAGAAAGAAAACTACAGGCCAATATCACTGATGAACATAGATGCAAAAATCCTCAACAAAATACTAGAACATAGATGCAAAAATCCTCAACAAAATACTAGCAAACAGAATCCAACAGCACATTAAAAGGAGCATACACCAGGCTTCCTGGGTGGTGCAGTGGTTGAGAGTCCGCCTGCTAATGCAGGGGACATGGGTTCATGCCATGGTCTGGGAAGATCCCACGTACTGTGAAGTGGCTAGGCCTGTGAGCCATGGCTGCTCAACCTGCACGTCTGGAGCCTGTGCTCTGCAATGAGAGAGGCCACAACAGTGAAAGGCCCGTGTACCACACACACACAAAAAAAAGGATCATACACCATGATTAAGTGGGGTTTATTCCAGGAATGCAAGGATTCCTCAATATACGCAGATCTATCAACGTGATACACCATATTAACAAACTGAAGGAGAAAAACCATATGATCATCTCAATAGAAACAGAGAAAGCTTTCAACAAAATTCAATACCCATTTATGATAAAAACCCTGTAGAAAGTAGGCATAGAGGGAACTTTCCTCAACATAATAAAGGCCATATATGACAAACCCACAGGCAACATCATCCTCAATGGTGAAAAACTGAAACCATTTCCACTAAGATCAGGAACAAGACACGGTTGCCCACTCTGACCACTCTTATTCAACATAGTTTTGGAAGTTCTAGCTACAGCAATCAGAGAAGAAAACAAAATGAAAGGAATCCAAATCAGAAAAGAAGAAGTAAAGCTATCACTGTTTGCAGATGACATGGTGCTTTATATAGAGAATCCTAAAGATGCTACCAGAAAACGGCTAGAGATAATCAATGAATTTGGTAAAGTAGCAGGATACAAAATTAATGCACAGAAATCTCTGGCATTCCTATACACTAATGATGAAAAATCTGAAAGTGAAATTAAGAAAACACTCCCATTTACCATTGCAACAAAAAGAATAAAATATCTAGGAATAAACCTACCTAAGGAGAAAAAAGCCCTGTATGCAGAAAATTATAAGACACTGATGAAATAAATTAAAGATGATGCAAATAGATGGAGAGATATACCATGTTCTTGGATTGGAAGAATCAACATTGTGAAAATGATTCTACTACACAAAGCAATCTACAGATTCACTGCAATCCCTATCAAATTACCACTGGCATTTTTCACAGAACTAGAACAAAACATTTCACAATTTGTATGGAAACACAAAAGACTCTGAATAACCAAAGCAATCTTGAGAACGAAAAATGGAACTACAGGAATCAGGCTCCCTGATTTCAGAATATACTACAAACCTGCAGTAATCAATACAGTACGGTATTGACACAAAAACAGAAATATAGTTCAATGGAACAGGAGAGAATGCCCAGAGATAAACCCACACACATATGGTCACCTTATCTTTGGTAAAGGAGGCAAGAATATACAGTGGAGAAAAGACAGCCTCTTCAATAAGTGTTGCTGGGAAAACTGGACAGGTACATGTAAAAGTATGAAAGTAGAACACTCCCTAACACCATACAGAAAAATAAAGTCAAAATGGATTAAAGACCTAAATGTAGGGTGAGAAACTATCAAACTCTTAGAGGAAAACATAGGCAGAACACTCTATGACATAAATCAGAGCAAGATCCTTTTTGACCCAACCTCCTAGAGAAATGGAAAGAAAAACAAAAATAAACAAATTGGACCTAATTAAACTTAAAAGCATATACACAGCAAAGGAAACCATAAAGACGATGAAAAGACAACCCTCAGAATAAGAGAAAATATTTGCAAATGAAACAAGGGGCAAGGGATTAATCTGCAAAATATACAAACAGCTCATGGAGCTCAATATGTAAAAACTAACCCCCAGTAAGAAAATAGGCAGAAGACCTAAATAGACATCTCTCCAAGGAGGAGATACAAATGGCTAAGAGTCACATGAAAGGATGCTCAACATCACTAATTATTAGAGAAATGCAAATCATTACTACAATTAGGTATCAACCCACACTTGTCAGAATAGCTATCATCAAAAAATCTACAAACAATAAACACTGGAAGGGGTGTGGAGAAAAGGGAACCCTCTTGCCCTGTTGGTGGGAATGTAAATTGATACAGCAACTGTGGAGATAGTATGGAAGTTCCTTAAAAAACTAAAAATAGAACTACTATACGACCCAGCAATCCCACTACTGGGCATATACCCTGAGAAAACCATAATTCAAAAAGAGTCATGTACCAAAATGTTCACTGCAGCTCTATTTACAATAGCCAGGACACAGAAGTAATCTAAGTGTCCATCAACAGATGAATGGATAAAGAAGGTGTCACACATATATACAATGGAATATTACTCAGCCATAAAAAGAAACGAAATTGAGATATTTGTAGTGAGGTGGATGGATCTAGAGTCTGTCATACAGAGTGAAGTAAGTCAGAAAGAGAAAAACAAATACTGTATGCTAACACATATATATGAAATCTAAGAAAAAAATAAAAAAAGGTCATGAAGAACCTAGGGACAAGATGGGAATAAAGACGCAGACCTACTAGAGAATAGACTTGAGGATACAGGGAGGGGGAAGGGTAAGCTTGGACAAAGTGAGAGAGTGACATGGACATATATACACTACCAAACGTAAAATAAATAGCTAGTGGGAAGCAGCCGCATAGCACAGGGAGATCAGCTTGGTGGGTTGTGACCACTTAGAGTGGTGGTATAAGTAGGGTGAGAAGGAGGGAGATGCAAGAGGGAAGAGATATGGGAACATATGTATATGTATAACTGATTCATTTTGTTATAAAGCAGAAACTAACTCACCATTGTAAAGCAATTATATTCCAATAAAGATGTTAAAAAAAATTATAGACTGTTACTAAAGTCAAGGAAGTACACTACATGATGATGAAGGGATCAATCCAAGAACATATAACAATTGTAATTATATATGCACCCAAAATAGGAGCACCACAATATATATGGCAAATGCTAACAGCCATAAAAGGAGAAATCAACAGTAATACAATAATAGTGGGGGACTTTAACACCCCACTTACATCAATGGACAGATCATCCAGACAGAAAATCAATAAAGAAACACAAACCTTAACAGACGTATTAGACCAGATGAACTTAATTGATATTTATAGAGTATTTCTACTGAGAGCAGCAGAATACACATTTTTTTGAAGTGTGCATAGAACATTCTCCAGGATAGAGCACATGCTGGACCATAAAGCAAGCCTCAGTAAATTTAAGTAAATTGAAGTCATATCAAGCATCTTTTTTTTTTTTTTTTTTTTGGAGTATAATGCTTTACAGTGTTGTGTTAGTTTCTGTTATACAATGAAGTGAATCAGCTATATGTATATATATAGCCCCTCCCTCTTGGACCTTCCTCCCACTCCACCCCCGTCCTACCCATCCAGGTCATCAGAGAACACCAAACTGAGCTTCCTGTGCTTTAACAGGCTCCCACTAGCTATCTATTTTATACATGGTTGTGTATATATGTCAATCCTAATCTTCCAATTCGTCCCACCCTTCCCTTCCCTCACTGTGTCCACCTGTCTTTTCTACACGTCTGCATCTCTATTCCTGCCCTGGAAGTAGGTTCATCTGTACCATTTTTCTAGATTCCACATATGTATTAATATATGATATTTGTTTTTCTCTTTCCGACTTACTTCACTCTGTATGATAGACTCTAGGTCCATCCACATCTCTACAAATGACCCAATTTTGTTCCTTTATATGGTTGAGTAATATTTCATTGTATATATGTACCACATTTTCTTGCATTCCTCTGTTGTTTGACATTTAGTTTGCATACATGTCCTGGCTATTGTAAATAGTGTTGCAATGAATATTGGGGTACATGTGTCCTTCTGAATTATGGTTATCTCAGGGTATGTGCCCAGTAATGGGATTGCTGGGTCATATGGTAGTTCTATTTATAGTTTTTAAAGGAAATTCCATACTGTCTCCACAGTTGCTGTAACAGTTTACCTTCCCACCAACATGGCAAGAGGGTTCCCTTTTCTCCACACCCACTCCAGTGTTCATTGTTTGTAGATTTTTTGATGTTGGCCATTCTGACCAGTGTGAGTTGATACCTCATTGTAGTATTGATTTGCATTTCTCTAAAAATTAGTGATGTTGGGCATCCTTTCATATGCCTCTTAGGCATTAGTATGTCCTCCTTGGAGAGATGTCTATTTAGGTCTTCTGCCCATTTTTTGACTGGGGGTTACTTTTTTGATATTGAGCTCCTTGAGCTGTTTGTATATTTTGGAGATTAATCCTTTGTCTCTTGTTTCATTTGCAAATGTTTTCTCTTATTCTGAGGGTTGTCCTTTCATCTTGTTTATGGTTTCCTTTGCTGTGCATATGCTTTTAAGTTTCATTAGGTCTCATTTGTTTACTTTTTTTAATTTTCATTACTCTAAGAGGTGGGTCAAAAGTGATCTTGTTATGGTTTATGTCAAAGAATATTTTACCTACGTTTTCTGCTAAGAGTTTTTAGTGTCCAGTCTTATATTTAGGTCTTTAATCCATTTTGAGTTTATTTTTGTGTATGGTGTTATGTAGTGTTCTAATTTCATTCTTTTACATGTAGCTGTTCAGTTTTCCCAGCACCACTTATTGAAGAGGCTGTGTTTTCTCCACTGTATATTATTGCCTCCTTCATCATAGGTTAGGTGACCATAGGTGCATGGATTTATCTCTGAGCTTTCTATCCTGTACTAGTGATCTATATGTCTGTTTTTGTGCCAGCCCCATACTGTCTTGATTACTGTAGCTTCAAGCATATTTTCCGGCCACAATGTTATGAGATTAGAAATCAACTACAAGAGAAAAACTGCTAAAAACACAAACACGTGGATGCTAAACAGTATGCTACAAAAAAGAAAAAATAAACAGATCACTGAAGAAATAAAAGAGGAAAGCCAAAGATACCTAGAGACAAATGAATATGAAAACACAATTATCTAAAACCTGTGGGAAGCAGGAAAATCTGTTCTAAGATGGAAGTTTATAGTGATAGAACCTTATAGCAAGAAATAATAAAAATCTCAAATTAACAACCTAACCTTACACCTAAAGCTTCTAGGGAAAGAAGAACAAACAAAACCCAAAATTAGAAGAAGGAAAGAAATCATAATGATTAGAGCAGAAATATATGAAATAGAGACTATAGAAAAGATCAATGAAACTAAAAGTTGATTCTTGGAAAAGATAAACAAAATTGATAAATCTTTAGCCAGACTCATCAATAAAAAAGAGAGGGTGCCAAAATCAATAAAATTAGAAATGAAAATGGAGTTATAACTGACACCACAGAAATACAAAGACCATAAAAGACTATTATAAGCAACTATATATCGATAAAATGGACAACCTTGAAGAAATGGACAAATTCTTAGAAATATACTATCTCCCAAAACAACAATGAAGAAAGAGAAAACATGAGATGAGCAATCAAAATTACTGAAATTGAATCTGTGATTGAAAAGCTCCCAACAAGCAAAAGTCCAAGACCAGATGGCTCCACTGGTGAATTCTATCAAACATTTAGCAAAAAGTTAACACCTATTCTTCTAAAACTATTCCAGAAATTGCAGAGGAAGGAACAATTCCAAACTCATTCTATGAAGCTACCATCACCCTGACACCACAAATAGATACCACAAAAAAAGAAAATTACAGGACAATATTACTGATGAACATAGATGCAAAAATATTCAAAAAAAAGTAGCAAATTGGATCCAACAATACATTAAATGATCAGACACCATAAACAAGTAAGTGGGAATTATTCCTGGGATGCAAGGATTTTTCAATATTAACAAATCAATCAGTGTGATACACTACATTAACAAGTTGAAGACTACAAAACCTATGATAATATCAGTAGATACAGAGAAAGTGTTTGGTAAAATTCAACATCTATTTATGATAAAAACTCTCCAGGAAGTGGGCATAGAGGGAACCTACCTCAACATAATAAAGGCCATTAAATCAAATTCACAGTTAACATCATACTCAATGGTGAAAAACTGAAAGCATTTCCTCTAAGATCAGGAAAAAGACAAGCGTGTCCACTCTTGCCACTCTTATTCCAACATAGTTTTGGAAGTCTTAGCCATAGCATTAGAGAAGAAAGAGAAATAAAATGAATCCAAATTGGAAAAGATGTTAAATTGTCACTATTTACAGATGACATGATACTATACATAGAAAATCCCAAAGATGCTACCAGAGAACTAGCAGAGTTCATCAGTAAATTTGGTAATGTTGAAGGATACAAAATAAATACACAAACATCTGTTGCATTTGTACACCCTAATAGCAAAAGATGAGAAAGAGAAATTAAGGAAATAATCCATTTACTATTCCATTTACCATTGCATCAAAAAGAATAAGATAACTAGGAATAAACCTACCTAAAAAGACAAAAGACCTGTACTCTGACTGTAAGTTGCTGATAAAAGAAATTGAAGATGACACAAACAAATGGAAAAATATACTGTGTTCTTTGATTGGAAGAATCAATATTGTTAAAATGATTTTACTACCCAAGGCAATATACAGATTCAAAGCAATCCTTATAAAATTACCAATGGCATGTTTTTCAGATCTAGAACAATAAATCTTAAAATTTGTACAGAAACACAAAAGACCCTGAATAGCCAAAGCAATCCTGAGAAAGAAAAATGGAGGTGGAGGAATCAGGTTCCCTGACTTAAGACTATGATATAAAGCTACAGTAATCAAAACAGTATGGTACTGGCACAGAGACAGAAATATAAATCAATGGAACAGGATAGAAAGCTTAGAAATAAGCTTGCATACATATAGTCAATTAATCTATGATCAGGGAGGCAAGACTATACAATGGAGAAAAGACAGTGTCTCAATAAGTGGTGCTGAGAAAACTTGACAATTACATGAAAAAAATGAAATTAGAATATTCCCTAATGCCATACAAAAAAATAAAAATAAACTCAAAATGGTCTAAAAACCTAAATGTAAAACCACATACTATAAAATTCCTAGAGGAAAACATAGGCAGAACATTCTTTGACATAAATTTCAGCAATATTTTTTTGCATTCATATCCTAGAGCAATGTTAATAAGAACAAAAATAAATAAGTGGTATCTAATCAAACTTAAAAGCTTTTGCACAGCAAAGGAAACCATAAGCAAAACAAAGAGAAAACCAACAGAATGAGAGAAAATATTTGCAAATGATGTGACCAAGAAGGGATTAATCTTCAAAATATACAAACTGCTCGTACAGCTCAGTATAGAAAGAAACAAAAAAAAAAAACCCCAATTTAAAAAATGGACAGAAGATCTAAATAGACATCTCCCAAAGAAGGCATAAAGATGACCAAAATGCACATGAAAAGATGTGGTATATACATACAATGGAATATTACTCAGCCATAAAAAATTGAAATAATTCCATTTGCAGCAACATGGATGGACCTAAGACTATCATATTAAGTGAAGTAAGTCTGACAGAGAAAGACAAATATATGGTATCACTTATATGGGATCTAAAAAATGATACAAATTAACTTATTTACAAAACAGAAACAGACTCACAAGCTTATGTTTATCAAAAATGAAAGGTGGGTGGGAGGGATAAATTAGGAATTTGGGAATAACAGATACACACTACTGTATATAAAATAGATAATCACCTAAGACCTACAGTATGGCACAGGACCTACTGAATCACTTTCTATACACATGAATCTAACACAACATCATAAATCAACTATACTTCAATAAAAAAAAGAAAAGAAAAAGAAAATCAAAACATAAAATATGCAACTAACACCTTTTGAAAAATAAATAATATTGTTTCATTTTTTTCATTTATTATCAAATTCAAGGACAAGAGTTTCTGTGTAATAATCAACAGGCTGTGTGAAAAACAAATTAGCCTAAAGTTTTAACTTAACGATTAAATTACAAGTTGCTGTTATTTAAATTTGCATGGATATTAAGAAAGGTTTTTATTACATTTCAGGAAAATTCTGGTGAATTAAGAAGATAATATTAGGCAAATTCATATCTTCGTAACCCCTAAGTGATTGGAGGATAATGTGAAACAGATGGCAATGACAGATCTGGAATTAGGCTGAAAGAGTGCTATTCCCCAGAGGTCAGATCTACTTTCATTTTTTTAAAATATCTTTTTGATGACCTGGTTAAAATAGTTTGAAGCATGATTTTTACATTAAAAAAATATATTCTTGTGTTAGTGTGTGTGTATTTCTGTGTGTGTGTTAAGCAAACATATTTTAAAAACCTAAACTTCCACAATCCAAGTATTCTTTATAAATAGCTTGAAAATTATCACCATATTCCAATAGGTAATAATCATATATAGGAAAGCAAAGTTCTCAGTTTTTGAAATAATACAGTAAAAAATATAGTTAAAGAGGAATTTCTAAATCTATACCTTTATAAATTGTTTTGAATAATTTTTAGTTTGTGCTGAATCATGAATTTTATGTTATTTGGCCAAAGATTAGGAAAAGTCTTAGGCAAGGTAGTGAATATTATATTTTTATCAGTCAGCACCCTGATGCCCTAGAGATATGCTAGTTGTAATGAGTTCATAAAGTCAACTAAAAGATGTTCTTTTCTTCAAATGATTAAATTCTGTGCTCTCTAAATATGTTTTTCTGCATCTTATAATTATTTATATAAGTTTTGATGACTATTCCTATAGTAAGCCTAGTGATTCAAAACTTTAAATGAAATGCCACAAAATAGTCACAGATTTTTTAAAGAACTCAGTGGATAATATCCCAAAATTGGCTGAAAAAAAGGAAATTTTGTAAAATAATAATTTTATGTTCTATTTTCCTAATCATTGGGGAAAGAAAGTTTGTATTTTACATACGTATAATTTTTACTCTTTGCCCATGATTGAATGAAAAGGAAATGGCTTTAATAAAACTGATCACTCACATACAATTTAAAGTGTTGAAACAAATCAATGAAGTTAGAATCCTGGCACAATCAAGGTTTTTTAGAAAAAGTGACAAACAGTAAACAACAGATAACAGCTTATTTCTTTCTTTGCAGATGAATTCTAAAACTTTATTTTTTGAATGAGACTAATTTCTGCAGTGGTGTTAAGGATGATGTGTGAATAATAAATAATTGTAACTACTCTATCATAAATTTATTTTTATTTGTATATTCATACAAACTAAATAAAGAAAATTTTCATTCACTACAGCCAAAAAGCAAACTGTCTTCAAACATTGAGATTGTCCTTGTGAAATGAGTCTCTCTGGGAAGAAAAGCAAAGAAAGCAAACAAGCACTACACATTAAAACATTTTGGACTGAACTGAATTGAATGTTGCACACAATAAATATTTTAAGTTTATGTCTTTTGGCTTCAAAACACTCTAATTTATAGTAAAAAGTAATAGGGCTCCTGTCATCAATATATGATTTGTAATGCCTTAATAAAGGGTATGATGTCTTACTCTACTTGAAGATGGAATCTACATTTAACTTGCCATTACAATCTGAGTATTGTGGTAAAAGTTGCATATTTCTGTACATGAAATAATAAATATTATACAAGTCATATCTATTGCTTTAATTCTTTTTTTGAAACAAGTAAATGTGTATTATTGTGGGCCAACTTTGAAAAGTGTCAGTATTCCTACTATTTAATGTATGTTCAGCACCACTTTAATATAAAGTCTGGGTACAACAGAGACCCACTTCTTTCTTTAAATCATTACAACATTAACAACAAATTTCTATGCTGTAACAAAAATACTAGTGACATATACAAGATGAAACCTGAAAATTTCTCTTGTGCACATTCAAATTATTTTGTTTTTGGAAATTAATTCAGGCACACAGGAATGTAGTCCTTAATTGCTAAAAAAAAATGAATTTACTGTAAAAGTGCTTTAGTCAATGATAATAAACTTAATAGAGGAAACGATTTTTAAGCAATGTCCATTATTTTGAGTCAGTTTTTGTTATAGTTAGATGCTTTATCATAATATACTATATCCACTATTACTGAATTTGGAATAGGTGATATACCTTTAAATTAATTAATTGAAAACTTTTATTTACTGCTAAAGTCAGTAACACTCATATGCTGTTATAGAATAATTGATCATATATCTTTAAACTGAAACAATTAATAGTTCTACATGGGTATAAATGTAATTAAATTCATGCCATCTTGCAGCCACATAAGTGAATGTATGTACCTCAAAATTGAATAACATATTTTTAAATTCATAGAAAATCTTCTAATTTATTTTGAGTGTTTAAACATGATCAAAGTTATTCTATTCATCAACACTAATCCAAACCCAAAATGATTCCCACAAGTTTGACAGATTTTAAATAAATATTTGAAGTATCCTAATTAAGTTTTAGTAAAATAACTTATCTTAAAAAATGTACATACTGCAATTAAACATTTGCTGATTATCAAAAGTGACCAAAGTTTCCTGTATTTCTTATCACTTCTGCTGTTAAGTATAAATGTCATACAAGAAAAACAGTATTCTCTATTTTCTGCAATTATCAAAATTTTCATTTTTCCATATAGTCATATGAAATATTGTGTTTATTTTGCCTTATATGTCTTATTCAGTACATAAGAAGTAAACAAGAAGAGTTGCCTCTATTCAGTTTGGAGTAATCAGGGTATAGCCCCTGAGTGTACTGTGCCAATTAAAGTGCATTTAAAAAAGAAAACAAATAATTTAAATCATGTAAAAATTTATATTCTTGTCCAAGTCTAGGAAAGCTGATATCACAGGATAAAAATTATTGAGTACTTATTAAAAACTTTTAAGGGGAATTGTCTGCCCTCTAACAATTAACACTTCAGTAGTAAATACCAAGCAATCAACAAGCTATTCATTTTTCATCTTATATATAAAGAGTCCTTTTCTTTTCTTTTTTTTTTTTTTTTTTTTTCGGTATGCGGGCCTCTCACTGTTGTGGCCTCTCCCATTGTGGAGCACAGGCTCCGGATGCACAAACTCAGCGGCCATGGCTCATGGGCCTAGCCACTCCACAGTATGTGGGATCTTCCCATGTCCCCTGCATTGGCAGGCAGACTCTCAACCACTGCGCCACAAGGGAAGCCTGCATGTGTCTTTTTGAATTACGGTTTTCACTGGGTATATGCCCAGTAGTGGGATTGCAGTATCATATGGTAATTCTATTTTTAGTTTTTTAAGGAACCTCTGAACTGTTCTCCATAGTGACTGTATCAATTTACATTCCCACCAACAGTGCAAGAAGGTTCCCTTTTCTCCACACCCTCTCCAACATTTGTTGTTTGTAGATGTTCTGATGATGTCCATTCTAACTGGTGTGAGGTGATAACTCATTGTAGTTTCAATTTGCATTTCTCTAATAATAAGTGATGTTGAGCAGTTTTTCATGTGCTTCTTTGCCATCTGTATCTCTTCTTTGGAGAAATGTCTATTTAGCTCTTCTACCCATTTTTGGATTGGGTTGTGTGTTTCTTTAATATTGAGCTGCATGTGCTGTTTATATATTTTGGAGCTTAATCCTTTGTCTGTTGGTTCATTTGCAAATATTTCCTCCCATTCTGAGGGTTGTCTTTTCGTCTTGTTTATGGTTTCCTTTTCTGGGAAAATGCTTTGAAGTTTCATTAGGTCCCATTTGTTTATATTTGTTTTTATTTCTATTACTCTAGGAGGTGAATTAAAAAACATCTTGCTTTGATTTATGTCAAAAAGTGTTCTTCCTATGTTTTCGTCTGAGAGTTTTATAGTATCCAGTCTTACATTTAGGTCTCTAATCCATTTTGTGTTGATTTTTCTGTATGGTGTTAGGGAGTGTTCTAATTTCATTCTTTTACATGTAGCTGCCCAGTTTTCCCAGCACCACTTATTGAAGAGACTGCCTTTTCTCCATTGTATATCTTTGCCTCCTTTGTCACAGATTAGTTGACCATAGGTGTGTGGGTTTATCTCTGGGCTTTCTATCTTTTTCCATTGATCTATATTTCTGTTCTTGTGCCAGTAACATATTGTCTTGATTACTGTAGCTTTGTAGTATAGCCTGAAGTCAGAGAGTCTGATTCCTCCCGATACATTTTTTTCCCTCAAGACTGCTTTGGTTATTTGGGGTCTTTTGTGTCTCCATACAAATTTGAAGATGATTTGTTCTAGTTCCATAAAAAATATCATTGGTAATTTGATAGGAATTGTATTGAATCTGTAGATTCCTTTGGGTAGTATAGTCATTTTCACAGTATTGATTCTTCCAATCCAAGAACATGGCATACCTCTCCATCTGTTGGTATCATCTTTAATGACTTTCATCAGTATCTTACAGTTTTCTGCCTACAGGTCTTTAGTCTCCCTAGGTAGGTTTATTCCTAGGTATTTTATTCTTTTTGTTGCAATGGTAAATGGGAGTGTTTCCATAATTTCTCTTTCAGATTTTTCATCAGTAGTGTATAGGAATGCAAGAGATTTCTGTGCATTAGTTTTGTATCCTGCAACTTTACCAAATTCATTGATTAGCTCTGGTAGTTTTCTGGTGGCATTTTTTTTTAACATCTTTATTGGAGTATAATTGCTTTACAATGGTGTGTTAGCTTCTGCCCCATAACAAAGTGAATCAGCTATACATATACATATGTTCCCATATCTCTTCCATCTTATATCTCCCTCCCTGCCACCCTCCCTATCCCACCCCACTAAGTGGTTGCAAACCACCAAGCTGATCTGATCTCCCTGTGCTATGTGGCTGCTTCCCACTAGCTATCTATTTTACATTTGCTAGTGTAAAATGAGAGAGTGGCATGGACATATATACACTACAAAAGTGAATTACTTTTTTTTTAACATCTTTATTGGAGTATAATTGCTTTACAATGGTGTGTTAGTTTCTACTTTATAACAAAGTGAATCAGTTATACACATACATACGTTCCCATATCTCTTCCTTCTTGTGTCTCCCTTCTTCCCACCCTCTGTATCCCACCCCTCTAGTTGGTAAAAAACCACCTAGCCGATCTCTCTGTGCTATGCGGCTGCTTCCCATTAGCTATCTATCTTATGTTTGGTAGTGTATATATGTCCATGCCACTCTCTCACCTTGTCACAGCTTACCATTGCCCCTCCACATATCCTCAAGTCCATGCTCTATTAGGTCTGTGTCTTTTTTCCTGTCCTACCCCTAGGTTCTTCAAGACCCTTTTTTTTCCCTTAGATTCCATATATATGTGTTACCATATGGTATTTGTTTTTCTCTTTCTGACTTACTTCACTCTGTATGACAGACTCTAGGTCCATCCACCTCACTACAAATAACTCAATTTCATTTCTTTTTATAGCTGAGTAATATTCCATTGTATATATGTGTCACATCTTTATCCATTCATCTGATGATGGACACTTAGGTTGTTTCCATGTCCTGGCTATTGTAAATAGTGCTGCAATGAACTTTGTGGTACATGTCTCTTTTTGAATTATGGTTTTCTTAGGGTATATGCCCCGTAGTGGGATGGCTGGGTCATGTGGTAGTTCTATTTATAGTTTTGTTTTTGTTTTGGTTTTTGCGGTACACAGGCCTCTCACTCTTGTGGCATCTCCTGTTGTGGAGCACAGGCTCCGGATGTGCAGGCTCAGCAGCCATGGCTCACAGACCCAGCTGCTCTGTGGTATGTGGGATCTTCCCGGACTGGGGCACGAACCCGTGTCCTCTGCATTGGCAGGCAGACTCTCACCACTGCACCACCAGGGAAGCCCTATTTTTAGTTTTTTAAGGAACTTCCATACTGTTCTCCATAGTGGCTATATCAATTTATATTTCCAACAACAGTGCAAGAGGGTTCCCTTTTTGTGTCTCTATTATTGATTTGAGTCAAGTGTTAGTTCTCTCATTATCTTGGAGGGGGGAATGAAAAGATTAGGTTAGGGAGTATGATTCATTAAAACATATAGAAAGAACAAAATATTTATCTTCCTACACTCATACAATCTTTGTTTTAGAGACTCTTCCTCTAAGTTAACATTGTTTGCATATAGAAAAACAAAAAGCCGTATTTGCCACTTCATGACTTCAAATGAATCATGAAAAAAAGTGAATTTTTGTAATAACTGGAGGAAGTAAAAAGTGCTTGAGCAAATCAAAACAAAGTTTTTAAAAAATAAAATCAAAATCTCATACAAACACCCTTGGGGAAATATAATTAAAAAGAAAATATCCTGTGAAGACAGAAAATTTCTCCACAAAGGTGGAAAGGATAGAAAACAATCATATTTTTGAACAAGCAATGAACCGGATTGTGATGTGCAACACAGGTAACCTGTTAACCGATTTCAAATAGAGAAAAAAATTTCACCCTTCACATAGCCAAGCAGATACCACTCATTACAAACATGTTCTAAAGATAATAACTAGTCCTCAAGTAAGAGAACTTGACAACACCATTTTTCACACACAGTTCATTTTAGTTTCTTCACCTTGTAATTGGGGTGACTATTCGTGTTAGCTAATTGGTTTTATCCAAAGGAAAAACAATCTCCTTATGTGTTTATGAGGGAAGGTGTATTTTTGCAACTTGGAGAAGGGCCCGCACTAAAGTTAGGCTTGCACTTTCCCACAGAAACTGGGAGTGAGGAGCCTTGTCTTCCTTGATGATCACATTTCAAATGTCTATGAGAAAAACATCTTTGGGTTGTAAATCTGGCAACAAATGTATTAGTTCTTTAAAAGATTTATATATATTTTGAAGAAATAGAGAAAGAACTTAAAATTAAAATATTCTAATATAAGTGTTCTAAGAAAAGAGAGACAGGATGGTCTCTTCCCTTATTCTCTACAGGGAGAATTAAGACTTTTATTTTTAATTTGTATTTTCCCTTTCAACACACACGCACAGACCCCACATTCAGTATATGGATATAGACCAAGTTCAGAGAAAAACAAAATAGCATATAAGTATGTTAATTTTTTATCTTTTGTCTTGCCACCTTCTTAAGCTTTTATAAATGTCCTTGCTAAAATGCCATAAGCATCACTTAACTAAAGTATCTTAGATAATTTGCACTGGTCACTTCTACTGATATCACTGCAAAGATTAAAGAGGGCTCTGTATCTAGATTGGGACTTTTGACACTGACCTCTGTTTATTGATTACTCCCTATAGTGACTCATCCAAAACATCACACACTTAGCAAGGTATTTCAGCTATTTTATAAGACTTATTTTATGTCAAGGAAGAGGCCTCAGGAAATCAGCAAGAAAGTGACAGATATGCAGGGTAGTTTGAACATTTAAAATTTTCACCAGTTGCTTGTCTATACCACAAAGTCAGAGAAATTTTACTCTAGACCATTTTCTTTTTCTGAAAGTGTTCCGCATATCTCACTCCAATTTTTGTCTCAACTATTTCCCCCATAGACATATGAAAATTTTGAACTAGCTGCTCTTTGGTCTGTAACTGGAAAGTTTTAAATTTATTTATTTTCTAGACTCAATATCTGAGGCCTGCTGTTAACACATTTGGCTCTTAAGGAATTACTCCTGATTCATTAGTTCAATATTTTACTTCCCAACTTCTGTTACAAATTTCCTTCCATATCTTGTGACTTGGCTTCATATTTTTGCAAAGATCTCAGATTTTTTCCTTTACTATGTCTTTGTGTTTCATTACTAAATCTTTGTCTCACTGAATCGTTTGAGTTCTGAATTATTTGCCTTACCCTGAAATACAATATTTATCATTTGCAATGGAAAAAAATGCATTAAGACTAGCTTACTGTTTTATACTGGTTGAGATGAGGAATAAGATAAAGTATATTATATAACCCTGGTTTTATGACCTGACTGGACTTGGGTATGCCACAGCTGATAAGATAAATCCATTTCTTTTCATCCCTTCAAAACATAAGAAAACCCTGCTAAGAAGTTGAGGATGAGTTGTGGAGGCATGAGGGAGGAGAAACCCGTATTTTAAATGAATATGAAATTTTGAGAACTAACATACCACAATTTGATTGTAACACTGTGCATTATTTTCACGAACTGCAATTCAAAATTATATTTTTTCCTATCATTCTATTTTGAATAATCAAATAATAGGCCACAAAAGTACTCCAAAGTATTATAATATAAAAGCAAAACTCTTGACTCAGATATTACTTCAAAAACAATTTACTGCTCTACAGTGTATATTTGCAGAGATTAGTAGAAATGATTTCACTGTATATTTGTAAATGATTTAAATTAATAGTCATTATGATTCTGCCAATAAGAATAGATATATATATTATATTATTCAGTGTAAATTTAAATTCTTAATATTCTTCTTATCTGAAACAATGTTATCAGTTTTATCCTTAATATTGAAGAAATAATTTTTAGCCTTCCTAAATTTTCTGATTCCTTTTTCCTAGCCTCTCAAAAAAACCTGCAAGGGATATCATGCTACTGCTTATTTGTAATTCAGTCAAAGCTGAACACATTTCTTTTCTAAGTAGAATTCCAAGTACTCCAAGTAAACATGGATCAAAAAATAACATTTTCAAAAGAATATAAAAATTACATACTGAATTTCAATTGTTATACAAAATAAACACTATTATTTTCATAAAGCCGTGGAAGTTAATTTCATTGAACTTAAGGAAGAAATGTCAAATGTCGTTTAAGCATTAAATTCCATATAATTCTTTCCCACTCAAATTCTACACAAAATTAAAATAAAAATCATTATCAAAATAGAGATTTGAGCTATAGCAGCTGATTTAAAGAACAAGGGAATGGGAAATTATAACTTTTTCTTTTCCTAAATCTGATCAAATCCCATTTAAAATTTTTAAGGGACTGTCTGGCTTCAGTTGATAATGAGCAAGGCATAGTCCTGAGCTTCATAATTATTACTGATTGTCAGAAGTGTTGAATTAATCTGACTGAATCTACTGCAGTTTGGTTCAAAGATGGTTAGATAATATTATAGATTTATAAACTCACAGGACTAGAAAGCTATTACAAGATCATTCATTCTGTCAAATTCTTCCTTATGCCATCTACAACAATTATATGTAGAGTGCATGTACATATAATTGGCCACAAAGTAGTGACACACGAAATATCATAAATTAACTTTGTACCATTTTAAAACTCCAAATCTCTTTGTCATACATTTTCTGAGAAATGTTTTTAATTTGCTGGGTAATAAGAAGTGATAGGTATTATTTACTTTTTTTACATGATGAATGGAGAAATAGGAAGTTAATTGGACAGTACTACTGTTAACCAGTAGAGTATCAGAAGAACTAAGATTAGATTTCTCAATCTTACATGATTGAATTTCATTCATATGTTAATTCATTTAACATTTAATTATCATCGTTCTTCAAATTTTAGATGCAAAGTAACTTTCTAAGGAAACAAGGCACTAACTACATTAGGACTAATCTTGTTATAGGACCTTATTGCATTGTTTATTTCTAGTAGGTATTTATCCCAGATGTAATTTAACATTTACTGTATGACTTGCTTTTTGATATCCTCCTATTGAAGTCTGTAACAGCAGCACTGCTGTTTTGGTAACTCCTACACTTCCAGTGTCTAGCACAGTGTCTTATACCCAATACTTACTCAAAAGTATTGATTAATTAAGTGTATTTTTTATATTTACCTTCTTATAGTCTTGTAGAATATAAAGTGTAAAGATACTAAGTTGGAGTTAAGTAGCTTTACATGTTACTCTGAACCACATACCTCATTGTTTCAGACTATGTAGAATTGACACAGCAGTATGCAAAAAATATTTGAAAATTACCATTTAAAAAAAATCAGCTTGAAATTTTCTTTCTTTTTCCAAAAGATGAGCATAGTCATGTAAAATTTATTAGGCATGACCATTTAAATGTTTATTGGTAGATATCAGTTCCATTGTCTTAGAGTAGAACTATCTTTGTTCAGGGGAGAATCACTTGAGTGGAGTCTTAATTACATAGATGTAAGTTAATAAACACCTACCATAAGAATGGAATTGAATGATCTTTTTTTCTTTTCTGAATTCATGCAATATAGGGCTCTTGCTTTGTAAGCAACAGTAGTTTGTTTTGTTTTTTTTTCTCTGCATAATTACTGGCATAGTATGATGAACATTAATAGGATGGGAATGGGTAAGTTTGCACAGAACTGTTAGGAAAGACACGGGAAGAAAATAACTGAAAAATAACATAATTTAGATGTTAAATTTTCTAGAATGTCTCTGATCAACTTCTATATTCTCCTATAATATAATGCACTTTTTATTTCTATAATACATATGCTCCTTCATGATTTTTTTTTTTTTTTTTGCCGTACGCGGGCCTCTCACTGTTGTGGCCTCTCTCGTTGCGGAGCACAGGCTCCAGACGCGCAGGCTCAGCAGCCATGGCTCAGGGGCCCAGCTGCTCCGCGGCATGTGGGATCTTCCCAGACCGGGGCACGAACCCGCGTCCCCTGCATCGGCAGGCGGACTCTCAACCACTGTGCCACCAGGGAAGCCCCATCCTTCATGATTTTAATTAAGTGGTTAGATTAATAGAAATCATAGAATTTAAGGCAATATTATTATTTTACTTATGAATAAATTCAATACATGAAAAATGACACAGTAACCTTCTTTAAAATTATCCCTAATAAGAAACTTTTGTAGTTGTCACAGGTATGCCAATAACCAAACATAATTTTCCAGAACATTTAGCTTCAAAAATATTCATTTTTTCAAGTATTTGTCAATATAATTCTGGATTTCTCTCTTCTCTCTCGCTTTCCATCTCATTCTCTCTCATCTCAGTTAGATCCTGTTTTGTACATCTTACTGTAATAAAATTGCCACTTCATCATCATCGTTTCATATGGTAGTTTAAAAAAATTAAAAAACTCATTCTTTTTAGAAAATGGTGGATAATGTTGTGGACCACTACATGTCAGCAGTTTTAGGCAAAATTGAGTTATGAATGATATTTCAGGACTCATACAAAATTTATTCAATAATATGAAGATAGTAATCTTTTATAAATGAATTTTTAAACTTGGGGAGCTGCCATTTAAGCTATCTTCTGAAATAAATTTCTAACTCTGTGACATATGACCAAAGAACAAAAACCATGTAACCACTATTTTAAACAATAGATGAAACAAATATTCGTAAGTCAATGTTGGTATTAAACATAACTTTATATCGAACATATAATTTCAAAACAATTAAGTGGTTTTCCACAGGCTGAAAGAAACCATTGTTTTGGCAATAGTTTGCTCATTTTAAAAATGATTAAGTCCTAAGAGGTAAGACTACTGATTCTAACTAACCATTATCTGCTTTGGCAAAGTTTTTTGTACTGTTTTGAAGCCTAGAAATCATTCAAATCGGACTGTAAATATATATATATTTCCTGACCTTGCTATCTTCAATAACTCTAACAAGCACATAATTGGCATATCAAAACTTCTTCAAAGGCCATTTATTTTTTATTTTTGAGTTATTTTCTGCATTATATAAAATATGTCACCTTAAACATTTTTAAGTGTGTAGTACAGTAGCATAACTATATACACTTTGGTGTACAATGGACTTCTAAAACTTTTTCATCTTGCAAAACAAAGTTTAAATCAACTGAACCATTCCACTTTTACCCTTTTCCTAGCCCTTGGAAACCACCATTTTACTTTCTGTCTCTGAGCTTGACTACTTTAGATACCTTGTATAAGTGGAATCATGCAACATTTGTCTTTTTCTGACTCTTTTATTTCACTTAGTATAATGTCCTCAATTTTCATTCATGTTGTAGTATATGACAAGATTTCCTCAATAGATTTTAGAATGTCATAATTACCTTGAAATGTTTGTTAAAAATTATTTAAGCAATCAGAATTTTTTTTAACTTTTAAAACAAAGAAACTTCTTTTAAACAATACCTTCATTATATAAAGCTGATAATAATCATTTAAGTATAACTTTATTATGCACATTATTATTTTATAATATTTTTAAACAATTAATGAGTACAGAGTCACAAAAATTACTTTAATAGTATCAGGACACTGCATGTTTTGAATTCACATTTTCATATGAGTTTTACCTCCATTGTGTACACAGATAAAGCAAATGTTCTCAAACTTTTACTTGAGTGCAGGTCAAAAATAGTGATATATTTATATGGAAAATAATAAAATTATTTTCTTCCTAATACATAAACTGTTTACTTAAAATAGTTGCATTATGCAAAAATGATATCTGCTAAAGGTAAATTATGAAACTTACAAATAAATAAATTAAGAAATGTTGGGAGGCCTTCAAGATAGAGAAGGAGTAAGACATGGAGATCACCTTCCTCCCCACAAATACATCAGAAATACATCTACATGTGGAACAACTCCTACAGAATACCTACTGAACCCTGGCAGAAGAACTCAGACTTCCAAAAAGGCAAGAAAATCCCTACATACCTGGGTAGAGCAAAAGAAAAAAGAAAAAAAAAAACAGAACAAAAGAACAGGGACTGGATCTGCACCTCTGGGATGGAGCTGTGAAGGAGGAAAGTTTCCATACACTAGGATGCCTCTACACTGGTGGAAACAGGGGGTGGGCAGAGAGCAAGCCTCAGAGCCACAGAAGAGACCACAGCAACAGGGGTGCAGAGGGCAAAGCAGAGAGATTCCTGCACAGAGGATTGGTGCCGACCAGTGCTCACCAGCCTGAGAAGCTTGTCTGCTCACCTGCCAGGGCTGGTGGGGGTTTGAGCTGAAGCTCGGGCTTCAAATTTCAGATCCCAGGGAGAGGACTGTGGTTGGCTGTGTGAACAGAGGCTGAAGGGGGCTAGTGTGACACAACTAGATGGGAGGGAGTCTGGGAAACACTCTGGACCTGCCTAGGAGGCAAGAAACAATTGTTTTGGGGTGTGCGAGGAGAGGTGATTCAGAACACTGCCTAAATGAGCTTCAGAGATGGGCGCAAGCTGCGGCTATCAGTGTGGACACCAGAGATGGGCATGAAATGCTAAGGCTGTGCTGCAGCCAACAAGAAGTGTGTGTACAAGCACAGGTCACTATCCACACCTCCACTTCTGGGAGTCTGTGCAGCCCACCACTGCCAGGGTCCTGTGATCCAGGGACAACTTCCCCAGGAGAACACATGGCACACCTCAAGCTGTCGAAACGTCATGCCGGCCTCTGCCGCCGCAGGCTCACCCTTAACTCCATAGCCCTACCTCCCCCCGACCTGAGTGAGTCAGACATCCCTAATCATCTGCTGCTTTAACCCCATCTTGTCTAGGCAAAGTACAGATGCCAGAGGGTGACCTATATGCAGAGGTGGGACCAGATCCAAAGCTGAAACCCAAGAGCTGTTCAAATAAAGAGGAGAAATGGAAATTTCTCCGTGCAGCCTCAGGAGCAGTGGATTAAATCTCCACATTCAACTTGATGTACCCTGCATCTGTGGAATACCTGAAGAGACAATGAATCATCCCAAAATTGAAGTGGTAGACTTTGGAAGCAACAGTAGACTTGGGGCTTACTGTATGCAACTGACTACATTCTGATTTCTATGTTTATCTTAGTATAGTTACTAACACTTGTTATGACTGGTGCATTTGTTTATTGGTTTGGTTGTTCCCTTCTTTTTTAATTAATTTTTTATTTTTTAAATAGTTTTTTTTATTTTAATAACTGTATTATATTATATTTTTAGATTTTTTTTTCTCACTTTCTTCTGAGCTGTGTGGCTGACAGAGTCTTGGTATTCTGGTCAGGTATCAGGCCTGAGCCTCTGAGGTGGGAGAGCCAAGTTCAGGACATTGGAACACCACAGACTTCCTATCACCATGTAATATCAATCAGCAAGAACTCTCCCAGACATCTCTGTCTCAATGCTAAGACACAGCTCCACTCAACGACCTGCAAGCTCTAGTGCTGGATGACCCATGAAAAACAACTAGCAAGACAAGAACACAAACTCACTCATTAGCAGAGAGGCTGCCTAAAATCATAATAAATTCAAAGACATCCAGAAACATATCACCGGACACAGTCCTGCCAGCCAGAAAAGCAAGATCCAGCCTCATCTACCAGAACACAGGCACCAGTCCCCTCAACCAGGAAGCGTACACCACCCACAGAACCAAACTTACCCAGTGTGGGCAGACACCAAAAAAAAAAAACAAAAAAAAAACAGGAAATATGAACCTGCAGCATGCAAAATGCAGATGTCAAACACAGTAAGTTAAGGAAAATGAGAAGACAGAGAAATATGCAACAGATAAAGCAGCAAAGTAAAAACCCACCAGACCAAACAAATGAAGAGGAAATATGCAGTCTACCTGAAAATGAATTCAAAGTAATGATAGTAAAGATGAACCAAAATCTTAGAAATAATAGAATGGAGACAATAAAAGTAACTTTTAAAAAGGAGCTAGAAGAACTAAAGAGCAAACAAACAATGATGAACAACACAATACAGGAAATTAAAATTCTCTAGAAGGAATCAACAGCAGAATAACTGAGGCAGAAGTACAGATAAGTGACCTGAAAATAAAATAGTAGAAATAACTACCACAGAGCAGAATAAAGAAAAAAGAATGAAAAGAATTGAGAATGGTCTTGGAGACCTCTAGGACAACATTAAAGGCACCAACATTTGAATTATAGGGGTCCCAGAAGAAGAAGAGAAAAAGAAAGGGACTGAGAAAATATTTGAAGAAATTATAATTGAAAACTTCCCTAATATGCGAAAAGAAATAGCCATTCAAGTCCAGGAAGAGCAGAGAGTCCCATACGGGATAAATTCAAGGAGAAACATGCCAAGACACATATTATTCAAGCTACCAAAATGAAATACAAAGAAAAAATATTAAAAGCAGTAAGGGAAAAACAACAAAAAATATACAAGAGTATCCCCATAAGGTTAACAGCTGATCTTTCAGCACAAACTCTGCAAGCCAGAAGAGAGTGGCAGGATATTATTTAAAGTGATGAAAGTAAAAAAACCTACAATCAAGATTACTCTACTGAGCAAGGATCTAATTCAGATTTGATGGAGAAATTAAAACCTTTACAGATAAGGAAAAGCTAAGACAATTCAACACCACCAAACCAGCTTTACAACAAATGCTAAAGGAACTTCTCTAGGCAGGAAACACAGGAGAAGGAAAAGAACTACAAAAAACCCCAAAACAATTAACAAAATGGTAATAGGAAGATACATATTGATAATTACCTTCAAAGTAAATGGAATAATGCTTCAACCAAAAGACAGAGACTGGGTGAGTGTATACAAAAACAAGACCCATATATATTCTGTCTACAGGACACCCCCTTCAGACCTAAGGACACATACAGACTGAAAGTGAGGGGATGGAAAAAGATATTCCATACAAATGGAAATCAAAATAAAGCTGAGGTAGCAATTCTCATTTCAGACAAAAGAGACTTTAAAATAAAGACTATTACAAGAGACAAAGAAGAAGACTACATAATGATCAAGGGATCAATCCAAGAAGATGATATAAAAATTGTAAATATTTATGCTCCCAATATAGGAGCACCTCAATACACAAGGCAAATTTTAACAGCCATAAAAGGAGAAATCAACAGTAACATAATCATAATAGGGGGCTTTAACATCCCACTTTCACCAATGGACAGATCATCCAAAATGAAAATGAAGAAGGATACACAAGCTTTAAGTGACACATTAAACATGATGGACTTGATGTTTATATTATATTCCATCAAAAACAACAGAATACACTTTCTTCTCAAGTGTTCATGGAAACATCTCCAGGATAGATCATATACTGGGTCACAAATCAAGCCTTGGTAAATTCAAGAAAAATGAGATCATATCAAGTTTCTTTTGCAACCACAATGCTATGAGACTATATATCAAGTATAGGAAAAACCTGTAAAAAATGCAAACACATGGAGGTTAAACAATACACTACTTAATAACTGAGAGATCACTGAAGAAATTGAAGAGGAAATCAAAAAATACCTAGAAAAAAAATGACAATGAAAACACGATGACCCAAAAGCTACAGGATGCAGCAAAAGCAGTTCTAAGAGGGAAGTTTACAGCAATACAATCTTACCTCAAGGAAAAAGAAAAATCTGAAATAAACAATCTAACTTCACACCTAAAGCAATTAGGAAAAGAAGAACAAAAAAACCCCAAAGTTGGTAGAAGGAAAGAAATCGTAAATATCAGATCAGAAATAAATGAAAAACAAATGAGGAAACAATAGCAAAGATCAAAAAAAGTAAAAGTTGGTTCTTTGAGAACATAAACAAAATTGATAAACTATTAGCCAGACTCATCAAGGAATAAAGAAGTCTCAAATCAACAGAATGAGAAACGAAAAAGGAGAAGTAACAACTGACACTGCAGAACTACAAAGGATCATGAGAGATTACTAGAAGAAACTATATGCCTATAAAATGGACAACCAGGAAGAAATGGACAAATTCTTAGAAGTGCACAACATTCCGAGACTGAACTAGGAAGAAATAGAAAATATGAACAGACCAATCACAAGCATGGAAATTGAAATTGTGATTTAAAATCTTCCAACGAACAAAAGCACAGGACCAGATGGTTTCACAGGTGATTTGTATAAACATTTAGAGAAGAGCAAACACCTTTCCTTCTCAAACTCTTCCAAAATATAGCAGAGGGAGGAACTCCCCCAAATTCCTTCAAGGAGGCCACCATCACCTTGATACCAATACCAGACAAGGATGTCACAAAGAAAGAAAACTACAGGCCAATATCACTGATGAACATAGATGCAAAAATCCTCAACAAAATACTAGCAAACAGAATCCAACAGCACATTAAAAGGATCCTACACCATGATCAAGTGGGGTTTATCACAGCAATGCAAGGATTCTTCAATATATGCAAATGAATCATGTGATACAACTTATTAAAAAGTTGAAGGAGAAAAGTCATATGATCATCTCAATACATGCAGAAAAAGCTTCTGACAAAATACAACACCAATTTTGATAAAAACCCTCTAGAAAGTAGGCATAGAGGGACATTACCTCAACATAATAAAGTCCATATATGACAAACCCACAGCCAACATCATTCTCAATGGTGAAAAAGTGAAACCATTTCCACTAAGATCAGGAAGAAAAAAACGTTGCCCACTCTCACAGTTATTAGTCAATACAGTTTTGGAAGTTTTAGCCACAGCAAACAGAGGAGAAATAAAAGGAATCCAAATCGGATAAGAAGAATAAAGCTGCTATTGTTTGCAGATGACATGATACTATACATAGAGAATCCTAAAGATGCTACCAGAAAACTTGTAGAGCTAATCAGTGAATTTGGTAAAGTAGGATACAAAATTAATGCACAGAAATCTCTTTCATTCCTACACACTAATGGCAAAAAATCTTAAACAGAAATTAAGGAAACACTCCCATTTACCATTGCAACAAAAATAATAAAATACCTACGAATAAACCTACCTAAGGAGACAAAAGACCTGTATGAAGAAAACTATAAGACACTGATGAAAGAAATTAAAGATGTTACAAACAGATGGAGACATACACCATGTTCTTGGATTGGAAGAATCAACATTTTGAAAATGACTCTACTACCCAAAGCAATCTACAGATTCAATGCAATCCCTAGCAAATTACCAATGACAATTTTTACAGAACTAGAATAAAAAAATTCACAATTTGTATGGAAACATAAAAGACCCCGAATAGCCAAAGCAATCTTGAGAAAGAAAAATGGAGCTGGAGGAATCAGGCTCCCTGACTTCAGACTATATTACAAAGCTACAGTAATCAAGGCAGTGTGGTACTGGCACAAAAACAGAAATATAGAGGAATGGAATAGGATAGAAAGCCCAGAGGTAAAGCCACAGACATATGGTCACCTTATCTTTGATAAAGAAGGCAAGAATATACAATGGAGAAAAGACAACCTCTTGGTGCTGGGAAAACTGGACAGCTACATGTAATAGAATGACACTACAATACTCCCTAACACCATACACAAAAATAAACTGAAAGTGCATTAGAGACCTAAATATAAGGCCAGACACTGTAAAACTCTTAGAGGAAAACATAGGCAGAACAGTCTATGACATAAAGCACAGCAAGATCCTTTTTGACCCACCGCCTAGAGAAATGGAAATAAAAGAAAAAATAAACAAATGGGATGTAATGAAACTTAAAACCTTTTGCACAGCAAAGGAAACCATAAACAAGATGAAAAGATAACCCTCAGAATGGGAGAAAATATTTGCAAATTGATCCAACTGACAAAGGATTAATCTCCAAAATATACAAGCAGCTCATGCAGCTCAACAACCCAATCCAAAAATGGATAGAGGTCCAAAATAGACATTTCTTCAAAGAAAATGTACAAATTGCCAAAAAACAAGTGAAAGGATGATCAACATTACTAATCACTAGAGAAATGCAAATCAAAACTACAATGAGGTATCACCTCGCACTGGTCAGAATGGCCATCAACAAATATTTACAAACAATAAATGCTGGAGAGGGTGTGGAAAAAAGGGAAACCTCTTGCAATGTTGGTGGAAATGTAAATTGATACAGACACTATGGAGAGAAGAATGGAAGTTCCTTAAAACACTAAAAATAGAACTACCAGATGACCCAGCAATCCCACTGGACGTATACCCTGAGAAAACCATAATTCAAAAAGAAACATGTACCACAATGTTCACTGAAGCATTATTTACAATAACTAAGACATGGAAGCAGCCCAAGTGTCCATCGACAGATGAATGGATAAAGAAGATGTGGCACATATATACAATGTGTATACATTGTGTATACATTGTATACATATATACAATATTACTGAGCCATAAAAAAGAAATGAAATTTAGTTATTTGTAATGAGGTGGATGGACTTAGGGTCTGTCATACAGAGTGAAGTAAGTCAAAAAGAGAAAAACAAATACTGTATGCTAACACCTTCATATGGAATCTAAAAAAAAAAAAAAAAAAGGTGGTTCTGAAGAACCTAACGGCAGGGCAGGAATAAAGACTCAGACGTAGAGAATGGACTTGAGGTCACAGGGAGGGGGAATGGACTTGAGGTCACAGGGAGGGGGAAGGATAAGCTGGGACTAAGTGAGAGAGTGGCATGGACATATACACACTACCAAATGTAAAATAGATAGCTAGTGGGAACCAGCCACATAGCACAGGGAGATCAGCTAGGTGCTTTGTGACCATCCAGAGGGGTATGATATGGAGGGTGGTAGGGAGATGCAAGAGGGAAGGGATATGGGGATATATGTGTACGTATAGCTGATTCACTTTTCTATACAGCAGAAACTAACACAACATTGTAAAACAATTATAGTCCAATAAAGGCCTTAAAAAAAAAAAGAAAGGAAGAAATGTCTTCTGTGCCTAAAAATAAATAAATAAATAATAAATGTTTATGGAGAAGAGGTGCTTGGTCATCTGTAAGGAACAAAAGAGACAGATTTCAAACTAATTCTGGTTTCTAGCCAAGGTGTATAGCAGTACCTTTCATTCTAGTAATCTTCATATCAAAACTGGACAGTCACCATAAGGAAGGAAAAAATAAAAGCCTGTTTCATTCACAAACAATGATGCAAAGATCCTAAACAAAATACAAAATATAGCAGGATAGCAAAAAAAAAAAAAAAAAATCAATTTAACCAATCCAACCCAGCAATATCCAGTTCATTTAACATGAGAAAATATGTCATTCCCACTAACAGATTAAAATAGAAAAAGTGCATAATCAACTCAATAGGTGAAGAAAACCATTTGAGATAAACTAGACATTCAATCATTATTTTCAGCAAAGTTGGAATAGAAGAGAAAATACTTAACGTAATAAATCATATCTATCCAAGACTTAAAGCAAACATCATTAAAAAAATAAACTTAGAGGAAGGCACTATCTTTTAAAAATGATAACTTCAGTTTGGAAAATTGTAGGTTTTGGAGATGTAGGGGTCATCTAAGTGGAAAAGTTTATGAAAAGTTTTATATGTGTATCCAGATTTTAGGATTGTTCTGGGTGTGGAGATACTGATTTGGAGGTTATCAGCACACAAGGGAAAGCCCTGTATAGTGAGAAGAGTAGAGAGTCAGTTTTCCATGAAGTGAGCTAGTTCTCTATCACAGTTAATTAAAATCTAGTTAAATAATCCAAGAATAATTAAGAATTTAATATGTATTTTAAAAGAACAGCTGAAGTCAAAGGTTTGCTAAACTCCTGTAGAGCCTCAGTGGAAACTAGATTAAAAAGAAATTCTATAGTCTGAGCTGTAAATATTTAGCTAAACTTTCCACAATACCTCCAGTTGTCTTTCCAAACAGTTTTTCAATTTAAAAAATTTAATATCTCTCCAGTATTCATAGAATATTTAAACCATGTTCTCAAAGAATCCTATAGATGTCACTCATGCATTATTTATCTCCTGTATTTAAATACTTATTTTTTTTCTCCCTTCATTAATTGTGAGACATCTGAAGGCAGAGATGGGAGAAATATCTGGCACATGGGAGAAATATCATTGATGTTATTTATAGTAGTGCTTTCATTTGAATCCTTGAAAAGAAATTAAATTGTGACTGACATTCAACAAATGTTTACCATTAGACCTCACTGAGGACTAATCGTAAACCAAGCTCCTGACAACATCTGACTCTAAGCCTAGTGTTTGTGCATATTTGACCTGAGTAAAAGTTTAATTGTGCACATTAAAAAGCACATACCCTTACTGATCTTGGGTGGCGTCAGCCTGCAGCAGTTTGAAGCAGGATTTCGCTTCCTCAGCCAGAGATTGAACTCAGGTCACAGCAACGAAAGCACTGGATCCTAGTCACTAGACCACAAAATCCAGTGGCCAGTGACAAGGCCCTGGTCTGGGGCTTTGTAGAAATGTATTTCAAAAAAAAAGACAGAATGTAGTGAAACAAGTAAAATATTTATTAGAAGGATAAAGAGTACATGTGAATAGAGTCATTCACATGGGCCGGCTCAGAGAGAGAGTCGCACCCTCATTGTAGTTTGAATCAATTATATGGAACATTTTTTTCAGATTTCCTCTGGCTAATCCTCTTGCTTTGCCTGGCTCTGAGTCCGTATTTGGTTTATCTCAGGGTCCTCCCCTGTGTGCGCAATCATCTCTTAGCCAAGATGGATTCCAGTGAAGACGGCTATGGGTAAGTTGACATCACCTACTATGGGGAGGCATCCCTTCCCTTTTTGGCCCCTGAGGAGCCTTTCAATGCATGTGCAGTTGGGGATGTTTCCCTGACTTCGAGAATGAGAGATATGTGATCTCTCTTTTATTTGGGCAGGGCTCAACTCCTTGCTCCTGCTATTATCTTCATCTTGGAGTATCTGTCCACAGGGGACAAACTCCAGCTGCTCAGCTTGGGGCCCATCTATCTCCTGCCTCAAATCATCCCTGAGAGATATGAACTGCAAGAAATCTTTATTGGGAGGATGAAGGGCAAAGGTCTGTCTTCTGTAGCTTCTTCAGGCTGGCATGGGGCTCATAGACCCTACCTAGTTGGGATCATGGAGCTCACGCCTGTCTCATTAAGGGTCCCAGGATGACTTCTATTGTTATTCCAGCAGGATCTGTTCTGAGGAGTGGCTAGAATCTCTGCATTACTGTCATCTTATCTGGGAAACTGCTGTGTCCTTAAAAAGAACAAACTAAACAAGTAGATTAAGAAACCAGGGGCCAAAGAATTATTGTAACCAGGGACCCAAGCAGGAGTAAGAACCAGGTTAAGTTTGGTAGCAATTTTGATCCTGATCCAGATAAAGTCAGCGCTTGGGTTACCCTGTCCAAAGGAATGGTATCATTTTGTGTAGTCATTACTTTATCATTTTGGATGATATACAGTATACTGCTTGTATAGAAAAGGTCATTTATAAGATTTTTAGACACCTGCAATGCATTCTGCTTGAGGATTATTACAATAGCCTGATTTAAATATAAATTTTCTCAGTTTGAAGAATTGTTTTTCTAAAGTGTATCAAAATTGACTTCTGCTTTTTAATAAAATGAAAAACTAATGTGGTCTCCTATCTCCCTCTCTCAAAAGTAACACTAGATAGACTGACAGAGTTGATATATTCATAAAAGTTTTGAATGAATACTAAGGAAATAGAAGTCTCACAGTAGTAGAACATATAGCCTAGAGCAGTGGAGGGCACTTTGTTATATATTGGCAACTCAGAATAACTTTTATGTCATGCAAGTTTGGGGTCCTCACATTACAATAAGTCCCTCATTTTTCACCCTTTCACCACTGGGAGGCAGAACAATAGAACTGGAAGCTCTCTGATGGATGAATTTAGTGAGGAACTCCATTACTGCTTTTATTAGGATCCTGTTAAAAAAACAACACTGGGCCTACCTTTGCCAGTCTTCCTGAGCCCATCACCATGAGATTATACAACCAAAGGAAAAAAGCTACACTGGAAGTACAGAGAGCTCTGAATAAATAGGCAGAATAAATAGGTATGAAGCATTTCCTGATATGTGTAAGAGAAACTCTCAGAACAGAGCTGTATCCTGTCCCATCATCTCACCCCTGCAAGATGCTATCTGAGGTAACAACTTAATATGAAAGAAAAAAATAATTCAAGAAAAAATTATCAATGAAAAGAGGAATTTTAAATACTGGTAAAAGAAAGATATGCTGAGTAAAATACAATGCCTATAAATGTATATTGAGAAAAGTAATGTAATTCATCAATGTAGTTGAAAGTTTTATCATATGTTTCTTAAAAAGTGATATGCTTGGCCCTCAAAAGATAAGCAAAGTTAGTGAAGATTTAAATAATTTAATAATTAGCTACAGTCAATAGATATATATTTACACCAACAATATGAATGTACTTATTCATATTGAGCACACTTGGAACTTGACAAAATTAAGCAAGTCACAATGGTATCCCAAAGGAGCCTTAAATAAAGTCCTAAAAAAAAAATCACACGATGTTTTATGATCAAATGTACTAGATGTCAATAAGAAAGGATAAATTAAAAACTATCATACATTATATATACATAAAATAAAATAAAATTTAAAATTCTTACATTAAATAGAAAAATGTCTAACAATGTCTAATAAATCAACATGTTATATTAATGAGATATTAACATATTGATGTAAATGACAATAACACCTGTACAGTATTCTTTCTGTATACTTGATGATATTCCCAGCAATTTATTTATATACTTTCATGTATTCATTTTTTGCCACTTCATAACCTGGGTTATTAATTGTAGTCAGAATTTACAGACTCAAAGTGATTCAGAGAGAGGTTTTGTAACTTGCCCAAGGTCACATAATTAAGTTGCTGAGATGAGCTATGATCCCAAGTAATCTGACTCCAGAGCTCTCACTACAATTTACCAGTTATGTGTTCCTCAGTATACATCACAGAGTTCTGCCAGGTCCACCCAAGTAATTGCTGAGTCTTACCTCTTCTATTCACTGAATATTTGTATTACTGAGAGTATTTACTGTTGTAACAAAGAGGCTCCTGATGTGTAATAGTTCAAGTCATCTAAAAAATATCTTGTTCAGAAAATATGCCAAGATAAGATATATCTGGTTGATAGACGGCTCCTTCTCATACAGTAATTGTGGGATGCAATCTCTTTTTGTCATGCGGCTTTGCATTAAGCTGGTAAAAGGGTGAGAGCTATTCTTGGAAGTGGCTCATATCACTTTTGCTCAAATGTCATTAGTTAAAACCCATTCATCTGGAAAAGAATAGATATATGTATATGTATAAATGAATCACTTTGCTGTACACCTGAAACTAATACAACATTGTAAATCAACTATACTCCAAGATAAAATAAAATTTTTTTAAAAAAATTAGCAGGTTACTGAGGAAAGAGTCAGGGTATATAATCTGTCTATATACCATTCATGCTTTTATATAAGCTACTGTCAATTTCATATAGTTTACTGACATAGTCTCTCAAGTAATCTCTTTTCATTTTTTCTTGACCTTTACAATTTATTCTCTACTTTTAACCTAACTTGATCATGTCTTTTCTTGCTAACAATTCTTCAATCCTTTCCATTGCCTTTGAAAAGACCTCATGTCCAGCAAGTCCTTGACCTCCACTTAACATTTTCAACCTCATCATACTCCAACTTTTCTTTTTCTGAGCTTCAGAGGCACATAGGTCTTTGCTCCATCTATCCAAAGATTCTTGTATGTGCTGATTCATCTCCCTAGCATGCCATCCCACATTCCTTCCTGGCCAGTTTGATTTCATTCTTTAGAACCAACAAAGACCTTGGTTCCTAAATGAAACTGCCATGATATCTCCCATTTGAAGCATGTTTAAAATTTTGAAGACTTGTTTCTCTCATATTTTTGCTGCATGCTTAATATTCTTTCTCTACATCATAACATTGCCATAATTTATTCTAATATTCTAATGTATATTTGCATACATATTAAACTGTTCCAGGATGGACATTAATATATCTGTTCTTCACTGTTTTTACTGCCATACTAGTGCCAGCACAGTGCTTGCCTTATTTTACATATATAGAAACATGTCTTTGGAAACCAAGTGAATTGCCATTTTGTTTTCTACTCCACACTTCTTCTATATGGACTGTCTTTACTTACTAATGATAGTTACTAAATAATTCCTAGGACTAACATTGAGCACATTTCAAAGTGAGTGGAATCAAAAGACCTACCAAGTGATGTGATTGTTCTGGATTAGGAAAGTTACTCAGATATTATCTACAGACTCACATATCTAATTTTTCTTACTTTAGATAATAGATATTCTGCTTTATAAATTAAGGATATACATTATTGAGTATTTATGACATGCCAGGAATGTCATGCAAAGAGTATCTGTGTATTTTTTTATTTAATTTTTATAATAAAAAGCACTATTATTTTACAGGGAAATAAAAGAGAAGTTGAGAAACTTTCTGAAGGTCATAGTCAGTAGAAAAGCCTGCATTCTAGAGTTTCTCTGTCTTTAAATGCTTTCCTCATTGCAGACCATCACAGCAGATACCTTTTGTCACATGGACACATGATTCAGTCTTGTGGTGTGAAGGAAGAGAAATCATTGGGGAATATCTATCATTTGAGACCTGGAAGAAATCCTTTTTTTAACGTTTTCTTCCCATTCTCCCATATATTACACATCGTATAAGAGAGTACAACATAGTATACATTGTAACAAACAGAGATAAGGAAGCTGGTCTGTTTGAGTTCTGCTCCTAAAAAAATTGGGAAATTGAGTCATCTGTAAGTGACTGTAATATGTGAGTAAGTTATCCATAGCTCAAATATAATCAATTGTTCCCAGACTAATTTATTTTTTCCTTTTTGAAAAAGTGGTGAGTTCCCTGGGAAAAAAAGTGTGACACTTTATATGTTACAATTTTTTTTTGTTTTAATCTAAATTAGGAGAAGCGAAGGAGATCTTCAGAGTGCACCTGAATATTGATTTTCACTTAAAAGGTAAATATAACCAACTTCTCTATGTAGATGGAAACCACGTTGAAAATACAAAGTATGATTTTTCTATGGGGCTGAAGGGAGACTGTATAAGTGGTATTTAGGAAAAAAAAATACATGTAAGACTATAAGGAACTATTCTTTTTTTCTGGGGAGGGGGGTGCATGCCACATGTTATTCAGGATCTTAGTTCCTCGACAAGGGAATGGGGATAAAACCCGTATCCCCTGCAGTGGAAGCATGGAGTCATAACCACCGGACTGCCAGGGAATTCCCTAAAAGCAACTATTCTATAAGGAGTAGTGGACTCCTGAAATTTTAATGGAAATTTCTATGGAAAAATTTTAAATTTTATGGAGTATACCAATGTTATGTTTTGGGGGTACAACAAGACAAGATCCACTACAGATTGTTGTCAGAGTCTGGTTTAATATCTATGTCTTCTGTCTAATCTTTGTTAAGTTGATCACACTATCTCAAAGAATTGGTGTATGTTCTTCTAATATATTCTAGTTTATATATGCAGTCTACCATCTTGTTCAGTCATTAACTAGGTGACCACGAGTTGTACATAAGAAGAAACTGGTCTCTTAGATATCAAAGAATCCTGAATCATCTTTGTTCTTCATCAGGAAATTTCACTGGATAGAAAAGAAGTTGGGGAGAAATGTGATTGCTTCCCACTTCATATCTAAAACCTAGAATTCATTTAAATACACCAAACATTTATTTTGTGTCTCCTTTTATACAAAAACATTACATTTCTACAAGAGGCAGGGAATACTAAGATGAAAAAATATAAGGTCCATGCCCTTTAGCTGGATCGCTTAGCAAGCAGGATTAGAAGAAAGAACTTTCAAATAGCGGGGATTTCTCTTGTAAGAAAAGGTGGCAATAACAGCAGGAGAGAACACCAAAAAGCTGTTGAAGGATGAGGTGAAATATGGAAGCCACAGGTATTTGAGCAGAAGGTGATCCTAGTACAACACAAAACAATTTCACATAGTCAAGGATGTTTGGAAAGTAAAAGCAGCAGACAGACCACCCTGTGTGTGATCATCTGAGATGCATTGGCTTAATTTCAGCAAAACTGTCATGCAGCCTCAAGGACAGATCCACAAAAGAGAAAGCTGAAATTGGGCAATAGCTTATAGCTTTGTATATCTGTTTCGGGAGAGAAAAGGCTTGGAAAAAGGCCATACATCAGCATGCATGAAAGGGCAACCAATATGTTTTCATCAAATTCTTAATAAAAAGGATAATGTCAACACCTGCTAAGAAAAGCAAAGACTAAATCTGTTCTCTACATGAAAAGTGCCAGGCATTAGCTTTTAGCTTCCTCAAAGTGTGTCAGCAGATCGTGCTGCTGAATATACCCTGGTTTTCAAATGTTGAGGAAGTGTTCTGAATCTGTAGTGGGATTTCTTATTTCAGTACTTGACATCTGAGAAAGAGAATGGCCACAACTTGGAATTATGTGTTTCACAAAATATATGTGTGTATATATATATATATATATATATATATATATATATATATATATATATATATACAACCACACACATGCACATAGATATAAGTGATTATAAATTTCCATATAAATAAAAGAAACTAACTTTAAAATTAAAAGCATGAGCCTCATGAGATAAAACATTTCTGTATTTGGAGCCTTTTGTTTCCAAATAATATAAATTCTATTAAATTTTATTTTTAAAAAAAGACAATGAGCAGAAGGAAGAAGAGGAGTAGGAGGGAGGAAAGGAAAGAAGGGAGGGAGAAAGGAGGAAAAGTGAAATGTATTATTAAAATATAGAAATAAATTACAGTTCACTGAGATTTGTTCAAATTCCTGAGACTATACTAGAAACTGGAAAGCCACTGAATCCCAAGGCAGTTGTAATGCAGTCCTCTTTCTAGTCCTGAGTGGCAGCCTGTTGTAGCTCCTTTCTAGGCATATGCTCTGTTCTTCTCTTTTACTTCTCCATTTTTCCCTGTGCAGAACTGACTATGGGAGCCCCACAAATCAAGCATTAGGAGAGAACCACGAATATTTCACAATCCAAAGTACAAATTCAGAAGACAATGATTCTCACTGGCCCAGTTTGGATCAGGTGCCTTACCCTCCTCCTTTCAGGTATGGTTAAGGATAGAGTCATGATGGTCAGGGGTCACATCTCAAGGTAAGAAAAGTTCTCAGAGAAATGGAAGTGGATTTTGCTCCACACAATTTAAGCATAATTTTAATAATTACATTCTCATATATGAAATTAGTGAGATCTCACATGTATATATGAATAGTGTATTATAATGAGAAATATTCTTTGAGAGCATTCCCCCAAACTTAACAACATAGCCTCAATTAAGCCACTAACATTATTAAAACCTTTATTGAGGAATATTTGATATGTGATTAAATTACACTTAGAGTAAAAAGATTAATAAATTTTCATATTAGATTTTCACATGAAAGCTCATCAAAACTAAGACAATGAATATATATATACATTATATATATAATATATATAAAATATATAATATATATTTATTTGCCAAAACTTTCCTCATGCCTCTTTATAATTTTCCAAATTGCCCCTTCCCAAACACTCCCTCCATCTTAGGCAACCGCTGACATACTTTCTGTTGTTAAGAAACAGATTTTAATTTTTAGAAATGTATATGAATGGAATGATAAAGAATTTATTCTTTTGTGTCTTCTTTCTCTCAACATACTTTTTTAGATAATTTATATTGTTGCATATATTCAGTATTTCATTTCTTTAATTGCTGAGTAGTATCCTCTAGTATCGATAGTCCAAAATTTGTTTCTTCATTCTCCTATTGATGGACATTTGAGTTATTTCTAGTTTTGGGATTTTACACACAAACAGGTTATGAACATTTTTGTACATGTCTTTGTGTGGGCATATATTTTTATTTATCTGAGGTAAATACTTAGACACAAAATGCCACTATATGTTTTCTAAAGCAATAGTTTTAATTTGTATTCCATCAGCAGTGCGCGAGAATTCTAATATTCCTTAGCTTGTCTGGGTTTGTTATGATCAATCATTTTAAATTTAGTCATTCAAATATATGTGTAGTATAAGCTAATTGTGGTTTTAATTTACAATTCTCTTTTGACTAGTGATGTTGTCATAGCCATTTGTGATTATTTTCAAAAATATATTTTTCTTGGTAATTCAAATCTTTTTCCCATTTTTAAAATGTGGTTGTTTGCTTTCTGATTATTGAGTTATAAGACTTTCTTATATATTCTACATACAATCTTTTTGTTAAAATATATATATTTTGCAAACTGGACAGTTTGTCTCTTACTTTTTATGATATCCAATTTATTGATATTTTCTGTTATCATTCATATGTTTTAAATCATATTTTAAAATTATTTGTGAAAGCGAAGGTCATCACAATTTTCTACTGAACCTTAGCCTAGATATTTAAAATTTTCCTTCTTACATTTATAGTATGATACATTTATAGTTAATTTTTGAATATAATATAAGGTAAGTACTAAAGTCTTTTAAAATATTGCATATGGCTATCCAGTTGTTCCAACATCATTTGTTGAAAAACTTATTTTGAAATTGAATTTCTCTGGCATGTTTGTCAAAAATTAATTTTCCATATACATATATGCAGCACTATTGTGTTCCACTGATTTATGTGTCCATTTTTAGTACAATATCACATTGACTGTATCACAGTGGCTAAATTAAGAAGGGTTGAGGTCAGATATTGTAAGTTCTAAAATTTTATTCTCTTCAACATTCTTTTAACTCTTCTAGGTACATCACATCAAGTCTAATTTCTCTCAGCAATGTTTTGTAGTAGTCAATGGAAAAGCATTACATGTCAAATATATACCTATTTATTTGTTAAATATTCCCAAGTTTTATTGAATCTCACTATCTCTGCCTTTTAGTTGGGGATTTGAGACTATTTATGTTTGATTTAATTATCCATATATTTAGATTTAAATCTAACATCTTTTTATTTACCCCATCTTTTTTTTCCCCCTTATTCCTCTTTACCAAATTCTTTTGGAGTAATTAGATATTTTTTTCATGATGCCATTTTCCTCCTTTGTTCACCATTTAGCTAAAACTGTTTTGCTTTTCTAGTGCTTCCTTAAGTTTTATAGTATACATCTTTAAATTAATACATTCTAACTTCAATAAATATTATATCACTTCACAAATAGTATTAAACACCTGTAACAACACTTCCATCCTCTGTTGGCTTTTGTGCCATTTGTTCTCAGAAGTTTTACCTCTATATTTTTTTATTAAGCCCAAATATATTTTTTAATGTAAGCGGTCAATTATATTTTAAAGAGATATTTAAAAATAATATTTTTATATGTATCTGCAGAATTCCACTTCTGGTGTTCTTAATTCCTTTATATAGACAAAGATTTCCATCTGATTTAATTTGTCCCTTATCTGTAAGAATTTAACACTCTTTTAGTTCAGGTATGCTGTTAATAAATTATTTCAACATTTGTATTTCTCAAAATATATTAATTTATCTTTGTTTTTGAAAGATATTTTTGGGGATATAGAATTTTAAGTTCAAAGTTTTTACTTTTTAAAGCATTAAAGATTTTCTTCTACTATCTTCTGTGCTGTGATTTTTCCAACAGGAAGTTTGTTGTAATTTTTACATTAGTCAATGCTTTTTCTCCTTGCTGATTTTAAATTTTCTCTCCATCACTGGTTTTAACAGTTGAATTATACTGTACTTTAACATAGTTTTACTCAAATTTTTCTTGATTGTGTTTCATTGAGCTTCTTGAATACATAGATTTTTAGTTTTCATCAACATTTTCAAAGGCAATTATAAATTGAAATGTTTTAAATTACTTTTTATTGGAGTATAGTTGCCTTACAATATTGTGTTAGTTTCTACTGTAGAGCAAAGTGAATCAGCTATACATAAATGTATATCCCTTCTTTGTTTGGATTTCCTTCCCATTTAGGTCATCACAGAACATTGAAGAGTTCCCTGAGCTATACAGTAGGTTCTCATTAGTTATCTGTTTTATACATAGTATCAATAGTGTATACATCAATCCAAATCTCCAAATTCATCCCACCCCCACGTTCCCCCCTTGGTGTCCATATGTTTGTTCTCTATATCTCTGTCTCTATTTCTGCTTTGCAAATAAGATCACCTATACCATTTTTCTAGAGTCTACATATATGCATTAATATACAATATTTGTTTTTCTGTTTCAACTTACTTCACTCTGTATGACAGTCTCTAAGTCCATCCATGTCTCTACAAATGACACAACTTTGTTCGTTTTTATGGCTGAGTAATAATCCATTGTATATATGTACCACACCTTCTTTATCCATTCTTTTGTTGATGGACATTTAGGTGATTTCTATGTCCTGGCTATTGTAAATAGTGCTGCAATGAATATTGGGGTGCATGTGTCTTTTTGAATTATGGTTTTCTCTGGGTATATGTTCAATAGTGGGATTGCTGGGTCATACAGTAGTTTTAGTTTTAGTTTTCTAAGGAACCTCCATACTGTTCTCCATAGTGGCTGTATCAATTTACATTCCCACTATTTTTTCTGTTTCTTTCTTTTCTTCTTTTTTTTTCTCATCTCTTTATTCTCCTTTGGGAGCAGTAGACAAATGTACAGTAGGCTTTAAATTTTTCCCAAAGTCACAGATGTAATTCTTTAATTTCTATTTATTTATTTTTTTACTCTGCAGGTTGCATTTTGGATACCATTGATATGCATTGAAATTCACAAATCTTTTTTCTGCAATGTCTAATCCAAAATTAACTCTCCCAGTTTTTGTGTGTCTTAGACATTGTATTTTTTATTTTGAATATTCTGATTTTCTTCTAAACATACATATTATTTTTTCCTCCACCTCAGTGGCCATATAGAATGAGTTATAAATGCTATTTTCATGTCTTTATTAATTCTACTTTTATATCATTTCTGATTTTGTTTCTAATAATTAAATTTTCTCCTTATTTGGACT
Source organism: Monodon monoceros (assembly GCF_005190385.1). NCBI lineage: Eukaryota > Metazoa > Chordata > Mammalia > Artiodactyla > Monodontidae > Monodon > Monodon monoceros. The sequence goes on from NW_021700609.1 coordinate 364,168, forward strand.
CATATATTCCTGCTTTATAGCATACTTGTTAATTTTGCCATACATTTTTAGTTTTACCTTGCTGGGTGCTGGGTGTTCTTCTATTCATATAGGTCATCTTAAGCTATGTTTTGGAACATAATTAAGTTTCTTACAAATGATTTCACTATTTCAAAGCTTGCTTTTAAATGTTGTTAGGTTGAACCAGAGTTATATTTACTTTAGAGCTTTTTATGTTTATTTGTTTCTGTTACTGTGGCAATATACTTTTGAGTTTCCTACCTGATGCTTTATGAATTATGAGTTTTCTTACTCAGGCTGAAATTAATATAAACTATTCTTGATCCCTTGTGAGCTGTAAACATTTGTCTCTGCTCCTTTTGTGTAGTTCTTTTCTTGGCATTGGGTAATTTCTTTGCATGAATGAGCTGATCAAGACCCAGTTGTAGATTGAAGGTGGTCCATCACAGTAGTTTGGAGTTCTTATTCATTTTGTAACTCATTTCCAGTTGGTACTCTGCCCTCTTCCCCCTGGCCATCTTGGCCTCCGTGAACTCCTATTTCCATCTCCTTAACTCAAGAATACTGCCAGGCTCTACCAGTGTTCCTCTTCCCTGTGCCCTCAGCCTGGAAACTCTTTCAGTAAAATGGCAAATTACAGGGATCATCTTATTGAGTTCTTCTTTCTAAAGAATCAGTGTCCCATAATGCCAAATATTCAATGTCTGAAAAACATTTATTCATATATTTAGTCCACAATTTAGTCATTTCATGTAAGAAGGTAAATCTATTCCCTCTTACACCATCTTGTTCAGAAATACATATAAATTTGAATCCCTACAATTGATTTTATGCTTTCTACTTTAGAATTATATAGTCTATCCAAAGATAAAGATTATTTATTATTCAGATAAATAATAAGCAAAAGTAAAGATTAAAATACTTCAGGTTTAACCATTCTTGATTCTTCAACCTAAATATCATAGTATTTATGGATTCTGGATAATACATATTTAAGCTAAAGAATCACTCAGAGGTTGGAAATATGGCAGAGTAGAAGGACTTGAGCTCACCACCTCTCATGAAAGCACCAAAATCACAACTAACTTCTGAACAATCATCAACAAAAAAGAATGGAACCTACAAAAATGATATCCTACATCCAAAGACAAAGAAAAAGCCACAACAAGAGAAGGAGGGGTACATTCCTGATACAATCAAATCTGATGTCCACTGGGTGGGCAACCCACAAACTGGAAACTAATTACGTTACAGAGTTTTTCCCAGAGGAGTAGGAATTCTGAGCCCCATATCAGGCTCCCCAGTCTGGGGTCTGGCATCAGTCAGGAGGAGGAGCCCACAGAGCATTTGGGTTTTAAGGCCAGCAGGGCTTTATCAGAGGAACTCTACAGGACTGGCTGAAACAGAAGATATACTCTTGGAAGGTGCACACAATGTCTCTTGCACGCTGAGACCCAGAGAAAACAAAGTGACTCACTTCATCTCCCATAAGAATGGTGTCCACAGGATAGACGTCAAGTTCAACAGGAGCCACGTGTTTGGAAGTCCCTTCAAAGTGCGAGTTAGGGAACACAGACAAGCCAGGAACCCTGTCCTGGTGTACCCCTATGGCTCCGGGTTTGAGGGGGGCACCACAGGTAACACACTGCTTCTGCCTTTTGTCTCTGGGAAGGTGGGTGGTGGCTGTGGCTCTCTGGAGATAAGCACACTAGTGGTGGAGGTACCATGGGACAATCATTGCTGTGAATTCTCCTGGAAGCCACCATTTTGACACCAAGAGATGGCCTCACCCAACAGCCTGTAGGCTCCAGTCCTGGGACCCCTGAGGCCAAAAAACCAACAGGAGAGGAACACAGACCCATCAATCAACTAACTGAAGTCTTTCTGAGCCCACAGCTGCCTCTAAACACACCACTTGACAAGACTCTGCCCACAAGAGGAACAAGGCCAAGTTCCACCTACCAGTGTGCAGACATCAGTCCCTCCCACCAGGAAGCATGCGCAAGCTTCATCACTTAAACCATCATCACTCACTAGGGGGAAGACATCAGAAGCAAGTGTAGAAACAATCCTGTAGCCTGTGAAACTGAGAATACAAACACAGAAATTGAGACAAAATGAGATGACAGAGAAATATGTTTCAGATGAAGGAACAAGATAAAACATGAGAACAATTAAATGAAGTGGAGAAAGGCAATCTACCTGAAAATGAATTCACAGTAATGATAGTAAATATGATCCTAGATGTCAGAAAAAAAAAAATGGAGGCACAAACCAAGAAGATACAAGACATATTTAACAAAGAGCTTGAAGATATAAAGATATAAAAAACCAACAGAATTGCACAATATGATAACTGAAATTAAAAATATACTAGAAGGTATCAATGACAGAATAAATGAGGCAGAAGAATGGATAAGTGGCCTGCAAATGAGAATATTGGAAATCACTGCCTCAGAAGAGAATAAAGAACAAAGAATAAAAAGAAATGAGTACAGTTTATGAGACATCAGTGACAACACTAAGTGCACAAAAATTTGCATTATAAGGGTCCCAAAAGGAGAAGAGAGAGAGAAAGAGACTGAAAAATTATTGGAAGAGACAATAGCTGAAAATTTGATTAATATGGAAAAGGAAAGTGTCACCCAAGGTCAGGGAATTCAGAGAGTTCCATACAGGAAAAACCCAAAGAGGAACATGCCAAGACACATATTAATCAAATTGACAAAAATTATAGACAAAAAGAGAAAATATTAAAAGCAACAAGGGAAAAGCAACAAATAACATACAAGAGAATCCCCATTATGTTATCAGCTGATTTTTCAGCAGAAACTTTGCAGGCCAGAAGGGAGTGGCACAATATATTTAAAGTGATGAAAGGGAAAAACCCACAACCAAGAATATTCTTCCCAGCATGGCTCTTTTTCAGATTTGACAGGGAAATCCAAAGCTTTACAGACAAGCAAAAGCTAAAAGAATTCAGCACCACCAAACCAGCTTTAGAAAAAATGATAAAAAGAACTTCTTTAGGCAGAAAAGAAAAGCCCACAAATAGAAGCAAGAAAATTACAAATGGGACCCATTTTTAATGGGTCCAGCAGTACAGGCAGTAAAGGCAAACATAAAATAAAGATAGAAAATCATCCACACACAAATATGGTATCAAAACCAGCAACGCAGGATATTGGAAATGCATTTGAAAATAAGAGACCAACAACTTAAAACAATCTTGTATGTATAGATAGTGCTATATCAAAACCTCATGGTAATTGAAAAACAAAAATCTATGATAGATATACACACAAAAAAGAAAAAGGAATTCAAACACAACACTAAAGATAGTCATCAAATCACAACAGAAGAGGACAAAAGATGAAGGGAAGAAAAAATAAAAACTTACAAAAGCAAATCCAAAACAAGTAACAAAATGGCAAAATAATTACCTTTACCTTAAACACAAAGGGATTAAATGTAATTACCTTAAACACAAAGGGATTAAATGCTCCAACCAAAAGACATAGACTGGGTGAATTAACACAAAAACAGGACTCATATATATGCTCTTTACAAGAGACCCACTTCAGATCTAGGGACACAAACAGACTGAAACTGAGGGGATGAAAAAAGACATTCCAAGCAAATAGAAATCAAAAGAAAGCTGGAGTAGCAATAGTCATATCAGAAAAAAATAGACTTTAAATTAAAGACTGTTACAAAAGACAAGGAAAGGCACTACATGATGATCAAGGGATCAAATAAAGAAGAAGATATACTAATAAGAACCTCCTGTATAAAAAAAATTAATTAATTACATTAAAAGGAAAAGATAATATAATAATTGTAAACATATATGCACCCAACATAGGAGCACCTCAATAAATACAGGAAATGCTAACAGCCATAAAAAGAGAAATTGACAGAAACGTAATAATAGTGGGGGAATTTAACACTCCACTTACTCCAATGGACAGATCATCCAGACAGAAAATCAATAAGGAAACGCAGGCCTGAAATATCATATTAGATCAGATGGAATTTGTTGATGTTTATACAGCATTCCATATGAAAGCAGCAGTATGCACATTTTTTTCAAGTGCATATGGAACATGTTCCAGGATAGATCACATGCTGGGCCATAAAGCAAGCCTTACTAAACTTAAGAAAATTTAAGTCATACTAAGCATCTTTTCCAACCACAAAACTATGAGATTAGAAATCAACTACAAGAAAAAAGTTGTAAAAAAAAACACAAACACGTTGAGATTAAATAGTATGCTAATAAGAAATCAAGGGATCACTGAGGAAATCTAAGAGGAAATAATATGTAGAAACAAACGAAAATGTAAACACGATGATCCAAAACCTATGGGATGTAGCAAAAGGAGTGCTAAGAGGGAAGTTCATAGCAATACAACCTTACTTCAGGGAATAAGAAAAGTCTCAAATAAACAACCTAAACTTACACCTAAAGCTTCTAGAGAAAGAAGAATAAGCAAAACCCAAAGTTAGTAGGAGGAAAGAAATCATAACAATCAGTGCAGAAATAAATGATATAGAGACTAACAATAGAAAAGATCAATGAAACTTACAGCTGGATTTTTTGAAAAGATAAACAAAATTGATAAATCTTTAACCAGACTCATCAAGAAAAAAGGAAGAGGACTCAAATCAATAAAATTAGAAATGAAAAAGGAGAAGTTACAACAGACACCACAGAAATACAAAGGATCATAAGAGATTACTACAAACAACTGTACTCCAATAAAATGGACAACCTAGAAGAAATGGACAAATTCTTAGAAAGGTACTATATCACAAGACAGAACCAGGAAGAAATAGAAAATATGAACAGAACAATCACAATTACTAAAATTTTAAATGTGAATAAAAACTCCCAACAAGCAAAAATTTAGAACCAGATGGCTTCACAGGCAAATTCTATCAAACGTTTAGAGAAGAGTTAATACCTATCCTTCTGAAACTCTTCCAAAAATTTGTGGAGGAAGGAACACTCCCAAACTCATTATATGAGGCCACAATCACCCTGATACCAAAACCAAACAAAGATACCACAGGAAAAGAAAATTACAGGCCAGTATCTCTGATGAACATAGACACAAATATCCTCAACAAAATACTAGCAATCCGAATCCACCAATACATTAAAAGGATCATACACCATGATCAAGTGGGATTTATCCCAGGGAATCAAGGATTTTTCAATATCCATAGATCAATCAGTGTGATACACTACATTAACAAAGGGAAGATTAAAAACCACATGATCATCTCAATTGATGCAGAAAGAGCTTTTGACAAAACTCAACTCCCATTTATTTAAAAAAACTGTCCAGAAAGTAAGCATAGAGGGAACCTTCCTCAACATAATAAAGGCCATATATCACAAACCCACAGCAAATATCATTCTCAATGTTGAAAAACAGAAAGCATTTCTTCTAAAATCAGGAGCAAGACAAGGATGTCCATTCTCACCACTATTATTAAACAGTTTTAGAAGTTCAAAACATGGCAATCAGAGAAGAAAAAGAAACAAAAGTAATACAAATTTGAAAAAGAAGTTAAATTGTCACTGTTTGAAGATGACCTGATACTGTACATAGAAAATCCTAGAGAAGCTACCAGAAAACTACTAGAGCTCATTAATGAATTTGGCAATGGTGCATGATACAAAATTAATACACAGAAATGTCTTGCACTTCTCTACATGAACAATAAAAGGTAAGAATGGGAAATTCAGAAAACAATACCATTTACAATCACATCAAAAAGAATAAAATACTTATGAATAAGCCTACCTCAGTTGGCAAAAGACCTTGACTCGAAACTATAAGATGTTGATGAATGAAATCAAAGATGACAAAAACACATAGAAAGACATACCATGTTCTTGGACTGGAAGAATCAATATTGTCAAAATAACTATATTACCCAAGGCAATCTACAGATTCACTTCAACCTCTATCAAATTACCAGTGGCATTCTTTTCCAGATCTAGAACAAAAATCCTTAAAATTTGTATGGAAACACAAAAACCCTGAATAACCAAACCTACCTTGAGAAAGAAAAATGGAGCTGGACGTTCAGGCTGCCTGAGTTAAGACTATACTATAAATCTACAGGAATAAAAACAGCATGTAGAGGCTTCCCTGGTGGTGCAGTGGTTGGGAGTCTGCCTGCCGATGCGGGGGGTGTGGGTTAGTGCCCCAGTCCAGGAGGATCCCATGTGCCATGGGGCGGATGGACCCATGAGCCATGGCCACTGAGCCTGAGCACCCGAAGCCTGTGTTCTGCAGCTGGAGAGGCCACAGTGGTGAGAGGCCCATGTACCGCAAAAAAAAGCAAACCAAAAAACAAACAAACAAACAAACAAAAACAGCATGTAACAGGCACAAAATCTTATAGATCAATGGAACAGGATAGAAAACTCAGAAATAAACCCACACACCTGTGGTCAATTAATCTATGACAAAGGAGGTGAGAATATAAAATGGAGAAAAGACAGCCTTTTCAAGAAGTGGTGCTGGGAAAACTGGACAGCCACATGTAAAAGAAGAAGTTAGAACATTCTCTAACATAATACATAAAAATAAACTCAAAGTAGACTAAGCACCTAAATGTAAGGCTGGATACTATAAAACTCTCTGAGGAAAACATAGGCAGAACACTCTGACATCAATCTCAGCAATATTTTGGTGAATCCATGTCCTCAAATAATGAATATATATATATATATATATATATATAAACAAATGGGACCAAATTAAACTTAAAAGCTTTTGTACAACAAAGGAAACTGTATTTGTTGTAAAGCTTCTTTGGTGGTGCTCAATTCTCTTAGCTTTTGCTTGTCTGTAAGTCTTTTGATTTCTCCACTGAATCTGAATGAGATCCTTGGTGGGTAGAGTATTCCTGATTGTAGGTTTTTCCCTTTCGTCACGTTAAATATATCCTGCCATCTCTTCTGGCCTGCAGAATTTCTGGTGAAAAAATCAGCTGATAATGTTATGCGGATTCCCATGCATGTTATTTGTTGCTTTTCCCTTGTTGTTTTCAATATTTTTAAAGTTTAATTTTTGTTGGTTTGATTAATTTGTGTCCTAGTGTGTTTCTCCTAGTGTTTATGTTGTATGGAACTCTCTGCACTTCCTGGTCTTGGATGGATATTTCCTTTCCCATGTTAGGGAATTTTTCCACTATAATCTCTTCAAATATTTCTTCAGACCCTTTCTTTTTATCTTCTTCTTGTGCAGCCCATATAATTCAAGTGTTGGTGCATTTAATGTTGTCCCTGAGGTCTCTGAAACTGTCCTCAATTATTTTCATTCTTCTTTCTTTATTCTGCTCCTTGGCAGTTATTTCCATCCTTCTATATTCCAGCTCACTTATTCACTATTCTGCCTTGGTTATTCTACTATTGATTCCTTCTAGTGTATTTTTCATTTCAGTTATTGTGTTGTTCATCACTGTTTGTTTGTTCTTTAGTTCTTCTGGTCTTTGTTAAATATTTCTTCTATTTTCTTGATCTGTCCCTTCTTTCTATTTCCAAGATTTTAGATCATCATTACTCTGAATTATTTTTTCAGATTGGTTGCCAATTTCATCTTCAGTTATTCATCTTGTAGATTTTTACCTTGCTCCCTCATCTGAAACATATATATATATATATATTTTTGGTTCAGAATTTCTTTCTTTTTTTTTTTAAACATCTTTATTGGAGTATAATTGCTTTGCAATGGTGTGTTACGTTCTGCTTTATAACAAAGTAAATCAGTTTTACATATACATATGTCTCCAAATCTCTTCCCTCTTGCATCTCCCTCCCTCCCACCCTCCCTATACCACCCATCTAGGTGGTCACAAAGCACTGAGCTGATCTCCATGTGCTATGTGGCTGCTTCCCACTAGCTACCTATTTTAATTTTGGCAGTGTATATATGTCCATGCCACTCTCTCATTTTTTCGCAACTTACCCTTCCCCCTCCCTGTATCCTGAAATCCATTCACTAGTAGATCAGCGTCTTTACTCTTGTCTTGCCCCTAGGTTCTTCATGACCATTTTTGTTTTTAGATTCCATATATATGTGTTAGCATACAGGATTTGTTTTTCTCTTTCTGACTTATTTCACTCGTATGACAGACTCTATGTCCATCCACCACACTACAAATAACTCAGTTTCGTTTCTTTTCATGGCTAAGTAATATTCCATTGTATATATGTGCCACATCTTCTTTATCCATTCATCTGTTCATGGACACTTAGGTTGCTTCCATGTCCTAGCTATTGTAAATAGAGCTGCAATGAATATTTTGGTACATGACTCTTTTTGAATTATGGTTTTCTCAGGGTATATACCCAGTAGTGGGATTGCTGGATCATATGGTAGTTCTATTTTTAGCTTTTGAAGGAACTGCCATACTGTTCTCCATAGTGACTGTATCAATTTACATTCCCACCAACATTGCAAGAGGATTCCCTTTTCTCCACACCCTCTCCAACATTTATTGTTTGTAGATTTTTTATGATGGCCATTCTGACCGGTGTGAGATGATATCTCATTGTAGTTTTGATTTGCATTTCTCTAACGATTAATGATGTTGAGCATTCTTTCATGTGTTTGTTGGCAATCTGTATTTGTTCTTTGAAGTAATGTCTACTTAGAACTACTGCCCATTTTTGGATTGGTTTGTTTGTTTGTTTGTTTTGATATTGAGCTGCATGAGCTGCTTATAAATTTTGGAGATTAATTGTTTGTCAGTTACTTCATTTGCAAATATTTTCTCCCACTCTGAGGGTGGTCTTTAAGTCTTGTTTATGGTTTCCTTTGCTGTGCAAAAGCTTCTAAGTTTCATTAGGTCTCATTTGTACATTTCTGTTTTTATTTCCATTCCTCTAGGAGGTGGGTCAAAAAGGATCTTGCTGTGATTTATGTCATAGAGTGTTCTGCCTATGTTTTCCTCTAAGAGTTTGATAGTGTCTGCACTTACATTTAGGTCTTTAATCCATTTTGAGTTTATTTTTGTGTATGGGGTTAGGGAGTGTTCTAATTTCATTCTTTTACATGTAGCTCTCCAGTTTACCTAGCACCACCTACTGAAGAGGCTGTCTTTTCTCCACTGTATATTATTGCGTCCTTTATCAAAGATAAGGTGACCGTATGTGTGAGGGCTTATCTCTGGGTTTTATCTCCTGTTCCATTGATCTATATTTCTGTTTTGGTGCCAGTACAATACTGTCTTCATTACTGTAACTTTGTAGTATATTCTAAAGTCAGGGAGACTGATTTCTCCAGCTCCGTTTTTCTTTCTCAAGATTGCTTTGGCTATTTGGGGTCTTTTGTGTTTCCATACAAATTGTGAAATTTTTTATTCTAGTTCTGTGAAAAATGCCAGTGGTAGTTTGATAGGGATTACATTGAATCTGTAGATTGCTTTGGGTAGTAAAATCATTTTCACAATGTTGATTCTTCCAATCCAAGAACATATCTCTCCATCTATTTGTATCATCTTTAGTTTATTTCATCAGTGTCTTATAGTTTTCTGCATACAGGTCTTTTGTCTCCTTAGGCAGGTTTATTCCTAGATATTTTATTGTTTTTGTTGCAATAGTAAATGGGAGTGTTTTCTTAATTTCTCTTTCAGATTTTTCATCATTAGTGTGTAGGAATGCCAGAGATTTCTGTGCATTAATTTTGTATCCTGCTACTTTACCAAATTCATTGATTAGCTCTAGTAGTTTTCTGGTAGCAACTTTAAGATTCTCTATGTTTAATATCATGTCATCTGCAAACAGTGACATCTTTACTTCTTTTTTTCTGATTCTGATTTCTTTTATTTCTTTTTCTTCTCTGATTGCTGTGGCTAAAACTTCAAAAACTATGTTGAATAATAGTGGTGAGAGTGGGCAACGTTGTCTTCTTCCTGATCTTATTGAAAATGGTTTCAGTTTTTCACCATTGAGGATGATGTTGGCTGTGGGTTTGTCATATATGGCCTTTATTATGTTGAAAAATGATCCCTCTTTGCCTACTTTCTGGAGGGTTTTTACCATAAATGGGTGTTGAATTTTGTTGAAAGCTTTCTCTGCCTCTATTGAGATGATCATATGGTTTTTCTCCTTCAGTTTCTTAACATGGTGTACCACATTGCTTGATTTGCATATATTGGAGAATCCTTGCATTCCTGGCATAAATCCCACTTGATCACGGTGTATGATCCTTTTAATGAGCTGTTGGATTCTTTTTGCTAGTATTTTGATGAGGATTTTTGCATCTATGTTCATCAGTGATATTAGCCTGTAGTTTTCTTTCTTTGTGACATCTTTGTCTGGTTTGATATCAGGGTGATGGTGGCCTCGTAGAATGAGTTTGGGAGTGTTCCTCCCTCTGCTATATTTTGGAAGCTTTTGAGAAGGATAGGTGGTTGCTCCTCTCTAAATGTTTGATAGAATTCGCCTATGAAGTCATCTGGTACTGGGATTTTTTGTTGTCGGAAGATTTTAAATCACAGTTTCAATTTCAGTGCTTGTGATTTTTCTGTTCATATTTTCTATTTCTCCCTCGTTCATTCTCGGAAGTTTGTGCATTTCTAAGAATTTGTCCGTTCCTTCCAGCTTGTCCATTTTATTGGAATATGGTTGCTTGTAGTAATCTCTCATGATCTTTTGTATTTCTGTAGTGTCAGCTGTTACTTCTCCTTTTTCATTTCTAATTCTATTGATTTTAATCTTCTTTTTCTCTTGATGAGTGTGGCTAATGTTTTATCAATTTTGTTTGTCTTCTCAAAGAGCCAGCTTTTAGTTTTATTGATCTTTGCTCTCATTTTTTCATTTCTTTTGCATTTATTTCTGATCTGATCTTTATGATTTCTTTCCTTCTGTGAAGTTTGAGGGTTTTTATGTTCTTCTTCCTCTAAATGCTTTAGGTGTAAGTTTAGGTTGTTTATTTGAGACATTTCTTGTTTCTTAAGGTAGGATTTTATTGCTATAATCTTCCCTCTTAGAACTGCTTTTGCTGCATCCCATATGTTTTGGGTCATTGTGTTTTCACTGTTATTTGTTTCTAGGTATTTTTTGATTTCCTCTGTGATTTCTTCAGTGATCTCTTGGTTATTAACTAGTGTATTGTTTAGCCTCCATGTGTTTATATTTTTTACATATTTTTTCCTGTAATTGATATCTAGTCTCATAGCATTGTGGTTGGAAAAGATATTTGATAAGATTTCTATTTTCTTTAATTTACCAAGGCTTCATTTGTGACCCAACATGTGATCTACCCTGGCGAGTGATTCATGAGCGCTTGAAAAGAATATGTATTCTGTTGTTTTTAGATGATATGTCCTATAAATATCAATTAAGGCCATCTTGTTTAATGTATCATTTAAAGCTTGTGTTTCCTTATTTATTTTCACTTTGGGTGATATGTCCATTGGTTAAAATGAGGTGTTAAAATCCCCTACTATGATTATTTTACTGTCAATTTCCCCTTTTGTGGCTGTTAGTATTTGCCTTATGTATTGAGGTGCTTCTTTGTTGGGTGCATAAATATTTACAATTTCTATATCTTCTTCTTGGATCAATCCCTTGGTCATTATGTAGTGTCCTTCTTTGTCTCTTGTAATAGTCTTTGTTTTAAAGTCTATTTTTTCTGATATGAGTATAGCTACTCCAGCTCTCTTTTGATTTCCATTTGCATGGAATATCTTTTTCCATCCCCTCACTTTCAGTCTGTGTGTGTCCCTAGGTCTGAAGTTGGTCTCTTGTAGACAGCATATATATGGGTCTTGTTTTTGTATCCATTCATGCAGTCTATGTTTTTTGTTTGGAGCATGTAATCCATTTTCATTTAAGGTAGTTATTGATATGTATCTTTCTATTACCATTTTCTTAATTGTTTTGGGTATGATATTGTAGGTCTTTTCCCTCTCTTGTGATTCCTGCCTAGAGCAGTTCCTTTAGCATTTGTTGTAAAGCTGGTTTGGTGGTGCTCAATTCTCTTAGCTTTTCCTTGTCTGTAAAGGTTTTAATTTCTCTGTCCAATCTGAATGAGGTCCTTGCTGTGTAGAGTAATCTTGGTTGTAGGATTTTCTCCTTCAACAGTTTAAATATGTCCTGCCACTCCCTTCTGGTTTGCAGAGTTTCTGCCAAAAAATTGGCTGTTAAACTTATGGGGATTCCCTTGTGTGTTACTTGTTTTTCCCTTGCTGCTTTTAATATGTTTTCTTGTATTTAATTTTTGACAGTTTGATTAATATGTGTCTTGGCATATTTCTCCTTGGATTTATCCTGTATGGGACTCTCTGTGCTTCCTTGACTTGATAAACTCTTTCCTTTCCCATATTAGGGAAGTTTTCAACTATAATCTCTTCAAATATTTTCTCAGTCCCTTTCTTTTCTCTTCTTCTTCTGGGACCCCTATAATTCAAATGTTTTTACGTTTATTGTTGTCCCAGAGGTCTCTGAGACTTTCCTCAATTCTTTTCATTCTTTTTTCCTTATTCTGCTCTGCAGTAGTTATTTCCACTATTTTATTCTCCAGGTCACTTATCCATTCTTCTGCTCAGTTATTCTGCTATTGATCCCTTCTAGAGAATTTTTAATTTCATTTATTGTGTTTTTCATCACTGTTTGTTTGCTCTTTAGTTCTTCTAGGTACTTGTTAAATGTTTCTTGTATTTTCTCCATTCTATTTCCAAGATTTTGGATCATCTTTACTATTATTTTTCTGTATTATTTTTCAGGTAGACTGCCTATCTCTTCTTCATTTGTTAGGTCTGGTGTGTTTTTGCCTTGCTCCCTCATCTGCTGTGTGTTTCTCTGTCTTCTCCTTTTTCTTAACTTACCATGTTTTGGGTCTCCTTTTCTCAGGCTGCAGGTTCGCCATTCCCATTGTTTTCGGTGTCTGTCCCCAGCGGCTAAGATTTGTTCAGTGGGTTGTGTAGGCTCCTAGTGGACAGGACTAGTGCCTGTGTCCTGGTGGATGAGGCTGGATCTTGTCTTTCTGGTGGGCAGGATGGCATCCAGTGGTATGTTTTGGGGTGTCTGTGGCATTATTATGATTTTAGGCAGACTCTCTGCTAATGGATGGGGTTGTGTTCCTTTCTTTCTTGTTGTTTGGCATAGGGTGTCCAGCACTGTAGCTTGCTGGTCATTGAGTGGATCTGGGTCTTGGCATTGAGATGGTGATTTCTGGGAGATTTGTGCCATTTGTTATTACATGGAGCTGAGAAGTCTCTTGTGGACCAGTGTCCTGAGGTTGGCTCTCCCACCTCATAGGCACAGCCCTGACTCCTGGCTAGAGCACCAGGAGTCTGTCATCCACACAGCTTAGAATAAAAGGGAGAAAAAAAGGAAAGAAAGAAAGAAAGTGTCTCATGTCCATCTCTTGGGTCAATGCTGAGAGCCACGGCTTGCACTCATCTCTGGAGCTCCTTTAAGTGGCACTCTTATTCCCCTCTCCTCGTGCACCAGGAAACAAAGAGGGAACATAAAGTCTCTTGCCTCTTCGGCAGCTCCAGACATTTTCCCAGACTCCCTCCCGACTAGTTGTTGCACACTAACCCCTTCAGGCTGTGTTCACACAGCCAACCCCAGTCCTCTCCCTGCTATCTGGACTCCAAAGCCAGAGCCTCAGCTCCCAGTCCCCACCCGCCCTGGTGGGTGAGCAGACAAGTCCCTCAGGCTGGTGAGTGTTGGTTGGCACTGATCCTCTGTGCAGGAATCTCTCCACTTGCCCTCTGCACCCATGTTACTGCGCTCTCCTCCGTGGCTCTGAAGATTCCCCCCTCTGCCACCTGCAGTCTCTGCCCGTGAAGGGCCTTCCTAGTGTGTGGAAACCTTTCCTCCATCACAGCTCCTTCCCACTGGTGCATGTCCCATGCCTATTCTTTTGTCTCTGTTTTTTCTTTTGCCTTACCCAAGTTCATGGGGAGTTTCTTGCCTTTGGGGAGGTATGAGTTCTTTTGTCAGCATTCAGTAGGTGTTCTGTAGGAGCTGTTCCACATGTAGATGTATTTCTGCTGTATTTGTGGGGAGGAAGGTGATCTTTGCATCTTACTCTTCCGCCTTCTTGAAGCTCCTCCTATAACATATTTTTTGTCATCTCATTTTTTTGAATGGTGGGGCTGTATTCTTGTCTTATTGGTTTTGGGGCCTGAGGTGTACAGCACTGGAGTTTGCAGGCAGTTGAGTAGAGCTGGGTCTTGGTGCCAGATGAGAACTTCTGTGAGACCTCACTCCAATCCATATTCCCTGGGGTCTGAGGTTCTCTCTTTGTCCAGCTGTTTGGACTTGGTACTCTCACCACATGAGGTCAGGCCTGATCCCTGGCCTGGGAATGAAGATTCTGCAAGCTGCACAGCATGGCAAAAGAAAAGATAAGAAAAGGAGCAGAAAAATAAAAAAGAATAAAAACTAAAATAAAATTAGAAAAGTAAAAAATATATTAGGAAAAATAAAAATATAAGTGAAACAACTACAACAAGTTAAAACAGAACCACAACAGAAAAGAGGGGAAAAAGAGAAAAAGGAACCAACCCAAAGGAGCAGAACAATAACAAAGTATAAAGAATAAAATAAAATGAGAAAAATTAAAAATTTATTAGAAAAATATAAATGTATCAACAACAACAAGGTAAACAGAACCGCAACCTGAATAAAAAAGGCCGGAAAGGAGCTTGGCTCTGGTGGGGGGGGCGCGGAGGCTAGGTGGGAGGTAGAACTCAGGTAGAGGTGGGGCTTAGTGTGGGGGAAGAGCCTATGTGGGATGATGTTTAAGCATGGGGCATGACCTAGGATCAGGACCTGTGTGGCAGGTAAGGCAGCATGTCCTGAGAGGGGCCTTGGAGTGAGGAGTTCAGGAGTTTGTAGGTAAGGCCCTAGGTAGGAGTGTGGAGGTGGAGCTTAGGCTCAGCCTGGCTGGATGAAGCCTCCAAGAGTGGAGGATTAGGCCTGGCACACCAGCAGACTCCTTGGGGCCCAAGTGGGCAGGGGAAATGCTGGCCTCACTCTCTCCCATTCCTCTACTCTCCTGAGGGTCTCCCCCATCACCTTTGATCCCCTAACTGTGGGTGAGCCACACTGGGTGTGGGAATCCACTCCCCCAGCCAACCCCCAGAGGCACTGGGCCCTTCTGTCTGGCCTTTACTTTTCCTCTCCACCCTCTTTCCCTCAGGATTCACATAGCTGGAGTGTGCCTCAGTGGACAGAGGGTCAGGCCCGGGACCTCAGCAGGCTCCCTAGATCCCAAGTGGGTAGGGGAAATGCTGGCCACATTTCCTTCTAATACTGTGCCCTCCTGATGGTCTCTCCCATTCCTCTTCTGGTGTGGGAAAACTTCCCCTCCCCAAGCAGCCCCTCAGAGGTGCCAGTCCCATCCCTCCTCCTCTTCTGTTCCCCCTCACTTCCCCACATGTCCTACCCTGTCACTGACGGGTTCCTCCCATCCCCTTAGGTGTCTGTGGTCCCCCACCAGTGCCTGGTAGTTGCCCAAGTTGTGTGGAGATACGAGCTATGTGTCTTCCTAGTTCACCATCTTGACTCTGCCCCAGTCTGTATACTTTAAAGTGTTAATTTTAAAATAGAATCAAGGAATTGTACCTTTGGTAAGTAAGGACTAACTTGTGATAAGTAAAGTTAACATTTCCCCAGAAAGGCTGGATAAAATATCCAAACAAGAAAAATCTGCTTGAAGGGATCAGAGTGCTGCCAAGGCAGTTGGACCTAGAGGAGCCAAGATTACAGGCAGAAAGAGAGTTCATCATTTGAGCCCATCATTCACACAGTGCTTTACTTTTCTGCACCTCTGCTTACTTTTGGCATGTGGTTAGGCTTCAGGGACAACTGAGAAGCTAGACAAAGGGTGGTAGAAAGGAAAGGTGAAGGCTGCAAAGCTTTTGGCAATATCACGTAGCTAAAGAGGTGAAAACTGAAGTTTCAGGTTGTAAGCGCAGCTAGAATTTGAGAGTCCATGGTCCCTGAGAAAAGACAGGTAGAGAGGATGACATTGCATTTCTTACCTTCAAATGGTTTGGTGAATTTGTACACTGCTCAGTGCAAGAGGCTAAGAAGATAAGCAGAGTCAAGTAAAAAAGAGAGTGGAGTTCAAGGAGGAGTGACAGTACTTACCATTTAGAGTGGTAATGAAAGCTTTCAATTCCATTTTGGATGAAGGAAAGGGAAATGTTGGAAATGTGTTGTGATTAAGTATTTAATCTTAGAAAATCATCAGAGTTTATTTTCCTAAATATTATTTTAGATACGTATTGTTACTTTGTTTTTATTTTTACTATTTTCTGTGGCACATCTGTGTGTATATATATATATATGTATATACACACACATATATGTATATATTTACTATTAATCTATATTAATATTTTCTTCTTAATTAACACATTCTTATAAATAAGTTAGATATATAATTACCTATTTATCTAGCAGATATATATGCAGATTTTTTTCAATATTTTAGTTAGGTATTTTGTACATGGAAATCACAAGGTTAGATAAAGTTTCTATTGTTGAAATTGACTATTAAAAATTGATGACAATTTTAAAAAATAGATGATAAAAGTATTTTGTCATTACACATCACTTGGAGACTGCTATATTGACAATAATCAAGGAATGCAGAATTATTATTCTGAAATAGAATAAAACAATTTAAAACATATTTAAGACATATAAACACACATTTTATTTCTTATGTCACAAAGTAGAAATACCATGGCCTGAGTAGTAACAACTACATTTGTTCATAGAAAAGCAATCTAAATTTTCTAAGTTGTAGATTATTCTAAGGAATAACTACTTAATAAAAAATTGAAAATTTTAATCAAAGCTCAAGAAACACTGACCAAATCTTTCTATAATTCTTTTGTCTGTTATTCAAATAAAGCTTATCTTTCTATTTTTTTCCCATTTACTTGAATTTGCAAATGAATCTAGAATAATGAACATAATTTGGATCATTTAAATGTTATAATAGTCATACTTAAAGATAGATTAAAAATGATATTATTTTTAGGGTACCAGTTAAATTGGAACCTTAATATATCAAGTGTATAAAATTGATCAAATTAATAAACACTATATGTAATTAACCACATGTTATCATAACTCTAGTAGCTGAAATATTAATTTTGAGAAAAAAATTCATATTTATGATTATATTGCTAGATAGGTTATATATGTCTACTTGAAACTACTCTTATCAAAACAATACCATAGAAGAACCCAAGGACTTGGGTCAAGAGACTTCAATTCTATACCAAGCTTTGTCATCATAAGCTTTTTGGTTTTGGAGAATTAAATTTAACCTTTCTGGACATAAGTTAACTGGTCTGGAAAAGGAGAGTTTGACCAATCTTTAAGATTCTATATTGCTCAAGCAGTTCATACTTGCATCTTCTGAGGTCACCATGTTCAGTTGATCATGTTGGTGTATGCTCAACTTTGAAAGCTGATGCTCAAAACTTAGATTAAATTTAACATAAATAAATCTCACAATGATTAAGAAAAAATTAGAGGGATTTACAAAAGGAATTTGAGCACCTCAAGTTGAAAACAAAAGCTATCCATTATTTGAAGTGTATTTTATTTTGTATTCAACCACTATGAGTGCATTATCCCTCTAATTTTTTTTAAAATATGGTGTATGTCCAGCAGGTTTAAAATCAATTATAATTACTGATATGCGCTTTGTGAGAATGTGGAGGAAAAATTACAGAGTACCATATTCAGCTCCAGTTTTTATTGGTTGAGTATATATTCAGACACCTACAGATACACAAACATATGTATGCATAATATAGTGTGCCTTGTATTACAGGTAAACATGCATACATATAATATAATCACTATTGTACCACTTCATTATAAAAAGTTGTGGAAAATATTATTTTATGAAATATTTTATTATTTAAAATGCTTTCAAAAGTAGAATTAAAACAATTTTCTCAAGGAATTGGAAACGTTAAATTCTTTGTAAAAAAGTTTGTGTGTGCCATTTGGAGCATATATTGATGAGGCAGTTATCTATTATTCCATTTCTTATTCTCTTTTCCTAACAGGCTCTATTCTTACATGAGATGAATCAGTGTTTCAAACAAAGTTTTGGAATAATTAAATTATGGAAGTTTGTGTTTGTATAATGTAATCACCTAATATATTAGGGATTTTGTTATTTACATGTTGTTTATAATTCCCTAGAACTATCTTTTTTGATAAGATCACAACTTCAACCTTGCAAAGAATCTATCAGTTACTTTATTTATTGCTTAAAAAGAAACTGACCTGTGATATTTTTGTTGTGAAAAAATAAGATTATGGGGGGTCCCCTGGTGGCGCAGTGGTTGGGAGTCTGCCTGCTGATGCGGGGGACAGGGGTTCGAGCCCTGGGCCGGGATGGTCCCATGTGCCGTGGAGCGACTGGGCCCGTGAGCCACAGCTGCTGAGCTTGTGCATCTGGAGCCTCTGTTCCACAGCGGGAGAGGTCGCGGTAGTGAGAGGCCCACGCACCGTGATGGAGGGTGGCCCCCGCTCGCCGCAACTGGAGGGGGCCCTTGTGCGGAGATGAGGACCCAGCACAGCCATAAATAAATGAATAAATAAATTTATAAAACAAATAAGATTATGATTTAATGATGTCACAATATCATATCAAGTACTTTTTCCTTAATTTTGTGGCTGAATGAGAGTGTTATCAAAAGGATATGATCATTAGCAGTTAGCAAATACCTTAATGATCTTATTCGAAACCATTGAAAAACACTCTAATCAGAGTCTATTGAGTGATAGTCATAAAAAGTTTCTGTTTTTCAAATATTGGGGGTGGGAGAAAATACTATGCAGCAAATATATTTTACATCTTAAACTTATAATAAATATTTACAGTTTATTCAGAAAGAGATTAGATCACTCACCCATGCATGTAAGAAATATATCATGCAAAAAGCAATTATTTGTGCCACATTTTGAAGAATAGATAGAAATTTGAGAGGCAAAGAAAAAGAAGAGCATCTCATATCGTGACTCTGGAATGATAAATGGTAAAGCATGTGCAATATACACTGATTTACATTTTTATCTAAGTATCTTGATTTGGATCAGTCTCCTTGGAGTAAACAGTTTTTGTAAGGAAATAATGGGTGATAAACCTGGAAAGCAGGACTGGAACTAGATTGTAAACACTTTGGAAATCATGGTTCTCTCATTCTATTGAAAATACCTTCACTGAGGTCACTTATCAATAAATTGTATGCTTCTTTTTCAGTCCTTTACCTAGCGTCGTGGAATCACTTTAGGTGGTTGATTGGTCTACATTACTTTTTGGCTTCTGTCTTAATATGCTTGGGTTGCTATAACAAAATACCATAGACTGGATGGTTCATAAACAACAGAAATTTCTCACAGTTCTGGAGGCTAGGAAGTCCAAGATCAAGGTGCCAGATGATTGGGTGTCTAGAAAGGGTCTGCTTCCTGATTTGCAGATGGCCATATTCTCTTTATACCCTCACATGGCAAAGAGCAGGGAGAGTACTTTGGGGTCTCTTTTATAAAGCACTAATCCCATTCATGAGGACTTCACCCTCATGACCTAATTACCTTCCAAATGCCCTATCTCGTACTACCATCACATTGAGAGTCAGGATGGCAACATATGAATAATATGGGACCACAAATATTTAGTCTACAGCAGATTCCATAATGCTCCATCTCCAGTCATTGTTTGTTTGTTTTCTTCCTAAATTTGCATCTCATTCTTCCTAGTTTCCTTTGCATCTTACTTTTCTTTCTGTGCCCTAAATGTTGATGTAATGTATATTTTCCTACACCATATTTTTCTCATTCTGCACAAATTCCCTAGACAATATCACTCTTTCCCATAATTTTAATTTTTAGATGTGATTCAGTAAAATGGCTTGTTGATGTTATTTTATTTCTATATCTGAACTCTTCTAGAGCTTCAACACTTTACAGAAAATTACAATATGTAGATAATCTGAATAAATTCATTATGTGAGATGGCTATACATATGCATATCAAAGCTTATGTCATTCAGTTCCAACCCAGTGACTGCCTCATCACCAGTCTGATTACTTAAGCCAGAAACACAAGTCATCATTGGTATCTACCTCATGCCTCACAGTCATATCTAATGCATCACTATTGTAGAATAAGATTTATACATTCTTTTAAACTTTTAAATTCATTCTTTGATTGTCTATTCCCTATTGACTTTGTTTACATCATGTTTTTTAAAATAAATTTATTTATTTATTTATTTTTGGCTGCATTGGGTCTTCGTTGCTGTGTGTGGGCTTTCTCTAGTTGCTGCGAGTGGGAGTTACTCTTCGTTGTGGTGTGCAGGCTTCATGTCCCCTGCTCTGGCAGGCGGATTCTTAACCACTGTGCCACCAGAGAAACTCTTCATCATGTTTTGACAGGATAAATTCAGTACTTGTTTGGTTTTTAGAGATGAGCCTTCAAGCTTGTCTACATCTTATTTTTACTCAACTTTTTCAAACCCAGTTTCCTTTTCAAGAATATTTTCCCCCTGTGTTTACAATCTTTTAGAGTCTTGGAAATGGAGACAGTATACATGGATATTTTCATCTATATGGGATTCATCATTTGTGAAGAAAATATTTACTAAGCTTTTCCAATAAACTCTGGAGATTTATTTACAAACCAAGATTCTTCCAAAGGTCTCCAGTGAAATTTCTTGGTTGGAATACACATACTAGAAGATTGTTGTATAAGAAATACGCAGAATGCCTTGAAAGCTATCATAACCTGAAAACTTTAGTTCCTGGATTGTAATAGCATATTCAGCATAGCAAACATTTTTGGAATTTGTAACTATGCTAAACAAAATTGTTCATATATTTGAGAGAACTGTCACTGTCTCACAGGGCTTCCTTTGTATATCACAAAGGAGGTGTACAACATATTATGAAGGGGAAAATAGTTTACATACACCAGAAAAACTGCTTTCCACACCCAGGCTTTGTAATTCAACCTCCAAATAATTGGCAATTTTCCTTTGATCATTTATTTGACTGCTTGGAGGTTTCTGTAATATCACACTAATAAGGTTTTTACCTTAACGTCTTACAATTAACTCTGAACATGAAAGTCAGCTTGCCCTTGAATTCTTGAGACCAGGCATTTCTTGTCCATGAGATAAACACACGGAATGAAGAGTGCTACTAAAATAAATCTCTCTCATCTATATAGAAAACATTTATTTATATGGCCTTATTCATCAATAATGTTTTATAAATAATACAATTATATACAATTGCTTTAATGTCAACTATGTTGCCACTTTGATGTGATGGAGCATGAAACAAATCTTGAATCTGTTGAACCATGTAAGGCTTGCTTTTAATATCACCTTCTTTGCTGACTCATAACTCTTCTTCACAACCTCCATCATCAGCTTCTCAAGAAAATTCACTACCTTTAGTTAGATCAATAAGTAAAGAAAGATGTTAATATCACTCTCATTCTTTATCTAATTTACTAGTTATTTCACAAATTTTCTATCAATATTTTTTCTGTATTATGCATTCTACTATCAAATACTATATACATAACTTCCTATTTACTCTTTATTAGGACTTCATTGTTCTTACCCATATTATGCATTGTGGTAATTGGCATATTCAGCACACAATGTTAGAGTTTTGCAACATGCTCCTTTATCAAAAGGCTATCATATTTTCATTTATTCAATGCATCTTCTCAATGTTTATGAGTTCAAATATGATCCAAGAAAGGTAAAAACAAGGTGAATAATAAATCATTCAACAAACACATTCAGAAAAATGCAAAATTTTAGCCAATAACACTCAGGGTGATTCTGAGTTTCCTCTCTTAGTGGTAGCAACATCTCAGATGTCATCTTGTTGACACCCTGCAAGCTTTTCAAAGAATACATAGTTTTGGAGTTTTAACATTTTATTTTCAACAGAACTCATGGATATGTCCATGTTATTGCTTTTTATTATTTATTTATTTATTTATTTTTTGGTTCAGGGAGGGTATAATTTTTTTAAATCCCCAAATACTGAGATAAAATTATTCAGTTAAAGGAGTATATAGTAAAATGTATATATTCAATAGGGTATTAAGATGTGAGCTTTCTAACATTTTGAAGAAAATGGCTGGGTTGTCAGGGCTTTCCAATAGTTAAAGACTGTACCTTCTCACCTGGACATATCCAAAGGACAAGAACCAAAAATTATTTTTAAATTGAATTTAATATTCTTATTGTTAATGATGATATTGAATGATTATTATGTATATATTATATATAATTATGTATATATATGAATACATAAATTTTTATATATATACAAATTCATGTATATATACATGAATTTTTGTATCCATATTGAAAATCAGCTACAACCAAAAAACCCCTCATTGGTCATAATTGATGTTGCTTAAGCATCAACTAATTATTCTGAAATTGTGAAATAAAAGTAAAAAAAGACTTTTATAAAGGAAAAATAAGGTGCATCTCCTTCTCACTCTCCCTATCCCACCCCTCTAGGTGGTCACAAAACACTGAGTTTATCTCCCTGTGCTATGCAGCTGCTTCCCACTACCTATCTATTTTACATTTGGTAGTGTATATATGTCCATGCCACTCTCTCACTTCATTCTAGCTTACCCTTCCCCTCACCCTGTGTCCTCAAGTCCATTCTCTACATCTGCATCTTTATTCCTGTCCTGCCCCTAGGTTCTTCAAAACCATTTTTTCCCCTTTTTTTAAGATTCCATATATATGTGTTAGCATACAGGATTTGTTTTTCTCTTTCTGACTTATTTCACTCTGTATGACAGACTCTAGGTCCATCCACCGCACTACAAATAACTCAGTTTCGTTTCTTTTTATGGCTGAATAATATTCCATTGCATATATGTGCCACATCTTCTTTATCCATTCAACTGTTGATGGACACTTAGGTTGCTTCCATGTCCTGGCTATTGTAAATAGAGCTGCAATGAACATTGAGGTACATGACTCTTTTTGAATAATGCTTTCCTCAGGGTATATGCCCAGTAGTGGGTTTGCTGAGTCGTATGGTAGTTCTACTTTTAGTGTTTTAAGGAACTTCCATACTGTTCTCCATAGTGGCTGTATCAATTTATATTCCTACCAACAGTGCAAGAGGGTTCCCTTTTCTCCATACCCTCCAGCTCTAATTGTTTGCAGATTTTTTGATGATGGCCATTTTGACTGGTGTGAGGTGATACCTCATTCTAGTTTTGATTTGCATTTCTCTAATGATTAGTGATGTTGAGCATCCTTTCAAGTGTTTGCTGGCGATCTGTATATCTTCTTTGGAGAAATGTCTGTTTATGTCTTCCACCCATGTTAGATTGGGTTATTTCTTTTTTGATATTGAGATGCATGAGCTGTTTATATATTTTGGAGATTAATCCTTTGTCAGTTGCTTCATTTGCAAATATTTTCTCTCATTATGAGGGTTGTCTTTTCATCTTGTTTATGGTTTCCTTTGCTTTGCAAAAGTTTTTAAGTTTCATTAGGTCCCATTTGTTTATTTTGGTTTTTATTTCCATAACTCTAGGAGGAGGTTCAAAAAGGACCTTGCTGTGATTTATGTCATAGAGTGTTCTGCCTATGTTTTCCTCTAAGAGTTTTATAGTGTCTGGCCTTACATTTAGCTCTTTAATCCATTTTTAGTTTATTTTTGTGAATGGTGTTAGGGAGTGTTCTATTTTCATTCTTTTCCATGTAGCTGTCCAGTTTTCCCAGCACCACTTATTGAAGAGACTGTCTTTCTTCCATTTTATATTCTTGCCTACTTTATCAAATATAAGGAGACCATATGAGCATGGGTTAATCTCTGGGTTTTCTATCCTTCTCCATTGATCTATATTTCTGTTTTTGTGCAAGTACCATACTGTCTCGATTACTGTAGCTTTGTAATATAGTCTGAAGTCAGGGAGACTGATTCCTCCAGCTCCATTTTTCTTTCTCAAGACTTTTGTTCTTCAGGGTCTTTCATGTTTCCATACAACTTGTGAAATAGTTTGTTCTACTTCTGTGAAAAATGCTGTTGGTAATTTAATAAGGAATGCATTGAATCTGTAGATTCCTTTGGGTAGTATAGTCATTTTCACAATATTGATTCTTCCAATCCAAGAACATGGTATATCTCTCCATCTATTTGTATCATCTTTAATTCCTTTCATCAGTGTCTTATGGTTTTCTGCATACAGGTCTTTTTTCTCCTTAGGTTGGTTTATTCATAGGTGTTTTATTCTATTTGTTGCAATGGTAAATGGGAGTGTTTCCTTAATTTCTCCTTCAGATTTTTCATCATTATTGTATAGGAATGCATGAGATTTCTGTGAATTAATTTTTTATCCTGCTACTTTACCAAATTCATTTATTAGCCCTAGTAGTTTCCTGGTAGCATCTTTATGATTCTCTTTGTATAGTATCATGTCATCTGCAAACAGTGACAGCTTTATTATTCTTATCTGATTTGGATTCCTTTTATTTCTTTTTCTTCTCTGATTGCTAAAACTTCCAAAACTGTATTGAATAATAATGGTAAGAGTGGACAAGCTTGTCTTGTTCCTGAATTTAGAGGAAATGGTTTCAGTGTTTCACCATTGAGAATGATGTTGGCTGTGGTTTTGTCATATACAGCCTTTATTGTGTTGAGGTAGGTTTCCTCTATGCCCACTTTCTGGAGACTATTTATCATAAATGGGTGTTGAATTTTGTCAAAAGTTTTTCTGCATCTATTGAGATGATCATGTGTTTTTTTCTTCTTCAGTTCGTTAA
Source organism: Monodon monoceros (assembly GCF_005190385.1). Taxonomy (NCBI): domain Eukaryota; kingdom Metazoa; phylum Chordata; class Mammalia; order Artiodactyla; family Monodontidae; genus Monodon; species Monodon monoceros. Next base: position 389,020 of record NW_021700609.1, read on the forward strand.
TATGATGTATCACATTGATTGATTTGCATATATTGAAGAATCCTTGCATTCCTGGGATAGACCCCACTTTATCATGGTGTATGATCCTTTTAATGTGCTGTTGGGTTCTGTTCGCCAGTGTTTTGTTGAGGATTTTTGCATCTATGTTCATCAGTGATATTGGTCTGTAGTTTTCTTTCTTTGTGACATCTTTGTCTACTTTTGGTATCAGGGTGATGGTGATCTCGTAGAATAATATTTTTCTTAAGTTAACCAAAACAAATGTAGTAGGCTTCCTGGCTCCCATGACGTTTGATGTTCCAGAGTCCAAAAATATTTATGAAATTTTAGCCAGAGATCAGTTTTCATTTTATAAATGTGAGCTATATCAAATTCTCTTTTTACCTCTGTGAAGAAAATGTTGCTCTCTCTGGAAGTGTGCAATGTTTAGAACTTTGTACATTTCATTATTATCTTTAGAAACAATCTCTTCCTCTTGTTCATGTGGATTGAATGTTTCAGATCAAACAAGAAACAATGTTCTTGTCAATTAACATAGAACATAATACAGTGGTTTGATTTCAGGTGCCTGAATATAGCAAAAATAGAGTAAGAAGATGTATATTCTCTTTCATTATTGAAAAGAACAGAAGGTATACATACTTATTCATTGCCATTTTATTTAAAAACTAATATTCAAATATTTTACCCTCAGTTTCCATGTTTGTTTTTTGTTTGTTTGTTTCTTTTCAGATCCCATGTGTGAGTGAGATCATACAATGGTTGTTGCCAAGGGCTGGAGAATGGAGGAAGTGAATAGAGGTTTATCAAAGGGTACAAAGTTTCATTTATAAGATGAATACAGTCTGACCATCTAATGTACAGAACAATGATTATAGTTAATAATACTGTAATGAATATTTAAAAATTGCAAGGGGAGTATATCTTAAACTCTTCTTCCACACACAAACACACAAAAGTAACTATGTGGGATGATGGATATGTTAATTAATTCAATAATGGTAATCCTTTTACAATGTGTATGTATATCAATTCATCACATTGTACATTTAAAAAATTTTTTTAACTTAACTTTCAAAAAATATTATTTATTTTGCTGTGCCAGGTCTTAGTTGCAGCAATGCAGGATCTTTTTTTTTTTTAACTTGTGGATGGTGAGATTTTCGATGTCACATGCATGTCCTTAGTTGTTTCCTGACCAGGGATCAAACCCAGTGCCCCTGCATTTGGCATGTGCAGGCTTAACCACTGGACCACCAGGGAAGTCCCTTAAATCAAATCTTTTTTTTTTTTTCTTTACATCTTTATTGGAGTACCATTGCTTTACCAAGTACTGTTAGTTTCTGCGGTATAAAAAAGTGAATCAGCCATATGTATATATATATCCCCATATCCCCTCACTCTTGAGCTTCCCTTCAACCCTCCATATCCCACCCTTCTAGGTGGTCACAAAGCACCGAGCTGATCTCCCTGTGCTATGCAGCTGCTTCCCACTAGCTGTCTACTTTACATTCAGTAGTGTATATATGTTAATGCTACCCTCTCACTTCATCTCAGCTTCCCATCCTCTCCTCTGTGTCCTCAAATCCATTCTCTACATCTGACTCTTTATTCATTTCCTGACCATAGGTTCATCAGATCCATTCTTTTTTAGATTCCATATATATGTGTTAGCATACAGTATTTGTTTTTCTCTTTCTGACTTACTTAACTCTGTATGACAGATTCTAGGTCCATCCACCTCACTACAAATAACTCAATTTCGTTTCTTTTAATGGTTGAGTGATATTCCATTGTATATACCTGTCATATCTTCTTTATCCATTCATATGTCGATGGACACAGGTTGTTTCCATGTTCTCGCTATTGTAAATAGTGATGCAATGAACATTGTGGTACATGTCTATTTTTGAATTATGGTTTTCTCAGGATATATGTCCAGTAGTGGGATTGCTGGGTCATATGGTAGTTCTATTTTTAGTTTTTTAAGGAACCCCCATACTGTCCTCCATAGTTGCTGTATCAATTTACATTCCCACTAACAGGGCAAGAGGGTTGCCTTTTCTCCACACCCTCTCCAACATTTATTGTTTGTAGATTTTTTGATGATGGCCATTCTGACCAGTGTGAAGTGATACATCACTGTGGTTTTCATTTGTATTTCTCTAATGATCAGGGATGTTGATCATCCTTTCATGTGTATGTTGGCAATCTGTATATCTTCTTTGGAGAAATGTCTATGTAGGTCTTCCTCCCAATTTTGGACTGGAATGTTTCTTTTTTGATATTGAGCTGCTTGAGCTGCTTTTATATTTTGGAGATTAATTCTTTGTCAGTTGCTCCATTTGCAAATATTTTCTCTCATTATGAGCATTGTCTTTTCATCTTGTTTATGGTTTCCTTTGCTTTGCAAAAGATTTTAAGTTTCATTGGGTCCCATTTGTTTATTTTTGTTTTATTTCCATTTCTCTAGGATGTGGGTCAAAAGATCTTGCTGTGATTTATGTCATAAAGTGTTCTGCCTATGTTTTCCTCTAAGAGTTTTATAGTGTTTGACCTTACATGTAGGTCTTCAATCCATTTTGAGTTTATTTTTGTGTATGATGTTAGGAACTGTTCTAATTTCATTCTTTTACATGTAGCTGTCCAGTGTTCCCAGCACCACTTATTGAAGAGGCTGCCTTTTCTACATTGTATATTTGTGCTTCCTTTATAAAATATTAGGTGACCTTATGAATGTCTGTTTATCTCTGGGCTTTCTGTCCTTTTCCATTCATCTATATTTCTGTTTTTGTGCAAGTACCATATTCTCCTGATTACTGTAGCTTTGTAATATATTCTGAAGTCAGGGAGCCCGATTCCTCCAGCTCCGTTTTTCTTTCTCAAGTTTGCTTTGGCTATTTGGGGTCTTTTGGGTCCCCATACAAACTAAAATTTTTTGTTCTAGTGCTGTGAAATATGTGCTTGGTAGTTTGATATGGAGTGCATAGAATCTGTAGATTGCTTTGTATATTATAGTCATTTTCACAATGTTGATTCATCCAGTCCAAGAACATGGCATATCTCTCCATCTGTTTGTATCATCTTTGATTTCTTTTTTTTTTCTTTTGATACGTGGGCCTCTCACTGTTGTGGCCTCTCCAGTTGCGGAGCATGGGCTCCAGACGCACAGGCTCAATGGCCATGGCTCACAGGCCCAGCTGCTCCGCAGCATGTGGGATCTTCCCAGACTGGGGCATAGACCTGTGTCCCCTGCATCGGCAGACGGACTCTCAACCACTGCACCACCAGGGAAGCCCATCTTTGATTTCTTTAATCACTGTCTTATAATTTTCTGCATACAGTCTTTTGTCTCCTTAGGTAGGGTTATTCATAGGTATTTTATAATTTTTGTTACAATGGTGAATGGTAGTGTTTACTTAATTTCTATTTTAGATTTTTCATTGTTAGTGTATAGGACTGTAAGGTATTTCTGTGCATTAATTTTTTTATCCTGCTACTTTACCAAGTTTATTGATTAGCTCTATTAGTTTTCCAGTGGCGTCTTTAGGATTCTCAATGTATAGTATCATGTTATCTGCAAACAGTGACAGTTTTACTTCTTTTTTACCAATTTGGATTCCTTCTATTTCTTTTTCTCTTCTGAATGATGAAGCTAAAACTTACAATACTATGTTGATTAATAGTGGTGAGTGTGCGCAACCTTTTATTGTTTCTGATCTTAGAGGAAATGGTTTCAGTTCTTCTCCATTGAGAATGGTGTTGGCTGTGGGTTTGTCATATATGGTCTTGATTATGTTGAGGTAGTTTCCTTCTATGTTCACTTTCTGCAGAGTATTTATCATAAATGGGTGTTGAATTTTGTCAGAAGCTTTTTCTGCATCTATTGAGATGATCAGGAGGTTTTCTTCTTCATTTTATTAATATGGTGTATCACATTGGTTGATTTGCATATTGAAGAATCCTTGCATTCCTGGGATAAACCCCACTTGATCAATGTGTATGATCCTTTTAATGTGCTGTTGGACTCTGTTTGCTAGTATTTTGTGGAGATTTTTTGCATCTATATTCATCAGTGTTATTGGCCTGTAGTTTTCTTTTCCTGTAACGTCTTCATCTGGTTTTGGTATCAGGGTTTTAGTGGGCTCATAGAATGAGCCTGGTGTTCCTTACTCAGCTATATTTTGGAAAAGCTGAGAAAGATATGTGTTAGCTCTTGTCTAAATGTTTGATAGAACTCAACTGTGAAGTCATCAGGTCCTGGGTTTTTGTTTGTAGAAGATTTTTAATCATAGTTTCAATTTCAATGCTTGTAATTGCTCTGTTCATGTTTTCTATTTCTTTTTGTTCAGTCTTGGAAGGTCGTACTTTTCTAAGAATTTGTCCATTTCTTCTAGCTGGTCCATTTTATTGGCATAGAGTTACATGTAGTAGTCTCTCATGATCCTTTGTATTTCTGTAGGATCAGTTGTTACTTCTCTATTTTCTTTTCTTATTCTGTTCATCTGAGTCTTCTCCCTTATTTTCTTGATGAGCCTGTCCAATGGTTTACCAATTTTGCTTATCTTCTAAAATAACCAGCTTTTAGTTTTATTTATCCTTGTCATCCTTTCCTTCTTTTCTTTTTCATTAATTTCTAATCTGATCTTTATGATTTCTTTCCTTCTGCTAACTTTGGGGGTTTTAGTTGTTGTTGTTCTTCTTTTTTCTCTAATTGCTTTAGGTATAAGGTTAGGTTATTTATTTGAGATTTTTCTTGTTTCTTGAGGTAGGACTGTATTGCTATAAACTTCCCTCTTAGAACTACTTTTGCTACATCCCATAGGTTTTGGGTCATCATGTTTTCATTGTCATTTGTTTCTAGGTACTTTTGATTTCCTCTTTGATTTCTTTAGAGATCTCTTTGTTGTTTAGTAGCATTTTAATTAGGCTCCATGTGTTTGAATTTTTGAGATTTTTTTCCCCTGTAATTGATATCTAGTCTCATAGCATTGTTGTTGGAAAACAACTTGATACAGTTTCAATTTTCTTATATATACCAAGACTTGATTTGTGACCCAAGATATTATCTGTCCTGGAGAATATTCTATGTGCACTTGAGAAAAAAGTGTATTCTGTTGTTTTTGTTTGGAATGTCCTATAAATATCAATTAAGTCCATCTGGTCTAATGTGTCATTTAAACCTGGTGTTTCCATATTTATTTTCATTTTGGATGATCTGTCCATTGGTGAAAGTGGAGTGTTAAATTTCCTTATGTGTTATTGTTGATTTCCCCTTTTATGGATGTTAGAATTTGCCTTATGTATTGAGGTGCTCCTATGATGGGTGCATAAATATTTACAATTGTTATATCTTCTTCTTGGTTTGGTCCGTTGATCATTATGTATTGTCCTTCCTTGTCTGTTGTAATAGCCTTTATTTGAAAGACTATTTTGTCTGATATGAGTATTACTACTCCAGCTTTCTTTTGATTTCCATTTGTATGCAATATCTTTTTCCATACCCTCACTTTCAGTCTGTATGAGTTCCTAGATCTGAAGTGGGTCTCTTGTAAACAGCATATATATATATGGGTCTTGTTTTTGTATCCATTCAGCCAGGCTCTGTCTTTTGGTTGGAGTATTTAGTCCATTTACATTTAAGGTAATTATTGATATATATATATATATATATATATTTCTATTACAATTTTCTTAATTCTTTTGGGTTTGCTTTTGTAGGTCTTTTCCTTCTCTTGGGTTTCCTGCCTAGAGAAGTTCCTTTAGCATTTGTTGTAAAGCTGCTTTGGTGGTATGGAATTCTCTTAACTTTTGCTTGTCTGTAAAGGTTTTAATTTCTCTGTCAAATCTGATTGAGATCTTTGCTGGGTAGATTAATCTTTGTTGTAAGTTTTACCATTTCATCCCTGTAAATATATCCTGCCACTCCCTTCTGGCTTGCAGAGTTTTTGCTGAAAAATCATCTGTTCACCTTATGGGAATTCCCATGTATGTTACTTGCTGCTTTTCCCTTGCTGATGTTAATATTTTTCTTTGTATTTTTGACAGCTTGTTTAATATGTGTCTTGGCATATTTTTCCTTGGGTTTATCTGTATGGGACTCTCTGAACTTCCTGGACTTGATTGACTATTTCCTTTCCCATGTTAGGGAAATTTTCAACTCTAATTTCTTCAAATATTTTCTCAGACCCTTTATTTTTCTCTCCTTCTTCTGGGACCCCTATAATTCTAATGTTGGTGCATTTAATGTTGTCCCAGAAGTCTCTGAGACTGTCCTCAATTCTTTCCATCCCTTTATCTTTATTCTGCTCTTTGGCAGTTATTTTCACTATTCTATCTTCTAGGTCACTTATCTCTTCTTCTGCCTCAGTTATTCTGCTATTGATTCCTTCTATAATGCTTTTAATTCATTGATTGTGTTGTTCATCATTGTTTGTTTGCTATTTAGTTCTTCTAGTTCCTTGTTAAATGTTTCTTATATTTTCTCCAGTCTATTTCCGAGATTTTGGTTCATCTTTACTATTATTACTATGAATTCTTTTTCAGGTAGACTGCCTATTTCCTCTTCATTTGTTTGTTCTGGTGTTTTTTTACCTTGTTCCTTCATCTGCTGCATATTTCTCTGTCTTCTCATTTTGTTTAACTTACTGTGTTTGGGGTCTCCTTTCCCAGGCTGCAGGTTTGTAGTTCCTCTTAATTCTGGTGTCTTCCCCCAGTGGGTGAGGTTGGTTCAGTGGCTTGTGTAGGCTTCCTTGTTGGGGGTACTGATGTCTGTATTCTGGTGGTTAAGGCTAGATATTGCCCCTATGGTGGGCAGGGCTGTGTCCTTCGGTGTGTTTTGGGGTGTCTGTGAACTTAGTATGACTTTAGACAGCCTCTCTGCTAATGGGTGGTGTTGTGTTCCTGTCTTGCTAGTTGTTTGGCATGGGGCATCCAGCATTAGATCTTGATGGCCATTGGGAGGAGCTGGGTCTTAGTGTTGAGTTGGAGATCTCTGAGAGAGCTCTCATCGATTAATATTACATTGAGCCAGGAAGTCTCTGGTGGTCCAACATTCTGGGCTCTGCTCTCCTACCTTGGAGGCTTAGGACTGACACCCAGGTGGAGCACCAAGACCCTGCCAGCTGCAAGGCTTGGAAGAAAAGGAAGAAGAAGAAAGAAACAAACAGACGGAACCCCAAAACAAATGGTAAAACAAAATTAAACAGACAAAATCACACAAACAAACATACATACACACACTCACAAAAAGAGAGAGAAAAAAAAAGGGGAGAAACCAAACCAATAAATAAACCCACAAATGAAAACAATCACTAAAAACTAAACTAAGATAAACATAAAACCAAACCCCCCCCAAAAAAGAGGAAAGCAAACTACTAGTCCACTATTGCCCCAAAGTCCACTGCTCCAATTTTGGTAATACTTATTGTCTATTCAACATATGTAAGGTTTACCAAGCCGACTGTGGAGATTTAATCCACTGCTTCTGAGGCTGCATTGAGAAATTTCCTTCTCTCTTCTTTGTTCACACAGCTCCTGGGGTTCAGCTTTGGTTTTGGCCCTGCCTCTGCATGTAGGCCACCCTCAGGCTTCTGTTTCTGCCCAGACAGAAGGGGGTTAAAACAGCAGCTGATTACGTTTCTCTTGCTCACTCAGACCAGGGAGTGGGAGGGGTAGAGTTCTCACTATTGGAATGTGGGGCTTGCTTGCAGTGGCAGAGGCTGGCATGACATTGCTACACTCTGAGGCGTGCTGTGTGTGCTCCCAGGGAAGTTGGCCCTGGGTCATGGGACACTGGCAGTGACAAGTTGCACAGGCTCCTGGGAGGGTGTGGGTAGTGACCTGCGCTTGCATAGAGGATCTTTGGTGACAGTGGCGGCAGTGATATTTGTCCACAGTGCCCACCTCTGTGGTCTGAGATGATAGACATGGCTCACACCTATCTTTGGAGCTTTCTTAGGCCATGCTCTGTCATCTGTGGGCACATGGAGCAGGAAGCCCCTCTCCTTGCACACCCCAAGACAATGGTCTCTTGCCTCTCTGGCAGGTCCAGACTTTTTCCCATACTCTCTTCCAGCTAGCTGTGGTGCACTAGCTCCCTTCAGGCTGTCTTCACATAGCCAATCTCAGTCCTCTCCCTGCAGTCTGACATCTGAAGCCCAAGCCTCAGCTGCCAGCCCCCACCTGCCCCAGTGGTTTAGCAGACAAGCATCTCAGGCTGGTGAGTTCTGGTCAGTACCAATCCTCTGTGTGGGAATCTCCCTGCTTTGCCCTCTGCACCCCTGTTGGTGTGCTCTCCTCTGTGGCTCCAAAGCTCCCTCCCCATCTCCACCAGTGAAGGGGCTTCCTAATGTGTGGAAACTTTTCTTCCTTCACAGCTCCCTCCCAGATGTGCACATCCAGTCCCTGTTCTTTTGTCCTGTTTTTTTCTTTTGCTCTACCCAGGTATGTAGGGATTTTCTTGCCTTTCTGGAAGTCTGAGTTCTTCTGCCAGTATTCAGTAGGTGTTCTGTAGGAGTTGTTCAACGTATAGATGTATTTTTGATGTATTTGTGGGGAGGACGTTGATCTCCACATCTTACTCCGCTGCCATCTTGAAGGTCTCCCCACGTTGTACATTTTAAATATCTTACAATTTTATTTATCAGTAAAATAAAGCTGAAGAAAGAAAGTTATAAAAGTGATAATTAACTTGATTGTGATAATTATTTCACCATGTATAAGTATATCAAATCTGTTGAATACAATAAATACAATTTTATTTTTTAATTGTACTTCAATAAATCTGGGAGAAAAATCATAAATTGGAAGAAAAGAGAGAAAGAGAGTCCAAGGTCATGATTGTGGAACATTATACAGCAGCAGGACAACCTGAATTCCCTGGAGAAAATGTCCCTATAGAGATAATTTGAATACAAGTTGGTTAAAACAGGATAGAGCACATTAAGAAGGGCAGTAGGTGCCATGTCCTCATAAATTCCTGTTAGTACTCAAAGCGTATTTGAAAGGAAAAGGAAGTCTCATAATTTAGGTGAGTAAATGATGAATAAAAAATGACACTATTGTGACTTAATGTGAATTTGTTTTATCCATCCAGGTATTCTTAGATCGTAAGATCTTGGGGAAGTTGAGGCATATCTCTAAGCAGATGATGCTTAAAACGTTCTCTTGCACCACCCAGAATGAATACGTAAATGTTATCTATCATACATTTTCATATTCATTAAGCCTTTTCATGATACTGTGGATATATCCCTAGCTCAGGCAACAGTCATGAATAAAATAACTAAAGGAGTTAAAACTTTCATTTATTTATAACAAAATACTGAATTGTTGCTTCAGCTGGTAGTCTCAAAAATACTAACAGGTATAAGAAGGATGACGTGAGAATGTAGATGTAGAGCTGGAAAATCAACATACTGTGAAAGGTGAGTCTATAATTCATCTTAAATTTGAAGAACTGCACATCATTTTATTTTATTTATTTTTTAATATAATTTTTTATTGGGGTATAGTTGTTTTACAGTGTTGTGTTAGTTTCTACTGTACAGTGAAGTGTAGTAGAGTTAGTTCCCTGTGCTATACAGCAGGTTCTTATTAGTCATATATTTTATACTTATTAGTGCATATATGTCAATCCCAATCCCAATCATTTTTGACATGCTCACTTGACATATTTGCTTCAAACCACAAGACCCTTGATCTTTACAAGAAGACTGACCACTTGTACCTTCACTTTGAGAGCTGAATTGAGCCATTACCATGAAGGTCTGTCATCTAATGGACTCCAATGAACATAATGACTTCAGTTCATTGGGTTAATGATCTGTGAATAGAAAATTGTCTAAATAAAATTTGAGAACATAGATTCAGTGAATCATTCCCTTTTAAAAGTATATTTTTCTTTAGAAGATAAAAAGCTGAAAAGATCTTTTAAAATTCTTGCTTACACTATAATTACTGGATAAGCAGTATGAAATAAATAATTACTCATTTTACTAAAAGTCACTAGGTAATAATAGTCTGATGTTAAAAAATTAATTTTGAGGTGTTGCAGTACACCAAATTATTAATTTCTTAGAAGGAGATAAGAATATAACATGCCTGCCTACAAGTAAATAAAATAACCTTGTTAGTGCTGGTGTACTGTACCAGCCTGGGGATCCTGCACTGGGAAGACAGACTCCCAGAACATCTTACTTTGAAAATCAGCAAGAGCCTTAAAGGGAATGTGCAAAATCTCTCTACATCCCAGCTTAGAGGTAGTAGTTTGAAAGAAGTCTGGGTCAGACCATGTGCTCATTGTGGAGAGCCTAGTGGAGAGGCAGGTGGCAAAAAGGACTTGTCTGTGGATTGAGATGCTGGCATAAACTATTTTTTGGAGATTGTTTTGACACAATAACACCAGTGCTAACAAGTGCAATTTCTGTATACTCCTTCTAGTCTATTAGCACTGAGACACTCCCTGTCCATCAGTGGGCCCCCAGCAGCTAAGAGACCCCAGGCAACACAGCTACCCATAAGGGATATGTCCCTGCCCATCAGTGGGCCAGAAGAGGCTATACAGGAAGTGGTGCCAAATACCAGTGGGTCCACATCTATCAAAATGAAGCAATGGGGCTGGGTGCCATCTCTGTCTACCAGTGCACACAGAGTTGTTGGTCCTGCCACAACAGAAAGGTGCATGCAGCCTACATAAGGGTCAGTCCTAGAGTATATAGTTTTGGTGACCAGAGGAGAGCATCCTCCAGGGTCTAATAGGACATCTCCAATGTAAGCTTACTTCTCCAAGATAAGAAGATATAACCAACCTATATAATATATAGAAATAAACACAGAAAATTAGGAAAGTTGATAAGACAGAGGAATATGTTTGAAATGAAGGAATAAGACAAAATTTCAGAAAAAGTCTAAAAAAAGCAGAGATAAAAAAATTGACCTGGTAAACAGTCCAAGGTAATAGTTATAAAGGTGCTCACTGAAATTGAGAGAAGTATGCATGAGCATAGTGAGACATTCGATAATGTGTAAGATATTTAAAAAGAATTGAACAGAGGTAAAGGATACAAAAACTGAAATAAAAATACACTGAAAGGAATCATCAGTAGATCAGGTGATATAGAGGACTAGATCAGAAATCTGGAAGACAGAGTAGTGGAAATCACCTACGCAAAACAGAAAGAAAAGAAGAATATTTTAAAATAAGGATAGTTTAAGAGATATCTGGGAAAACATCAAGTATACTGACATTCATATTAAAGGTGTCCCAGAAGCTGAAGAGAGAGAGAAAAGGGTGAGAATTTCTTTGAAGAAATAATACCTGAACATTTCCCTAAACTCAGGAAAGAAACTGATATCCTGTCCAGGAATGACAGAGTCCCAACCAAGATGAATCCAGAGAGACATGCACCAAGACACATTATAATTCAAAAGGCAAAAATTAAAGATGAGTAAATATTAAAAACAGCAAGGGAAAATTAACCAGTTATGTAAAAGGGAACTTGCATAAGACTATCAGCTGACTTTTCAGCAGAAACTTTGCAGGCCAGAAGGGAGTGGCATGATATATTTAAAGTGCAGAAAAGAAAATAACCTACAAATAAGAATACTCTACCTGGCAGGTTATCATTTAGATTTAAAGAAGATTTTATAGACAAGAGTTATAGACAAGCAAAAGCAAAAGCTAAAATAGCTCACCACTAAAATGGCTTTACAAGAAATGTTAAAGAGACTTCTCTAAGCAAAAAAAGGCCACAACTAGAAATATGAAAGTTAAAAAAGGAAAAATCTTACTGGTAATGGGAAAGATATGGTAAAGTTAGGGGAACAACCACGTATAAAACTAGTATAAAGATTAAAAACACAAAAGTAAAAAAAACAAAACAAAACAAAAAACTCCCACAAAAATAGTATAATCAAATAAAATTATAATAGGTTGTTAAGGGATGCACAAAATAAAAGATGTAAAATATAATGTCAAAAAATAAAACATAGGAGGTAGTAAAAATGTAGAGTTGTTAAAATGTGTTTGAACTTAAGAGATTATCCACTTAAAATAATAACATAAATAAATAAATAAATAAATAAATAAATAAAATATATATATATATATATATATATATATATATATATGTTGTCATATACAGGACATACCTGTAGCCTACATACTACATACCTGTAGTAACCACAAAGCAAGTGGTTTGTTAGTCCAGGCTTCTATGAAGTCACTGCTTTTGCCCTGTGTCCCAGTGCACACAAGACCTTGTGTTCGCCATCCAAGAGTGGACTCTCTGTTTCCCCCAGTCCTGTGGAGCTCCTGAACTCAAGCTCCACTGGCCTATGAAGACCAATGCTCTGGGGTCTCCTCCCAATGCCAGACTCCCAGGCTGGGGAGCCTGATGTGGGGCTCAGAGCTCTCACTCCTGTGGGAGAATTTCTGCTATATAATTCTTCTCCAGTTTGTGGTTCACCCAGCTGGGTGGCATGGGATTTGATTATATTGTGAGTTTGCCTCTCTTACCATCCTGTAGGGTTCTTCTTTCTGCCTTTGGATATAGATTATATTTTTGGTAGGTTCCAGTCTTTTTATCAATTGTTCAGCAGTTAATTGTGATTTTAGTGTGCTTATGAGAGGAGGTAAGATCAAGGTCTGTCTAGTGTGCCATCTTGTCTCCAGTTTTCCTCTTTTTAAAGATTTTTTTAAACCTTTTTGGTTTTCTTTTGTTAAGGCTTCCTTTTGTTCTTAAACTAAATGCATAGGTTACAAAATATTTAACCTATAAATATCTTCAGTATTTTAAGGTATACCTTGTAAGTTTGTTTCTATTTAAAGGAATATTCAGTCTTCCATGCTTTGGGGATTCATCCTTTGAAATTTCCATCATGAATACTACTCACTGTTAAAGTTCTATCTTTGAGTTTACTCCCCAAAATTTTTTATAAAGCTATATAACTTTTAGTTTCCAGATATTACCACTATACAATTTGTTGCTTTTTTATTTGACATTTCTTTCAGTCTAGTGTGTTAAAAGTTTTACTCACTCTATATAAATAAAAATGCTCCCATGAAGAATTCAATATAGGAAAAGATTGTAATACTTTATTGTCATCTTTTATGATAAAAAATGATTCATAGTTTTAATTTTGATGAAACCCACACTTTTTAAAACACAGAAATATTTTAATTGTAGCATTTTTAAAAAACTTGAATTTTACATGAAAGCCTAGTGAAAATTAATTGTGTCCTCATTAAGCAACAAAAAGTATGATAACTCATTAATTAAAAAGAAGAAAAAAGTTTGAAGACCTACATATGTATTATATAATTTTTCCTCTATTTTCCATTTAAACATTTTAACATTGAACAGTCTTCAATGTTAAAGTTATCATATGAATATTATATATGTAATATATTTCTTAGTGATAAAGCAAATATTATTTGTGCAATTTTATTTTATTTTGTTTTATTATTATTATTTGATAGTACATGGGCCTCTCACTGTTGTGGCCTCTCCTGTTGTGGAGCACAGACTCTGGACACGCAGGCTCAGCAGCCATGGCTCATGGGCCCAGCCGCTCTGCGGCACGTAGGATCTTCCCAGACTGGGGCACGAACCCATGTCCCATGCATCGGCAGGCAGACTCTTAACCACTACACCACCAGGGAAGCCCCTATTTGTGCAATTTTAGATAATTGTTAATCTTAAGTAACAGGTCACCAGTTTATATATATATATATATATATATATATATATATATATATATATATGACTTATTAAGTTTCCCATAAGAATTATCAATATAATTCTGACTTATTTGAATTTCTATAGACTGACATAAACTTGATGTAATAATTTACAATGAAAGGAGTAAAGATTGCAAAAGATCATTGGGGATGTGTCCAGTGATAGACAACAAATCTCACAAATGATAATCTCTGTTAACACTGTGCTCTGCTCCAATAATTAATATCAATGCTTTTGGAATGTATACTCAATAACCTTGACTTTTCAGGACCCTATGTTGTATAAAACTATTAAGAATTTACTCCTGTTAATTGAATTTAGATGTCAAAGATTTGATGTGTGATGATGCAATTTAGAAACAGCAAATTTTATGTTTTTTCCCTAAGAAAATATATTTGAGAAATAACCAAAATGGTCTACCATAAACAGGAAGAAAATATGAATTGTAACCAATATAATAATAAGCAAACCCTTACTCTGTTATTAAAATATTTTAGTGAGCAATTATTATATGCCAAGTACCATTCTAAGTAATAATTTAATTCTCACGCCTCTATAAAGTTGTGTTCTTAGCCCAATTTTTCAGAAGAGAAAACGGAATCACAAAGAAATTAACTTAAGCAATGAACATCCTCTGAGTTACAACTTCTAAATTACAGAAAAATACTTAGCATCCAGGTAATCTTCAAGCAGAAGCTGTTTTCTTAATTTAATCAGTATTTTAGACTTCATTTTAAAGAAAAACATAGCCAGCATAAAATTTAGTTAGTAACTCTTTAATAATGTTAGTAAAATTACAGTAGAATATCACTCAATTGTATGTGATTTCAATTCTATATTTCCTTTTTATGTACTGTGTCATTTAGCAATTTCATTAAGTGGGTGTTCATATTGTCTTTGTTTCCCAGCTAAGCAAACTGAGGCACAGATTAAATCAATTGCCAAATATCACACAGTTAGGAGTGGACTGTATAATTCTTTTTTCTCTTAGTCGAATGTTGTTTGAGACTCAGTGTGTCAGTTTAGCAAATTCTGGTTATCCTATAAGTGGTATTTAGAGTAGATATCTTTCATGTGGATTTTGTATGATGCCCGCCTTTCATCTGAGAAAGAATCTTAGAACTCTTTCACCTGAGAAATGTTCCTTCCCTGATTCCAATTATGTGATGATAATTGGGAAATTCAAGTTCTTATCATCTCTTGTTGTCTAGTCAGATTAGTCTAGTGGTTGGCATTAGTTTCTAAATAATGCAGTTAATGCAGTCCTGTCTCCTAGACCTAGTTGATTGCTCCAGTAATAGGCATGTGGCCTGAATGAAAATAATTGGTTTTCTTCAATTTTTTTCTCCCTAAATTGGAACTGTAACAAAAAAGACAATATTTTAGATGTGAAAATTGAGAATGTTGACTAACATATTATCGCCCATGTATTGAAGGATGATCTGAAATAGGGGATACTGGAAGAGATATGCAGAATGAAGCAGAACCAAAAAAACCCTGTTGTTATTTTCATATGTTTCCAATCATTTCTGTGTCTCAGACATATTATGGATATTTCCATAGATATTTGAGACTTCCAAAAGTTTTTTTTTTCCATTGATTCAGTTACTTAGGAGTCTTTTCACTGCAAATAAAGGACTATAATAAATGCAATAATTATTTTCAGAAAGTACCTGAATGACAGGAGTGGCATAGGTTAGCCCTAGGTTTTAGTCACCTGTAATCTACATCAGTTTACCATGCTTACCCAACTAACAAAGAACTTATACCATTGTTTAATATGGAAAATTAATTTCTATTATCATATGTGGTGTGCACAAAAACAGCTTTAGAAAACTACTATTTTAATTGATCTGCAACTGTCAATGTAAGTAGTGCTTGTAATGAAAATTCTACTTTAAGACATATCCCTAAGATTCCAAACTCTCATACATACTATAGCTTGAATTCCCTCATACATAGAACTTCTAAGCCTTTTTTTGTCAAAGAATGTTAACCAGAAATGGGAATCTGAAAAACAAGTAGAGATGATTACCTGAGTTCTCTCTGGTGTGAGTGCTCACAGGACAAAATATTTGTCTACTATCTCTTTTTGGCAAAAAAGACGTTGAAGATTTACTCATACTGAAAACTCAGTAGATAACTTACAAAAGAACTTTCAATTTTAAGAAAAAAAAAAAAAAGACTGGTATTTTATTTCTGGTGATGCTAAAGTGTCCCAGATAAAGATGTCATCTACCACTGAGGCCACATACTTAAAGAGGGAAATTAATGTGATCTTGAAAAGAAACTGACTTTAAAAATCTGCTTTCTTTTTTTATTGAAATATCATTAACATATTATATTAGTTTCAGATGTGCACATAATAATTATATGTTTGTATATATTGTAAAATAATTACCAGAATAACTTTTGTTAGCATCGATCACCACACATAATTACAAATTTTGTGTGTGGTGAGAGCTAAGATCAACTTTCTCATATATAAAGAGTATTATTAACTATAATCACTATGGTGTACATGACATCTCCACAACTTATTTTATAACTGAAGTTTGTACCTTTCGATGACTTTCACTCATTTAACCTACCCCCCAATCCCCACTTCCGGCAATCACCGATCTGTTCTCTAACTCTAAGAACTCATTTAAAAACTAATTTTAGATTCCTCATATAATTGAGGTCATATGTATTTGCCAAAAAGGATCTTTATAAAGGGGAAAAAAACCTTTTTAAACTTAGAATTTCAGAGGAAAAAATGGCACAAATATTCAGAGGAGTTGGTGAGTGCAGAGTCTATATGGATGACTTGAAGGTAAGAGTTTCTTCTTCAAGCAATAATAAAGCAGAATTCATTGTTTACGAGACTGTTGTAGACCAAAAATAGGGCAGTATTGTTTTTTGTTTGTTTGTTTGTTTTTTGTTTAATGGAGAGAAATGGGTAGCAAGGCTACATGAACAGAGGGGCAATCATTCTGGGTTAGATAGATTCCTGAGGAAAACTTGCAGACAAAAGTTGTTCTTTTGTTGACTAGTCAGTGAAATTTGTCTATATATGCAAAGCTTACAGTTTGTTTATATCTTACCTCATTACAGAAAATAATTTGAGATAAATGCTTAAAGCTGATAGTATTGCTCAGAAACTAGTTCCTGAATACTCCGGTTAGGATTTCTCAGCTCTATAATAAATCCTCATATTATTTAATATGGATCAATAAAATGTGTAGCTCTCTTTCTTATGTTCCTTATTGAAAATAGCAGTATGTGTAGACAAAATTGTTGTTCAAATTAGTAATGGGGTAAAAATATAAGAGATGGCATATAGGAGTAACAGGAAATGCTCACTTTCAAAATATATCTCCCAGTGGTTTGGTGAGTACAAAATTTTTAAGAAATGTTAGAAATTCACCCCCTTGATTTGTATTAATTTAGCATTCAGATTTTCCTTGTGTATAAAAATGGATAAAGTTGGAAATTTTACCATATTAAACTTTATTCATCAGGCATTAATGGTATTTTTTTTTTTTTTTGCGGTACGCGGGCCTCTCACTGCCGTGGCCTCTCCCATTGCGGAGCACAGGCTCCGGACACACAGGCCCCACGGCCATGGCTCAAGGGCCCAGCCGCTCCGCGGCACGCGGGATCTTCTCGGACCGGGGCACGAACCCGTGTCCCCTGCATTGGCAGGCGGACTGCCAACCACTGCGCCATCAGGGAAGCCCTAATAGTACATCTTCTTATCCAACAATAGGGTTCTGAAATATTGAGGCAGGTGCAAACTTAAAGAACAGTTGTGGTTAGTGGAGAAGGATGTGCAGTATTGGAATAGAGAGAAAATAAAACTGTTTCTTTGGAAATCATTTTTTCTCTAGGCTTCTCTGACATTATAATTATTTTCTTTATCCCCCTTTCTTCCTACATTCTCTTTGCCTATTTCCTGGTTTCAAATATTATCCAGTAAGAAGGGCTCTCAGAAACTATTTTTATTATTGACCTCTCTGCTGAGTAGTAGCCTTTCACAACTGCTTTCTAGATAAATATACTCATTAACATAGCATTTTTTTTTCTTTTGAGTATATCACTTTCCTCTCAAACCTATGCATTTTGTGACAAAATTTTACTTCTGTGATACATAATAACTGAAATATTTATTCTTCCACCTTCTTGCCACACAGATATTACCAAATATTACTAGGAATGCCACCTGATAACTCTCTCTTTTTCAACCTCTGCTTTCTAAAAGAGACAGCTGGCAGTGT
The DNA here is from genome assembly GCF_005190385.1 of Monodon monoceros. NCBI lineage: Eukaryota > Metazoa > Chordata > Mammalia > Artiodactyla > Monodontidae > Monodon > Monodon monoceros. Next base: position 407,024 of record NW_021700609.1, read on the forward strand.
GCTCCACTATGAGTGATGTGACTTGAATCTGAATGTCATGGATGCCATGGGTAAGTCACGTGAGCTTGTAAGATTCCTTAGTGGCTAATACTACACCATACATTAAATGCCAAATGGATATTTATTGACTCAAAAAATAAACAATTTAACTTCTTCTGTATTATTTGTTTGTATAATATTCTTTGCCTACATAACTTGTTACTGGCAATCAACAAATAAAATATAAAACACTAGGTAATACCACTTCACATTCATCAAACTGATAATACTTTTAAAATAACAATATTAGGGTAGCAGGGACAGGGGAGATTGGGGAACAGTATGGACTCTGATATTCTCTCGATTAGAGTGTAAATATGTATAATTATTTTGGAAAAGAGTTTACGATATCTAGTAAGTTTACAACACAGTGATTTAACCTTAGTGAAACTCTCAAATACATAAGTTTATTCTATTAGTCAGGGTTCTCCAGAAACAGAGCCATCAGATGAGACACAGAGAGAGAGAGTTGGGTTTTTTTTTTAAGGAATTGGTTTATGTGATTGTTAGGAATGGCAAGTCTGAAACCCACAGGACAAGGCAGCAGGTTGGAAATTCAGTTAAGAGTTGAGTCTTATCTTCACAGCCTGCAGGACAGGCTAACATGCTAAAACCTCAGGTAACTTTCCCTGCTGATGTCTTGAGACAGAACTGCTTCTTCAAGAAATCTCAATCTTTCTTCTCAAGACCTTCAACTGACTGGATAAGGCTCACTCATTGTGGGTGCTTTACTGAAAGTCAACTGTTAACAAATACTTTCATAGCAACCTCTAGTCTAGTGTTTGACCAAGCAACTAGGCACCATAGCATAGCTAAATTGACACATAAACATTAACTATCACAAGTCATATTTTTAAAATTTATTTATTTATTTATTTTTGTGGTACGTGGGCCTCTCACTGTTGTGACCTCTCCCGTTGCGGAGCACAGTCTCCGGACACGCAGGCTCAGTGGCCATGGCTCACGGGCCTAGCCGCTCCATGGCGTGTGGGATCTTCCCGGACCGGGGCATGAACCTGTGTCCCTTGCATCGGCAGGCAGACTCTCAACAACTGCACCACCAGGGAAGCCCACAAGTCATATTTTAAAAAGTTAAATATTTCATCCAAAAATTAATTTATTGAATTACTACAGTTTGGGGCTTTAATAGTTTGCCAAGACATCAGACATAACATATAATAAGCTTAACAGAATGTCCCTCTTAATAAGAGTTAATTATATTATTATTTCTGAGGCTAAATAAAATATGCATCTTAAAAGATTAAGGAACTAAGGTAGTTTCCAGTATAGCATAATTTATAAACTACATGTGTTTTATGCCTATGGGGAATTTGTTTGGAGGTCATTTAAATATATTATTTTGTTCTAAAGATAAAGGTCTACTGATATCTAAAGATATCTAAAGATAAAGGTCACCTTCTTAAATGTTGTGCCATTATTTTAACTATTATTTACCTTTCATCATTATCAATTGGTTTCTGGTTACATAGCTTGAAAACACCAGACAGTCCTATAGTTGTAGATGATACTCTTGATGAGAACTGACAAATGCTTACTGCAGTGAGATAATGTTCTGGCCAAATTTGAAAAGGCTAATTCTTTGAACCTACCAAATAATTCAAGCTAAATGTTAATTTTTTTTCTTCTAAATTTATCTTGCACGTCTCATCCCTGAATGGAAGTCTATTTCAAATGTAATAATGTCAAGACAACCCCAGTGCTAATATTGATCTAAAATGTGTTGATATTTAATTAACAAAAATTATCTGGGTGAGGGGGATAGTCATTATTGAGAACGAAAAGGAATATGCACATATGGATAGATCCATTTTAGATTAATTTTAATGAAATAACTGACTTATATCCATGCTTTGGGGCTATGGACAATTTTTCTTTTATTTTATTATTTTATTTTTTTTGCCTCAACACCAATTCACTATTTATAATTCTATTTCATGTGTTAGAAAACAAAGCTAATACTATTGCATTACAGCCAATTACTGCCTTTCTATTTTGTTTTCATATACAAGTAGCTAACACAAAGAATAAAAATATTTTAAAAAATAAGAATAATTTAGATACTCTGAATAATTTACAACCTTTTATAACACTCATTCCATGTAAGAGTAAACCCTGATATAAAAGAATTTGGTTGCATATTGATGGAGACAGGTTTTACAATTGTCATGACTCACTGTTTTCTAGTAAATGCAGAAATAGTTCTGAGGTTAATCTTCCATATCAAAATAAAATGAGCAACCACCTGCTCTAATGACTTCTCATTGCTCTGAAGTGGCTGATGAGCCAGACAGTAGCTGGAGAAGGAAATGCCTTATGATGCCAGTGGTTTGTTTACCTAATTCTACTTTAACTCATTTTACGTGATCTTTCAAATGGTATTTATGGTTTTCTTCTAATTATAAAAGTAATGTATTTCCATTGAGAATACATAGAAAATTCACCTCCATTTTGAACATTTAGAAATTTAGTAATTAATTTTCTTAATATTTTCAGTGCATATGTAATTTTAAATTAAAAAGGAAAAATATCATATGTACAATTTTCTACCCACCATATTTCATTTAATAAACTATTGTGACTGTTTTATAATATTAAAATATTTGAAAAACATACTTTACTGATATTGTAATGTTTTTGCCTTTATCAATATGGTAATTTATGTAACCAGCCTACCACTGTTCAAAATTTAAGTTGTTTCAATTTCTGGATAATATAAATTAATAGAATTTTAAATAGGACTTTAACCTATAGGTTAAGTTTTTTTTACATAAAGATTTTTGAAAAATTCAAAGGTTTGCAATGAACATTGACAACTTGCTTTCTAGAAATTTTAATCAACTTACACGACCAGCAACACTGAATGAAACAGGCCATTCAGGTGTATCATTGCTACATATAAATTAACTACTAAATTCTACTTTTCCAAGTTAATACGTAGAAAATCATATCACTTTGTGATGGTTTGCCAGTCTTTGACATTTCTTTGTGGTTTTCACATAATTTTTTTTAAATTTGTATTTCATCATTTGGGAATTGCCTATCCTTTTTTTTTGCCATTTTTTTTTAAAGTAGTACCTCATATTACTAAAACCAAACAAACCAAAACAAAATTAAAAATTCTATATGGATTAAGAATGTCTACACTTTTCTGTCATGTATGTTCTAAATCTAAGTTCTAAGGTTATAATAAATTTTCAATACCACATATATTATTTTTGATATCAAATTACTTTATTATAATTTAAACCACTAATTTTCTCTCCATGGTCTTTTACTTTATTATATTTATAAATAGCATTAGAAAATATATGCATAGTACTGTTTAATATTTTAATATCACAATATATATATGTTTCAGATTTTTAAAATTAAGATTATGACATATATATATATGCATATACAAAAGATCATAACAAATATATATAAATTATCTATCCAACTAATTTCATTTAATAAAATAAAGTGTTACAATTTTATGACAGTAAATATTTTGGAAATTAATTCTTATGTTCTCTCTCTTCGTCTCTTATTATTTCTTCCATAACTCACTTCTCTTCCTTGATTTTTGTCTTTGTTTTTAAGTTTAGTATTTCTTTTCTAGTACATCAAAAAGTTTTTAAGGATATGTTTTATTATTATTTTATTTGAGACATATAACTTTTTCTCAAATATTCAACATGCATTTCACATTGTGAATGGATGTTCCCAAAATATGTTCTCAAATATTGTATTTATTTTAATGATTTTTTCTTTATTTTTAAAATAGTGACTTTTCTTTCTTAGGACACCTATGATTCTTTAGGTTGAGTTCAACATTATCTGTCTTCCTTTTCACTCTTTGATTTTTTACCCTTCATTTGAAGGGGTATATTCAAGTCTATCAATCACATTGACATCAGTTATTCTCTCCAAAGCATTTCTCCTGTAATATTTTTTAATATTTTTCTATTAATTTTTAGTTTCCTTGTAATATTTCTGTATTTCACACATCTAACTTTCATTTCATCTTTTTTCTTTTATCTTCATATATGGCTTTATTTTTTGTTTCAATTTCTATTCTATAGAAGCTAAACATTCTTTCATATTATTGGTGTTAATAATCTTTACAAATCTTTCTTCTATTATGTTGGTTTTTTTTTTTAAGATGTTAGGGGTAAGAGTTTATTAATTAATTAATTAATTTTTACTGTGTTGGGTCTTCATTTCTGTGCAAGGGCTTTCTCTAGTTGCGGCAAGTGGGGGTCACTCTTCATCACGGTGCACAGGCCTCTCACTATCACGGCCTTTATTGTTGCGGAGCACAGGCTCCAGACATGCAGGCTCAGTAGCTGTGGCTCACGGGCCCAGTTGCTCCACGGCATGTGGGATCCTCCCAGACCAGGGCTTGAACCTGTGTCCCCTGCATCAGCAGGCAGATTCTCAACCATTGCGCCACCAGGGAAGCCCCTTCCATTATGTTTTTTATATAGTTTTCCTATTTGATTTTCTTCTGAGAATCAATAAGAAGCTTTCCTTTCCTTTTTCTATATGAATTTTTATATGTAGATTGTATTTTCTTTGAAATCATTCTTAGTGAAATGAGATTTACCCAGATTCTCTACTTGTTGTTAGTTCCAATGAGTCTCTGCATGACATTTCAACTTTCTTTGGAAACGCCATATAGTTTAGGAAAGATGCAATATCTGTTGCTATCTTACTTATACAGGCAGCTCACCAGACATTAACCATTTATTAACTCTCTGACACTTGATATAGTGTTAAACACTGATCCTCAGTAGTCTGGAGAATCAAGCTATGAATATTTTGTGAGGACTATACACAATATTGATGTAAAATATCTGACATATTATCTGGTCTAAATTAGGCAAATAAATAACTGGAGTTATTACAATTCTATGGTGTTCAGCCATGTTCTGGGTTACAGTCTTGATTTTTTCTGTGCTGTTCAGTTCCTACGTATTTTTAAAATTCTTGATGGGTGTGACTCTTCTAGTAACATGATCAGTTAAATTTCATGAATTTACTCATTAAAATTTTTCTTTCATGACAGAAGAGGTGCTGAACCTAAATAAGTCTATTTGATAACCAAAACTGGTTGTAGTGATTTAAGTGCAAAGGAGTCATAAGAAGGTTTTATGGAAGAATATGGAGGGAGGAATAAATATTTTGATGAACTAAATGCTTATAACCATGCATATGAACATAGTTTGTATTACATAATCCTCAATTTTCTAAAACTGTGTTTAGAAAGTTTTTGAAAAGTCAGAGGTTATGAGAATTAGAATGCACTTTACATTTAGAAAATTTTTGAGTATTTCTATTTCTTTTATTATATGATAATATAATAATGATAACATATTAATAAATAATATTTATAAGTGTATATTAGGTAATAAAATGGCAATATAATATTTTATTTTAATTATTAGCATTTTAAAATCTTCTTTGGAGCATAGGTAAAACATTCTCTGACATGAATTGTACCAATGTTTTCTTAGGTCTCCCTAGGCAATATAAATAAAAACAAAAATAATCAAATGGGACCTAATCAAGCTTACAAGCTTTTGCACAACAAAGGAAACCAAACAACAAAAACCCCAAAAGACAACCTACAGAATGGGAGAAAATATTTGCAAATGATGTAACAGACAAGGGCTTAATCTCCAAAATTTACATATAACTCATACAACTCAACAACAACAGCAAAACAAATAAACCAATCAAAATATGGGCAGAACTTAATAGACATTTCTCCAAAGAAGACATACAGCTGGCCAGTAAACACATGAAAAGATGCTCAACATCACTAATTATTAGAGAAATGCAAGTCAAAACTACAATGAGGTACCACCTCACACTGATCAGGGTGGCCATCATTAAAATGTGTACAAATAACAAATCCTGGAGAGGATTTGGAGAAAAAGGAACCCTACTACACCACTGGTGGGAATGTAAGTTGGTACAGCCACTATGGGAAACAGTATGGAGACTTCTCAGAAAACTAAAAATAGAATTACAATATGATCCAGCAATCCCACTCTTGGGAATATATCCAGACAAAGCTATAATTCAAAAAGATACATGCACCCATATGTTCATAGCAGCACTGTTCACAGTAGCCAAAACATGGACACAACCTAAATGTCTGTCAACAGATGAATGGATAAAGACATGTGGTACATATATACAATCCAATACTACTCAGTCATAAAAAAAAGAACAAAATAATGCTATTTGAAGCAACATGGATACAACTAGAAATAATCATACTAAGTGAAGTAAGCCTGAAAGATAAAAACAAATATCATATGCTATCACTTATATGTGGAATCTAAACTACAGTGCAAATGAACCTATCTACAAAACAGAAACAGACTCATAGAGAGCAGACTTGTGATTGCCAAGGGGTGTAGGTAGGGAGAGGAATGGACTGGGAGTTTGGAGTTGATAGATGCAAACTATTACATTTAGAATGGATAAGCAACAAGGTCTCAATGTATAGCACAGGAAACTATTGAATATCCTGTGATAAACCATAATGGAAAATAATATAAAAACAGAATGTATATATGTGTATAACTGAGTCACTTTGCTATACAGCAGAGATTGCCACAACATTGTAAATAAACTATATTTCAATTAAAAAATTAAAAAACTAATGAATAAATAAAAGCTTCATTGGTATGGGAATGATATTTATTAAAATTGTTGGACTAGGGGTTCCCTGGTGGCGCAGTAGTTGAGAGTCCGCCTGCCAATGCAGGGAACATGGGTTCGTGCCCCGGTCCGGGAAGATCCCACATGCCGCGGAGCAGCTGGGCCCGTGAGCCATGGCCGCTGAGCCTGCGCGTCCGGAGCCTGTGCTCCACAATGGGAGAAGCCACAAGAGTGAGCAGCCCGCGTACAGCAAAAAAAAAAAAAAAATTGTTGGTCTAAGTTTTTTTTCTCTTATTACATAAATCAAGATATTGATCAAATGCCCTTTCTCCAATTCTGACAATTCATTGAAACTAAAAGAATTCTTATGAATATCCTATCTTCAAATTTTTTAAATTTTATTTACCAATTTTTCTGCTTTGAACAAAGTTATCTTTGACTTTGAAAGCATGCAGACATTGGCATAGATTAGATAGAGCTTCAAGCTATAGGTACAGATCAAATTTGTCTGTACATATTGAAATAAATTTCTAGACACAAGACAGAGCCACTCCTTCCCAGAATACCACATCAGCAAACCAAGCTTTCCTGTTTCTGTAAATTCTGTGTTTGACCAGAAATGAAGTATATGCAGTCGCCAATCACCAAATACCAACTCATCTCTGGACTATATACTTGTTTCTTTGTTCCTTGATCTTTCTAAATAAGGTCAGATTTGTAACCCCAGGCAATTTTGCCCTATTTTTATGTGCTGCTTCTAACACTCTGTAAAACTCACTCACGCCCAAAATCGTTCAGAAAGAGTGCTCTGTTGCTTCTAAGGCACTGTACTTCCTCAGTCCATGGATTGTTTTCCCTTGAACAGAGGACATCATATTCTTTATTAAATTGTTTTACTTTTGATGTTTGACTGTTTTGGTGACAAGAGGGAACCTGAAGACAATTGCTGAACATTCCAAGACAGCTCCCAAACCCAGGCAAAGGTACCCACAGAGCCTTTTGGCCTGCTGCCTCTCCAGCCACTCTCTGAGATCTCCAGTAAGGTTCTCTTGGATTGAATTCCACTTATTTTGCATTCTGAGCTCTTCAAGTTTGTTTCTGTTAATGCTTCTGGGTGAAAAATTGCAGTGTGATAGACTCCATATTTTTTACAGTGAGACCTAGTGGGCCTCAACATTTGGGTTTGTGGCCAACTTCATCTACCAGGTAAATGTCTTCAAGAGGTCCTAAATAGGTCTCAGTAGCTGTGTACAGGCAGCCAGAAACATTACATCTGTTTGAATTTGGGAGGAATACTTCAAAAAGGGAAAATAATGGGTACCCCTCAATCTAAAGAAAGCAAGATGACAGCCACTGGAGGACTCAGAAAAGCTTTGAGGTAAATCCACAGCATAAACTGGTAGAGGACTCAGGGAAATAAATTAAGACAAGTGATTTGGACCATTTTGACCACTGGAGCATCAAAATATAAGTAGGCACAAGTTAGACTATTAAAAGACTTTAGTGCATCTGCCACTATAAAGAAATCTTCTCATGAAAGGCATAATATATCTGTTGTCAATGGGAATCTCAGAAGTCAAAGCCACAAAATTGGTGGACACACATCAAGCACTTGAGAGTTATTAGAATCCTCACCACCTAACTGTAAGACTCCTTTCCTAGGATAAGTTGGCCACAGAATGGGTTAGGTTGACACTAGGTCACCTGCCAACCTCAAGAAAGTTTTCATTCAATGAGAAACACTGTAAAATACCATAAAATTCCTAATCCAGCAGCACATCCATTAATTTGGCTCTGAGGGACCCAAGGCTTAGCTATAGAAATGGGATCCTCAAGTTTAAAGAATTGAGTGTATTCCATTCCAGCATACCTGCTTATTTTATGTCTAAAAACTGTGGTCCTGGAAGATGTAGATATCTACAAAAATGGCAAAATCTTACTAAGATAACCTAGAATTGCAATGGTCATTATGGGAAATGTTCCAATTAGACAAGGTCAGTCATTTAAGAAGTGCACTTGAAAGCAGAGTCTCCCAAATCAAACAGAATGGGATATCTTTTATAATTGGCATGCAGAAGCCTTCAAAATCCTTTTTTTTAAATTAATTTTTATTGGATATAGTTGCTTTACAATGTTGTGTTAGTTTCTGCTGCACAACAAAGTGAATCAGCTGTACGTATACATATACCCCCTATTTTTTAGATACCGTTCCCATTTAGGTCACCACAGAGCACTGAGTAGAGTTCCCTGAATTATACAGTAGGTTCTCACTAGTTATCTGTGTATATTTTATATATAATACTGTATATGTGTCAATCCCAATCTCACAATCCATTCCACCCTTTCGTTCCCCCCTTGGTATCCATATGTCCGTTCTATACGTCTGTGTCTCTATTTCCTTTTTTCAAATAAGTTCATCTGTATAATTTTTCTAGATTCCACATATAAGCAATATTACATAATATTTGTTTTTCTCTTTCTGACTTACTGCACTCTGTATGACAGACTCTAGGTCCATCCACCTCACTATAAATAACTCAATTTCATTTCTTTTGATGGCTGAGTAATATTCCACTGTATATATGTGCCACATCTCCTTTATTCATTCATCTGTTGAGGGACATTTAGATTGCTTCCATGTCCTGGCTACTGTAAATAGTGCTGTAATTAACATTTCGGTACTTGTATATTTTTGAATTATAGTTTTATCTAGGTATATGCCCAGGAGTGGGATTTCTAGGTCATATGGTAGCTCTATTTTTAGTTTTTGAAGGAACAACCATACTGTTCTCCATAGTGGCTGTATCAATTTACATTCCCACCAACAGGGTAAGAGGGTTCCTTTTTCTCCAAATCCTCTCCAGAATTGATTGTTTGTAGATATTTTGATGATGAACCTTCTGACCAGTGGGAGTTGATACATCATTGTAGTTTTGATTTGCGTTTCTCTAATACTTAGTGATGTTGAGCAGATTTTCATGTGTTTGTGGGCAATCTGTATGGCTTCTTTGGTGAAATGTCTATGTCTTCAGCCCATTTTTTGATTGGGTTGTTTGTTTTTTTGATATTGAGCTGCATGTTCTGCTTGTATATTGTGGAGATTAATCCCCTGTCAGTTGCTTTGTTTGTAAATATTTTCTCCCATTCTGAGGGTTGTCTTTTCATCTTGCTTATGGTTTCCTTTGCTGTGCAAAAGCTTTAAATTTAATTATGTCCCATTTGTTTATTTTTATTTTCATTACTCTAGGAGGTGGGTCAAAAAATGTCTCATTGTAACTTATGTCAGAGTGTTCTGTCCATGTTTTCCTCTAAGAGTTTTATAGTGTCTGGCCTTACACTTATGTCTTTAATTCATTTTGAGTTTATTTTTGTGTATGGTGTTAGGAAGTGTTCTAATTTCATTGTTTTTCATGTAGCTGATTAGTTTTCCCAGCACCACTCATTGAAGAGACTGTCTTTTCTCCATTGTATACTCTTGCCTGCTTTGTCATAGATTAGGTGACCATAAGTGCATGGGTTTATCTCCCGGCTTTCTATCCTGTTCCACTGATCAATATTTCTTTCTTTCTTTCTTTCTTTTTTTTTTTTTTTGTGTTAGTACCATACTGTCTTGATTACTGTATATTTGAAGTATAGCCTGAAGTCAGGGAGCCTGATTCCTCCAGCTCCATTTCCTTTTCTCAAGTTTGCTTTGGCTATTCAGGGTCTTTTTTGTTTCTGTACAAATTTTAAGATATCTTTTGCTCTAGATCTGTGAAAAAATGTCCTTGGTTTTTTGATAGGTGTTGCATTGAATCTGTAGATTGCTTTGGGTATTATAGTCATTTTCACAATATCGATTGTTCCAATCCAAAAACAGTGTATATCTCTCCATCTGTTTGTGTTGTCTTTCTTTCAACAGTATCTTATAGTTTTCTGAATAGACGTCTTTTGCCTTTTTAGGTAGGTTTATTCCTAAGTATTTTATTCTTTATGTTGCAGTAATACTTGGAATTGTTTCCTTAATTTCTCTTTCTGATCTTCCATTGTTAGTGTTTAGGAATATAAGAGATTTTTGTGTATTAATTTTGTATCCTACAACTTTATGAAATTCATTGATGATATCTAATTGTTTTCTGGTGGTATCTTTAGGATTTTCTATGTATAGTGTCATGTTAACTGCAAACAGTGACAGTTTTATTTCTTTTCCAATTTAGATTCCTTTTATTTATTTTTCTTCTCTGATTGCCATGGCTAGGAGTTCAAAAACTATGTGGAATAAAAGAGGTGAGAGTGGACATCCTTTTCTTGTTTCTGAACTTAGAGGAAATGCTTTCAGTTTTTCACCATTGAGAATGCTATTTTCTGTGAATTTGTCATACATGGTCTTTATTATGTTAAGGTAGTTTCCCTCTATGCCCATTTCCTGGAGAGTTTCTATGATAAATGGGTGCTGAATTTTATCAAAACTTTTTCTACATTTATTGAGATGAGCATATGGTTTTTATTCTTCAATTTGTTAATATGGTGTATCATACTGGTTGATTTGCATATACTGAAGAATCCTTGTATCCCTCAGATAAATCCCACTTGATCATGGTGTATAATCCTTTCAGTGTGTTTTTGGATTTGGTTTGCTACTACTTTGTTAAGGATTTTTGTGTCTATGTTCATCAGTGATATTGGCCTGCAATTTTCTTTTTTTGTGATATCCTTGCCTGGTTTCATATCAGGGTGATGGTGGCCTCATAGAATGAGCTTGAGTGTTTCATCCTCTACAATTTTTTGAAGTTTGAGAATAATAGGTGTTATCTCTTCTCTAAATACTTGATAGAATTCACCTGTGAAGCCATCTGGGTCTGGACTTGGGTTTGCTGGAAGAATTTTAGTCACAGTACTTGTGATTGGTCTGTTCTTATTTTCTGTTTCTTCCTGGTTCAGTCTTGGAAGGTACAACCTTCCAAGAATTTGTCCTTTTCTTCCAGGTTGCTCATTTTTTGGCATATAGTTGCTTGTAGCAGTCTCTTATGGTCCTTTGTATTTCTGTGGTATTCATTGTAACTTCTCCTTTTTTCTTTCTGATTTTTTGATTTGTACCCTCTCCCTTTTTTCCTGATGAGTCTGGCTAAACGTTTATCAGTTTTGCTTATCTCCTTAAAGAACCAACTTTTAGTTTCATTCATCTTTGCTATTGTTTTCTTTGTTTCTATTTCATTTATTTCTGCTCTGATCTTTATGCTTTTTTTCACTTCTACTAACTTTGGGCTTTGTTTGTACTTCTTTCTCTAATTGATTTAGTTGTACAGATAGGTGGTTTATTTGAGATTTTTTCTTGTTTTTTGAGGTGGAATTGTATTGCTATAAACTCCTCTCTTAGAACTGCTTTTGCAGCATCCCATAGGATTTGGGTTGTCCTGTTTTGGTTGTCATTTGTTTCTAGGTATTTTTAAATTTCCCCTTTGATTTTGTCCATGATCCATTGGTTATTCAGTAACATATTGTTTAGCCTCCATTTGCTTGTGTTTTTTTAACATCTATTTTGGAGTATAATTGTTTTAAAATGTTGTGTTAATTTCTGTTGTATAACAAAGTGAATCAGCTATATGTATACATATATTCCCATATCCCCTCTCTCTTGTGTCTCCCTTCCACCCTACATATCCCACCCTTCTAGGTGGTCACAAAGCACTGAGCTGATCTCCCTGTGCTATGCAGCTGCTTCTCACTAGCTATCTATTTTAAATTTGGTAGTGTGTATATGTCAATGCTACCCTCTCACTTCACCCCAGTTTACTCTTCCCCTCCCCCATGTCCTCAAGTCCATTCTCTACATCTTCTGTACCTAAGTTCATCAGACCTTTTTTTTTTTTTAAGTTTCCATATATATGTGTTAGCATATGGTATTTGTTTTTCTCTTTCTGACTTATTTCATTCTGCTTGTATATTTTACAGGTTTTTTTTTCTGTAATTGATTTCTAATCTCATAGCATTGTGGTAAGAAAAAGTTCTTGATGTGATTTCAATTTTCTTAAATTTACCAATGCTTTATTTGTGATCCATGATGTGATATACCCTTGAGACTATCCCTTGTGCACTTGAGAAGAAAGTGTATTCTGCTGCTTTTAGATGGAATGTCCTATAAATATCAATTAATTCTACCTGGTCTAATATGTCATTTAAGGTTTGTGTTTCCATATTAGTTTTTTGTCTTGATGATTTGTCCATTGTTGTAAGTGGAGTGTTAAAGTCCCTCACTATTTTTGTGTTATTGTCAATTTCTCCTTTTATGGCTACTAACATTTATCTTGTATTGAGGTACTTCTATGTTGGGTGCATAAATATTTATAATTGTTACATATTCTTCTTAGATTGATCCCTTGATCATTATGTAGTGTGCTTCCTTGTCTCTTGTGATAGTCTTTATTTTAAAGTTTATTTTCTCTAATATGAGTATAGCTACTCCAGCTTTCTTTTGATTTCCATTTGCATGGAATATCTTTTTCCATCCCCTCACTTTCAGTCTGTTTATGTCCCTAGGTCTGAAGTGGGTCTCTTGTAAACAGCATACATAGAGGTCTTGTTTTTGTGTCCATTCAGCTAGTCTGTGTCTTTTGGTTTGAGCATTTAGTCCACTTACATTTAAGGTAATTATTGATATATATGTTTCTATAACAATTTTCTTAATTGTTTTGTGTCTGTTTTTGTATGTCTTTTCCTTTTTTGTGTGTTTTCTGCTATTGGGTAAAAAGGCTTTAAGATTCCACAATAGCTTCATTGAAAGATTGATTGCAAATGTCTGATGAAAAGTTACAGACATGAGTGGTATCTAAAACAAAAGATTATAAGACTTACATGACTCATAATATTCCTCTCTATTGTCCGTTTAGCTGAGTACTCAGTCTAATAATCCTCTAACTGAATTTCTCTTCTACTTTGAAGAGACTACAAAGCCATAAAGAGAAGTCCACCAAGTAAGTGGCCTTATTACTGCAACCAGGTCCAAGGCCAGAAACCTAAAACACCTGGACCTTCCCCTTTTTGCCTCCAAGGACCTCATCATCAAAACAATGGCCAAGATCTTGATGTCTCATTTTCAATCATCAAAAACTTTGGGAAAAATATTATCCTTAGCGGTTTTGTCAAATCCTTCCACACCAACTCTAATGTACCTTTGCTTATCCTCAGTGGAAGGATTCAATATAGACCCCTCTGAGTATTAACAGAAATCCAAGATATTCTCGGGTAAACTGCTACTAGTTATTATTTTAAACAGCCAGGGGGAAACTAAAATTAGAATTAGGGGAAAATCTTGCCAAGTATTTGTAAATACTAGGGCTATACTCTCTACTTTAAACCCCACTTGCTTGGGAGCCTTCAGATGGGATCCTGGGAAAACTGGCTGGCCAGTGAAAAATTCCTACCAGAGAATTTTTACCAGATTCAGCTCTCCCAGCTCTCCTTAGGACCTTGTTGAGAAAGAAAGGTAAAATTTCACATTTTCCCCTCCTTTCCTAATCCAGATTTTTGTGAATAAACAATCCAAATTCACTGTTTATTGATATTTTCTCCCCAATGTATGGCAATTGCCTTCTTAATTTGTCTCATCTTTTGTTCTGAGAACTTTGCTTTGCTTTCTGCCTGCCCAAGGCACATGGCTTTTTGGTTCTCCCTTATACAGGCAGCTCACGTCTCAGGTTGTTGTCCCCAAAATATGGCCAACAGAAATGTGGGTTGCACTCCATCTGTAGCTAGTGGTCTACCAACTGTTGCCAGCTCTCAAAGGAATCATCTAAGTCTTTCTTTTGGCTATCTTTGGAAGTGGCTCTTAATCTTGAGAGAATAGTATCTTTTGTACCCTCTTTGGGATGCTTCTTGCATCCCTGGTGTTCAATACTGCCTGGAATATTTACTGTTTGTTCCAGCTGAAATTTGACAAGATATTTAAAATTATTTTTTAAGTAGCTCTATGGTCAGAAGTTGTCCAAATTGGAAGGTGACATTCAGAATATGGTAAGAATATTTTTAAAGGCCTTTTTCCCTAAGCCAAAATGAAACTATGTATTCAGAGGTGGGAAAATATTCCAAGGACAACAGCTCTAAATCTAGAACACTGGAATCTTCTTTTTCTATTTTTTTTTTTGCATTATCATATCCATCTTGTGGCTAAAATTTTAAAACAGAAGCTATGAGATCTCTGTTTGCATCCATGTGTATCTTTATGTATGTCTATACATGTATGTTATAGATGTGTGATTTTTCAACCTTAAATTGTATTGCCAAAATTAATTTGTAAAACACTTTATTTAATTTACTTAAATAAAATCAAACATTTACATAAATCAAGTATACTCTCAGACATATGGAAGGTAAGCCAATTGTATTTCAAGTTCACATGCTCTAAGATAAACTTCAGTAAATCTAGTTTAAGTTGTTAGTTTAATTAAAGTAGGCATGTCTTTAGATTTATCAGCATTAAATACAACTTTTATTCTACCTAGGTTTACTAAAAATCAAATGAGCTCATGTTATCTCTGTCACAGAATTTGTCAGCAAGAGAGATAACTTAAGATGATGGCTTGCTCTTCAATGTCTCATTTTTGAAGAGCAAAATTTTTGAAATTTTCATGAGTAATCTAAACATTATTGTTAAGAACAAGTAAATTAAATAGATGTAAGATATGGGCTTTGCTGGTGGTGCAGTGGTTGAGAGTCTGCCTGCCGATGCAGGGGACACGGGTTCGTGCTCCGGTCCGGGAAGATCCCACATGCTGTGGAGTGGCTAGGTCCATGAGCCATGGCCACTGAGCCTGTGTGTCCAGAGTCTGTGCTCCACAATGGGAGAGGCCACAACAGTGAGAGACCCACATACCACAAAAAAAAAAAAAAATAGATGTAAGATAAAAATTTTCTTATTGTTGTAATTTTCAACAGTAATTTTGCTTTATGGTACATCTACTTAATAGTTTCCAAAATATTTTTGGTATCTTGAAACATTCAAGTTATACTGAGGTAAGTTAAACGATGGATATTCATTGAATATCAAGATTATTTCCAAATAGGATAATACATTAATTATTGATCCTTGGTTTATCCACTTTTGGCTTCCCTATATAGAGGAACTAAATATATTTGAGCCTATTAGTAGACATGTTTTGTGAACATTGAAGATTTTACTGTGAGGGAGAATATACTTGTAGAAATTATAAAATGTATTTATAAATTTTCCAGTCCACAGAATGCTACTGTAACAGTCCACAGTTGATTCCTTCTTAACTTTCACTGGGAATAAAGGATTATATGGGTTAAGGTTTATAATCAATATATGTAATTAAAATTACTTTAAATAATAAGGATGAAAGAAAATAATCTGTATGAAAGACAAATGACTAGTTTCCCCAGAATGGGGACAAAATAATAAAACAGGACAAAACTTGAATGAATATACAATGTTGTAGAAGATTTGTAGAAAGAGAATTTGAGAAAGGAATTTTATGTGTGACTAAGCTATGGTCAAACTTTTTCTTTCCAAACCGCTTGGGAAGAATACTCTACTGCTTGTGTGGCACTGCCCTCTCCCAATCCGTGGATTGTTTCCCCTTGAATAAAGGACATCAAACATATCATGATTGTTTTAATTATGTCATTTGATATACCACATGTGTTATTTCAATAATTTAAGCTTTTTCAGTAATTTAAACTTTTAAATATTTAGATCCAGTCAATATATTATAAAAATCTTGACATAAAAACTGAATGGTTTTTAAACCATGTATTTAAAAAGTGACCATAGAAACTATTTCAACTATAATATTTTCAAATAGTTTACATTCTGATTTTAATAATAATAATCTTTGTGTAGCACAATAAGAATTTGCACATATCTACATTATACTGATATATACCTGTCAAATGTATATGTTTGCATTAGTTATGTTCTAAGCACATTTATTGAAATTTATGATATGGTGAGCATACATGCCATCTAGAAGTAAATATCTAGACTATAAAACTACTATGTTAGAATTATGTATAAGGTTTTTCAGGGAAAGGAGATAGCAATTAATTCTGTCACAAAGGAAATCATCATTTCACAAAGTTTGGATCTTGACAGAAAAATGGCATTCTTCTAGAGTTAGATGTGGTGATAAGCATGAAGAGCATTTCAGGGAGGGGGCTAAAAATAAAGAGGCTAAAAATAAAGTGGCAATTAATGTGTATGTGTTTTAGAAATTGTTTATAATTTGTTGTGCCCAGAAAATAGGGAGAGAATTAGAGGAGGGGAAGGAGTGGAAATTTAATCTAGGAAGGTAAATTGGAGCATATTATGAAGAGGTTTAAATACCAAACTAAAAACTTCAAATGCTGTTCTCCAAACCAAGGGAAACTTAACTATAGTGATTCTGTGATTGGGTTTGACAAAGAAAATTCTGACTGAAATACAAAAGACACACTTAAAGGCAAATAAAAGAAGTAGCCAGTGAGGAGATTTAGAAAGTTATTACATTATTTTATACAAAAAATAAAGCAAGGGCCTGTAAAATGAAAGCTATGTAATTACCATTGGTGTAGATGGAATTCTGTGAAAAAAATTTCATAAGCTTTATCAGTGAGACTTGTGGGAAAAGTGTACTTTAGGTGTATATATAATTATTTTGCTCTCATGCATATGCATTTTCATAATTGTCAAGAGTATTTAAATAGTACACTTGGTACACTAGTTGTTCTGTGGAATTTCAGACATCACCCAAATGTTGAGAAGAAAATCTGAGCAGATAGGAAGATTGAATTCTCATTATTCCATCTGTGTTTCCCTTAGTGCTATATATACACATATAATACATACACAGATTCAAACACATATTTACATATTCATATATTGACATCATGTGCTTAAAGTATGCATTTTATTAAATAATCTTAATGTAGCCCATTGGGAAATGCTTTTTCTTTAAATCTCTGCTGCTTATTGAATTACAACACTTCTCATACAGATTAACCATTCTATTATTCATTTTTAATTTTGTGTGTGTTTTATTTTTCCACAAGTACATATAAACATTCTATATGTCACTCTGTTGAAAATTTCTGTTGTAGTTAGTGAGAGAAATAGAATACTCTCAATGATGAGAGAAACGCAGAGTTAAGTGCCAGAGTTTCTCAAATGGTAGAGTTTCACCAAATCTTAGGGAATGGGATAAATTTAAAACAACAGAGAGAGCACAAAAATATTTCTGGTTCAGAGAATAGTAACTATACTAATTTTAAATGTATAGCTCACTGTGGATATTTACAAATTATAATTCTTAAGTATATCAAAATCATATATTAATATTGTGTTTATTATAAATGCAAATAGTAACATGAATAGAATTTGTGGAGATAAAACTGAAAAGAAATGATACACCAATCCTAAGACTCATACACAACTATAGCTGTTAACTCTATTGTTCTTTTCATAGTTATGATTTTACAAAATGAACCAAGTTACATTCAGCTTTTTAATGTCACATTATAAAAAACCATAAAAATGGCACAATCTATTTCCAGATTTCCTTTACAGTAATTTTCTTCAGGATTCATATTCATATACCAATAATTTGGATTTGGGGGCATATTAAAATGTTTTCCTTCATAACTTTGATATGAACCTGCTATTGCCTTGAATTATTTTACAGGCTTGTTGAAATCCTACTCATCTTCAAAGTCCTCACTCACATTATATGCTCTAAACATAGCCTTCTGAAATGCCAACCAATAGGAAAAAATCTTTTCTTATTCTAAGTAGACTATTATGTTTTCCAAATATACTGACTCTAATTTCTAACCCGCTCAGGCACAGGGTCATGGTCTGATTCTGAAAAATTATTTTATACTTTGGATATTCTCAATATGTCATTTTGTCATTCCCTTAATATAATGCAATCAGCAAGTTCAAGATACACACTTTAAATATTCCATATATAAATTGACATACACATTCACACACAGGAACACATTTGCATAGCACATCAATACCTGAAATACAATATCTAAAACAAATTATCACAGTTTATAAACTACTTGATAAAACCAAAATCCTCCTCTAAAATATTTATATTGAAAATAATAAATATGATTTTAGAATTGGCTTCCTACTGGGTAGAAATGGCACTACTGGCTGTGTGGCAAACCAGATCATCATTATTAATACTATTAGTTTACCCAGTTAATTTATTAGGTTGGATAATCCTAGTATCAGAGTTAAAGTAACATTTCGGGATTTTTTAAATTGTTGTTGTTGCTGTTTCATGCTTTTGAGAAGAAGTCTTCCAAAACTGGAGGCTGGGCTTCCCTGGTGGCACAGTGGTTGAGAGTCCGCCTGCCGATGCAGGGGACACGGTTTCGTGTCCCGGTCTGGGAAGATCCCTCATGCCGCGGAGCAGCTGGGCCCGTGAGCCATGGCTGCTGAGCCTACGAATCCAGAGCCTGTGTTCCACAATGGGAGAGGCCAAACAGTGAGAGGCCCACATACCTCAAAAAAAAACCCAAAAAACAAGAAACAACTGGAGGCTTTGTGGAATTTTACTTTGTATTCTTTTATTCATCCTACATGAGCTTTGTCAACCTATTATTTGCAAAAAGTATTTTACCCTCCAAAATGATTTTGTTACCTTAAAATAGTACATAATAGGTCATCAATAAATGTATAATAATATTGCATTTTTTGTCAAAATATGTCAAAATTGTTCTAATTTTATCTGAATATATTGTCTTGCCTTAATTTGAAACAAGTGTAGGATATTTGTGATTGTCTCATTGTTCTGAATTACCTGGATGGAGAAATGTTATAAGTAGAAAGTGAGAGATAACAAGTGTATGTTTTGGAGTAAATAAACCACTTAATGTAATCTACATTGATAGCAAAACAAGGTAAAATGATTACATAAGACATTCTTAAAATACGTATACTCTTATTTCTTGGGTAATCGTTTAAGAATTTTATAGTAAAAAGAAAGGAAAGGTGAATAAACAAAACTTGCTATATTCTAGCAATATAGAATATTGCTATGCTTCATAGGCACTGAGTGAGTAAATATTGCCAGTTTTTCACTTTTTCACATTAAAAGGAATAAATCTGGATGGTGGCTAAAAATGAAAATATAAAAAACTTTCCAGAAAAAAATATAGATGTTGTCATGATTTTATTGTTATAGGTGCAACATAAATCTTGAAGAATCCATTTTAGTCCTAAATACTTACAGCAAGACACCATTATTAGTGTATGTCATAAAATAAAACTGGACCAGAGCAAAGCACTTTGAAATGACTTTAGAAGAGAAATTATCCTAATATGAATTGAAGTCAACATTCTAATATAGTAGGGTTTTTTAAACTATTATTCCTTGTATTTTTCACAATACATTTGATATTAATTACCACAAAATATAGTTTTAATTAATTGCTATTATATTATTCAAGTGTAATATTATATTATTCAAGATATAACTAATAAAATGCAAAGATCATAAGAAAAAAATGTGAGTAAACTAAAAGCATATTCACCATGTGTTATTTATGCCTGTCACATAGTAAAGGATCAATTATTGCTTGAAAACTGATTAAGTTAAGCTTTTAAGAATCTTAGAAACAGCTGTATGCTTTAATTATTTTTTGTTATTTTTGTTATTTTTTTACAGTTTTAATTTTAGGTATATAATTTTCATTATACATGTGTGTATATAATTTGTATATAAATATTAAAATACAAATGAGATGAGGTATATATTTCTATATATACATTTAAAACATGTCTAAATAATCCCAGCTGTGCAAATTTTAGGATTTAACAGCAATATTATTTTTTTAAATGTACCCTGTTTACCAATATTATTCTTCAACATAATTTTTTTTTATTTTCAACTTTTTATTTGTAGACTGTTTTAAATTTTTAGGTTTTTTTAAAAAAAATTTATATTATTTGGAGCATAGTTGATTAACAATGCTGTGCTAGCTTCAGGTGTACAACAAAGTGGTTCAAATATACATATATCTATTCTTTTTCAAATTCTTTTCACATTTAGGTTGTTACAGAATATTGAGTGGCATTCCCTAGACTATACAGTAGGTCCTTGTTGGTTATCTGTTTTAAATCAATCTCAAACTCCCACTCAATCACTCCCCACCACCCTCCTACTTGGTAACCATAAGTTTGTTCTCTAAGTCTGTGAGTTGGTTTCTGTTTATTAAGTAAGTTAATTTGTATTTTTTTTTTAGATTCCACATAATTGCAATATGATATTATATTTGTCTTTCTCTGTCTGACTTCCTTCATTTAGTATGATAATTTCCAGGTCCATCCATGTTGCTGTAAATGGCATTAGTTTAGTCTTTTTTATGGCTGAGTAATATTCCATTGTGTATATGTACCACATCTTCTTTATCCATTCATCTGTCGATGGACATTTAGGTTGCTCCCATGTCTTCACTATTGTAAATAGTTTTGCAGTGAACACTGGGATGCATGTAGCCTTTTGAACCATGATTTTCTCCAGATATGGGTCCAGGAGTGGAATGGCTGGATCATATAGTAGCTCAAATTTTTGTTTCTTAATGAACCTCCATAACTGTTCTCTATAGTGGTTGTAACAAACTGCATTCCCATGAAAAGTCTAGAAGGGTTCCCTTTTCTCCATGCTCTATTCAGCATTTATTGTTTGTAGATTTTTTCATGGTGTCCATTCTGACTGGTGTGAGGTAATATCTCATTGTAGTTTTGATTTATTTTTCTCTAATAATTACTGATGTTGAACATCTTTTAATGTTCCTCTTGGCCATCTGGATGTCTTCTTGGGAGAAATATCTATTTAGGTCTTCTGTCCATTTTTTGATTGGGTAGTTTGTTTCATTTGTTTTTGATATTGAGCCACATGGGCTGTTTGTAAACTTTAGAGCTTAATCCCTTGTTGGTTACATCATTTGAAAGTATTTTCTCCCATTCTGTGGATTGTGTTTTTGTTTTGTTTATGGTTTCCTTTGCTGTGCATAAGCGTTTGAGTTTCATTAGGTCTCATTTGCTTATTTATTTTTTTTAATTTCAACTACCTGATGACTCAGAAAAGGTCTTGGTACGATTTATGACTGAGAGTGTTCTGCCTATGTTTTCCTCTAAGAGTTTTGTAGTATATGATCTTACATTAGATCTTTAATCCATTTTGAGTTTATTTTTGTGTATGGCATTAGAGAATGTTATAATTTCATTCTTTCACATGTGGCTATCCAATTTAACTAGAAGCACTTATTGGAGAGACTGTCTTTCCTCCATTGTATGGTCTTGCCTCTTTTGTTGCAGATTAATTGACCGTAGGTGCATGGGTTTATTTCTGTGTTTTCTATCCTGTTCCATTGATCTGTATTTCTGTTTTTTGTACCAGTACCATACTATTTTAATGACTGTAGTTTTGTAGTATAGTCTGAAGTTAGGGAGCCTGATTCCTCCATCTCTGTTTTTCTTTTCAAGATTGCTTTGTGTATTCGAGGTCTTTGTGTCTCCATACAAATATTAAGATTCTTTTGTTCTAGTTCTGTGCAAGATGCCATTGGTAATTTGGCAGGGCTTACATTGAATACGTATATTGCCTTGGATAACATAGTCATGTTGACAGTATTGATTCTTCCAATCCAAGAACATGGTATATCCCTCTATCTGTGTCATCTTCAATTTCTTTCCTAGCATATTATAATTTTCAGACTTCAGGTCTTTTGTCTCCTTAGGTAGGTTTATTTCTAGGTATTTTATTCTTTTGAATGCAATGATAAATGAGATTGTTTCTTTAATTTCTCTTTCTGATCTTTCATTTTTATTTATAGAAATGCAACAGATTTCTGTGTATTAATTTTGTATCTTGCAAATTTACCAAATTTATTGATGAGCTCTATGTATAGTATCATGTCATCTGTAACAGTGAGAGTTTTACTTCTTTTCGAATTTGGATTATTTTATTTATTTTTCTTCTATGATTGCTGTGGCTAGGACTGCAAACTATGTTGAATAAAAATTACAAGAGTGGGCATCCTTGTCTCATTCCTGTTCTTAGAGGAAATGCTGTCAGTTTCTCACCATGAGTATGCTATTAGCTGAAGGTTTGTCATATATGGCTCTTATCATGTTGAGGTATATTTTCTCTATGCCCACTTTCTGGAGAGATTTTCTTAAATGGATTTGGAATTTTGTCAAAAGCTTTTTCTGCATCTATTGAGATGATCATATGGTTTTAATTCTTCAATTTTTTGAGGTGTTGTATCACAATGATTGATTTGGGATATCGAAAAATACTTTCATTGGTAGGATAAACCCCACTTAATCATGGTATTTGATGCTTTTAATCCATTGTTGGATTTGGATTGCTAGTAATGTGTTGAGAAATTTTGTATCTATGTTTATTATTGATATTGGCCTATAATTTTCATTTTTGTGGTATTATTGCCTGTTTTTGGCATCAGGGTGATGGTGGACTTATAGAATGAGTTTGGGAATATTCCTTCCTCTGCAATTTTTGGAGTAGTTTCAGAAGGATAGGTGTTAACTCTTCTCTAAATGTTTGACAGAATTTACATGTGAAGTCATCTGGTCCTGGACTTTTTTTTTTGGAAGTTTTTAAATCATAGTTTCAATTTTAGTACTTGTGATTGATCTGTTCTTATTTTCTATTTATTCTTGGTTCAGTCTTAGGAGACTATACCTTTCTAAGAATTTGTCCATTTCTTCCACGTTGTCCATTTTATTGGCATATAGTTGTTTGCAGTACTCTCTTAAGATCGTCTCCATTTCTGTGGTGTTTGTTGTAAATTCTCCTTTTTCATTTCTAATCTTATTGATTTGAACACTCTCTCCTTTTTTCTTGATGAGTCTAGCTAAAGGTTCATCAATTTTGTTTATCTTTTCAAAAAATTAGCTTTTATTTTCATTGATAATTTCTACCATTTTTCTTTATATTTCATTTATTTCTGCTTTGATCTTTATGATTTATTTCCTTCTACTAATTTGGGGTTTTGTTTGTTCTTTTTTCTCTAGTTGCTTTCATTGTAAGGTTAAGTTGTATATTTGTGATTTTTTTTTGTTTGTTTCCTGAGGTAAGATTGTATTACTATAAACTTCCCCCCTAGGACAGCTTCTCTTGCATCCCATAGGTTTTTGATTGTCATGCTTTCATTTTCATTTGTCTCTAGGTATTTTTTTAACACCTTTATTGGAGTATAATTGCTTTACACTGGTGTGTTAGTTTCTGCCTTATAACAAAGTGAATCAGTTATACATATACATATGTTCCCATATCTCTTCCATCTTGCCTCTCCCTCCCTCACACTCTCCCTATCCCACCCCTCTAGGTGGTCACAAAGCACCAAGCTGATCTCCCTGTGCTGTGGCTGTGTCCCACTAGCTATCTATTTTACATTTGGTAGTGTATATATGTCCATGTCACTCTCTCACTTTCTCACAGCTTACCCTTTCCCCTCCCCATATCCTCAAGTCCATTATCTAGTAGGCCTGTGTCTTTATTCCCCTCTTACACCTAGTTTCTTCATGACCTTTTTTTTTTAGATTCCATATATATGTGTTAGCATATGGTATTTGTTTTTTCTCTCTCTGAAATACTTCACTCTATATGACAGACTCGAAGTCCTTCCACTTCACTACAAGTAACTCAATTTCGTTTCTTTTTATGGCTGAATAATATTCCATTGTATATATGTGCCAAATGTTTTTTATCCATTCATCCAATGATGGGCACTTAGGTTGCTTCCATCTCCTGGCTTTTGTACATAGAGTTTCAATGAACATTTTGGTACATGACTCTTTTTGAATTATGGTTTTCTCAGGGTATATGCCTGGTAGTGGGATTGCTGGGTCATATGGTAGTTCTATTTGTAGTTTTTTAAGGAACTGCCATACTGTTCTCCATACTGCCATACTGTTCTCCATACTGACTGTGTGAATTTATATTCCCACTAGAAGTGCAAGAGTGTTCCCTTTTCTCCACACCCTCTCCAGCATTTATTGTTTCTATATTTTTTTTATGATGGCCATTCTGATCAGTGTCAGACAAGATGGACTTAATTGATATTTATAGGACATTCCATCCAAAAACAACAGAATACACATTTTTCTCAAGTGCTTATGGAGTATTCTCCAGGATAGATCATATCTTTGGTCACAAATCAAGCCTTGGTAAATTTAAGAAAATTGAAATTGTATCAAGTAACTTTTCCTACCACAATGCTATAAGACAAGATATCAATTACAGGAAAAGATCTGTAAACAAAACAAACACATGGAGACTAAACAATACACTACTTAATAACGAAGTGATCACTGTAGAAATCAAAGAGGAAATCACAGAATACCTAAAAACAAATGACAATGGAGACATTATGACCCCAAACCTATGGGATGCAGCAAAAGCAGCTCTAAAATGGAAGTTTATAGCAATACAATCCTACCTTAAGAAACAGGAAACATCTCAAATAAACAACCTAATCTTGTACCTAAAGAAATTAGAGAAAAATCAAGAAGAACAATAACTAAACCCCCCCCAAAGTTAGCAGAAGGAAATAAGTCATAAAGATGAGATCAGAAATGAATGAAAAAGAAATGAAGGAAATGATAGCAAAGATCAATAAAAGTAAAAGCTGGTTCTTTGAGAAGAGAAACAAAATTGATAAACCATTAGCCAGGTTCATCAAGAAAAAAAGGGAGAACACTCAAATCAATGGAATTAGAAATGAAAAAGGAGAAGTAATAACTGACACTGCAGAAATACAAAAGATCATGAGAGATTCCTACAAGCAACTCTATGCCAATAAAATGGACAACGAGGAAGAAATGGACAAATTCTTAGAAATGCACAACCTGCCAAGACTGAACCAGGAAGAAATAGAAAATATGAACAGAGAAATCACAACAACTGAAATTCAGACTGTGATTAAATATCTTCCAACAAACCTAAGCCCACGACCAGAAGGCTTCCCAGGTGAATTCTATCAAACATTTAGAGAAGAGCTAATTCCTATCCTTCTCAAACTCTTCCAAAATATAATAGAGGGAGGAACACTCCCAAACTCATTCTATGAGGCCACCATCACCCTGATATCAAACCAGACAAAGATGTCACAAAGAAAGAAAACTACAGGCTAATATTACTGATGAACATAGATACAAAAATCCTCATCAAAATACTAGCAAAAAGAATCCAACAGCACATTAAAAAGATCATACACCGTGACCAAGTGGGTTTTATTCCAGGAATGCAAGGATTCTTCAATATATGCAAATTAATCTACATGATACATCATATTAACAAATTGAAGGAGAAAAACCATATAATCATGTCAATAGATGCAGAGAAAGCTTTCGACAAAATTCAACACCCATTTATGATAAAAACCCTGCAGGAAGTAGGCATACAGGGAACTTTCCTCAACATAATAAAGCCCATATATGACAAACCCACAGCCAACATCATCCTCAATGGTGAAAAACTGAAACCATTTCCCCTAAAATCAGAAGCAAGACAAGTTTACCCACTCTCACCACTATTCTTCAACATAGTTTTGGAAGTTTTAGACACAGCAATCAGAGCAGGAAAAGAAATAAAAGGAATCCAAATCAGAAAAGAAGAAGTAAAGCTGTCACTGTATGCAGATGATATGATACTATACATAGAGAATCCCAAAGATACCAGAAAACTACTAGAGCTAATCAATGAATTTGGAAAAGTAGTAGGATACATAATTAATGCACAGAGTCTCTAGCATTCCTATACACTAATGATGAAAAATCTGAAAGTGAAATTAAGAAAACCCTCCCATTTACTACTGTAACAAAAAGAATAAAATATCTAGGAATAAATCTATGTAAGGAGACAAAAGACCTGCATGCAGAAAATTATAAGACACTAATGAAAAAATTAAAGATGATACAAATAGATGGAGAGATATACCATGTTCTTGGAAGAATCAACATTGTGAAAATGACTCTATTACCCAAAGCAATCTACAGATTCAATGCAATCCCTATCAAACTACCACTGGCATTTTTCACAGAACTAGAACAAAAAATTTCACAAATTGTATCAAAACGCAGAAGACCCTGAATAGCACAAACAATCTTGAGAACGAAAAATGGAGCTGAAGGTATCAGGCTCCCTGACTTCAGAGTATACTACAAAGCTACAGTAATCAAGACAGTATGGTACTGGCACAAAAACATAAATATAGATCAATGGAACAGGAGAGAATGCCCAGAGATAAACCCACACACATATGGTCACCTTATCTTTGATAAAGGAGGCAAGAATATACAGTGGAGAAATGACAGCCTCTTCAATAAGTGGTGCTGGGAAAACTGGACAGGTACATGTAAAAGTATGAGATTAGAACACTCCCTAACACCATACAAAAAAATAAGCTCAGAATGGATTAAAGCTCCAAATGTAAGGCCAGAAACTATCAAACTCTTAGAGGAAAACATAGGCAGGACACTCTATGACATAAATCACAGCAAGATCCTTTTTGACCCTCCTCCTAGAGTAATGGAAATACAAATAAACAAATGGGACCTAATGAAACTTAAAAGCTTTTGCACAGCAAAGGAAACCATAAACAAGACCAATAGACAACCCTCAGGATGGGAGAAAATTTGCAAATGAATAAACTGACAAAGGATTAATCTCCAAAATTTACAAGCTGCTCATGCAGCACAATAGCAAAAAAACAAACAACCCAATCCAAAAATGGGCAGAAGGTCTAAATAGACATTTCTCCAAAGAAGATATACAGATTGCCAACAAACATATGAAAGAATGCTCAACATCATTAATCATTAGAGAAATGCAAATCACAACTACAATGAGATATCATCACTAGGTATTTTTTGATTTCCTCTTGATTTTTTTCAGTGGTCAATTTGTTGTTTAGAAGAATATTGTTTAGCCTCCTCGTGTTTTTGTCTTTTCCAGTTATTTTCTTGTAGATGATATCTGATCTCATAACATTGTGTTTGGAAAAGATGCCAGGCATTTTTTTAATTGTCTTAAATATACTGAGCCTTGTTTTGTGGCCCAACATGTAATCAATCCTGGAGAATTCTCCATGTGCTCTTGATAAAAATGTGTAATCTGCTACATTTGGATAAAATGCTCTATAAATATCAGTTAAGTCCAATTGATCTAATATGTCATTTAAGCCTTCTGTTTCCTTATTGATTTTCTGTCTGGATGATCTGTTCATTGATGTAAGTCGGGCATGATAGTCCCCCACCATTATTGTGTTACTGTCAATTTCTCCTTTTATGGCTGTTAGCATTTGCCATATTTATTGAGGTGCTCCTATGTTTGGTGCATGTATATTTACAATTGTTATATCTTCTTCTTGGTTTGATCCCCTGATCAATATGTAGTGTTCTTCTTTGTCTCTTACTATAGTCTTTACTTTAAAGTCTATATTTTTCTGATACGAGTGTTGCTATTCCAGCTTTCTTTTGATTTCCATTTGCATGGAATAGCTTTTCACTCCCATCACTTTCACTGTGTATGTATCCCTAGATCTGAAATGAGTTTCTTGTAAACAGCATATTTATGTGTTTTTTTTGTGTGTGTGTATCCATCCAGCCATCTCTGTCTTTTGGTTGGAGGTTTTAATCCATTTATATTTAAAGCAATTATTCATAAGTGTGTTCCTATTGTCATTTTCTTAATTGTTTTTTTTTTGTTGTTGTTTTTTGGGGTTTTTTTGTAGCTCTTTTTTCTTCCCTTCCTCTTTTGTTCTCTTCTGTTGTGGTTTGATGACTAGCTTTAGTGTTATGTGTGGAGTCCTTTTTCTTTTTTGTATATGTACCTATTGTAGATTTTCCATTTGTGGTTCCCATGAGGTTTTGAAATAGCAGTCTATATATAAACAAGATTGTTTTAAGTTACTGGTATTTTAATTTCAAATGCATTTCCAATATCCTGCATTTTGTGCTTCTCTTCTCACAATTACTGGTTTTGATATCATATTGGTGTGAAGATAATTTCCTATCTTTACTTTATGTTTGCCTTTACTGGTGAGCTTTTCCATTCATAATTTTCTTGTATCTGGTAGGGTCTCTTCTTTTCCACCTACAGAATTTCCTTTAGTATTTCTTATAAAGCTGGTCTGGTGATGCTGAATTCTCTTAGTTTTTCTTGTCTGTAAAACTTTTGATTTCTCCACTGAATCTGAATGAGAGCTTTGCTGGGTAGAGTATTCTTGGTTTTAGGTTCTTCCCTACATCACCTCAGACTTTCTGCTGAAAAATCAGCTGATAATCTTATGATGAGTCACTTGTAGATTATTTGTTACTTTTCCCTTCTTGCTTTTATATTTTTTCTTTGTCTTTATTTTTTGTTAGTTTGATTACTAGTGTCCCAGTGTGTTCGTCCTTGTATTTATCCTTCCTGAAACTCTCTGTGCTTCCTGGCCTTTGGTGACTGTTTCCTTTCCCAGGTTAGGAAAGTTTTCCACTATTATCTGATCAAATATTTTCCCAGATTCTTTCTCTCTCTTCTCTTCCTTGGTCCCCTATAATGCTATGTTGGTGCATTTAATGTTGTCCCAGAGGTTTCATAGACTGTCTTCATTTCTTTTCATTATTCTTTATTTATTCTGTTCTGTGGCACTGATTTCTACCATTCTGTCTTCAGGTTCACTTATCCGGTCTTCTGCCTCAGTTACTCTGCTATTGATTCCTTCTAGTATATTTTTTATTTCAGTTACTGTATTGTTCATTTTTGTTCTTTAGTTCTTCTAGTTCTTTATTAAACATTCCTTGCATCTTCTCAATATGTGCCTTCATTCTTTTTCTGAGATCTTGGATCATCTTCACTATCATTGCTCTGAATCCAGTAGATTGTCTCTCTCCACTTAGCTGTTCTTCTTGAGTCTTATCATGTTCCTTCATCTGGGACATATTCCTCTGCCATCTCATTTTGTCTAACTTTCTGTGATTGTGGTTTCTGTTCCACAGGCTGCAGGTTTGTAATTCTTGCTTCTTCAATCTACCCTCTGGAAGATTAGGTTGTCTAAGAAGCTTGTATAGGCTTCCTGGTGGGAGGGTCTTGTTCATGCCCACTTGTGTGTGGAGCTGGGTCTTGTCCCTCTGGTGGGCAGGGCCATGCTCAAGAAGAGTTTAATCAGCTTTTCTGCCAATGGGTGGGGCTGTGTTCCCACCCTGTTGGTTGTTTGGCCTGAGGGATCCCAGCACTGGAACCTACAGTCTGTTAGGTCGAGCTAGGTCTTGGTGAGAAAATGGTGTCTCCAGGAGGGCTCATGCCAATGAGTACTCACCAGAACTGCAGCTACAAGTGTCTTTGTCCCCACAGTGAGCCAAAGCCACCTCCCGTCTCCACAACAGATCCTCCAATAATAGCAGGTAGTCCTGGCCCTGTCTATTATGAGGTCACTGCTTCACTCCCTGAGACCTGGTTCACATGAACAATGTGTGCACCCTCCAAGAGTGGAGTTTCTGTTTTCCTCAGTCCTCTGGAATTTCTATGATTAAACCCCACTGACTTTCAAAACAAGATTCTCTGGGGACTCCTCTTCCCATTGCCAGACAACCAAGCTGGGAAGCCTGACATAGGGCTCAGGACCTTCAATCCTATGGGAGAACTTCTGTGGTATTATTAGTTTCCAGTTTGTGGGTCACGCACCTGGAAGGTGTGGGATTTCATTTTATCATGATTGTGCCCCTTCTACCCCTCTGTATAGCAAGAGATGTCTACTCAACACTCTGTAATAACACCGCTGTTGTGGTTTCTTCTCTACCTTTGTATATAGGGTATCTTTTTTGGTAGGTTCCAGTAGGTTTTTTTGATGGTTGTTCAGCAGTTAATTGTGATTTTTAGTGTTTTTGTAAGATGGTCCAAAAGGAGCTTATGTCCTTTTACTCCAGCATCTTGCCAGCCAATTGCTTTAATTGTTTTTAATATCAAACAGCAATCTTACTATTAATATCCCCAAAGAATACCTCTTGTTTCTCACACTACCACTTGTCCCTCATTTCAGTAAATGGCTTGATCATCTTCTCATCCACAAACTCAAGCCAAAAACCAAAACAAACAAAGCCAAAGTCACTCTTTCTTACTTTCTTTGTCTTATATCTCTAAGCCAATTCTATCAGTTTTACCTAAAAATATGCTCAAAAGCCTTCAGCTCTCTCTACATTCAGTACCACCACCCTAGAAAAAGAACCATATTTTTTTTTTATCCTGGACCACCTTTATAACCTCCAACACTGACCATTTTTTTGGACTCTATTCTCTAGTTTGCAAACAATGACTTAATACTGACTAAATAATAAATAAATTATGCTATTGACTCCCTTACTTAAAACTATTTGTGGCTTCCCATGTCCTTCAGAAACTGCATGACTAATTGATGCTTGCTATTTTGTTCTTACTGCAGAAGTGTCTCTTGTGATGCCTTCTCTAACTATATACTCTAAGGTAGGCCACAGATACTATCATAGTTCTCAAATTTATTTTATGTATAAGATATAAGATATCTGTTTTTGTTTGTGAGTTTTAAATTCCCATGGTAGTATAGAAGATGGACAGTAATTATTAAAAGTCAGACTATTACACCTTTGAAAGCTGGTGTAATATTCTGAATATGTTTTAATGTTCGATTATTGATAAATCTCAAGTGCCAGTTCTTCCTTTCTTGTCCCACATCTGGGCAAGTTAACAAGAAAGCCTGCCCCCACCCCCCACTCAGTGCTATAAGACTTTCTAATAACACAAGCTCTGCATACTTTAGAATCCTCACCCCACTCCCACCCAGAATAAAGACCAGAGCCATTCACCTCTTTATTCTCTCAAGTCACTCCAGCTAATTTTGTACCACCTTAGGCACTGCACTGTTCTTTTCAGAAAGTCCCATAACGTAAAAATTTTTCATACCTTCTCAGTGTGTGTTTAAGTTATGAGCATGGACATCTGACCTATTTATTGGGAAGAGATCTATACAATCACCTTATGGCAACTACAGAGCTGTTCTTCTCTTATGGAGAATCCTAACATCAAAATCATATTGTACCATACACATTTTCTTTATTCCCACAGGGTAATGTGGATATATTAAAATTATTTCTATGCATAATTTGAGCAATGTTGAAAAACTTTTTAAGTTTAGTTTCTTTCAATTAAAATATGCAGCTCAGATTCAAATCAAATCAGAGTTAATATTGTATTTGTAACATTAATGTGAAGTTATCAAGATATATTTTCATATTATGGCTCTCTATAGTGTATGTACATATTGTTAAAATTAACAGTTTAGGTGAAATGAAGTTGTACTCATTATTAAACTGTGTAGTCTAAACATTTGGTAAGAAATTACCAAATAATTATTTTTTACAAACTAAAGTGTACTTAAGAAGATGTCGTGTGAACATAATAATATTCAGGGATTTATTGTGAGAATAAGAAAAAGTTGCCAAGCTGGGGTTTGAAATTTCAATGTAATCACTTTTTTACAGTTATACCTGATGATTGCAAACTCTCTTACAATAATTTCAACTCAATAATACAATCATAAAGTCGAGAAAAAGTCACTCATCTTTATCTATGGCCACTAAAATACTTCAGGGTTCCTATACAAGGAAATCACACAAGGTAAACTTTTAAAATACTGGCTTTAATTCAAATTGTGTTGATTAAAAGTTATTACTGAAGTTGATAAAACATATTTTAGTTTAGTACATATGTTGCATCAACAAAATGAAAATTTTGCTACAGGGTCCCAGTTTCCATTTCTCTAGGAAGGAATGAGATTTTTATAGGAAGAGAAGTGTACCTAAAGAATATATCTGTGCATTACTGAAAAGTTGTAGGAAGTGTGACTCTTTTCAGTGTTGAATGAGTTTAGCTTCTGTTAAATTAATGAATGATTTAACTAATATTAAGGCAAATATTGTTTAGTCTGTGTCCTGTAAATGCAGTCTAGACTTCATATACTTTATATATTATATTATGCATTGTAATTATGTACTAACATATTTTTAATCTGATTCAGTGTTGTCCCATTCAGGCATATTATTTTTTTTTTTAATTTATCAGACATTCATTTAACAGACATTTATTGAGAGCCAACTATGTGTTAGGTATTGTGTAATTTTATTGTTGCCATGCTTAAACATTTCTATGCTTCCAACTTTTGATAGATAAATGTTTTATTTTAGTGATTATCTGAGTGAAATTTTTACATACATTTTTGAAGTGCTGCAGTTGCTTTTACTCTTCTTTTGATTAATGTTTCCTCGACTTTGGTCTGGGTATTTTTGCTGAGCTGTTGACAGAAAAATCAACTTGGAATCCTGTTTAAAAATCAGAGTACAATCTCTACACCCCAGAAATTAAATAGTTTTATAGAGAATGTCAGGACTCAATATTTTCCTGCCAACTTGGCTAGAGATATTTTAGGATACAATATTTGAGAATTGGAAAGTCATCTTTAATTGTACAATAATCAAGGATTTAAAAACTAAACAGAATATATCCCCATAATTTGTGAAATGCTTCCATGCCAACCTGCTAGCTAAACAAAGGGATTCTTTGTTTACTAATCTCTAATATTTAATTTTAATTGATAACAATATGGAATATTTTATTTTCTCTTTAAGTTTTATTTTATATTGGAGTGTAGCTCATTTACAATGCTGTGTTAGTTTCAGGTGATTCAGTCATACATATACATATACATATTTCAGATTCGTTTCCCATATAGGTTATTAAAAAAATATTGAATAGAGTTCCCTGTGCTATACAGCAGGTTCTTGTTGATTATCTATTATATGGATAGTAGCGTGTATCTGTTAATCCTAAACTCCTAACTTATCCCTCCCCAACCTTTCCCCATTGGTAACCATAAGGATGCTTTCAAAGTCTGTAAGTCTGTTTCTGTTTTGGAAGTAAGTTCATTTGTATCTTTTTTTTTTTTTTTTAGATTCCACATATAAGTGATATCATATGATATTTGTCTTTGTCTGACTTCCTTCACTTAATATAATAATCTCTAGGTCCATCCATGTCACTGCAAATGGCATTATTTCATTCTTTTTTTATGGCTGAGTAATATTTCATTGTACATATGTACCACATATTCTTTATCCATTCATCTGTCGATGGACATTTACGTTGCTTCCATGTCTTGGTGATTTTAAATACTGCTGCAACGAACATTGGGGTGCATGTATCTTTTCCAATTATGGTTTCCTCTGGCTATATGACTACAAGTGGGATTGATGGATCATTTGGTAGTTCTATTTTTAATTTTGTTAGGAACCTTCATGCTGTTCTCCATAGTGGTTGTACCAATTTACATTCCCACCAAGTATAAGAGGGTTCTCTTTTCACCACACCCTCTCCAGAATTTATTTTTTGTATACATTTTTTTATGATAGCCATTCTAAGCAGTGTGAGGTGATATCTCATTGTAGTTTGATTTGCACTTCTCTTATAATTATTGATGTTGGGCATTTTTTCATGTGCCTCTTGGCCATCTGGACACCTTCTTTGGAGAAATGTCTATTTAGGTCTTCTGCCAATATTTTTATTGTGTTTTGTTTGCTATTGAGCTGCAAGAGCTATTTGTAAATTTTAGAGATTAATCCCTTGTCAGCTACATCACTTGAAAATATTTTCTCCCATTTCAGGTGCTGTATTTTCACTTTGCTGTGCAAAAGCTTTTGA
Source organism: Monodon monoceros (assembly GCF_005190385.1). Taxonomy (NCBI): domain Eukaryota; kingdom Metazoa; phylum Chordata; class Mammalia; order Artiodactyla; family Monodontidae; genus Monodon; species Monodon monoceros. The sequence continues at coordinate 441,466 of NW_021700609.1, forward strand.
GTTTAATTAGGTCCAATTTGTTTGTTTTTGTTTTAATTTCCATTACTCTAGAAGAAGACTCAGAAAAGATCTTGCTGTGATTTATCTCAGAGAATGTTCTGCCTATGTTTTCCTCCAAAAGTTTTATAATGTCAGTCCTACATTTAGGTTTTTAATCCATTTTGAGTTTATTTTTGTATATGGCATCAGAGAATGGTATATTTCATTCTTTTACATGTGGCTGTCCAGTTTTCCCAGCAGCACTTATTGAAGAGGCTGTCTTTCTTCCATTGTATATTCTTGTCTCCTTTGTCTTAGATTAATTGACCATAGGTGTATGGGTTTATTTCTGGGTTTTCTATCCTCTTACATTGATCCATATGTCTGTCTTTGTTTTAAATACTATAGCTTTGTAATATACTGTTTTGATTACTCTAGCCTCATAAAATGAGTTTGGGAGTATTCCTTCCTCTGTAGTTTTTTTTGAATAGTCTTACACAGATAGTTCTGTTTTTTTTCATATTTTGTATTTCTTCCTTATTCAGTCTTGGAAGAGTGTGTCCATTTCTTCTAGGTTGTTCATTTTATTGGCATTTAGTTGCTTGTAGCATCTCTTATGACCCATTTTATTTCTGTGGTGTCAGTTTTCACTTAATTTTAATTTCTAATTTTATTGATCTGGGCCCTCTCTCTCTCTCTTTTTTTTTTTTTTGATGAGTCTGGTTAAAGTTTTATCAATTTTGTTTATCTTTTCAAAGAACCAGATTTTTGTTTCATTGATCTTTTCTATTGTTTTCTTTGTTTCTATTTCATTTGTTTCTGCTCTGATATTTATGATTTCTCTTTTACTAACTTTCAGTTTTGTTTGTTCTTCTTTACCTAGTTGCTTTAATTGTAAGGTTAGGTTGTTTATTTATGATTTTTTATTTGTTTGTTTCCTCAGGTAAGAGTCACTGCTATAAACTTACCTCTTAGAACTATTTTTGCTGTGTCCCATAGGTTTTGGATTGTTGTGATTTCATTTTCATTTGTCTCTAGGTAGTTTTTGATTTCCTCTTTGGTTTCTTCAGTGATCCATTTGTTGTTTAGAAGCATATTGTTTAGCCTCCATGTGTTTGTATCTTTTCTAGTTTTTTTCCTTGTAGCTGATTTCTAATCTCATAGTGTTGTGGTTGGAAAAGATAGTTGATATGATTTCAATTTTCTTAAGTTTAATGAGGCTTTCTTTGTGGCCCAGTGTGTTATCTATCCTGGAGACTGTTGCATGTGCACTTGAGAAGAATGTGTATTCTGCTGCTTTTAGATGGAATGCTCTATAAAAATCAATTAATTTCATCTGGTCTAATGTGTCATTTTAGGCCTGTGTTTCCATATTGATTTTCTTTCTGGGTGATCTGTCCATTAATGAAAGTGGGGTGTTAAAGTCCCCCGCTATTATCGTGTTACTGTCAATTTCTTCTTCGTTGGCTGTTAACATTTGCCTTATATATAGGGGTGCTCTTATGTTGGGTACATATATATTTACAATTGTTATCTCTTCTTCTTGGATTGATCCCTTGATCATTATGTAGTGTCCTTCTTTGTCTCTTGACTGCCTTTAAAGTCTATTTGTCTGATATGTGTATTGCTACTCCACCTTTCTTTTGATTTCCATTTGCATGTAATAGCTTTTTCCATTCCCTCACTTTCAGTTTGTGTGTGTCCCTATATCTGAAGTGAGTCTCTTGTAGACAGCATATATATGGGTCTTTTTCTTTTTCTTTTTTTTTTTCCATTCAGCTAGTCTATGCCTTTTGGTTGGGATATTTAACCCATTTACATTTAAGGTAAGTGTCAATATGTATGTTCTTATTGCCATTTTCTTAATTGTTTTGGATTTGTTTTTGTAGATCTTTTTTCTTCTCTGTTTGATGTCATGATTTGACGACAAATCAAATAATTTGATGTATCTCATGATTTGATGTCTATCTTTAGTGTTGTGTTTGGGTTGCTTTTTTATTTTAATGTATGTATCTATTGGTGGATTTTTGCTTTGTGGTTACCATGTGTTTTTCATATATCCTACTTTCATATGTATATATGTATAATTGTGCCTGTATGTGTGTATATGTGGGGTGTGTGTGTGTGTGTGTGTGTTATTGTTTTAAGTTGCTGGTCACTTTATTTCAAATATATTTCCAATATCCTGAATTTATACTCTACTCCTCTCATGATGGTTGGTGTTGATATCATATTTTTGTGTGGATGATTTCCTACTTTAACTATATGTTTGCCTTTACTGATGAGTTTTCCCATTCACAATTTTCTTGTTCCTTGGTGAGGGCTTTTCTTTTCTGCCAAAAGAAGTTCCTTTAGAATTTATTGTAATGCTGTTTTGTTAGTGCTGATTCTCTTACCTTTTGCTTGTCTATAAAGCTTTTGATTTATTTGTTTAATCTGAACAAGAGCCATGCTGGGTGGATTATTCTTGGTTGTAGGTTCTTCCCTATGACTTCAAATATATTGTGTTACTCCTTCTCTCCTGCAGTGTTTCTGCAGACAGATCAGCTGGAAACCATATGGGGATTCCCTTGTATATTGTTTCTTGATTCGCTTGTTGCTTTTAATATTTTCTCTTTGTCTTTAATTTTTGTCAATTTGATTACTATGTGTCTCAGTGTGTTCCTCCTTGGATTTATCCTGTATGGCACTCTGTGCCTCCTGGACTTGAGTTAGTGTTTCCTTTCTCATGTAAGGGAAGTTTTCAGCTATTATTTCTTTAAATATTTTCTAGTTTCTGCTGTACAACAAAGTGAATCAGCTATATGTATACATATATCCCCTCCCTCCTGGACCTTCTTCCCAGCCCCCCATCCCACCAATCTAGGTCATCAGAGAGGACTAAGCTGAGTTCCCTGTGCTATACAGCAGGTTTGCACTAGCTATCTATTTTACACTTGGTACTGTATATATGTCAATCCTAATCTCCCAGTTTGTTCTGCCCTCCATTTTCCATTCTGTGCACACATGTCTGTTCTCTATGTCTATGTCTCCATTTGTGCTCCAGAAATAGGTTCATCTGTACCATTTTTCTAGATTCCACATATATGCATTAATATACAATATATGTTTTTCCCTTTCTAACTTACTTCACTCTGTATGACAGACTCTAGGTCCATCCACATCTCTACAAATGACCCAATTTCATTCTTTGTTATAGCTGAGTCATATTCCATTGTATATATGTACCACATCTTCTTTATCCATTCATCTGTTTTTGAACATTTAGGTTGTTTCCATGTCCTGGCTATTGTAAATAGTGCTGCAATGGACATTGGAGCACATATGTTGTTTTGAATTATGGTTTTCTCAGGGTATATGCCCAGTAGTGGGATTGCTGGATCATATGGTAGTTCTATTTTTAGATTTTTAAGGAACCTCCATACTGTTTTCCATAGTGACTGTATCAATTTACATTCCTACCAACAATACAGGAGGGTTCCCTTTTCTCCACACACTCTCCATCACTTATTGTTTGTAGATTTTTTGATGATGGTCATTCTGACTGGTGTGAGGTGATAACTCACTGTAGCTTTGACTTGCATTTCTCTAATAATTAGTGATGTTGAGCATCTTTTCATGTGTCTCTTGGCCATCTGTATGCCTTCTTCAGAGAAATGTCTATTTAGGTCTTTCACCCATTTTTTTGACTTTTTTTTTTTTATATCTTGAGTTCAATGAGCTGTTTGTATACTTTGGAGATTAATCCTTTTTCTGTTGCTTCATTTACAAAAGACCCTGAATAGCCAAGGCAATCTTGTTAGAGAAAAACAGAGCTGGAGCAATCAGGCTTCCCAACTTCAGACTATACTACAAAGCTACAATAATCAATTCAGTACGGTAATGACACAAAAATAAAAATATAGATCAATGGAACAGTATAGAAAGCCCAGAGATAAATGCTTGCCTTTATGGTCACCTAATCTATGATAAAGCAGACAAGAATATACAGTGGTGAAAAGATAGCCTCTTCAATAAGTGGTGCTGGAAAAACTGGACAACTACATCTAAAAGAATTAAATTAGAACACTTCCTAACACCATGCGCAAAAAGAAACTCAAAATGGATTAAAGACATAAATAAGACTGAACACTATAAAACTCTTAGAGGAAAACATGGGAAGAATATTCTTTGACATAAATTACAGCAAGACCTTTTTTGACCCACCTCCTAGAGTAATGAAAATAAAAACAAAAATAAACAAATGGGACCTAATGAAACTTAAAAACTTTTGTATAGTAAAGGAAACCATAAAGAAGACAAAAAGTCAGCTCCATGACTAGGAGAAAATATTTGCAAACAAAGCAGCAGACAAAGGATTAATCTCATATATACAATTTTAAAGAAATAATTGTACACAAATGTTCCATGTCCTTCTCAGTAAGAGATGTTCACATCTGTTTCAGGTTTGAGTTGTTCATTTTGTTTGTTGTAAGTGATAAATATTGGTTAAATTATAGCAAAGTTTTTTACTCACTATTGAAATTATATTAATTTTGTTGTTTAATTTAATTTATTCACTATATTATTCATAATATAGTGAAAAAATAATGATAATACTTTTTTGCTAAAAAGCCCTCTATTTGTATAAATTACTATATTTGGCTTGCTTATAGTTAATATTTTTATGTGCCTGTTCTAGTACTTTGGTAACTAAATTTACACTAGACACCTAATACATATGTATAATATATCTTTCAATCTTTTTTTTTTTTGTCACCAGAATATATTGAGTAAAATTACAAATCATCACTTCTTTGAAGCCTTGGTAGAATTTGTATTGTAAAGTCGCTCATTCTGTTGTCTTTTGGTGAGAGAGATTTTGTCTACTCTTTCAAAATTTTGTATTCTAAATGGTTAGTAAATTTTTTATTCTTCTTAGATGAACAGTTGTTTCTAAATATTATGTAAATTTAATTTAATTTCTTAAACATATGATTTTAAAAGTTTGTGGCTTTCTGAATGTTTGGATAATCTTGAATATTAGCTTTATATTATTGAGACCAAATTTATTAAATATGTGTTATGAGATTATGTTGTTAACTTTCTAAATTTTTCTAGAGCTTTTTCCCCACTGTTACTTTTCATGCTCCATATTTATTTTTAAAGCATGTGTATTCTCTTTTTTGGGTGGCGTTTATATTTTTTTTTTTACTAAAGGTCTCTTGTGATTAGCCTAAAACTACCTTTTAAAAATTTCTTGAATTACAATTTAGCTGAAAGCAAAATATTGGTTTGAGGATTATTTTCTCCCACAGAATTTTCCACTATCCTCTGTCTTCTATATTTTTAAATAAACAGTCTACTGAGATCAAATTTTTTTTCTTATGAAAATAATGTACCTTTAAATTCTGGCTCCTTAAAGTTTTTTTTGTGTATTTGACGCTCTGAAGTTTTATTAGAGTATATGTAGTTGATATCCTTTTATATAGCTTTCTGTTCATTTATAGTGGTTTCCAAATATGCACATTGAAATCTATTGACAATCCTGAAAAATCTAAGCCATTATATTTTCAAATATTGCCTTTCTTCTATTGTTTATATTTTCTCATCTTAGGACTTCTATTCCTATTACATACATTATGTCTTCTCATTCTGCTCTACATGTCTGTTAAGTTTTCTCATAATTATTTAATTGTCTCTCTAACTTACTTCTGAGAAACTTCTTCAGATTATCATGTAGTTGACTGATTCTTTCTTCTTCTATCTATTTTATTTATCCAGTCAGTTTTGTTTCAATAATTCAATTTTCATGTCTAAAAATTATGTTTTCCCCTTCAAATATTCTTGGTTTTTGATAATTTCTTATATTTATTTATAATATTTTGTGGGTTTCTTTTTTTATTTTTATTTTATTTTCTGGTTTTCAGACAGAAAATTATAGTATGTAAAATCTTCAGGCTTCTATTGCTGTTTTTGTTTTTTTCTGATTTAACTCATGTTGTGTCTATTCTTTACCTATGTATTTATTTTTTATTATTGTTGATTTGTATTTGGCTTAACTTCTCAAGTGGGAATCCTTAGGGCTCTTTGCCTTATCTATAGTTTATTAGCTTGAGTTTTCTGGATCACAAAGGAGGATTTCACACATTTTTTTTCCCATGAGAATGGCAATTCTTTTTAAAATATTTTTTAAATCATTTTTGCACTTGTCATAATAATTAATTAATCAATTAATGATTGACTTACATTTTTTAGTCTGAGCCATTGTTTTCAGGTTTCTCATTTATTCAATAAATATGATGCTTAGTAAGTGCTAAGGAACACATTACATTATTAAATATTTACTGCGTTTCTAATATGAATAAACCTATCAATGTTTTTGGTCCTGGGAATATGGTAATGAACAATACAGTCATGGTCTCAGATCTAATACTGTTGGTGACTGGGATACATGCTAAACAAATAAGTGATGATTTTTATTAATAGTAATCATAATACTTAGTACAAAAGTGAAGTACAAGGATGCAGTAGGAGAGAAACTGGATCTAGGAGAGGGAGGAGTCTGATCAGGAATTATTTTCTTAGTCCAAAGAAAATTAAGGTCAAATTTAGGGAGTAAAAGATGCATTCAAAACTGAAGGTAAAGCATTTCTAAAAACTTTTAGTGTAATATGTTTGAAAATAAGAAAGAGGGCCATTGTAGATGCAATGCTAGGAATGAGTAGCTACAGAATGAATGAGGTAGGGACTGGCTCAAGATGAAACACAGGGGGCAGCCTTTTGGACTATACTAAGACTACACTAAGACTACACATTATTGCTACTCTTAAATACACAAGTCAAAGTGTTTATATATAGAACTAATACAGTCATATATGTGTTTTAAAATACCCCTCTTACTGTACTATGAAAAATTATATATTTGTATATGTAATTATATGTATTATTTATTATATATGCACACATATATTTTTGAATGTGATAAGTACAATATTACTTCTAATTTCAAGAAGCTCCCTATGTGTAGTGGGTGAAATTTTCAGTGGCTGTTTCTGCAAATTCAAGTGTCAGGATGAAATTTTAAAAGTATACCTGTGAGAATTTGTATTCGTGTGTGTGTGTGTGTGTGTGTGTGTGCGTCTGTGAACACATTTTGAGTGGGTCAAGGACAAGTTGAAAATAGGCTGAATACACAAATTAGCTGACTTAACTTTAACATGTTAGTCTTTGTTGATAACACAAAATGATATTAAGTAAACTTCAATTTCAATAATACAAGGCTCAAATGAATCAACATTAACTGCTGTCTTTGTGTTGGTTGATAACTAAGAAATCCAATCAATTTTCTAACTATTTTGAAATATCTAGATAGTTGACTATAGTGCATGAATTGTTTGGATGTTTTCCCAGCTATTTTTATTTTTACTTTGGTGATTATAATCTAAAGCCTGTTTTAAGGGTTATACATTTCTCTGGTATTTTGCCATATAGATGTAGATTCACTTTTTTCTATGAAAATAAATATTCAAAATATTATCTCAACTCTGGCATTCATTCATTTCTTCCAAGCTTAACTTTTCCTTATGCTCCTCTATCATGCCTTGAAATTTAAATCATACAGACCCTGATTTCATTAAATTTCTCTTAATTAATATCTATGTAACATAGGGCATGTTATATATCCAATCAACAACTTAGTTAATTTTATCTATGAGTTAGTACAATTAACTACTTCAGAGTGATGTTTCAAGCAATAATACCATCTCATTTTTCTTCTGTTTCCTTCAATTCAGCATTTATCAAAACTACCATACTACTTTCTGAAAGGTAGCAAATATTTATAAGCATTTTCATACATTTGCACATAATAAGCAAATGCTTAAAAGCAAAGCATTTTTCAGTTGAATACATTTTAAGCAGTTTTAAGAGTATAGGAAACATAAATAAAAACAGAGATTAAAAAGTACAGTTGGTAAATTTTTGAAAACTGATTAAATTCTAGCCATTTTCAGCAATGGAGAAATAAAGGAGATAGCAGAATGTAGCCAAATCCAAGCTGAATTGTTGTATTTCTGCTAATTTTTATTCCCATATGTAGTAATATAAAAATAATATAAATTATTTTTTTCAATTATCTTACAATGATCACTCTCTAATTTAGCTTATAATGACTGTTCTCTTAAATTGCATGATGTGGTTAAATGATATTAAATATATTCCAATGTCTTGTGCCTTAATATTATGTTTTAATGTCAAATAAACCAACCATGACCTATTTTTCAGATTATCAACATCTCTCGAAATTAACATTTGCCTGAAATCAGGATAGGTCAATCATTAAATTATAATAATAATAAACAAGCTGCAGAGATCTAACTTCAAATGTCTTTATAAAGAATCCAGAGTACAGTTACTCAAGTAAACTTTAACATTTATGGATACGAGCAAGAAAGCACTAACATATTTTTATCTCTGCCCATGATGTTAGGTAAGCAAATTAATGATTTTGCTTTATGAGAAAATTGAAAAACTATTTTTTTCAATAAATTACTTTCAGTGAAACTAAAAATCTAGAAAAATCTGCTTCATAAAGAAAATTTCAAGACATTTTACTTTGATTTTAGGACCTCATGTGCCAATGTTTCTTACTTAAGATAATTTTTGTCACACAGGAAATATTCAGGTATTGTCTTTCCAACAATCTATGTAGTTCTATAGAATTCGTTCTTTATTTTCTTGTAGAATCCTCAGCAGATATACCTCAGACCCATTTAACTAGACAAGGAACTAAAAAATCCTACAAGGTATAAGTTGAAGTATGATAATGACTTTTGCTTCTTATACTTTGTAAAAAGAAAGCTCACTGTAGTTTAAAATTACATAGATAATACTTATCAGTGATTCCCAAGAATGTAACTTTTCTTTATAAAAACAGGCTCCTTAGTAAAAAATTGCCTTAAGTTTGTCAGTCATAATTGTAAATGAAGTATATTAATATAGGAATACAGGTTTGATTCTGACCTCTTTATTGTTACCAAGGGTCTAAGACAGGACCACTTCCAATACACTGCCACTGGGTAATGGAAATTACCATCAGAATACCATGTAGTAGCATTTGAGTATCCATAATTTCCTGCTAGGGGTCAAAATCATTTCTATTGCTATGGTTATTTCTCAAAGAGGATACCACATTGTGCATGGTTGCCAAATATGAAGATGAACCACATATAGCAAGGGCCACTTCCTATATCAGAATGATTCTATAGAGTACTGCTCTTCAGCAAGTACTACTTTCAGGCTAACATTATCCACTTAGAACAACCAAAAAACCTAGATAAAATATTCACTAATCTCTTTAAGTCCCTTTGAAAACTACCAAGGAAGATAAGGAGGATTTGTGGGGCTAAGCTCTTATCTGGTAGAGAAACTATGTTCAGAGATGTGAGTCAACATTTGGAATGTGTTTCTCTTGAAACACAAGTAATACCTAAAATGAAGTGACATGAGAATAGATTTATGCAGACAGACTCACAGAGCTGGTAAAACAAAAATTGAACTTTAGAGTCTTTATAGACTTTTAGTCTATACTTCAAAATTCTACACCTTAGATGTAATGATGAATGGGAAATAAACCATGTCTCACAGAGACTGAAACTCATCTTCAAATCTTATCAATTTACTACTGACTAAATTTTACCTAGAATTGCTCATGCCACTAGATTGATCACTAGAAGCAAAACTAAATTTCTTCTGGAGCAAGATAAAATTGTTCAGTCTCAAATTATCTCTAATTTTCCCCAAATGTAATGACTTGTACTCAATCAAAAAAAAAAAACAAGCAATTATAAGAAAACTAGATGAGTGAAAACAGAGAGGAAAAGGAAAAACAAAAAGAAAACCAAAACTATAGATACATACACAACACTTCCAAATAATGGAATTATCCTATGTGAACTTTGTAAGATTTTTTCATTAATATATTCAAGGAATTAAAAACAAGGTAGAAAATTTCAGCAGAAATGGAACTTATAAATGGAAATTATGCAAAAGGAAATTCTAGTGCCTAAAATACAAAAACATAAATTTAAGTACTAAATGCCTGAGTACAATAGCAAATTAGAAATACATGCAAACAGAATAATTAAATATAAAACTAGGTCAGAGTTAAATATTTATACTAATGGTAAAATAATTTTAATTAGAGAAAATGATGTAAGTGATATTACAGACATAGTGAAAATTATAATAAGCATGTAATTGAAGCCCCAGAATTACAATAGAGAAAATAAATCTGAACCAATGAAGAAAGTAAATAAATGGCTAAGAACATCCGAAACTCATGATAGACTCTAAGATACAAACACAAAAACACTAAGAACTCCAATCTGGACCAAAACAGAAAATACCACAACTAAGCACATTGTAGTTTCTGTTATATGTCACAACTAGATCCCAGTAAACAGGCCAATACAAAGATTTACACACTACTGTGAGTAGTATTTGCCATTTGCTGAAAACTACCCATTTCAGATAATTGCTCTTAGACAAAAGAGAGCCACCTCACTCAGGAGATTAACCTGTTCCCAAGTACAGACTCTCATGCAATTACTAACAAAGGTAAAAGGGATAGGAAAGGCTGGACTTCAAATTCTTTCCTTAGGTAGGTCTAATTCAATAGGGCAATTCATACTGCAGAGCTTCCTGGAACATGAGGTCGAAGCTAAATTTCAGCTGATATCACATTTTTAATTAGCTTTTTATCATATCCCCCACATTGCTTTGCTCACTATACTTTTCTTGAGAACACTTCCACAGTAAGCTCCACAAGAATCACTCCTTCAAGTTTTGCTTCAAGAGAATACATCCTAAGACACACAGGATCTCATGTATTTTGAAAATTAAACACAAGAAGAAAAAAAATTTAAAGAACTGAAGAAAAAACACATATCCTTCAAAGGAGCATTGAGAAAAATAACAGTGATTCCTCAATAGAAACACTGAAAACTAGATTTCAAGAAGATAATCTCTTTCAAGTCCTGGAAGAAAATATGAAGTTGATCAACATGCAGTTTTAGAATGATGAACATTCTCAGAAACAAAATTTTCAATACTAAAAGTCAAGATTACTCTGAAGAGAGAGGTGGTTTATGTTAAAAAATAATTAATGTGGAAGAACTGTACCACATTCATGCTGAACTCTGACTTTAAAAAAATAAATAAAGCTTCATGTTCACTAATATTTTGTAAATAGAAAATTTGGTTAGGGTTTTCTAGGTCTGTAGTCACTTGCCAAACACGATCAAAGGTGTGCCATTTGGCTTCTATTACAAGACGGGATCTGTGTGTACTCCCTTCTCCATAAATATTGATATTTTGAACAAAGATCCATTTGTTAAAATCTGAAGCTATGTGGATGAAAAAAAAATTTCTGTAGGTTTTGCTTTAGGCCAGGTGTTACAATTTTAATACCTTAAGTGAAGAAAGATGAATTAATTCTTAAGGAAAATAACACTGAACTTGTACCAAATTCAACTATTTTGATTCATCCATCCATGACAGTTATAAACTAGAATATCATTTAAAAAGGTATCTATGCTTCTGAGAAAGGAATATCACAACATGCCATCAGATAGAATCTAGTAGTTGTACAATCCCTAAGACAAGAAAGTACTGAATCATAAGCCCTAACAATGACTTATATTTATTAGAGCAAAAAATTGAGGTACATAAATATATTTTCAGACAAACATAAACTGATATAATTTGTCTCTAGTAGACAAAGTGTAATATTAATAGGTATTTTATAGGAGGAAATTAAGTGATATAAGATGGAAGCTCAGAAGTTTAGGAAAGAAGAGCAAGAGAAAGTATAAAGTTATGGTAAACTTTAATGTGCATTGACTGTGTAAGAGAATACAATAATCTCATATTTGGTTAGGTCCTCTGAGAAACCAAAACCAAGACAGGATTTAGTATGCGTTATTCATTAGAACTATTAGGGAAAATAAGCAGGGTGTTGAAGAGCCTGGGAGAGATTGTTAGATTTCAATGCAAGTCTAACCTCAAGTGAAGGAGAGAAGAAAGGAAGATTAGGTGAAAGTGTTAGGCTGCCCCATATATCCAAGGAAAATTTGGCAAGACAGAGGCCCTCAAGCCAAACTCTACTCTTAAAGGATTTCTGTACCCCTTAGGAATGGGCTTGTGTCAGTAACATTTTAATGATCAATTATTGGCTGGAAGTAACTCATGGAAAGCCTGACCTTGTGTGAAAACAGTGATCAGTTTCAGAGTTAAGTAGCTGGTGTGCTCAATAAAATAAATTCCCTGTACTTGAAGATATGATAATCACATTATCATGGTATATACCTAGGAGTGGAAATGCTAGGTTATATAGAAGTTATATGGTAACATTTAAAAATCTGCTAAACTGTTTCTTAAAGTGACTGCAATATTTTACGTTCCCATCAAAAGCCTATCAGAGTTCTAGTTTATTCCTCTCCCTGCCAACACATTGTATGGTCATCATTTTAAGTGTGAGTCCATCTAATACATGTATAATTGTATCTCATTACATTTTAAAATTAATATTTATGCTAAGCATCTTTTTATATGTTTATTTGCCATTTCATATATTTTTGGTGAATTGTCCAAACTTTTGTGCATTGTTTTAATTCAAGTATAGTTGTCTTACAATATAATGTTAGTTTCAGGTATATAACATAGTGCTTTAATAGTTTATAGGTTATACTCCATATTAATTTATTATAAAATATTAGCTATATTCCCTGTGCTGTATATTACATTCTTGTAACATTTATTTCATATCTAGTATTTTGTACTATCTAAGCCCAACACTTATTTTGTCCTCCCAAACTTCAGCCCTCTGTTTTGTTATATTTATTTGTTTTAATTTTTAGATTCCACATATAAGTAGACGTATTTGTCATTTTCTGTCTGAGTTATTTCAGTAAGCATAATAACTTCCAGGTCATCCATGTTGTCACAAAAGACAAAATTTCATTATTTTTTATTGCTGAGTTTGTGCAGTTTTAAATTGGATTGTTTGCCTTATTAAGTGTTAGAGTTGTTTTATGCATATTCTTGGATACAACTCTTTCATCATATATATTGTTGCCAATAATTTACCAGTCTGAGATATATCTATTAATTTTCTTAATAATGTATTTTGAAAAGCAAACTTTTCTATTAAATTTTGAGGAAGTCCAATTAATCATTTTTTATCCTTTTATGGGTCATGCTTTTGTTATTGTATCTAATCTTTGTACAACCTAAAGTTGCAAAGAGATTCTACTTTGTTTCTTCTGGAAATTTTATCGACATAGCTTTAACTTATGTCTCAGATCTATTTTGAGTTATATTTTTATATGAGTGAAATAAGGATATAAGTTCATTTATTTTTATATAGATATTCACAACCAGCATTGTGTTACAAAAGTTATGCTTTTTCATGAATAACCCTGACACCGTTGTTGAAAAATTAATTGGTTATATATGCATAGATCTATTTTTAGATCATATGTCAATTTAAATTATTTGTGAGTTATGACATCAATACCACACTATCTCAATTATTGTAGCTTTATATTAAGTACTGGAATCAAGTACTGTAAGACTGACAAATTTGATTTTTATCAAACTTGTTTATAACAAGAAGAAATCCTCTATATTCATTATAGGAGAAATCTGTTTAACCTTAGCTTCTGAAAAGCTTCCACTCCAATCACTTAAAATACACTTAGTCTCAACAATATGTAGAAAAATAAATCACTAAGTGTATCAAACTTGGGTATGATTTCCTTTCACTGAAAGAAGACTGCCAAGAAAAATTCTTGTGGATGGTTGTATGAAAAGGTTTTCTGGTTACTATGTGAAATTCTCCATTTTACGCAGGTTGAAAATGTCTTTACTTCTATTTTCAGTTAGAAGCCTGAATGGAGAAAATGCTCAAATAAGCCTATAGAAACACTAGCATTACATGTTTTTTAAATAATACTCTATCAGCTTCAGCCATTTTGGCGTAAGTTCCTTATACTGAAAGAGGACTGTGCATCAAAGTTATTTCATCTAGATTGTAAAAAACACATATATCTAGTATACGAGAAGATGTGCTTCCATGCCTTCTGAACAATTTTCACTGATGTTTGCTTTGAGAGCACAGACCTTAGTGCAGCTTTAAAGTAAACCTTAGAAAGTGTACGTGTGCAGGTCTCAAGTATTTCAGTTCATGCGCAAACTTTTGGGTGCAATTTCCATATACTGAAAGAACACTGCATAAGTTTTCTTTCATTTGGATAGTGAAACACAGACATATTTAAACTCTGGGAAATAAGTCTTTCCAGTCTGAAAGGCTCTCAATTCTATTTGCCTTTGGAACATAGACCTAAGCGTACCTTAAACTACCTCTACAAAGAGCACTATTAACTTTCTCTTAAACTGTACACTACATACATCACACTCCTAATATCTCTTCCACTCATTGCAAGAATAGAATGCTTAGTTCACTTTGCAAGAAGCATGTTCCTTATTTGATAATACTGTTTAACTATGCCTTCTGAAAGGCTTTTCTTCCATAAGCACACTTAGTTAACTTCATCACTCAGGAATATAGAAAAGCTAGGCTTACAAGTATCAAAAAGAAATATTAAATATATCAAAACTAACTATAATTCGTATTACTGAAAGAACATTGCCAAGAAAACAACTTGGAGGTAGCTTTGTAAAAATGTCCTCTGAATACTGTGGGAAATTCTTTGTTCTATGTGGGTAGAAAAGGCACTGGATTCTATTACCAAGTAACTGTGTTGAGGAAAAACTCAAAGAGCTTAGACTTTTATTTGTCTGTTAAATAGTCAGGACCTGCTTCAGCCAGTTTGGGTAAGTTTTCTATACTGAAGAAAGCAATACATTATTTCTTTCATTTAGCTTGTAAAAAAAAATATTTGGGAAGCAAGTCCTTCCATGTCTTCTGAACTGTTTTCACTGATATACATCTTGAGAGTGCAGAACTTAGAGCAGCTTTAAAGTAAAACTTAAGAAGTATAGCTATTCAGGTCTCTCAAGTCTTTCAGTACATGCTTATGCTTTTGGGTACAAGTTATATGTACTGAGAGAACACTGCATAAAATTTCTTTCAACTAGCTTGTGAAAAATACATATATTTCCATTATGGGAAACAAGCTTAACTAGAGAGTTTGAAATGTTCTCACTACTATTCACATTTGGAACATAAACCTAAGTGCAGTTTAAATTACCTCTAGAAAGAGCTACATTAAAGTTCTCTAAAAGTACACACTACATATATCACACTTCTAGTATATCTTTCATGAAATGAAAGAACATAGTGCATAGTACTTAGTTCACACAGAAAGAAGCAGTCTGCTACATTCCTTAGAAGAGAATCCTGCTTAACTATGCCTTCTGAAAGGTTTTTCTTCGATTGTACTTAAGCACACTCAGTTAACTTCAACAACACATAGGAATACAGCAATGCTACGCTTACACATATCAGAAAAAAAATTGCTAAATGTATCAAACATGGGTAATTTTTCCTATTATTGAAAGAACACTGGCAGATAATCTACTTGGGATTAGCTTTGTATAAGGTCCTCTGAATATTGAGGGAAATTTTACCTACTATGTGGGTTGAAAAGGCCTTTGATTCTATTCTCATTAGGTAACTGCATTGAGGAAAGTCTCAAAGAGGCTATAGAAACCATAGAATTACACGTATTTTATATAACATATGACCTGTTTCATGAAACTGGGTTAAGTTCACAATACTGAAAGAACACTGTGCATCAAATTTCTTTCTTCAAGATTTAAAAAGTACATATATTTGGTATATGAGAAACAGGTCCCTCCATGACTTTAGGACAGTTTTCACTGATATTGCCTTGAGAGCACAGAGCTTAAATGAAGTTTTCAAGAAACCTTAGAATTTGCATTTAGGTCTTTAATCCATTTTGAGTTAATTTTTGTGTACAGTGTTAGAGAGTGTTCTAATTTCATTTTTTACAGGTAGCTGTCCAGTTTTCCCAGCACCGCTTAGTGAAGAGACTGTCTTTTCTCCATTGTATATCCTTGCCTCCTTTGTCATAGATTAGTTGACCATAGATGTGTGGGCTTATCTCTGGGCTTTCTATCCTGTTCCATTGATCTATATTTCTGTTTTTGTGCCAGTACCATATTGTCTTGATTACTGTAGCTTTGTAGTATAAGCTGAAGTCAGGGAGTCTGATTCCTTCACCTTTGTTTTTTTCCCTCAATATTGCTTTGTTTATTTGGGGACTTTATCTATTTGGGATCTTTTGCATCTCCATACAAATTTTAAGATTTTTTGTTCAGTTCTGTAAAAAAATGCCATTGGTAATTTGATAGAAATTGCACTGAATCTGTAGATTGATTTGGGTAGAATAGTCATTTTCACAATATCAATTCTTCCAATCCAAGAACATGGTATATCTCTCCAACTGTTTGTGTCATCTTTGATTTCTTTCATCAGTGTTTTATAGTTTTCTGAGTACAAGTCTTTTACGTCTGTAGGTAGGGTTATTCCTAGGTATTTTATTCTTTATGTTGCAATGGTGAATGGGACTATTTCCTTAATTTCTCTTTCTAATCATTCATTGTTACTGTATAGGAGTGCGAGAGATTTCTGTGCATTAATCTTGTATCCTGCAGCTTTACCAAATTCATTGATTAGTTCTAGTAATTTTCTGGTGGCATCTTTAGGGTTTTCTATGTATAGTATCATGTCATCTGCAAGCAGTGACAGTTTTACTTCTTTTCCATTTTGTATTCCTTTTATTTATTTTTCTTCTCTGATGGCTGAGACTAGGACTTCCAAAACTCTGTTGAATAATAGTGGTGAGAGTGGACATCCTTGTCTTGTTCGTGATCTTAGAGGAAATGCTTTCAGTTTTTCACCATTAAGAATAATGTTTGCTGTGGGTTTCTGGACACTATAAAGCTCCTAGAGGAAAACATAGGAAGAGCATTCTTTGACATAAACCACAACAAGGTCTTTTTTGCCTCACCTTCTAGAGTAATGGAAATAAAAACAAAAATAAACAAATGAGACCTAATGAAACTTAAAAGCTTTTGCACAACAAAGGAAACTATAAACAAGACGAAAAAACAACCCTCAGAATGGGAAAAAAATATTTGCAAACGAATCAATGGACAAAGGATTACTCTCCAAATATATAAAGAGCTCAATATTTAAAAATCAAACAACTCAATCAAAAAATTGGCAGAAGACTTAAATAGACATTTCTCCAAAGAAGACATACAGATAGCCAAGAGGCACATGAAATATGCTCAACATCTCTAATTATTAAATAAATGCAAAGCAAAACTACAATGAGGTATCACCTCATACCAGTTAGAATGGGCATCATCAGAAAATCTACAAACGAAAATGCTGAAGAGGGTGTGGAGAAAAGGGAACCCTCTTGCACTGTTGGTGGGAATGTAGATTGGTACAGCCACTATAAAAAACAATATGGAGGTTCCTTAAAACACTAAAAATAGAATTTATGACCCAGCAATCCCACTACTGGGCATATACCCAGAGAAAAACCATAAATCAAAAAGACACATGTACCCCAATGTTCATTGCAGCACTATTTACAATAGCCAGTTTGTGGTGGCAAACTAAATGCCCATCGACAGATGAATGGATAAAGAAGATGTGGTACATATATAAAATAGAATATTATTCAGCCATATAAAGGAACAAAATTGGGTCATTTACAGAGACTTGGATGTACCTAGAGACTGTCATACAGAGTGAAGTAAGTTAGAAAGAGAAAAACAAATATCGTATATTAATGCATATATGTGGAATCTAGAAAAATGGTACAGAACAACCAGTTTGCAAGGCAGAAATAGAGACACAGATGTAGAGAATGTATGAACACCAAGGATGGAAAGTGGGGGGTGGTGGTGGTGGAATGAATTGGGATATTGGGATTTATATATATACACTAATATGCATAAAATGGATAACTAATAAGAACCTGCTGTATAAAAAATTAAATTAAATTAATTAAAAAAATAAACGTTAGCATTTGTAGGTGTACAAGACTCTCAACTCTTTGAGTATAGGCTGACACTTTTGGGTACATATTTCATATACTGAGAGAACACTCTGCAAAAAAGATTTGTACTGCTAGCTTGTGAAAAATATTATACATTACACTATGGGGATCAATCCCTTCCAGGCAGTTTGAAAGTTGTATGTTCCTATTCACCTTTGGAACATACGCCTAAGAATAGCTTCAGATACTTCCACAAAGTGTAGTATTAAGGTTCTCTTAAACTATACACTCCATACATCACACTTCCTGTTCCTCTTCCACTCCGTAAAAGAACACAGTGACCAGTACTGAGTTTGCATCGCAAGAAACAGACCACTACATTATTTATACAAGAATCCTGTTTAACTATGCCTTCTGAATGGCTTTTATTCCATTGTCCTTAGGCCCACTCAGTTAACTATAACTCTCACAACACTAGGCTTACAAGTATCAGATAATAATCAGTCACTGTATCAAGCCTGGGTACAACTTCTTATTACTGCAAGAACACTGCCAGGAAAACTTCTCTCAAGTGTAGCTTTGTCAAGTCGTCCTCTGAATACTCCAGGTACTTCTTTGTTCTATGAGGGGTGAAAAACCCTTTGATTCTATTCTTGGTTAAGTAAATGCATTGAGGAAAGTCTTAAAGAATCCAGTACAAACAACAGGGGTACAGGTCTTTTGAATAATACACTACCTGCTTCAGCCAGTTGGGTAAGTTGTCTATGATGAAACAACACTGGGCATCAAATTTCTTTTATCTAAGAGTCTCATGAAAAGAAATCCTATGTGTTAATATATGGCATTCAGGTCCTTTCATGTCTTCTGAATAGTTTTCACAGACGTTCACCTTGAGAGCACAGACTTTAGTGCAGCATTAAATAAATCCTGTGAAAATGTAAGCATGAAGGTATCTCAAGTCTTTCAATTTTTTCATAACTTTTTGGGGAACAAGTTCCCTATATGGATAGAACACTACATAAAGTCTCTTTCATCCAGTGTGTAAAAAACACATACATTTACACAATGCAAAACAAGCCTTTCCAGAGAGTCTGAAAGACCCTCACGTTTATTCTCCTTTGGTACATAGACCAAGCAATTCTTCAATTACCTCTGGAAAGTGCAGGACTAAAGTTCTCTTAAACTATACACAACATACCTCACACTTCTAGTGTCTCTTTCTACCAAAGGAAAGAACACATTGGATAGTAATTAGATCACATAGAAAGAAGAAATCCACTACATTCCTAATATGAGTATCCTGCTTAACTATGCATTCTGAAAGACTTTTTTTCCATTGACCTTAGGCATACTTAGCTAACCTCAACAGCACATAGAAATATAACTATTCTAGGCTTACAAGTATCAGATAATAATCACTAACTCTATCCAACCCAGTCATCATTTCCTATTACCAAAGCAATACTGCCAGGAAAATACCTAGGGGGTCACTTTGTAAATGGGTCCTCTGAATACCTTGGGAACTTATTCCTTCTATGTGAATTGAAACAGCCTTTGATTCTATTCTCAGGTATGTTACTGCATTGAGGAAGGCTCACAGAAGCCTATAGAAACATTAGTGTTCCACGTCTTTTAAATAATACACCAACGGATTTTGAACAGAAGGTGGCAGAATAGGAGGATGTGGAATTCATCACTCCTGACAAATATATCAAGAATTCATCTACAAATAAAAAAAATTCCCACAGAGCACCTGCTGAACATCAGGGGAAGACTTTGGACATCTAAAATAATGAAAGACAAAAAAATACATAAAAGTGGAATCAAAAAAGGGTTACCCTGGCAGGAAGCTGAAGGTAAAGGGAGGTCCCCACACCCAGATAAACTCCCTCATAGTGGGGAAATCAGCTGGGACAGAAAAAGACCTTTGGGGGATCAAATGAGAACGCAGCAGATGGTCTGTGGAAGGCAGGACAAAGTAAGACCTGCATGCATGTTCTACACCACAGCTCTGCACATTCCAGCCTGAATCATGAGTCACTTGTTGTGAAAGGGGTTTGGGTGCTGGAAAGTGGGGTTTGGAGCATGGACCCTGGGAGGAGGCAGATGTTGGCTGTGAAAACACAGCCTGAAGGGACAGGAGTAAGGAGCTCCACAGCTGGGAAAGTCTGTGGAAAAATCCTGAGATACCATAAAACAAGGCATCATTGAGTGGTATGCAAGGGGAAGAACCACCTTTATAACCCATTTCCCTAACTAGTAGCTTCTTCAGTCTCTGTGGGCATGGGGAGGAGCCCTCATCTAAGCTGCCCCACTCCTCCCTTGGGCTGAGGTCTCCTCCACCCATGAGGGCTCTGGGGGCCTGAGCGCTACGTATCCCAAAACTTCCTTGGGAATCAGCCATGGGCACACCTGCCTGGGATGGAAGCTCACTTATGCTGGTGGGGGCTGAGTGCTGAAACATGGGGTTGGGAGAATGGATCAGGGAGAAGAATGCTGTTGGCTGCGCAGATATAGCAGAGGGGATGGGAGTGAGGGAATACACGTCGAGGAATGCCCCTAGAGAAAGCATGGTCTGCCTGAAAATTGAGGCACTATTGTTGAGAGACACTCAGGGAACAGGGCTGCCACATCACCCATAGGCCAGTTCTGGCCTCCATGGACACTGGGAGGGAAGCCCACAAGAGCGAGTGCACCACCATCTGTTCCAACTGCCTGCCAGTCCCCCTGCCACAGGCAACTTGCAGACACTCCAATTGTGGCTGTAGTGTCACTGCCCAAACATGAGTGAGTGAGTGTGCCTCAAGCAGCCACTGCTTTTGCTCCCTCTCACCTGTGCAAGGAACAGATGCCTGAGTGCACTGCACATTCAGAGGTGGGGTTAAAACCAAAGCTGAGCCTCACGGGTGGTGTGACTAAGGAAGAGGAACAGAAATCTTTCTGTGAATCTGAACAAGCTGTGGATTAAATCCCTGAGATTGGCTGGGTAAATACTGTGTCTGTGGAATACCTGAATAGACAATAAGTGTTTCAACAATTGAGACCAGTCTAGCTTTCCCAGCACTGGACTCAGGGAACAAGTACATGTGGGAACAGGGCCAGGTCAGAGTCTGAACTGGCTCCACTGCACCCACAGCAGATACAGAGATCTACCTAGAGTATTGGAAGGCCTCCAGGGAGGCGGTGATTGGCTCTGGCTCACTATGGGAGCAAGGACATGGACAGAGGATGCCCTGGGAAAATATTCGTATTACAATTATTCTTTTCTTGTTTGTTTCATTTTACTTAGTTGTTGGTGTTGTTGCTTTTATTATTTTTCATTTATTTTTACTTTATTATCTTTTTAAATATATATAATTTTTATTTTTCCATTTTTACTTGTTTGTTGCTTTGTGTATTTTTCTTGTTTCTGTTCCTTGTTTATTTCTTTTCTTTCATTGTTTTTATGTGTAGATTTTATGTTTTCTTCACATTTTTATTGTTTTCTTTTTTTTTCTGTGTGTGTGGGTGTGTTGTAAGTGTGTGCTGTGTTGTTCTTGCTGCTGATTGCTTGCTGTTGTTTTTGCTATTTGTCTTGGGTTTTGTTTGTCTGGTTTTTTCCTTTTCTTTTCTTTTTTCTCAGGCCAAACTGTGTGGCTTGTGCCCTTTTGGTCCCTGGCCAGGGGTCAGGCCTGGGCCTCTGGTGAGAGCATAGAGACCAGGACACTGTACCAGCAGAGAATTCCCATGTCCAAGGGATATTAATTGGCATGTGCACTCCTGGAAGTATCCATATCAACACCAAGGCCTAGCCACACACAACTGCCGACAGGCTCCAGTGCTAGATACCTCATGCTAAACAATAAGCAAGACAGGAACACAGCTCCACCCATCAGTAGACAGGCTGCTTAAAGTCATACTAAGGTCACAAACACTCCAAAACACATCACCAGGTGAGGCCCTGCTGTACAGTGGGAAAAGACTCAACTCCACCCACCAGAGTGTAGGCAACAGGCCCTCCCACCAGGAAGCCTACACAAGCCCCTGGACCTACTGCACTCACCAGGAGCCAGACAGCAGAAGCAAGAAGAACTACTACCCTGCAGCTTGTGGAAAGAAGACAATAAACACAGTACTTTATACAAAATGAGATGACAGAGAAATATGTTGCAGATGAAGGAGCAAGGTAAAATCTCTAAAGGCTAAATAAATGAAGAGAAAATAGGCAATCTATCTGAAAAAGAATTCAGAGTAATGGTAGTAAAGATGATCTAAGATCTCAGAAATAAAATGGATGTACAGATCGAGAAGATTCAAGAAATGTTTAACAAGGACCTAGAAAAATAAAGAATAAACAATAAGTGATGAACAATACAATAACTGAAATGAAAAATATAAGAGAAAGAATCAATAGCAGAATAACTGAAGTAAAAGAATGGGTAAGTGGGCTGGAAGATAGAATAGTGGAAAAAAATGCCAAAGAGCAGAATAAAGGAAAAAGAATAAAAAGAATTCAGGACTGTCACAAAGACCTCTGAGACAACATTAAACACACCAATATTCAAATAATACGGGTCATAGAAGAAGAGAAAATGAAAGGTTCTGAGAAGATATTTGAAGAGATTATAGTTGAAAACTTCCCTAACATGGGAAAGAAAATAGTCAATCAATTCCAGGAAGCATAGAGTGTCATACAGGGTAAACCCAAGGAGAAAAACACCAAGACACATTAATCAAACTAACAAAAATCAAATACAAAGAAAAATATTAAAAGCAGAAAGGAAAGCAACAAATAACCTACAAAAGAATCCCCATAAGGTTATCAGCTGATTTTTCAGGAGAAACTCTGCAGGCCAAAAGGGAGTGGCAGGATATATTTACAGTGATGAAAAGATCTCATTCAGATTTGATGAAGAAATCAAAGTTTTACAGATCAGCAAAAGCTAAGAGAATTCTGCACAACCAAACAAACCTTACAACAAATGTTAAAGGAATTTCTCTAGGTGAGAAACACAAGAAAAGAAAAAGGAAGACCTACAAAAACAAACCCAAAACAATTAAGAAAATGGTAATAAGAACATACATATCTATAATTACCTTAAATGTAAATGAAATAAATGCTCCAACCAAAACACACAGACTAGCTGAATGGATATAAAAACAAGACACGTATATATGCTGCCTACAAGAGAACCACTTCAGAAATAGGGACACATACACACTGAAAGTGAGGGGATGGAAAAAATTATTCCATGCAAATCAGAATCAAAAGAAAGCTGGAGTAGCAATACTCATATCAGACAAGATAGACTTTAAAATAGGGACTATTACAAGAGACAAGGAAGGACACTACATAATGATCAAGGGGTCAATCCAAGAAGAAGATAAAACAATTGTGAATATACATGTACCAACATAGGAGTACCTCAGTACATAAGACAACTTCTACCATCCATAAAAGGAGAAATAAACAGTAACATAATAATAGTGGGGATTTTAACAACCCACTTACACAAATAGAGAGATCATCCAGACAGAAAATTAATAAGGAAACACAAGCTTTAAATGACATGATAGACCAGAGACTTAACTCATATTTATAGGACATTCCACCCAAAAGCAGCAGAATAAGCTTTCTTCTCAAGTGCTTGAGGAATATTCTCCACATCTTGCATCACAAATCAAGCATCAATAAATTTAAGAAAATTGAAATTGTATCAAGCATCTTTTCTGATCACAATACTATGTGATTGGAAATCAGTTATAGGAAAAAACTGTAAAAAATGCAAACGTATGGAGGCTAAACAATACGCTACTAAATAGGCAAGAGATCACTGAAGAAATCAAAGTAGAAGTCAAAAAATACCTAGAAACAATTGAAAATGAAAACATGATGACCCAAAACCAATGGAATGCAACAAAAGCAGTTCTAAGAGGGAAGTTTATAGCAATACAATCCTACCTCAGGAAACAAGAAAAATCTCAAACAACCTAACATTACACCTAAAGCAACTAGAGAAAGAACAAACAAAACCCAAAGTTAGCAGAAGGAAACACATCATAAAGATCAGAGCAGAAATAAATAAAACAGTAATGAAGAAAATAATAGAAAAGATCAATAAAACTAAAAGCTCGTTCCTTGAGAAGCTCAACAAAATGATAAACCTTTAGACAGACTCATCAAGAAGAAAAGGTAGAGCACTCATCAATAAAATTAGAAATGAAAAAGGAGAAGTTACAATGGACACCACATAAATACAAAAAAATAAAAAATAAAAAAAGAGAGACTACTACAAGCAACTACATGACAATAAAAGGACAACATAGAAGAAATGGACAAATACTTAGAAAAGCACAACCTTCCAAGACTGAACCAAGAAGAAATAGAAAATATGATCAGACCCACCACAACTAATGAAACTGAGACTCTGATCAAAAATCTTCCAGCAAACCGAAGTCCAGGACCAGAAGACTTCTCAGGTGAATTCTGTCAAACATTTACAGAAAAGCTAATATCTATCCATCTCAAACTCTCCCAAATAATTGCAGAGGATGCAACACTCCCAAATTCATCCTATGAGTCCACCATCACCCTGTTACCAAAACCAGACAAAGATATCACAAAAAAAGAAAATTACTGACCAAAATCATTGATGAATACAGATGGAAAAATCCTCAACAAAATACTAGCAGATTCCAACAATACATTAAAAGGATCATATACCATGATCAAGTAGGATTTATCCCAGAGATGCAAGGATTCTTCTTCAATATACACAAAACAAACAACATGGTACACCGTATTAACAAATTGAAGAATAAAAAGCAATGATTATCTCAACAGATGCAGAAAAAGCTTTTGACAAAATTCAACACCCATTAATGATAAAAAGATCTCCAGAAAGTGGTCATAGAGAGAACCTACCTCAACATACTAAAGGCAATATATAACAAACCCACAGCAAACATTATTGTCAATGGTGAAAAACTAAAAATATTTCCTCCAAGAACAGGAGCAAGGCAAGGGTGCCCACTCTCACCATTATTATTCAACAAAGATTTAGGAGTCCTAGCCACAAAAATCAGAGAAGAAAAAGCAATAAAAGGGATGCAAATTGGAAAAGAAGGAAAACTGTCACTGTTTGCAAATAACATGACACTATAAATAGAAAATCATAAAGATGCCACCAGAGAACTACTAGAGCTAGTCAATGAATTTAGTATTTGCAGGATACAAAATTAATACACAGCAATATCTTGCATTCCTATACACTAAAAACAAAATAACAGAAAGAGAAATTAAGGAAACAATCCCATTTATCATATGAACAAAAAGAATAAAATACCTAGGAATAAAACTACCTGAGGAGGAAAAGACCTGTACACAGAAAACTATATGATTCTGATGAAAGAAATCAAAGATGATACCAACAGATGGAGAAATAGACCATGCTCTTGGATTAGAAGAATCAACATTGTCAAAATGACTATACTACACAAAGCAATTTACAGATTCAATGCAATCCCTATCAAATTACCAAGGGCATTTTTCACATAACTAGAACAAAAACTTTTATAATTTGTACAGAAACACAAAAGATCTTGAATAGAAAAATCAATCTTGGGAAAGAACAGAGCTGAAGGAATCAGGTTCCCTGATTTCAGACTATACTACAAAGCTACGGTAATCAAAAAAGTATGGTACTGGCCCAAAAACAGGAATATAGATCAATGAAACAGGATAGAAAGCCCAGAGATAAATCCATGCACCTATGGTACTTAAGCTATCACAAAGGAGACCAGAATATACAATGGAGCAAAGACAGCCTTTTCAATAAGTGGTGCTGGGAAAACTGGACAACTACATGTAAAGGAAAGAAATTAGAATACTCACTAACATCGTACACATAAATAAACTCAAACTGGATTAAAAATCTAAATGTAAGGTCAGACTCTATAAAACTCTTAGAAGAAAACATAGAACAATCTTTGACATAGGTCACAGCAAGATCTTTTTTGACCCACCTCTTAGAGTAATGAAAAGAAAAAGAAACAAATGGGGCTTAATTAAAGTTAAAATCTTTTGCACAGCAAAGGAAACCATAAGCAAGATGAAAAGATGGCCCTCAGAATGGGAGAAAATATTTGCAAACAATGCAAATGACAAAGATTCATCTGCAAACTATACAAGCAGCTTATGCAGCTCAATATTGAAAAAACAAACCACCCAGGCAACAAATGGGTGGAAGACTTAAATAGACATTTCTCCTGAGAAGACATCCAGATGGCCAACAAACACATGAAAAACTGCTCAATATCACTAATTATTAGAGAAATGCAAATCAAAACTACAATGAGGTATCACCTCACAGTGGTTAGAATGGTCATCATCAAAAAATCTACAAGCAATAAATGCTGAAGAGAGTGTGGAGAAAAGGCAACCATCTTGCACTGTTGGTGGGAATGTAAATTGATTCAGCCACAGCCACTGTGTAGAACAGAATGGAGGTTCCTTAAAAAACTAAAAATAGAATTACCATATGACCCAGCGATCCCACTATTAGGCATATACCCAGAGAAAACCTTAATTCAAAAAGACACATGCACCCCAATGTTCATAGCATCACTATTTACAATAGCCAGGACATGGAAGCAACCTAAATGTCCATCCACAGAGGAATGGATAAAGAAAATGTGGTACATATATACAATGGAATATTACTCAGCCATATAAAGGAACAAAATTGGCTCATTTGTAGAGATGGAGATGGACTTAGAGAGTGTTATACAGAGTGAAGTTAGTCAGAAACAGAAAACAAATATTGTATATTAATGCATATATTTGGAATCTAGAAAAGTGTTATAGATGACCTTACTTGCAAAGAAGAATTAGAGACAGAGACATAGAGAACGAATGTATGGATACCAAGGGCAAAAGGAGCGGGGTGGCAGGAATTGGGAGATTGGGCTCAACACATATATACTATTGATACTATGTATAAAATAAACAACTGGGGCTTCCCTGGTGGTGCAGTGGTTGGGAGTCTGCCTGCTGATGCAGGGGATGCAGGTTCGTGCCCCAGTCTGGGAGGATCCGGCATGCCATGGAGCGGCTGCACCCGTGAGCCATGGTCACTGAGCCTGCGCGTCCGGAGCCTGTGCTCTGCAATGGGAGAGGCCACAACAGTGAGAGGCCCGCATACCACAAAAAAAAAAAAAAAAAAAAATAGACAACTGAGGGGAACATAATGTATAACACAGGGAACTCTACCTAATGCACTGTGGTGTCCCAAATGGGAGGGAAATCCAAAGGGAGGAGATATATTTACATGTATTGCTGATTCATTTTGGTGTGCAATAGAAGCTAACACAACACTGTAAAGCAACTATACTCCAATAAAAATTAATTAAGAAAATAAAAATATATAAATAATACACCACCTTCCGCAGCCATTTGGGGTAAGCTCCAAAGAATGGTTTTCACTGATTTTCTCCTTGATAGTACAGAGCTTACTGCAGCTTCAAAGCAAACCTTAGAAAGTGTAGGCATGCCACCTGTCATGTATTTCAGTACATGCTGACAATTTTTGTTGAGTTCCTTATGTTGAAAGAACACTGTGTATCATATTCCTTTCATTTATCTTGTGAAAAAATGCATACATTTACATTATGGGAAACAAGTCTTACCACCTAATCTGAAATGATCTTTTCTATTTTCCTTTAGTATATAGACCTAAGTTCAGCTTAAATTACGTTTAGAAAGAATAGTATTATAAGTCTTTTAAACTATAAACTTCATACATCACACTTCTAGTATCTCTTTCACTCAATGAAAGAACACCATGAATAGTATTTCCTTCTCATAGCAAGAAGCTATTCTCTATATTCCTATATGATAAAGATGTTTAACTAAGGCTTCTGAAAATCTTCCCCTCCATTAGCCTTATGCCCTTGGTTAACCAAACATCACTTAGGAATATAGAACACTAGACTTACAAGATTCAAAAAAAAATCACTAACTGTATGAAACCTGGATATAATTTCCTTTCTATGAAAGAATATTCTCACGAAAACTTGAGGGTAGCTTTGTGAAAAGATATTCTGGGTACTATGGGAAATTCTTTATTCTACCCTGTTTAAAAACTCCTTTCCTTCTTTTCTGTTAGGTACCTCTATTGATAAAAGTCTCAGAGTAACCTATATAAACACTAGTGTTACACATCTGTTAATAAAACACTACATGCTTCAGTCACTTGGTAAGGCAGGGTCTGGCTACTCTAGGTTCTTTAAACTTTCATTTAAATTTTAAGATTGCCTATTATTTTCTTAAAAAAAAAGAAAAACCTGCTGGAAGGAACAGGATCTTTGAGAAGAATTATATTGAAGTGATTGGTAATTCGGTTGATATTTAACATATAAATATATTGAGACTTCTCATCCATGAACATGATATAATCATCCTCCATATATGTAGTGCATTTGTTCCAGGACCCTGATGATATAAAATGTGCCTCATATAAAATGACGCATTTGTACACAACCTACACACATCCTCCTGTGTACTTTAAATCATATATAGATTACATATAATACCTAATACAATGTAAGTACTGTATCAGTAATTACCAGTGCAAGGCAAAGTCAATTTTTGCTTCCTGGAACTGTCTAAATTTTTTTTAAGAAAATATTTTAGGGCTTCCCTGGTGGCGCAGTTGTTGAGAGTCTGCCTGCCGATTCAGGGGACACGGGTTCGTGCCCCTGTCCGGGAAGATCCCACATGCTGCAGAGTGGCTGGGCCCGTGAGCCATGGCCGCTGAGCCTGCGTGTCCGGAGCCTGCACGTCCGGAGCCTGTGCTCCGCAACGGGAGAGGCCACAACAATGAGAGTCCCGCGTACTGCAAAAAAAAAAAAAAAGAAAATATTTTAATGGATTCTAAAGGCCAACTGTATTTTTAAAATTTATTTGCACCTTTAATTTTTCCTAGAAATGTTTTGTACTTTTCATTTTAAAGGCTTACACTCCTTAATTATTTAAATGTAGCTAAATTTATTCTTTTGAAGATTTTTTTGTTACTGTATATAAAATTGTTTTCTTAATTTTATTGCTGGAATGTTTTCCTCTAGTTTTTTTGTATAAATGCATTAAAGATCCTGTATATTGGCCCTTATGTTATTCATTACATATTTACCATGAGCCAATACTGCTAGCTCAAAAACTCTGTCATCAACCTCAAATTTTCATGCAACCAACTGTTTTAAATATGGCCAAAATAAATATACTTTTAGCCATTTAGAGCCTGCCTTCCATGCATACCCTTGAAAACTGCACCCTACAAATGCTAGCTATTTTTAGGATAAACCCTGAGGCAATAAAACATCTCTAGTTCCTGCTGCCCTTTGGAGCTCTCTTTTCCAGAGATGCTCTGATATGCTGGTAAGCAAAATGACATCACTTAAACACATAAGCACCCACTCTGATTTTTATTTACCTAGGAGTTTTGTGGCCTTCTACCTTTCTGGGTAATGGTCCCATACAACCTTCCTGGAAGGTTTTCCACTGTGAAGTAATCACCCTTCTATGCAACATGTGAAAGTACTGTCATTATAAATAATGGGTGCAGTTGTCACATTTTGATCATGACATTTTCATTGATCAGTTCTGAAAATCTTGAACTCACAAAGTATTGAAATACAATTGATTTTTGTATTGATTTTATATCCTGTGACCTTACTTTGCTGATTTTTAAAATCAGATTTTACAAATTTTATTGAATGTGAATATACCAAAACAAAATCTGCTTTCACCTGTTAGTAGGAACTATTTCTTGGAAAGAATTTGGTAAGATGTGGTGCAAAACCGTATTATGTCTTATAAGCTAAGTAATTTCTTAAATTCTTCAAGTACTATATGTGTGTGTGTGCCTGTGTGTGTGTGTAAGTGCGTAAAGTATGTGTACATTCTTTGTGATTTTCTACATGAAGGAAAATATTATCTATATTATAGATAACATTTTAGATATTATAATAGATATTATATATATATATATCTATAAACTATTAAGGATAGTTTTACTTCTTATTTTCAAATCTGTATGATTTTAATTTATTTTTCTTGCCAAATTTAACTGGCTACAACCTCCAATAAAATTTAAATAATTGAGGTTTTTCCTCTTTTTCATTTTGTCTTGTTGGACCCTACCTTATATGGTCAAACGTGCAAACCAGGCACAAAGTACTAGGACAAGTGTGTGATGTGTGTTATTTGGATTATCTGCTCTTGGAGATTAGTTATGCCCTTTTGTTTCAATTGGTATGGGATAGTTAAAAATTTTACCACACAGGATGACATAAAACAAGCTCCACCTTGGAATTAAACAGAACAGTGATAGCTAAATATAATTAGAAAATCCTCATAGATATTGAAATTCAATGATGTACTTTTAAATTAGTCACAGGTCAACAATGAAATAGCATTGCAAATTACAAGTCAATAAAGGAAAGCTAAAAACCTATTCACAATAATTTTCAGGAGGTATGAGCAGGTCCTGGGTAAAAGATATCTTAATAACCAAAGGAAATCCTGGTCTTTCCAACTCAGGAGGAAAAAATTAATGAAAATGTTAGATAATATTTTGTATATGTATTATTACATTTTCAGGTGGTATTAATGCAGTCTATAATATTGGCATTATTACAGACCTTACACTAGTATTTCAGCATTATACACATTTCAAGGTTTTCTCTGTGTAGTTAACATTGTAATGGTATCATGGGATTAATATCTTTCTTTGTTCTTTTCATTTTTCCCAAACCAAGTGAGACCTCTAAGATTGATTTTTTATAACTTAGAAGTATGAACACATCAGACCTCTCCTTTTTACTGGTTTTATGACTAAAATATGAGTATTCAAATAAAGTGCTATAGTAAACTTGGGTTTGTGTTTAAAGACACATATGAAGATTCTCCTTATTTGCAAAATTGTAGGCTAGTGTCAGGTTGGGAGAAGGAAAAAAATCAACCAGTATGACGGGGATTGCCTGTGAATTTAAACCCTGCTTGTTCTTAAAAATTCATATTCATGGGTGGAGTCAAGATGGCAGAATAGGAGAACATGGAGTTTACCTCTCCTCACAAGTACTTCAAGAATACATCTGCAGGGCTTCCCTGGTGGTGCAGTGGTTGAGAGTCCACCTGCCAATGCAGGGGACACGAGTTTGTGCCCCGGTCCAGGAGGATCCCACATGCCGCAGAGAGGCTGGGCTTGTGAGCCATGGCTGCTGAGCCTGCACGTCTGGAGCCTGTGCTCCTCAACGGGAGAGGCCACAGCAGTGAGAGGTCGTGTACCACAAAAAAAAAAAAAAAGAATACATCTGCAAATGGAACAAATCTCACAGAGCACCTGCTGAACACTAGCGGAGGACTTTGGACACCTAAAACGATAAAAAAAAAATCCCCACTCAACTGGGTAAGATGAAAGAAAAAAAAAAGAAAAGAGGAAATGGGAAGGGACCAGCACCCCTTGGGGGGAGCTGAAGGAGAGGAGAGGTCCCCAAACTCAGAGAAGACCCCTCACAGCAAGACGTCAGCTGGGACTGAGAGGAACACCCAGGGGATTGGAGGGGAACAACAGCAACCAGTCTGTGGAAGTCAAGAGAAAGTGAGATCTGCATGTATGATCTCTGCCGCAGCTCTGCACACCTCAGCCTGAGTGGTATGTCTCCTGGTGCTGAGTGGGCAGGGTGCCAGAAAGTGGGATTTTGAGAGTGGATCTAGAGAGGGGACTGGTTTCAGCTGTAAAGAGACAGCCCAAAGAGTTGGGAGTAAGGAATTCCACAACCACAAAAGTTTGTGGAAAAAGCCTAGGCAACCATAGAAATAAGGCGCTGTTGTTGAGTGGCATGCAAGGGGTGGGGCCACCATTGCAGCCCCCTTCCCCACCTACTGGCCCCTACTTCCACAGGCACTGGGAGGGGCACCTATCTGAGCAGGCTCACCCACCCCCCAAGCCAAGGCCTTCTCCTCCCAGACAGGCTCTGGAAGCCCACACAATGGCCCAGCCAGAGCTTCCCTGGGAGTCAGAGTTGGGTACCCCAGCCTGAGACTGGTGTCCGACAAAGCTGGTGGGGGCTGGGTGTTAAAGCATAGGGTTAGGAGAGTGAACACGGGGAGATGACTGCTGTTGGCTGCTTGGAGAAGGCCTGAAGGGACAGGAGTGAGGAGTTCTACAGCTGGGAATGCTCTGAAGGAAGTGAATTCTGCCTTGGAAAACAAGGTACCATTGCTGAGTTATGTGCAAGTGGTGGGGCCACCATTGTGGACTCTCTCCCCACACACCAGTCTCTGCCTCCATGGCACTAGGAGGGACTCCCACCAGAGTGAGTGTGCACCAATCTGTTATAGCTTCCTGCCAGCCCTTGCCTCTGTGGGCACTGGAGGTGGATCCCATTGGAGCAAGCACACAAGCAAGTATATCCCACTGAGTCGCTGCCATCAACCCCTCTTGCCTGGGTGGGGAACAGACTACTGAGGGTGACCCACACACAGAGGTGGGGCCAAAAACAAATGGGGCTGTGTGACAAAGGAAGAGGAACTGAAAGTTCACTGTGCAACTCCACAAGTCATGGATTAAACCTCTGTGATCGTCTTGGTAAATCTTGCATCATTGGAATATCTGAATGGACAATGAGTGTTCCCACAACTGAGACCATTCTAGCTTTAGCACCTGTAAACTACATGTTTGGGGGCAACTACATGTAGGATTTGGGCAAGGTCAGAGTCTGAGCTGCCCCCACCATGCCCACAGTGGGTCCAGAGACCTACATAGAGGTCTTTGAGGACCTCCTGTGGAGGTGGGGGTTGGCTGTATCTCACAGTGAGGGAAAGGACACTGATATTAGAAGCCCCAGATAAAAAAGAAATTTTTGTTTATTTTGTTTTGTTGTTTATTTTTCAATTTTTTATTTCTTTTTTAAAAATTTTAAATATATTTTTATTTATCATTTTTATTTTACTTTTCTGTTTCTTTTGTTTTCTTCTGTCTTTGGGTTTCTTTGTTGTCATTTTTTCTTTTTTCTTTTTTTCTAATTTGGTCATTTTCTTTGTTTTCTTTACTTTTGCACCTTATATAGGTGCACCTCAATATAAAAGGCAAATGCTAACATCCATAAAGAAGAAATCAACAATAATGTAATAATAGTGAGGGACTTTAACACCTCACTTACACAAATGAATAGATCATGTAGACAGAAAATTAATAAGGAAACACAAGGCTTAAGACATATTAGACCAGATAGATTTAACTGATATTTATAGAACATTCCATCTGAAAACAGCAGAAGACAGTTTCTGCTCAAGTTCACACAGAACATTCTCCAGCAAAGATCACATGTTGGGTCACAAATGAAGCTTTGGTAAGTTTAAGAAAATTGAAATCATTTCAAGCATTTTTTCTGACCACAACGCTATGAGATTAGAAATCAATTACAGGAAAAAAACTATAAAACCACAAACATATGGTAGCTAAACAATATGTTACTAAATAATCAATGAATCACTGAAGAAATCAAAGAGGAAATCAAAAAATACCCAGAGACAAATGATAACAAAAACAGGATGACCCAGAACCTATAGGACACAGCAGAAACAGTTTTAAGAGAGAAGTTTATAACAATACAATCTTACCTTAAGAAACAAGAAAAAATCTCAAATAAACAATCTATCCTTATACCTAAAGCAATTAGAGAAATAAGAACAAACAAAACCTGAAGTTAGTAAAAGGAAAGAAATAATAAATGTCAGAGCAAAAATAAATGAAATAGAGATGAAGAAAACAACAGCAAAAATCAATGAAATTAAAAGCTGGTTCTTTGAGAAGATAAATAAAATTGATAAACCTTTAGCCAGAGTCATCAAGAAAAAAATGGAGGTGATTCAAATCAATAAAATTAGAAATAAAAAAGTAGAAGTTAAAATGAACACCACAGAAATACAAAGGATCATAAGAGACTACTGTGAGCAACTATATGCCAATAAAATGGACAACCTAAAAGAAATAGATAAATTCTTAAACAGATGCAACCTTCCAAGACTGAATGAAAAAGAAATATAAAACATGGACAGACCAATCACAAGTACTGAAATTGAAAATGTGATTAAAAATCTTCCAAGAAAGAAAAGTCCAGGGCCAGATGGCTTCACAGGCCAATTTTATCAAACATTTAGAGAAGAGTTAACATCTACACTTTTTGAAAGTCTTCCAAAAAAATTGCAGAGGAAGGAACACTCCCAAGCTTATTCTGTGAGGCCCCCATCACCCTGATACCAAAACCAGACAAAAATATCACACAGAAAAAGGAAATTACAGGCCAATTTCACTGATGAACATAGACACAAATATTTTCAACAAAATACTAGCAAACTGAATCCAACAACACAATAAAAGGATCACACACCCTGATTAAGTGGGATTTATACCAGGGATGCAAGGAGTCTTCAATATACACAAATCAGTCAATGTGATACACCACATTGACAAACTAAATAAAAAAACCATATGACCATCTCAATAGATGTAGAAAAAGCTTTTGACAAAGTCCCACACACATTTATGATAAATACTCTCTAGGAAGTTGGCATAGAGGGAACCTACCTCAGCATGTACAATATACCATATAAGATAAACCTAAACCTAAAATCATACTCAGTGGTGAAAAGCTGAAAACCCTTCTGCTAAGATGAGGAGCATGACTGGATGTCCACTATCCCCACTTTTATTCAACATAATTTTGGAAGTCCTAGCCACAGCTACCAGAGAATAAAAGAAATAAAAGGAATCAAAATTAGAGAAGAAGTAAAACTCTCACTGTTGGCAGATGACATGATACTATACTATAGAAAATTCTAAAGAGGCTAACAGAAAATTACTAGAGCTAATCAATGAATTTAATAAAGTTTCAGGATAAAAATTAATATGCAGAAACCTCTTGCATTCCTATACACTGACAAAGAAAGATAAGAAAGAAAGATTAAGGAAACCATCTCATTTACTATCACATCACAAAGAATAAAATACCTAGAAATAAATGTAACTAGGAGTCAAAAACCTCTACTCAGAAAACTATATGATACTAATGAAATAAATCAAAGGTGATACAAACAGATGGGGACATAGACCACGTTCTTGGATTGGAAAAATCAACATTGTCAAAATGATTATACTACCCAAAGCAATTTACAGATTCAATGCAATCCCTATCAAATGACTAAGGGCATTTTTCACAGAACTAGAACAAAAAAATTTACACTTTGTATGGAAACACAAAGACCCTGAATAGCAAAAGCAATCTTGAGAAAGAATAAGAGCTGAAAGAATCAGGCTCCCTGACTTCAGACTATACTACAAAGCTACAGTAATCAAGAAAGTATAGTACTGGCACAAAAACAGGAATATAGATCAATGGAAGGGGATAGAAAACCCAGAGATAAATCCACACACCTATGGTCACCTAATCTATCACAAAGGAGACCAGAATATACAATGGAGCAAAGACAGCCTCTTCAAGAAGTGATGCTGGGAAAACTGGACAGCTACATGTAAAAGAATGAAATTAGAACATTCCCAGAAACACCATACAAAAAGATAAACTCAAAATGGATTAAAGACTTAAATGTAAGGCTGGATACTATAAAACTATTAGAGGAAAATATAGGCAGAACATGCTTTGACATAAATCACAGCAAGATCTTTTATGATCCACTGCCTATAGTAATGAAAATTAAAACAAAATAAGCAAATGGGACTTAATTAAACTTAAAAGCTTTTGCACAACAATGAAAATCATAAACAAGAGGAAAAGACAACCCTCAGAATGGAAAAAAAATATTTGCAAACAAAGCAACTGACAAAGGATTAATCTCCAAAATATAAAAACAGCTCATGGAGCTCAATATTAAAAAAAAAAAAAAAGAAAACCAAAAAAAACACCCAATGAAAATATGGGTGGAAGACCTAAATAGACATTTCTCCAAAGAAGACATACAGATGGCCAACAAACACATGAAAAGGTGCTCAACAACACTAATTATTAGAGAAATGCAAAACAAAACTACAGTGAAACATCACCTCACATCAGTCAGCATGGCCATCATTTAAAAAATCTACAAACAATAAATGCTGGAGAGGGTGTGGTGAAAAGGGAACCTTCATACACTGTTGGTGGGAATGTAAATTGATGCAGCCACTATGGAAAAAGTATGGAGTTTCCTTAAAAAACTAAAAATAGAACTACCATATGATGCAGCAATCCCACTACTGGGCATATACCAAGAGAAAACTGTAATTCAAAAAGATCCATGGACCATAATATTCACTGTAGCACTATTTACAATAGCCAGGATGTGGAAGCAAACTTATTTACAATAGACAGGATGTGGAAGAAACCTAAATGTCCATCCACAGAGGAATGGATAAAGAAGAAGTGGTATATATGTACAATGAAATATTACTCAGCCGTAAAAAGGAAAAAACATAGTGCCATTTGCAGAGATGTGGATAGACCTAGAGACTGTCATACTGAGTGAAGTAAGTCAGAAAGAAAAAATCAAATATTTTATAATATTGCTTATATGAGGAATCTAGGTAAACATTACAGATAAACTTATTTGCAAAGCAGAAATAGAGACACAGATGTAGAGAATAAACTTTATACTAAAGATGAAAGGGGGTGGGTTGAATTGGGATATTGGGATTGACATATATACACTACTATGTATAAAATAGATAACTAATGAGAACCTACGATACAGCACAGGGAACTCTACTCAATGCTCTGTGGTGACCTAAATGGGAAGGAAATCTACAAAAGAGGGGAGATTATATATATATATGATTCACTTTGCTGTACAGCAGAAACTAACATAACATTGTAAAGCAACAATGTTCCAATAAAAATTAAAAAAAAATAAAAAATGGTGAGAGTGGGCATCCTTTTCATTTCAAATTTTAGTGGGAAGGCTTTCAGCTTTTCACCACTGAGTATTATATTGGCTGTGGTTTTGTCATAAATAGCTTTTATTATATTGAGATATGTTTTCTCTTTACCCACTTTGGTAAGAGTTTTTATCATAAATGACGCTGAATTTTGTCAGATGCGTTTTCTGCATCTATTGAGATGATCATGTGTTTTTTGTCTTTCCTTTTGTTTATGTGGTGTATCAAATTGTTTGATTTGTGTATGTTGAATCATCCTTGTGAACTGGGAATGAATCCCCCTTGGTCATGTTGTATGATCTTTTGTATGTGTTGTTCGATTAGGTTTGCTGGTACTTGGTGAGAATTTTTGTATCTATATTCATCAAACATATTGGATTGTAATTTTCTTTCTTGCTGGATCTTTGTCTGGTTTTGTTATCAGGGTGATGGTGGCTTCATAGAATGATTTTAGGATTCTTCACTCTTGGAAGAGTTTGAGAAGGATTGGTAAAAGTTCTTCTTTGTATGTTTGGTAGAATTTGTCTGGACTTCTGTTTGCAGAGAGTTTTGAAAATTACAGATTCTATTTCACTTCTAGTGAGCAGTCTGTTCAGATTAGCTATTTATTCTTGATTCAGTTTTGGTGGGCTGTATGTTTCTAGAAAGATGTCCTTTTCTTCTAGGTTGTTGAATTTGTTGGCCTATAATTGTTCATAGTATTCTCTTATTTTTCTTGTATTTTTGCAATATTCGTTGATATTTTTCCTTTTTCATTTCTTATTTTGTTTATTTGGGTTCTCTCTCTTTTCTTCTTGGTGAGCCTGGCCAGAGGTTTGTCAATTTTGTTCACCCTTTTCAAATAACCAACTCTCGCTTTTATTGATTTTTTCTATTTTTTTAATATCAATTTTATTTATTTCCCATCTGATCTTTATTATTGCCTTCCTTCTGCTTACTTTATATTTTGCTTGTTCTTCATTCTAACTCTTTTAGTTGGTAGGTTATGTTGTTTATTTTTCTTGTTTTTTGAGGAAGGCCTGTATTGTTATAAACTTCCCTCTAAGAACTGCTTTTGTTGCATCTCATAGATTTTATATGGTTGTGTTTTCATTGTCATTTGTTCTAAGGTATTTATTTCTGTTTTCCTCATTGACCCATTGGTTTTTTAGTAACATGTTGTTTAACCTCCAAGTAATCATTTTATTCTTACTTCTTTTCCTGTGGTTGATTTCCAGTTTCATGCTGTTGTGGTCAGAGAAATTGTTTGAAATAATTTCCATATGCTTAAATTTCTTGAGGTTTGTTTTGTGCCCTAATATGTGGTGAATCCTAGAGAATATTCCATATGGATTTGAAAAGAATGTGTATCCTGGGTTCTTTTTTTGATGTATTGTCCTGAAAGTATCAATTAAGTTGAACTGTTCTATTGTACCAGACCCAAAATATCTCTAGTTCTCACATTCTTATTTTGATATTTCTGCCATGCTGTTTTCCCTTCACCCTGAATAAAGGCAAGTGCATATGAACCCACAACTTCACCTACATTTTGTTTCCCCTTTCCATAATCTCTGCTGAAAAAAGGGAGTAAAATTCCAATTTTCCTTCTCCTTTTAAGAGGTGATTAACACTCCTTTATATTTTCTTTCTTCAAGAGGGCAATAAGCTTCATAATTCTTGTTTAATACAAGAAAGAATATCCTCTTTACCTTATTAGAACAACTCTGTGATCTGTGTCCCTCAAGCATGGTACTTAATATGAACGTTATAGGAATACTGATAAGTAGGAATTACCAAGAGAAAATTTATTAATTATCATTCAAAAATATTAATTGAATATCATTCAAAAAGGGAATTATCAGAATACTATTTTAATTCCTTAGATGTTTAGAATCAAGACAAATTTTCTTTTCATTCTACTTTGATTTTATTCCTCAAATCTGATCAATGAACATTTTTGCCCTATAATCAATCAGTAATATTGTATGCCACACCATGCAGTGGAGTTCCTGATCTTTAATTTTTACAGCCTAGTATTATTTTAAGAATGCTTATGAAGGCAAATTTAACACACAATAAAATGGACACTTTTTAAACTATCTGGAATTTATTAATATTTGACCTATATGTCCATACATAAAATGATCACCAAATTAAGGTAGTCTTATCCATAACCCCAAAGGTTTCCTTGTATCCCCTCATAATTCCTCACCTGACCCTCAAGTTAACTCTCCCTCTTATTGTACCCTCCCTAGACAACCACTGACTTTCTGGTGTTACACATTCATCTGTAATTTTCTAGAGTTTTATAAAAGTAGTATTGTAAAATTATTTACTCTGCAAACTTTCATGTTTGGCTTCTTTCATTCTTTGTACTTTTTCAAGATTCAACCATGGTTTTACATTTATCAATAGTTGATTCCTTTTTTTTGTAGGGTAGTATTACATTGTATGGATTCACTATGACTTGTTGATATGTTTACCTGTTAATTGATATTTGGCTTTTTCCCTCATTCTATTCTATTCTATTCTATTCTATTCTATTATTATAAATAAAGATGCCGTGGACATCCATTATGTTGTAGGTGTGTAATATAGATTTTTAAATGGATGAATGGATAAATCTGGAGGTAATGTCTTTTTTCCAAATCCCTGAAGATTCTAACCTAGATTGCCTCAATTTTTGACAAAATTGTGAATTTTTATATTCTCATAAGTGGTAAAAATATCATAGCTTAATATTTTTACTGGAAAATTTTCATGTTTGAAGTGAGATGTTTGATTTATAACACCTCTTATAATAAACATATGATGCTTAATTTATCTGGAAACTAAACATAGTATGGTGAGTAAAGTAATACACAGAAATGAAATTTCTTACTGACATTTTTTCTGTGTAAATAAGTATCTGAAAAATTATCAGAGATTTAAAGAAAAAGGAATATTAAATAATGTTGGGGCTTCCCTGGTGGCACAGTGGTTGAGATTCTGCCTGCTAATGCAGGGGACACAGGTTCGAGCCCTGGTCTGGGAGGATCCCACATGCCGCAGAGCAACTGGGTCCATGAGCCACAACTACTGAGCCTGCATATCTGGAGCCTGTGCTCTGCAACAAGAGAGGCCGTGATAGTCAGAGGCCTGAGCACCGCGATGAATAGTGGCCCCCGCTTGCCACAACTAGAGAGGGCCCTCACACAGAAACGAAGACCCAACACACCAAAAATAAATAAATAAATAAATAAATTCCTACCCCCAATACCTTCTTAATAAAAATAATAATGTTAGTTTACCATTAATATAATAGTAATATTACATTTGCATTGTGGTTCATAATTTACTGGCTGTTTTTATGTGTATTATTTCATATAATTCTAATTAAAATCTATGATTAAATATAGGACATTGCCTTTGTACCCTTCCAGGGTTTAGAGTAAGAGTACATAGGCAGGTACCTAGGACTTTCATGCTCCTCCAGTGTAAAGATTAGAATAGGTGAATGTTCTCTAGGGCTTCTTATACTTACCTTACAGATATATTATTCAGCAGAGGTCTGTGGTAGACCACAGTGTGATAAAATTTATATCTTGCCCTTAGTAATACATCCAGAGAGCCTCCTCATTGAAAGATAAATACATGTTACTTCCTAGAATACAAGATACCTAGGTCTTTGCTAAGTTATGTTATTTAAAATGAGACTATGAAAGGATATCAACAAAATGGCAAAATAGAAATCCCCAACTCTCATTTTGCAACAGAAACAACAATTTGGCACCTATCCACAGACAATAGTGCCATTGTGGGAGCTTTGGAATCCAGGAGGGATGTTGTAAAGCCCTTGTGGAGCCTCAGATAAAGGAGGACCTCTTTGAGAAAACAGGCTCATGTCCCAGTGGCAGGACTGCCAATTGTGGGGTCCTGGCTGTAGACCTAGAAGTAGTTCAATAGAGGACTCATCTCTGATCTTGCTTGTCCACAGTACCACAACCAGCCCTTTCTTTGAAAAGATCTGTGAGATGCACTCCTGTCTTTGTCCTAGTAATAGTCCTACTGATTGCAGACCCAATAGCAGATACAGAAGTAGCACTGTGACCTGGCTTTAAGTCCAGCCTACTGTGGCTTGGAAGTATTCCTGCCTACTCAGGGGCATGATGGAAGGCACAATCTTCCCTGCCTCCAGTTAGAAACCCTCCAACCAGACCTGAAAGTAACCTTCAACAAGACTCCAGTCCTAAATGACCACAGCCCTGGAGGCAGTCCTACTCACAC
Source organism: Monodon monoceros (assembly GCF_005190385.1). Lineage (NCBI taxonomy): Eukaryota > Metazoa > Chordata > Mammalia > Artiodactyla > Monodontidae > Monodon > Monodon monoceros. Next base: position 482,702 of record NW_021700609.1, read on the forward strand.
AAGTCTCTGCTCAGGGATCTGGTAGGAGCCATCAGGGACCTGGCTGGTACTGTATCTGTCCATTTCCCTTGTAACTGGTCTGCCATCTGCAGACCTGGCTGTGAACCAAGAAGTGGTCTCATGACCCAATTCCACCCCTGCTTGACTATGGTCCCAGAGGCAGTCTCGTTCACTCAGGAATATGCTCAGCATCCAGGCAGGAGACCTTTCAGGAACTAGGCAGGAGGTACATCTATTCATACCTGTACTAACAGGCTCACACTCTACAGACCTAACTGTGGACCCAGAAGTGGTACCATGACCCAGCTCAAGTCCTGCTCAAACACAATCTTAAAGGTAGTCCCATTGGACAAGAACCTGTCTAGATATCTTTATCTGCCTAAACTAGGTGCATGGCTACAGAAATCAATAAGAATCAAGCAAATGACACAACCAAAGGAAGTTAACAAAGTTCCAATAACTGACCTTAAAGAAGCAAAGATCCCATTATTGTTTGATAAAATTTTAAAATAATTATCTTAAAGATGTTCAGTGAGCTGCAAGAGAACACAGACATTAAATGAAATCAGGAAGACAATACATTAACAAAATGAGAAATTTAACCAGAAATAGAAGAGTTTCAATGTCAAACTTGATCAGGCAGAAGATAGAATCAGCAAGTCATTTGACACTGTCTAGTTAGAGTGAAGAAAGCATATGTGTCCTATGGAACACCATTGAAAGAAATAAAATATACATTATGGGAGTCTCAGAAGAAGAGAGAGAAAGCAGTAGAAAACTCATTTAAACAAATAATGCTGAGAACTTCCCAAATCTAGAGTGGGAAACAGATATCTCAATTCATGAACTTCAAAAGACTCCAAATAGGTAGAACTCAAAAAGATCTACATCAAGACACATAACTGAATTATCAAAAGTCAATGACAAAGGCAGCAAGAGAAAGATGACATCACAAAAAAGGGAACCCTCATAAGATTATCAGATTTCTCAGCAGAAACTCTGTAGGCCAGGAGAGAGTTGGACAATATGTTTAAAGTACTGAAAGAAAAAAAACCCTGCTAACCAAGAATACTTTAGCTGATAAAACTGTCCTTTAAAGATGGAGAGAGCTAAAGACTTTCCAAGACATACAAAACTGAAGAGATTTGTCTCCACTAGAACTGCCTTACTAGAAATGCTAAATAAAATTCTACAAGTTGAAATGAACAGATGTTAAACAACAACATGGAAGTGTATAGAGGATAAATATTATTGATGAAGGTGATTATAAAGACAAACACATAATACTGTAATAATGTAATGGTGACACATATAGGGCAAAAATCAGTAAGAACAACTAACCACAGGGAGTTAAGATGGAGGAGGAGTAGGAGGACTTCTAGTTCACCTTTCCCCCCAAATGCATCAAGAATACATCTACAAAGGGAACAATTCTCACAGAGCAACTGCTGGACACTAACAGAGGACCACATACACCTAAAAGGACAAGAAACATCCCTGTGTAACTGGGTAGGATGAAAGAAAGAAAAAGGAAAAGGAAAGGAGAGGAAGCAGGACGGAATCTGTCTCCCTTGTGGGGAGCTGAAGGAGAGGAGAGGTTCTTGCGTCCAGGGAAACCCCCTCACCAGTGGAGATATCAGCTGGGATAGAAGGGGAGCAATGGAAGCTTGGAAGAGAGTGCAACAACCAGTCTGTGGCAGGCAGGACAGAGTGAGACCTACACAGACGGTCCTAGCCACAGCCCTGCATGTCCCGTCCTAAGATATGTTTCAGCTGGTATGGACAGAGGCTGGGTGCTGGAATGTGGGGTTTGGAGGGCAGACTCAGGGTGAGGAGAGCTGTTGGCTGGGAGAAGACAGCCTGAGGGGATGGGAGAGAGGGGCTCCACAACTGAGAATGCTACTAGAGGAAGCCCAGACCACTATAGAAGTGAAACACCATTGTTGAGTGATGTGAAAAGGGTGGGATGGCCCTTGCAGCCTCTCTCCCAACATGCTGGTCCTTGCCTACTGGGGCACTAGGAAAGGTTCCCTCCAGGACTGTCATTCTCACACCCACAGACGTCAGCTCACCAACGCCACTTGCCTCCACCAGGGCAGGGTTTTGTGCTCCAGTGCAAACTTAGGAGCAGATGCCTGTGGGTGGCCCACATGCAGAGGTGGATCTTAAACCACAGCAGAACCCCAGGGGCCACAAAACTAAAGAAGAAGAGCTGAAATCTCTCTTTGTTGTTGTACAAACCATGGACTTACACCCCAATGACTGCATTTATAAACTCAGCACATCTGAATGGTCAATAAATGCTCCTGCAGCCAAGATGGGTCTAGTTAGCAGTTGTGGACTTTGTGGACATGTACACATGGGGGATGGGCCAGGCCAGAGTCTGAGCTGCTCCCATAGTGCTCATATTGGCTCCAGATCCATAATTACTGCAATCATGAGACCTGACTTCAGTGGATCTATACTGATGGCCTGCTGAAAAAAAAAAATGCCTAAGAGACACAAGGGCCAATTGCTAGCATACTCACCACTAAGGTGAGGCTGACAGGAGTGCCAAAAACAGTGTAATCTGAGAGCTCACACAATGGGTGATAAGTGACACAACAGAACACAGTCATAGGTGAACATCTTCAGAGGAGGAATACTTGATGGCTTCTCTCCCAGTAGGAGTGTTCCAATCCCACCTACCTCATACTGAGATTATAAACACAGCTAAGAAACAGGTCTGGGGACATCTACACCAACTAATAGGGAGCAGACTCCACCCCTGACAAGACAGTGACAACCACAGAGAAAAGGAAAGGCCCTGCTCAATATCCAGAGCAGGCTGTTGTCACCAAACACCAGGAAACACAGTTGTCAAGGGGAGAATGGCCAGTGTACACTGAAGAAAGAGATGGTAGACATCTATACTATGTCTAAGTCCTAGCACAAATATGTGTGTTTATATATATATATATTAGATCCATAGACCCATGCAGGTTACTCAGGGAGGTTCACACATAAAAATAACCCTCCAAGACAGAGAGTCTGGCATTGAGAGGAAGAACTCGCAGAGGACTTAGCTTTGAAAGCCAGGGGAGCTTGAGGGCAGGAGATCCACAGTTTGGGGGAAACAAAGGCACCACTCTTGGAAAGTATACACAAGGTCTCACATGCACTAGGACCCACAAAGCAGTACCTACAAAGGAACTTGGGGTAGACCTACCTATGGGTCTTTGAGGATCTTCTGGGGAGCTGGGACTTGCCTGTAGCTCACTGTGAAGGCAAGGACACTGATAGTGGAGGCCCCAGGGAATATTATTTGGTGTGAGCTCTCCTAGAGGTCCCCATTTTGGCATCAAGATCTGACCCCACTCAACAGCCTGCAGGGTCCACTGCTGGAATGTCTCAGACCAAACAACCAGCAAAACAGAAACATAGTCCCATCCATCAGCAGACAGGCTGCCTCAGGTCATACTAATTTCACAGACACCCCAAAAAACACCCCTTGACATGGGCCTGTCTGACAGAGGGACAAGACGCAACTCCACTCACCAGAAGGTATGCTCCTGTCCCCCCACCAGAAAGCCTGCATAAGTCTTTGGACCAACCTCACCCACCAGGTGACAGACACCAGAAGCAAGAGAAAATATGATTCTGCAACCTGCAGAAAGGAGTCCACAAACACAGTAAGTTAGATAAAATTGAGAAGACAGAGAATTATGTTGCAAAAGAAGGAGCAAGATAAAAACCTACAAGAACAACTAAATGAAGAGCAGATAGGCAATCTACCTGAAAAATAATTCAGAGTAATGATAGTGAAGATGATCCAAAATCTCAGAAAAAGAATGATAGCACATATTGAGAAGATACAAGAAATGTATAACAAAGAGATAGAAAATTTAAAGAACAAACAGAGATAAGCAACACAATAAATGAAACGAAAAATGCACCAGAAGAAATCAATAGCAGAATAACTGAGGCACAAGAACGAATAAGTGAGCTGGAAGACAGAGTAGTGGAAATCACTGCCATCGAACAGAATAAAGAAAAAAGAATGAAAATAAATGAGGACAGTCTCAGAGACTTCTGGGACAATATTAAATGCACCAAGATTCACATTTAGGGGTTCCAGAAGAAGAAGAGAAAAAAAAAAGGGCCTGAAAAAATATTTAAAGAGATTATAGTCAAAAACTTCGCTAATATAGGAAAAGAAATAGTAAACCAACTGCAGGAAAGCAGAGAGTCCTATACAGGATAAACTCAAGGAGAAACATGCCAAGACACAGATTAATCAAACTAACAAAAAATAAATGCAAAGAATAAATATTAAAAGCAACAAGGGAAAAGAAGCAAATAACATACAGGGTAATCCCCATAAGTTTATCAACTGATTTTTCAGCAGAAACTCTGCAGACAAGGAGTGGCACAATATATTTAAAGTGATGAAAGAGAACAATCTACAATCAAGAATATTCTACCCAGCAAGGCTCTCATTCAGATTTGAAGGAGAAATCAAAAGCTTTATAGACAAGCAAAAGCAAAGAGAATTCAGCACTAGCAAACCAGCTTTACAACAAATGCTAAAAGAACTTCTCTAGGGAGAAAAGAAAAGCCCACAACCAGAAATAAGAAAATCACAAATGGGAAAGTTCACTGGTAAAGGCAAATGTATTGTAAAGTCAGGAAATCATCCACACACAAATATAATATCAAAACAAGCAACCATGAGAAGAAGAGAGTACAAATGCAGGAAATGGGAATTGCATTTGAAATTAAGAGACCAACAACTTAAAACAACCTTGTATATATACAGACTGCTATATCCAAACCTCATGGGAAATGCAAACCAAAAACCTACAATAGATACACACACAAAAAAGAAAAAGCTATCCAAAGACAACATTAAAGATGGTCATCAAACCACAAGAGAAGAGAACAAAGGAGGAAGTGAGGCAAAAAGACCTACAAAAACAAACCCAAACAATTTTTTAAAAATGTCAATAAGAACACACATATTGATAATTACCTTAAATATAAATGGATTACATGCTCCAACCAAAAGACACAGACTGGCTGAATGGATACAAAAAGAAGACCTGTATGTATGCTGTTTACAAGAGACTCATTTTAGACCTGGAGACACATACAGATTGAAAGTGAGGGGAAGGAAAAATATATTCCGTGCAAATGGAAATCAAAAGAAAGCTGGAGTAGCAGTACTCATATCAGACAAAATAGATCTTAAAATAAAACTCTTACAAGAGACAAGGAAGGATACTACATGATAATCAAGGGATCAATCCAAGAAGAAGATATGACAATTGTAAATATATATGCACCTAACATGGGAGCACATCAATATATAAGGCAAATGTTAACAGTCATAAAAGGGGAAAAGGGCAATAACATAATAATAGTGGGGGAATTTAACATCCCACTTACACCAAAGGACATATCATCCAGGGAGAAAGTTAGTAAGGAAACACAGGCCTTAAATGACACATTAGACCAGATAGACTCACTTGATATTTATAGAACATTTCATCTGAAGGCAGAATAATACAATTTCTTCTAAACTGCACTTGAACATTCTCCAGGATAGATCACATCTTCAGTCACAAGTCAAGCCTTGGTAAGTTTAAGAAAACTGAAATCATATCAAACATCTTTTGTGACCACAATGCTATAAGAGTAGACATCAATTACAGGACAAAAACTGTAAAAAACACAAACACAAAGAGGCTAAACAATATGTTACTAAACAAGAAACACTTCTTTGAAGAAATCAAAGAGGAAACTAAAAAATATCTAGAGACAAATGAAAACAAATGCATGGTGATCCAAACCTATGTAACACAGCAAAACTGTTCTAAGAAGGAAGTTTATAGCCATACAGTGTTACCACAAAAAATCAAGAAAAATCTCAAATAAACTACCTAAACTTACAACAAAAGCTACAAGAGAAAGAAGAATAAGCAAAACTCAAAATTAGTAGAAGGAAAGAAATCATAATGGTCAGAGCAGAAATAAATGAAATAGAGGCAAATAAAACAATAGCAAAGATCAATAAAACTAAAAGATGGTTCTTTGAGAAGATAAAATTGATAAACCATTAGGCATACTCATAAAGAGAAAGAAAAGGAGAGAACTCAAATCAATAAAATTAGACATGAAAAAGGAAAAGTTACAACAAACATCACCGAAATACAAAGGACCATAAGAGGTTACTACAAGCAACTATATGCCAATAAAATGGGAAACTGGAAGAAATGGGCTAATTCCTAGAAAGGTACAACCTTCCAAAAATGAATCAGGAAAAAATGGAAAATATGAACAGACCAGCCATAAGTACTGAAATTGAAAATGTGAATAAAAACTCCCAGCAAACAAAAGTCCAGGACCAGATGACTTCACAGGCAAATTCTATGAAACATTTAGAGTTAAAACCTATCCTTCTGAAACTCTCCCAAAAATATTGCAGAGGACTGAACACTCCCATGCTCATTCTATGAGGCCACCATCACCCTGATACCAAACCAGACAAAGATACCACGAAAAAAGTAAAGTACAGGCCAATATCACTGATGAACATAGACGTAAAAATCCTCAAGCAAACTGAATCCAACAACACTTTGAAAGGATCATACACCTTAATAAAGTGGGATTTATCCCAGGGATGCAAGGATTCTTCAGTATATGAAAAGCAATCAATATGATACACCACATTAACAAACTGAATTATAAAATCCATATAATCATCTCAGTAGATGCAGAATAGATTTTGACAAAATTCAACACCCATTTATGATAAAAATTCTCCAGGAAGTGTGCATAGAGAAAGCCAACCTCAACATATAAAAGGCCATATACAAAAAACCCACAGCAAACATCATTCTCAATGGTGAAAAACTGAAAACATTTCCTCTAAGATCAGGGACAAGACAAGGGTGTCCACTCTTGCCACTTTTATTCAACATAATTTCACAAGTTCTAGCCACATAATCAGGGAAGAAAACGAAGTAAAAGTAATCCCAATTGGAAAAGAATTAAAACTATCACTTTTTTTCAGTTGACATGATACTATACATAGAAAATCCTTTAGGATTTTAGGTTAACAGAACACAACTAGTGCTCATCAATGAATTTGATAATGTAGCAAGTTACAAAATTAATACACAGAAATTTCTTGCATGACTATACACTAACAATGAAAGATCAAAAAGAGAAATTAGGGAAACAGTTCCATTTACCATTGCCTAGGAATAAACCTACCTAGAGACAAAAGAACTGTAGGCAGAAAACTATAAGATACTGATGAAAGAAATCAAAGATGATACAAAAAGATGGAGAGATATACCATGTTTTTCGACTGGGAGAATCAATATTGTCAAAATGACTATACTACCCAAAGCAGTCTACAGATTCAATGCAATCCCTATCAAATTACCAATGGTATTTTTCATAGAATTAGAACAAAAAAAATTAAATTTTTATGGAAACACAAAAGACCTCAAATAGCCAAAGCCATCTTGAGAAAGAGAAATGGAACTGGAAGAATCAGACTCCCTGACTTCAGACTATACTACAAACCTACAGTAATCAAAACAGTATGGTACTGGCATAAAAACAGGAATATAGGTCAATGGAATAGGACAGAAAGTCATATAAACCCAAATAAAGTCAAATAAACCCAAGAACATACGGTTAACTAATGTATGACAAAGGAGCAAGATTATACAATGGAGAGAAGACAGTCTTTTCAATAAGTGGTCTTGGGAAAACTGGACAGCTACATGTAAAAGAATTAAATTAGAACATTTTCTAATCCCATACACAAATCTAAACTCAAAATTGATTAAAGACCTAAATGTAAAGCAGATTACTACAAATCTCTAGAGTAAAACACAGGCAGAACACTCTCTGACATAATTCGCAGCAAGATCTTTTGATCCACCTTTTAGAGTACTGAAAATAAAAGCAAAAATAAATAAATGGGATCTAATTAAACTTAAAATCTTTTGCACAGCAAAGGAAACCATAAACAAAACGAAAAGACAACCCAAAGAATGGGAGAAAATATTTGCAGATGAAGCGACCAACAAGGGATTAATCTCCAAAATATACAAACAGCTCATGCAGCTCAATATCAAAAACAGAAGCAACCCAATCAAAAAATGGGTGGAAGATCTAAACCAACATTTCTACAAAGAAGACATGTAGATGTCCAAAGAGTGCATGAAAAATTGTTCCACATCACTAATTATTACAGAAATGAAAATCAAAACTACAATGAGGTATTACCTCACACTGTTCAGAATGGCCATAATCAAAATATCTACAAATTATAAGTGCTGGAGAGGGTATGGAAGAAATCTATCCCTATTACACTCTTGGTGTGAATGTAAATTGGTACAGCCACTACAGTATGGAGGTTCCTTAAAAAACTAAAAATAGAGCTAATATATGATCCTTCAATCCCACTCCTGGGTATATATCCAGAGAAAACCATAATTTGAAATTATACATGCACCTCAATGTTCATTGCAGCACTATCCATAAGAGCCAGGACATGGAAGCAACCTAAATGTCCATCAACAGTGCAATGGATAAAGATGTGGTATGTATATACAAAGGAATATTACTCAGCCATAAAAAGAAACAAAATAATGTCATTTTCAGCAACATGGATGGACCTAGAGATTGTCATACTGAGTGAAGAAAGTCAGACACAGAAAGACAAATATCATATAATATCACTTATATGTGAAATCTAAAAATTATATATAAATGAACTTAATTTCAAAACTGAAATTGAGTCATAGATGTATCAAACAAATTTATGGTTACCGGGGGGATTGGGGTAGGGATAAATTTGGAGACTGTGATTGACATATACACATTACTATATATAAAATGGATAAGTAGTGAGGACTTACTGTATAGCACAGGAAACACTTCTCAATACTCTGTAATGATCTATATTGGAAAATATTCTTTAAAAAGTATATATATGTATATGTATAACTGATTCACTTTTCTCTGCAACAGAAACTAACACAACATTTTAAATCAACTATACTCCAATAAATATTATAAAAAATAACTATAGCAACAGAAATTTGTCAGTATTTCATAATACAGAAAGAAGTATAATCTAACTTCAGTTAGATAAACTTGTGTGTGTGAATGTGTGAGTTGTCAATATTTGTGTGCAATTCAAGTTGTTGTTATCAGCTTTAAAGAGATTTCTATAATTATAAAACTGTTGATGTGAGCCCCATGTTAACCATACAAAAAAAGAACATATGCAGTAGACACAAAATTGGAAAAAAATGAATGAAAGCATACCACTATAAAATAAATAATCAAACCACAGAGAAAATAACAGAAGAGAGAAACAAGAGAACTACAAAACAGATGGAAAATAATTAACCAAATGGCAATGGTAGGTCCTTACCTATCAAGTTGGTCTAAACTTCCCAATTGAGTCTTCAAGCGGCTGAATGGATAAAGAAAAAAAATTTTTAAAGATCCAACTATATGTTGTCTATAAGAGATTGTCTTTTACATTTAAGGACATACAGAGGCTGGAAAAGAAGTGGAAAAGATATTCCATGCAAATAATAACTAAAGGAGAACAGAGGTGGCTATTCTTAAAGTCAAAGAAAGTAGACTGTAAGTTAAAACTCTCACAAGAGTCAAAGAAGTTCGTTTGGAAATGATAAAATCATCAACAGGGAGGTATAAAAAATACATACAGGGAGGTATTGTAAATACATATGCACCTAAAATCAGAGCATATAAATTTATAAAACAAACATGGAGAGAGAAATATATAGCAATAAAATTATTTGATAGACTTCAATACCTTATTTTATAATAAATCATCCAGAGAGAAAATTAATAAGAAAACAGCAGAACTGAAGAACACTATAGAGCAAATATAACTACAGTCATATACAGAGCTTTGTACTCAATAGAAGAAGAATACACATCCATCTCAAGTGCACAAAGAATATTTTCCAAGATAGATCACATGTTAGGAAGTTAGGAAGCAAAACAAGTATTAACAAATTAATATGATTGAAATAAATCCCAGGTATGTTTTCTGACGACAGTGGAATTAAAATAGAAATCAGTAACAGTAAGAAAACACAGAAAACACACAAATACATGGAAACTAAAAAACACACCCTTAAACAAACATTGGATTAAATAAAAAATGAAAAGGGAATTTAAAAAATATCTTGATACAAATGAAAACAGAAACATAACATTCAAAGTGTATGGGATACAGCAAAAGCAGTACTAAAAGTTTTTATAGTATTAAATGCTTATATTAAAAAAGAAGAAATCTCAAGCACACATAATAACTCTATATCTTAAGGAACTATAAAAAGAACAAACTAAGCTCAAAGTTAGCAGGAAGGAGATAATAAAATAAGAACAGAAATAAAATAAAAACCATAGAAAATCAGCAAAACACAGAGTTGTATGTTTTTTAAACATAAAAAAGTTGGAAATCCTGCCTCTTGTGACAATATGGATGGAGTTTGAGGGCATTATGTTACCTGAAATAAGTGAGATAGAGAATGATAAGTACTGTATGTTCTCACATATATGTGGAATCTAAAATAGTTGAACTCATAGAAGCAAAAAGCAGAGCACTGGTTGCAGGGCCTGCAAGGTGAGGGAAATGGAAAGATGCTGGTCAAAGGGTACAAAGTTTCATTTATGCAAGGTAAATAAGTTTTGGAGCTCTAATGTATAGTGTGGTAACTATAGTTAATGATACTGAATTTATTATTGAAATTTTCTAGAAGTATAGGTCTTGAGTATTCTTTTTGTTTGTTTGTTTTTGGGGTTTTTTTGTATGTTTTTTTTGTTTGTTTTCTTTTAATATCTTTATTGGACTATAATTGCTTTACAATGGTGTGTTAGTTTCTGCTTTATAACAAAGTGAATCAATTATACATAAACATATGTTCCCGTATTCTTATCACACACACACACACACACCTAAATAATAATTATTGAAGTGATGTATATTGTTTGTTAGCTTGATTGTAGCAATCATTTCACAATGAATACATATATCAAAACATCATTATGCACTCCTTAAACATATACAATATTTGTTAATTATACCGCAATGAAGAAAAATAAAGTTTTGAAACTTTTTAATGGAACGTATGTCAATAATTCCAATAGTTTCCTGCTGATGGTTTATAATGTCTAGTAGATTATCCTTGTGTTATTTTCAGGACTGGTAAATATTAGATCTCAATTAATAGAAGCTAATAAATTAATAAAAACTAATAAGTAAGACAAGCTAATGATAGCTATTGAATTACAGATATTATTTTTATTTTATTTCCAGGTACTATTGGTGCCATTTAGAAATTAATTAAAAGTAACCTAGACAGCATAATGGAAGTTGCTATAGGTCACACAGCTGATAAGAGGCAAATCAGTTATTAAACCCAGTCAGGCTGCATAAGAACATACATTTGAAAACACTATTCTATGCTTCCCTAGAAAGGTAACTTACCACACTGAGCTATGTAGAGTTCTGTGAATCACCTGGACATACTGTCTGAGCAGCTTTGAATCTGCTGGACTTTTAACAGTTTTTACAATCTGAAAAAGTGGTCAAGTTAATAAATGTGGATTGGACTTTCTAGTCACTTTAACATGTATGATGTCACCAGAGATTTAACTGGCAGTATAGTTAAAGCTCTAGAACCAAACTACCTGAGTTTGAACCTCAGATTCTTCATTTCTTAGCTACTTCATTTTGATCAATTTGCTTAAACTCTCTGTGACCAGTTGTCTCAGCTTTATTGGAGACAATAAGAGTAGTAAACTCAGATTTCATAGAATTATACCACGCATTTAATTTATAGTCAATACAGTTAAAACAATGCCAGCAACCTAGTAAGCATCAATTTATGAAGGCTATTTACAGTTTATACTCTAGACAGAAAAATTATCCTAAAATCTTAGTCTCTAGAGCAAGTATTATTCAGTCTTTGCAGAACTCTTTAGAAACGAGCCAATCTCATCTTAGATTGCAATGTTTTTCTGCACATTTTTTAACCCATGAGAAGATTCACAGTGATTTTGGAGGTCCTTTCCATTAATAGCTTTGATCGTATAGTTATAGTTATTCCCTGCCTTCCTCTCATCATGATCAAGTCCACATATATATATATATACATGCATCCAAGCCTAATCCTAATTCTTTAGTACTCTCTACATCAGTGTAGCCTTTGTCTCATAACACCCTAACCCCCTTCATCACTTACTTTTTCTCTATGTTGTTCATCACTTTCTTATAGAATCTATATTTATGTTGCTTTTTACTTGACTCACTCCACTGGAATATAAGCCACATGAGGTAAAAACAAGATGTAATGGAACAAAGAATAGGGAGAAGCTAAATTTCTTGTAGTAGAATTCACTGTTTACTTATTATTTCTCATACGTTTCTCCTATTCTTACTTGAAATCATTCCTTAGTTTTTATTGTATGGATCACACTTTTTCAAAATTTCTACACTTTCTCATAGCAACAGACCAGAAAAGAATGAGAACTAATTAATAGTATAATCTGAGATTCTATATTTGTGTGTCTTCTGTATAGCATGTCAAAATGTGAATCCATTTTAAAACTACGTGCAGGTTTTTAAATACTTAATCAGCAGCACAAAATATTACTATAGAGACATTGTCATATATGCTGTGGAATCGTGCAGCACTTGAGAGTAAGCATACAATAGTCACTGAACTTGGTCCTATAAATCTATCATCCTCAGCAATGCCCCTCTATGTACTATGATTTTCTTTTTAAATGGCCTAGGGGATATTAATACTACCATTGTAAGTTAGAAATGAAGGGACTGAGACTTATAGAAGTTGAATAACATTTATATTTGGATGATGAAAAACAGAAGTTATAAAGTGTCTAAATTTTTTTCTTTTTCTTTGGAAAGCTGTTCACTGAACTTTACTGCAGGTACATACCATTGTGATGACTACAGAAGAAATATTAAGCTATCTCCTTGAACTTAAAAATTTAGTTGTGCTGTTGAAGCATCCAGGAATGTTATGGTAAAAACAAGCAAACAAACAAACAAAAAATAATTCAATAGTATAAAGTAAGTATTAAATGATTTTAACAATGCCATAGGAATTTTAAAAAATATTAAAGTACCAATGTGAGCTACAGACAGGCAACATATGTAAGGGAAAATAATATTTGAAGAATTTTGTTTTGTTTTTTTAATTATTTTTAAAAGTTTTATGGGCAGGCCACCTTAGATGGCTGTTCTCTTGTTCTCTGTACATCCCCTGCTTGACCAGTGCCTACTTCACCTACACCCTACTCACATGACTGACCTTCTCACATACTTGCCCCCAGCCCCAGCTAGTGACTGTTCTAATCTTGAGATCAGAACACCTCCACCATGATAGCTTATCAAAGGCGTAGTGAGGGGCACGTCTCTCTGCTGGTTTCCCTGGTAACTGATAAACCAACCTGATGTCAATTCCTCTTATAACCGGAAACCTCCCCCTACCCCAGGGGCAAAGATGGCTGCTATGTCCTGCCCACTGTCTGCTGCACATGGTGCGGTATCACTCCAGGACCTTTCTTCAGACATGTAAGATCCCTCTATCCATTAAATCACTGATGTCTTTTTTGCTGACTTTGGGCTCTTTCTTTGGTCTTGAAGCTGGGCAAGTACAGGGCTGTAGGACTAGAGTGTACAGCCCAATATAGGTGGAAAACAAAAAACTACTCCAAGTATTTAAATGGGGAAAAAAGAAAACAACACAGGTATTGACACAAAAAGCAATAGAATATGAGAAACCACAGAACGTACTATTGGACAACACAGAGATTAACAACAGCATGAACTGCTAATCACCACAAAGTCGGAATTAATGAAATCAGCTGTATTCTTAAAGTTCAAGGCCTGTAGTTACTTTGAATGTGGGTGCACTGGAGGGAGCTGGAGACACAGAGGAAATGCAGTAGAATCTACCTAAGGCAGAGAAAACAATAGAACGTGCATGCCTTCTTCTTTCTGTTGTCAGTGACTCCCGTTGTCTGAACCCAGCTGATGTAACTTGATACAGGAGCCCGGGAAACAGATACTGTAGAAGTCAGGCTCTGTGATATAGAGCTGGAAAAGTCAAAGAGGTAAATAGGAGTAAAGACTTAGTAGTACATATAAATACTGGAGATCAACATAGGCATCTGAAGGCTGAAGCTGAGCTTTCCTGTTGCATGCCATAGATGAGGAAGTTGGAATTCATCTCCTAGGCAACATGAAGAAAAAAGGGAAAGAAATAAAGAAAAAAATAGGAAAGAAGGAAGGAAGCAAGGAAGCAAGGAAGCAAGGAAAAAGGAAAGAGAATGGAGGAAGGGAACTGATGGCCAGTGGTGGAAGGACCAGTTAATAATCTCTTGTTAAATTATGAGGGCTGAGAATTACATTGGTGGTAGCAGTGAGAATAATATGGGAGATGTAAAAAATATGTTATAGACATAGAGTGTATGGTTACTAATTGCGTATAGGGAATAAATTACAAGATAATTAGACAATTTCAAGTCTGAGAGATAAATACCTTGTTTCCATAATAGATAAATAAATTGGGTGGAGCATCTCCTTTATTCCAATGTGTTCAAATATGGCTATCATATAATATTAAAGATCATGAATTCCAGAGACACAGTTCCTATGCCACTTACTAGATTTGTGACTTTGGATAAGTTGCTTAATCATTCTAAGCTTCAATTTCTTTCTTTTTTTTTTTTTTTGTGGTACACGGGCCTCTCACTGTTGTGGCCTCTCCCGTTGCACAGCACAGGCTCCGGACGCACAGGCTCAGCGGCCATGGTTCACAGGCCCAGCCACTCTGCGGCATGTGGGATCTTCCCGGACTGGGGTACGAACCCGTGTCTTCTGCATTGGCAGGCGGACCCTCAACCACTGCAACACCAGGGAAGCCCCTAAGCTTCAATTTCTTAATCTGTAAAATTAAAATAATAATATTATCACCTAATGTGATTTTTATGAGAATTAAATGAGTTAATACTTATAAAGTCTCCCTAACACTAAATATTGTTAAATTTAGGTAGCATCTCTGTGGAGATATTCTATAGGCAATTAAAAATTGTGTTTTGAAGAAAGATTACATAATGAGATATATATTTGGAAGTCAGAAGAAAGGTGTTGGAAAAATCTGTAAGAAAGACGTGATCTTAAGGAGAAAAATTCTGGAGAATCTTTACTAACAGTGTGGCAATACTACTTAGTCAAAATATAAGGAAATAAAGAAAGGGTAGCATTTGAAAGATTGAAGGAAAAATTAAGAAAATAAACACAAAAGTATAACATTTGAAGAATTATGGAGTCATAAATAGTCAAGTATTACAAGAAATGAGAACTGACACAAGGTGATAGCTTTTGCTAAAAGAGGATTTTTTAAATAAAAATAATAATTTAGAGTCCCAGTTCAGTACAGGGATAGAGCATGGCTGAAGACTACCTGAAGCAGAGAATAATAAACATCCTTTATCGGTAATGCATGATAAGATTAGTAGGATAAGGGCTTCCCTGGTGGCACAGTGGTTGAGAGTCCGCCTGCTGATGCAGGGGATGTGGGTTCGTGCCCCGGTCCAGGAAGATCCCACATGCCACGGAGCGGCTGGGCCCATGAGCCATGACTGCTGAGCCTGTGCGTCTGGAGCCTGTGCTCCACAACAGGAGAGGCCACAATGAAAGAGAGGACCGCGTACCTCAAAAAAAAAAAAAAAAAGTTTAGTAGGATAAGAAGTAAGAAATAAGCCATCCACTTGAATATAAATGCATCTTAAAGTGATAAGCAAATCACTTTAGATGCATGTTGATTCTAACATGCAAATTTAAAGTTAAAATGTGATTGGAACAGGTTTTCTACTTTCTCCTGCAGATTTAAGTACTTTCTTATTCTTGGCCCTCTGTCATTTAAGTTATGTGGTTACACAAACATGATTTGAAGTGTAGCTGTCATCTAGTCTAATTTAGAGTTCTTCCCAAATTACTATGTCCACATTTACATATTTGTGGTCAATATAAAATTCAATTCCTAGTCAAGAGACACTGCAAAGAGTTTAACAGAATTTTTGGAATAGTACTGAAACTAAAAAAGTAAAATTAGAGAATTTTAAACTTAGGATTTGAAGTTGGTTTAAAAGTTATGGAATGAAATACTCCATAAAACAAGGTGTCCAGCCTTGGATGAAATAATTCTAAGTACTGCATTCTCATAGAAATATACTTTTCTTTTTTCTTCTTTTATCAGTTGTAATGTTCATAATTTGTAATTGCACATATTTGTAAAATAAAATTTTAAAGACATAAGTATAAGATTAAAAACAATATCCTCTTTTCTTCAAGCTCCCTTCTCAAAATAAATAACTTTCAACTTTCTAGTTATTTCATCTAGAATTAATCTCCCTAAACCTGCATGATAAAAACTGCTATATTTTAATCATAAGTAATAGGGATCATTAAATATATGTTATATTAGATAAAGACTGTAGCACACTTAAACCACTTTCCTCCTCCTCTCCATTCTTCAAATATAGCTATCTCACATTTTTCTTTAAATCTATTATTCTGCTTATGAAAATATTGTTCTATACCAAGATAAGCAATATATTTGAATTACACTTCCATTTTTGTAAAACTTTCTCTTTTACTCAAATACCTGATTGAACTTTTCATTTGCATAACTTTTTTTGAATTTATACTAAAATATTTCCAACCTTCTGAAAGCTCTGTAATATACTTATAAATTTTCACATGTTTAATCCCATTAGATAACTGAAAAGTTCATTTTCCTTATTGGACATAAAAAAGGAAAATGAACAGTTGTTCTTTCTCCTACACTGCTGTAACTCTAGGGTTTCCTTGTATGGTCATTATAGGAATTCCCTCAATGACCCAAAGCTCCATGCCACACAGACATATTTCTTCTTGTGTTAGGTCCATTGCCTCCATCACAAGTATCTTTCCTGTTTTCTACCTTGAAATATCCTGAGAAAGGACACATATCAGGAAAATTTGTTGAGACTGCTCTTCTGAGTATATTTTTCTACATGCTTTATGCTTGATGAATAATTTATCTGAGTATCAATTTCTAAATTGAAATTTATTTTACTTCATAAAATTAAGGAATTACATCACTGAATTTTAGCTTCCAGTACTAGTGTTCAGAAACTTAATACAATTTATATTTTAAATCTTACTTCACTGTGACCTGATTTTGGTTTGTCACTTCTTACAAGGAGCTTTTAGTATGTATTATTTTTCCCTGATTTTCTAAAATTTTACACTATATGTCCTCGTATGGACCTATAACTTAGTTGGGCAATAGATTATCCCTTTCATCTGGATACTTATGACACTCAATTATAAATGTTTTTTATTATTTCTCTGAATATTTTCTTGCTACTCTCATCCCAATCCAGTCACTGCCTTCTCAGCAAAATAATTGTTTTAGCTGAATATTGAACTGTCATGACTGCTCCTCTAATTTCCTTATCATTTTCATCTATTGACTTTGTCTTTCTGTTCTAAATTTTAAGAGATTTATATAACTTTAACTTACACATTTTTATTTGTCTATTTCTATTAATTTTATGTATCACACGTTTAACATCTAATATTTATAATATTCTCTGACTTTTCTTATTATTAGCATAGATACAATGTATTTCCTTACCTCTGAGGATAAGATTCTGAGGTTTCTTTTAGGTTGGTGGTGTTCCTTAATCATTTTGCCAACATGCTTATTTAAAAGTGAGATATTGGGCTTTCCTGGTGGCGCAGTGGTTGAGAGTCGGCCTGCTGATGCGGGGGACGCGGGTTCGTGCCCCGGTCCGGGAGGATTCTGTGTGCTGCGGAGCAGCTGGGCCCGTGAGCCGTGCCAGCTGGGCCTGTGCATCCGGAGCCTGTGCTTGGCAATGGGAGAGGCCACAACAGTGAGAGGCTCGCATACCGCAAAAGAAATAAATAAAAAATAAATAAAAGTGAGACATTAATGTGCTGATTGGACCATTTGTGTACATTGTGGACATCTCTATATCTTATCATCAGTCACACCAGGTAGCTAGCGAGTTCCCCCCCCCGCCCCGCAAAATATCAGTGCATGCAAGTAATTCAGCTGCTTCAGAGAAAGATTCCCTAATCCCTTGTTAAGGACTTTAAACTGTCTGTCTAAACTCTGGAGTTGTGATGGAAGGTTAAAAGAGTTTGGAAGTTGTGCTATGAGCATTAAGTGCAGCAGGTCTAATGGGCAAAGCTATGTTACTGAAATAAGAAGTGTACCTGGGTGTCTCCGATCCTTGGTCAAAACATAAAACATACTGATTTAGAGTGTAACTTTTTAACCATGCATGCGAAGCAAGTTTCTGGACTATTGATACCAGTGATAACAGTGTTGATCTCAACACTGTTTATTGATAACTCTAATATTGACAATTTGTAGCCGGTTTTGCTAAGATTGGAAGAAGGCTATGCCATTAGGGCTAGTTATATGTTGAGAGTATGCTTATATGAACATCTGAGTGTAAGAAACCACAGTTGAGACTCTCGAGCTTCCTCATGCTGAGGTGTTTTGTGCATGTGTTGGTGGTTTCTGATTTGAAATAGAAAGCATATCCTGTATGACACCTACAGAGACATAACAATTCCAACTAACGATTATGATGCAGGTCCTTACAATAATTTTGTCACTATATTGTATCACTTATTAGTAACAATGTTAGATTTGTATGCATTGCTATTTTGAGTCCTGTAAGCTTTTTTTCCCCCACAGTTGGGCTTCTCTAACTGCCACTGTTACTGTTTAAGCCCTCTTTTAAGTTATTTATATTCCGTAAATCCCCAGTTTAGTCTGATTCCTCATCTAGACTTTTTGCTATTACTTGTGTTCCTGTGACTTCAGTCTCTGGCTAAATATATTCATAGAGTACACCTTCTAGTTTCTGTGGGAATGGTTTAGTTTTGGGATATAGTAATTTGTCAGGCTTATCATACTGACTTTCAATCAGGTCCTTGTTTTTAAACACTGGCTGCTTTAATTTAACTGTTTCCCTTACATGCTTTTAATTCCTGACTCTCATGGATTTGATGGGGGAAGCAGCTTACTCTTCCTGGTTTTTCTGATAAGTCATTTTTGATTTTTAGTCTACTCTCTAATTTTATTTATCTTAGTAATTTTGTTTAAAATGGAGTCTGTGCTTTTTGTTCTTGTTTTTTCTTCTGAATATGTGTGGGGCGTGGCAATTTCTGTAGCTACCTCCAAGCTAGAAGACTCAAAGATAGAGTTTTCATGACTGGAGCTAATCAATCTAGACTTGAGCTAATCACAGAGGTAGATATACCCCCTGGGGAAAAAGCCAAAAGAAAGTTAAGAAATTTTTTTTAAAGTTAGACTTTTGTTTCAAACCCAAAGGCAAAATTCCCCATTGGAAATTCTGAGTGTGTGTGTGTGTGTGTGTGTGTGTGTGTTGATGTGGGAAAGAGTGTGGGTGTTCACGTTTTCTTCAGTAATCCACACCCAAACATTTGTACATTAGGAAAAGAGAAGAAAAAAACATAAGAATATTTAAGCATGTCAGTAAAAAGACAGGGAGATGATGGCCATGCTTTCTTCCATGTGACAAAATGCTTTGGCCCATTTTAATAGTTTTATACATGTGTTAAAAAGAAACAAAAGAAAAATATTTCATATACTAAATTATTCAGTTCAACTAATTATTGTGATGTACAAATCAATGTGACTCAGTCAGTGATCTGCAAAATAAAAATATGCTTGAGTATATGTTCCAACTCACTAGGAGTGAGCAGTTAGATAGGAAAAAATGGCAAAGAGCTTTCTTTACTTCATCTTTTCATTGGCAGCCAAGTTAATCTTCACGGACTTGTAATTGTGCCAAAATATGTCTTCTTGGAAATTTTATCCATTCATTCTATGACCTTTGCACTCTTCAACTTAAACTCTCTTCCCTAATAAAACAGAGATATTACCTAATCTCTACTGTAGACATAATGCACCATGTGTTAGGTATTCTTATTTTGAGACAGTTGGTTATTCCCTTATTTTCTTAATCACTTTCTTGGAACTTGCTCAAAATTCTTGATGCCTTTTAAAATTCTGAAATCTAGGATATCATATTGGCTTTTATGTATCAAATGTAGTCAAGATAAAGCCTTCTGTAACAGGCATTTGGGAAGGAAATAATTAAGAGAAGATCTGTAACTAATCTTCTTCCTCCTATATTGGCCTGTATCAGACCTTCCTGTGAGCACTTTTTGGAATTTACCAACAAGAAGATGACTGTGGAAATTCTTATGCTAGATTGGTTTTAGCAAAATACCTGGTCTGCCTAGACTGCTTATCAAAAATAAATCTGAAATGTGTAAAGTAATGAAGCTCAACTGGTTGGAAATGGAAATAAGTCACTTAGATTTTCTTCCTGCATAAAACAAATGGAGTATAAAAACAAAGACATTTCAGGCTCCTCAGAGCTATGTGGTATCACATCCAGAGTCTGCAACAGTTCTCATACTCAGAAACCAAAATGGGTTCCAATACCGATTGAAGACTTAGCAGAGAGCAGAATCTGATTGTTTAGGCTATTCTGGAGATGTTGCTGTGTTAAAACCTGTTTGATCTTTATTGTATTTATTTATTTTTATTGTATACATAAGTAATCATTAGTCACTATTATCCAGTAGTGCTAGAAAAGATTCGTGATTAGTATTTAGTACTTATCCCCCTGCATATTGTATGATGTAAAACTGATTATTGAATCATTATTAACACTAAATTTAGACAAGAATATTAGTGTTCTACTGCAGGTCCTTAACTTTAATTTTATATATCTAACATTATTTGAAGGGATTTCCAACAGATAAAGGAAGTGTATTTAAATTTGGAAAGAAATCCATTTACAGGTATGGGTTTAAAAGACTATGCAAAGAATTTTGCAAGTGCTATAACTAGTGTTTGCACAGGTAAGTTAAACTGAGTTTCAGAAATAAAAACTATATTAAAAAATTTTTTTCAGGGTAAAAACCCAGATTTGTAGTGTTTCCACGGTGAACACACCTCACCATGGCTGCATAAAGCTGTGTTTTAATAAATGACTTTAAAATTCCTGAGTACTTAAAGATCTACTTTCAGGACCCAATAGAGTCAACACACCACTGGCTCAAGTTTGAGCAGGAAATTGTGAGATAAGCTTTGACAGTGTTTTTTTTTTTTTTAATGTCTGAAATTTTGATTCTAGAAATATATACAGAACTATACATTTGTCACTAATTTTCATTATTGTGATTTTGGCAGGGATGTGCTGAGGAAGTGTGGTTATTTTTTCTCACTACATAAAATAGTTCACTTTCTTATTTTAAAGAATTAAATTTTTCTTTTAAATTTTTGCCTGTGAGCACAGTGTTGACTCATTTAAACTGTTGAATGTCCAGTTTATGCATACTTTTGATCATTTGATCAATTCCTATATGCTAATATTAACTAATTTTGTCTCAACTGTACTTTTACAATTATCAAAATTATTTCCCATTCTATACTTAATTTTATAAAAACACATCTAAGCAAACTAAAAATAAATATACTTCTAAAGTCAATAAAATAACTATATAATAAATGTAAGTAATAATATATATACCATATTTATTATTTAAATGTATAAAAATTAAACTATATAATATGATAAATATCAAGTTATGTGTGAGATATTTAACTGTCATAAATGCTCTAAATATGTTTTGCATTTGTTTTATATAAGTTATACCATACTATGGATATCATTCTGTTAATTCCTTTTTAAAGTTCTATAGTTTTGTTGCTGGGGGATTTGTTCAAGTGGCTACATATAATTCTAGTTTACTCAACTTGTAGACATGTATATTTTTTCCAATGTTTTGCTCTCACAAGCAAGTCTCAATAACTACTTCTGCACCTGGACAGTCTTTCTTTCAAGGAGTGAAATTGAATTAGTGGAATAATTAAGATTTAGGGCTTACATGTTTTTCACTTTCTTGGGTTTTTTCCAAATTTTTCTCCAAATGTCATGCATCAATTTATACTCTACCACCAGTGTATAAGAATGTTCTTTGCTTCACATCCTTGCTAATGTTTAGAATTGTAAGACTTAAATTTTGTTATTCTCATGTGAAAAACCCATGTGAAATGGATTTTTACTATCTATTTTACTTCAGGCTTCAAGATTTATGTTTTGTGATAACAATTATTGCTTTTGACAGTTATTTTCCATTTTCTTCTTTCCAGGCACATGATAAATCTGTATTTCCTGGCTTATTTATTGTTATCTGTTTCCTTGTACTGGAAAATAAGTGCTTATAGCAGAAGTGAATGTGTGTCAGTTCTGGTCTAGATCATTTACTTGTCTATGCAATTCTCCATTTCTATATGGTAAAGCAAACAGAAGCATTTGGTATGGCAACCACTCCATCAGATTGGGTTCTGTGTGACTATGCTCAACAGATGCCCTTGAAAAAAGATATGATTGTAAAATAAGTGTTTGTTGTTTTAAGTCATTGAGATTTTACAATTGTTTGTTACCATAAGAAAATACAGACTTTCTTTACTGTTTTTCAAAATACAAGGATTTTAATCAAAACATCCATACTATATAGCCTACAAAAATCTTTGACCTACATTGTCTTAAAGTCCCCGAACAATAGCTCAGTAAATCAGATACTATTATGATTTTACATGTATGAACATTGAGACATAATGAAGTTATCATTGCCTCAAAGTAACATTGAATTTAGCAACTACAATTCAAAAATCAACATTTTGCATCCAAGTCCTATTCTGTCTTGTATTATAGCATGATGCCTTTTCCCCAGAATTGCTACTTAGTTATCCTAAAACCCAAAGCCTTGTAAAAGGCTTTTAAAATAGTTATGATTTTCATACGTTTCTTTTTAAATTTTACATAAAATAACTTAACGATGCCTTTTAATTATCAGTAGGATTTTAATTTCTAGTATAGATGTATTTCTTCAGGAATATTTAGAAAAGGTGTTTCACTTTACTTTATAGTACTGTTAGATTTAAGACCATCTAGAATACTAATAAAAGCAAAAAAAAAAAAAGCCTTCTGCTTTGGACTAGGGTATTAATCAGTATTTGCCAGTGTTACAGTATCTCCCTGAGTATTTCAATCAATTTGACAAATTCAAGTGCTGAGCTCCTATTATGAGCAATGGTGAATTTAGCAGAAATCAACTGCTAAATGTTTCTCTCAGGTTGTGCCTGCCTCATAAAGTGATAAAAATAATTATAAACCAAGTAAACTTGACATGCTGCTCAAGTCATTGAGAGGATAACTATAGAGGCCAATAATGTCATTTTCACAGTTATATTTTACATTATAACCACATATTGAGGGAAAAAAAACCCACAGCCTTTTGCTACATAGCAGCCTCCAAGAGCTCATGGCTTAATTAATATTTTTCGAGATGGGTAATATCTGAAAGACTTTGTAATTAGGATAAAAATTATTTTGTAACATTTGTGAGAGCATGAAAATAGAACAAAAATTGTTGCTTGATATTTGGATTTTGTAATCCTTTTTAGTGAGAGAATGATTTTGTACCAAATAATATTTATTTGTCTTTCATTCATGTGTTTTCTCATTAAAAATAGGAAATATACAAGGCTAACTTTTTAGTTCTGTTTTTTCCATGAATGAAGCTTTCTATCACTTTCACATACTGCCATTGAAACTATTGTGACAGGATTTCATCTCCTAACTTAACTCATAGTTTATTTCCATCCTTCTGAATCATGAGTGCTACCTTCTAACTCTTTGAGTCTGGAATACTAGATTAACCTCGTCTGCCTTTTTATAAGGAAAAAGAAATGTATTACATTAGCTAGAAAAAATATTGTGGTATCATTTTAGCCACTACTACTATTCATTTTGAACACTTTATTCCATGTAATTATATACATTTTCTGTTGATTAAGAGATTTTTAGAGTAGAGTTCATAGCAAGATTGAGGACAAAGTACAGAGATTTCCCATATACTCCCTGCTGGTACATTATCCATGTGTCCTACATAATTGATACATTTGTAACAATTGATGAACTTTCACTGACACATCACTATCACCCAAAGGCCATAGTTTATAGTATGGTTCACTCTTGCTGTTGTACATTCTATGGGTTTGGAAAAATGTATAATGACATGTATCAATCACTATAGTATCATATAGAGAAGTTTCACTGCCCTAAAAGTCTGTGCTCTATTTATCCCTCCCCTCCTCTACCCCTGGCAATCACTGATCTTTTCACTGATTCCATAGTTTTGCCTTTACCAGAATGTCATATAGTTGGAATCAGATGACATGTAGCCTTGTCAGACTACTTTCTTTCACTTAGTAATTTGCATTTAAGTTTTCTTCAAGAAAAAAGAAAGACATGGCATGACAGCTCATTTCTATTGCTGAATATTCCATTCTCTTGATGTACCATAGTTTATCCATTCTCGTACTAAAGGACATCTTGGTTACTTCCAAGTTTTGGCAGTTATAAATAAAGCATTCATGTACAAGTTCTGAGCTGAACATAAATTGAGTAAATATCAAGGAACATAACTGAATCTATGGTAAGATTATGCTTAGTTTCTGTAAGAAACAAACAAAAAAAACCTTTCAAAGTGACTGTACCATCTTGTATTCCCATTAGCAATGAATAAGAGTTCCTGCTGCCCAAAATCCTCACCAGCATCTGGTGTTGTCAGTGTTATAGATTTTGCCCATTCTAATAGGTATGTAGTAAATTGCTTTGCCCTGAAGAAATATGATGTGGAGCATCTTTTCAAACACTTATTTGTCATTTGTATATCTTCTTTGATAAGGTGTCTGTTAAGGTCTTTGACATTTTTAATTGGGTTGTTTGTTTTCTTATTGTTGAGTTTTAAGAGTTCTTTGCATATTTTGTTAGCAGTTCTTTATCAGATGTCTTTTGCAAATATTTTCTCTGTCTGTTGCTTGTCTTCTCATTCTCTTGAAATTGTCTTTCACAGAGCAGAAGTTTTTAATTTTAATGAAACCCAGTATCAATTACAGTACTTATTTCATGAATCATGCCTTTGGTGATATATCTAAAATATCATCACCAGGCCCAAAGTATTCTAGGTTTTCTTGTTATCTCCTGGAAATATTACAGTTTGATGTTTTACATTTAGGTCTATGATCCATTTTGAATTATTTTTTGTGATGGATATCTTAAACAGATTCTTTTTTCTTTTCAAAATGAATGTGCAGTAGATGTCCAGTTGTTCCAGCACCATTTGTTGAAGAGAGCTTGCTCCATTGTTTTGCCTTTGCTCATTAGTGAAAAGTTGACTATATGTGGGTCTATTTCTGGGTTCCCTATTCTGTTCCATTGATCTACTTGTCTGTTCTTTCACCAGTACCACACAGTCTTGGTTGCTGTAGCTTTATACTAAGTCTTGATATCAGATACCACCGTGTCAGTTCTCCAACTTGTTTTTGTTCAATATTGAGATAACTATTCTGAGTCTTTTGCCTGCTACTTCCTTTTTGATTATTTTTGAAGGTAGTGAGATAGTCTAAAACTAGTTATTAGTATGTTATTTGTATAAATCTAGTGGATTTGATAAAATATTGGAAGTTTTACATATGCCCTTAGTTTACATAAAATATCAGGAAATTGGAGGTGCAAAGGGAAATTGAGAATGAAAATTATCATGGATGTGAATCAAAATAAGCTTAATTTTCCAGAAAAATATAGGGGCAAGAAGATTAATTTTGATATTGTAAAATAATTTTATGGAAGCAAATTAAGAAAGTACATATAAAATCAGAGGAATACACAATTTTAATAGAAAATAATTTATAATATAGTTAATTTAAATATAACACTTCTAAAACAATTATGTAAAAAGATTAAAACAATTTCAATGTCATTGTGTCCCTGTGCTCTCTTGCTGTAAAATGTTAGCAACAATTATTATATCACCATCTGTATTTGATACCAAAATTGAATTATAACTGCCTTGAAACACCTAAAATTTTAATTAATATTACCTTGGAATCTTTAACTAGAGAATTAAGCAAAAACTTTCTTAGGTCACATATAAAATCCATTATTGTAGGAAATTGCCTACATAATTTAACACTAAATAACCAACCAGTTTTGCCAGTGTAGTTAAGCTTCATAAGAATTTATGAAAGCATATTTGATTAAATTCGTTGATTATTAAGTTGACAAATCATTTTATTCAAAGTATTTGATAAGTTCATATAGACATAGTCTATAGTCAGCTTATTTTCTAATGTGCAAAAATAAGAGAAGTCAGAGAAGAGATGAACTGCATAAGTCTAAGGTATTATATTTTAGTAAACATATATTAGCTTGGCACCTTTTACTGTAGCTCTTTAGTTACTAATCAAAGCTCTTTTACGACTAGCCATTCCACTATTCACTTTTTCATTTATGAGTAACTTATACAAATAATGGCTTTTTAAAAACAACAAATTCAGAAGATACTGTGAATTAGGTCAATGCCATCTTTAAGTTACCTTGATATTATTTTTATTAGTGACATGAAGAAGGGATCTGTAGTTCTTTCGTAGAGGCTCTGACATTTATCAAAGAGCATAATGATAATTTTATATAATATTAAAGTTCAAATTCTTAAATTTAGTAATTTTTTTAAAAGTTGGCTACACTGACCACTGCACATCCATAGTAAATATAAGTTAAACATCTTAAAATTAATATTCATGAATTTATTATGTCCTTTATCTCAGTGATAGCTAAAAAATAAACTTTAAAATACCCTTGTCTTTCTTTTTTTTTTCTTTTCTTGCGGTACGCGGGCCTCTCACTGTTGTGGCCTCTCCCGTTGCGGAGCACAGGCTCCAGATGTGCAGGCTCAGTGGCCATGGCTCATGGATCTTCCCAGACTGGGGCACGAACCCATGTCCCCTGCATCGGCAGGCGGACTCTCAACCACTGTGCCACCAGGGAAGCCCACCCTTGTCTTTCTTATTGAATACATGTAGAATTTCTATGAAACATTTCAGTTTACAAGTTTTATTTCATTGATTTAATATAACAAGATGGGTAAAATATTTTAACTCATCAACAGAATTTATCAGAGAAAATGTTGTTTCATTGGGAAATTCTTTCACAAATTTTTGGGATTAGAACATAAGCCTTCCAGGGCCTGAGATCCATTGTTACCAAGATATCCAAGTAAGGGTAGAATTGCTCTTAATATAATGGAAATTATATATGCACTCTGTATGATTTATGTGTGTGGGTGAAATAACATTGGGAGTGTAACAAGCAAAGATGAGCAAGATAGTAACAAGCCATGCTCTTTACTATGACTCTAACCCAAACATTTAAAATTAGGAGAACTTTGAAAACCTTCAACATTTTGGAATTATTATAATTTGTGCATATATGTGTGAGTGGATACATACAGATAAAAGGTCTAAGTTTCACTTCTAAGGATGTCATGCATAGGAGTTTTGAACACACATTACTACTGCCTGATGGAGCAAATATAAATCAAGTTTATTTGGGAAAAATATGTACAAGTAAAGGAGTTTCAGGGCACATACTCTTTTCCAACTTATATCATTCCACAGCACAAGCCAGGCATAAGTGCTCTATTTGGGCCATGGTCAATGTTCCAAGAGAGAGCAAAACCTACTCCATACTATGGCACATGTTTATAGAATTATAGGGTATCATAAAATGGGTTGGAAACACCTATGTTCTCAAATTAACAAGAAATTTATCAAGGAATTCTTGGGCTCAGGAATTACTCTAGAGGCTGTGTATACTGAGGGAGAAGGTACACAAATGAGGGCCCTGGGAAAAGCCTTGCTACCAGGAATGAAGACACCATAGTAAGGTCTTGTCTTTCTGCCAGCAGACACATTTCAGTTGACTACAGATAACAAGAAAATGCATGTGATTTGACATGATGAGTGTTACTTCCAGGCTGAAGCATTTCACTAGTGGTCATCCTGTGGACAATTCAGGAGAATGGGCTCTTCAAACAGAATGGCTAATTGGGAAGAAGCATTGTTTGTGCATAACTAAGGTGAGTATATTCCTCCTGGTCACCTGAGTTGGGTATATAGCATGAATGAGAAATAAGCTAATGCTATTTTAAACCACTGAAATCAGGGCATCATTAGCCAATTTAGCAAAAAAGTTTTAAATTAAATAATAAAGACACTTAAATATATATTATAATATATCAAATAAACATTAAAACTCCATGACTTAATCCATCCTCCAGTTTTAGTTGACTTACAATATTATATTAGTTTCAGGTGTACAATATAGTGATTCAATATTTTTAGAGATTATACACCAACAATGTTATATTATTGACTATATCCCCTGTACTGTACATTACTTCCCTGTGACATTTTATAGCCGATAGTATGTACCTTAATCTCATTCACCTGTTTTGCCCATCCTCCTACTCCCTTACCCTCTGACAACCACTAGTTTGTTTTCTGTGAGTTTGTTTCTGTTTTGGTATATTCATTCATTTGTTTTGGTTTTAGATTCCACATATAAGTGAAATCATACAGTATTTGTCTGATTTATTTCATTAAGCATAATACCCTCCAGGTCTATCTAAGTTGTAAGAAATGGCAAGACTTTATTCTTTTGATGGCTGAGTGATATTCCATATATGCCACACTTCTTTATCCATTCATCTCTCAATTGAAACACTTAGGTTGCTTCCATATCTTGGCTATTGTAAACAATACTGCAATAAACAATATGGAAATTCCTCCAAAAATTAAAGATAGATCTACCACATGGTCCAGCAATTCCATTCCTGGATATTTAGTCAAAGAAAATGAAAACACTAATTAAAATAAAAAATACGCCCCTCAACATCTTGCATTCAAATGATTGTCAGTATTTTACCCAATTGGAAATGTGAGTATGGATACCTTGAAAAATACTTTATCTGAGGCAACACTGATTAATAATAAGATCTTATATGAGGCAAAGCAGGATTACTGGATCCAGTCCTTGCTTCACTGAGTAGAAGAAATAGAGGAGGAGGCACTTAGTAACAAACAATTTCACTTTAATATACAAATTTACTTATCTGTGCATAAGCCTAAATACTTACGGCACAGACATTTTGCTAATAATCAGTCATTTTTTGCAATAGCCCTTCTAAAAGCAATATAAAGCTCGTTGCTGATTGTACTATAAACTGTTTCATGTATTCAAGTAATTGATTAAGACAGGTAATTGATGTTGCTGAGAAACTTCTTAAGTATGTAGATGACACTTGTGCTTATAATCTACTTGTCCCAGATTCCAGGAATCATCTTTTTTTTTTTTTCAAAAGATCATGAGCTAAGCAAGTTTTAAAAGGCTGCTTTTTTAATATTTGTTTCTGATCTGCCTTGCACAGAGTCATATAATTCTATGAGTGAATTTGTAACACATACCTATTTTTTCTGAAGATTAAATAGATTATACTCCCCATATTCTATTATGTAGGAACCTGATTATTCTGTAGTATCATTTAGTGTTTGGCATAATGGTAAAAGTGAGAAAAATTATGCAGTCAATGAAAGAAGAATATAAAACAAAGGTGGAAAAAAAACGAGAAGAATCTCTTAGGAAGGAACTGTTGAAAGCATATTAGATTTATATATTAAATATGTTACTCAGGTTTCTTAAACATGCTGATGAACTTTGACAGGAAGCACCTCAGTTCTATATTTCACCTTGCTTTCACAGAGTCACAACGATTGTTAATGGAGTGAAGTTTTAAAAATCAGGGACTAAATCTTCCATTAGTTTTTCACAACTATAAGACATATTTAAGGACAAGAGAGATTTTCAGGAAGTTCTACTTTTCTTTTTTTATCAGAACTTTATTGGAGCATATCCATGGGAAATGTAATCAATTCAACAACTAAGAGAATCAGCTCTAAGATAAAATATATTTAAACGTGTTGTGCAAAAGTAAGAAAGATACAAAATAAAGAATTATCTGATGTTAGGATGATGAGTCTATGGCAGCTTCAAAAATGTAATGTTAAATATTTTGCTGACAGAAAATACTTTGCCATATGAAGCTATGATTTTATTACACTTATATCCATATCTATGAATTTATTTAGACATCTCCATAAAAGAATACAGAGTAGACAGACATGGGTTTGAATAATTTGGAAGAGGAATTAACTTTTACATTTTTATATTTATGTAAACTTTAGATTAATTGATTGTATTTATAGTTAAAATAAATTTATATCTAGAACCTCACTTTGAATTTATAGTCATTCTCTAATTTATCCAAATAATAAACAATTGTGCATATATTATATACCAGTCACTTTTTTAGGAAATGGAATCCCAAAACAAATAATGCTCATTGTTATGAGATAGGCTAGGACCTGGGACCTGGGACCCTTTACTGGCATGCTTGCACCTGGACAAACATCTCAAACAACAGAATACAAAACAACTATAAGGAACTAACAATAACTGCATGCATGCACAGTTGGGGCAAAGTATGAACAATAAGATGCAAAAAAGCCAAAACCCAACTGCCACTTCTGAGGTGCTAGCAGCAAAACAGGGTACCGTGTATAATCCTTGCACACAGCACCACCAAGGGGCTGGGCAGACCACCTAAACCACTCCTTCATCCTGACCCACTGATCCACCCCCACTCTCACCCCGTTTAAGGAACCAGCTCGCTTCCCCTTGGGGAGCAAGCAAGGCCATCTGTTACTTGTTCTCACTCCCTCATGCTGCACTGCAAGTCCCCCAAAGCCTTGCCTGAATTTCTCATGTGACCTCTTATCAATTTCTGTTTATTAAAGTGTCCAGGAAGCTGGGTGGGTAACAATTATGGAGTGAATTTTTTTCCCTAAAAGAATATATGTTGTAGTTATAATCCCAATCCCTCAGGATATAGGGTTTTTCAGACTTAGCCAAGTTAAGATGAGGTCATTATGGTGGATCCTAACCCAACATAACTAGTTTCCTTATTAAAAGGGAAAATTTGGGCACCGACACACAGAGGGAAGATGATGTAAAAAGACAGAAGGAGAATGTCATGTGAAGATGGAAAATTGGTTTGGTGCACCTAGAAACCAGGAAACACCAAAGATTGCTAATGTGAATGGAAAAGGTTGCCTGCTATGTCAGTAAACAAAGGATGTTGCAGCCATCAAGCCATCACATTACAGCCGCCTCTGATGGTGGGCCCTGATGGAAATCAGGATGGTAATAGGACGCCTGCCATCAAGCCATCAGCCACTGAAGCCCCAACAGTTCATCCTGAGGAGACTCAGGATGGGAAAACACAGGATACTAGCCCCAGATAGCTGAAGTACATATCAAAGGAATGATTTCAATGAGCCCATAAGTTTACATCTTCCTATACATATTGTAGAAAAGCACTAAATTCATTAACTTTAGAAGTCTGGTTTTCTTTAATTAACAGTTATCTTTTGATATTCTGATTACCTGTTTTTTGTGACAAAACTTCTATATATCCTGGCTCCTCCCTTACTTCTTTGACGGACCAGTCCCTTAGAGCAAAGAGGCTGTCTCCTGGGCTTGAAATCCTCAGAAAGTCCTCCAAATAAAACATAATTCTCATATTTTAGGTTGTACATTTTTTTTCAGCTGACACTAGCAAACCACCAGAAGCTAGGAAAAGGCAAAGAAAGACCCCTACAGTTTCCAGAGAGCTCTGCCAACACCTTGATTTTAGACTTCTGAGCCCCAGAACTGTGAGTCAATAAAAAATTTCTGTTTTTTTCTTGTTTTTTTTTTGTTTTTTTTTAAGCTACTGAATGTGTGGTACTCTGTTATGGCAGCCCTAGTATACTAATACACTCAAGGTCTGCATTCAGATTTAATAGGAGAACAAACCTATAGAAACACTTGCTATGAATTTTTACAAATTTCATGATAGATATTGAAGTAACAATGTGCTATACTATTAAATTTTTTATGATAGTTACAGTAACGATCTTACATTTTGTCCTCAGCAAGGACCTATTTATGCAATAAATATGTGTTAAATTATTAATTATCTGAACACAGTGGTTAATTCTACCTGAAGGTAGGGATAGCCAACATTTAAATTGTACTTATCAGGAGACATTTGCAAGATTGGCAATGGAGAAATGCCTTATATCACTTCATTGGTGAAAAAGAACCCCAGTTCCATTCAAGATATCTCAAGAGAGAATCTGACTCCATATATAAAAACAAAGCATTAAAAAAGAAACAGTGAAGCTAAAATGTGGAAAAACCAAGGAAAGCTGGATTAAAATGTTTAATTAGTCCAAAAATTAGGGAGAGAGTGAGATTAGAAGATAAGCCATAAAAATGAAGGACTATGCTAATAAATTATATCCTTTTGTCTATGTTAACAACAAAGAAAAGCAAACCCATTTTACACATTGTTCAAATTTACTGGAAAAAGTGCTGAACCATCTACTTTATTCACATAGAAGAAAGTAAATTGTAGTGCATGTGTCCAGAATAAATTCATTACAACAGAATTGACTGATGAATTATTGAGTAAAAAGGAAATATTTAAGCCAGCTATGTCAGTTTTTCTTTGGGCAGAAAATATTAGAGAATTAATCATATTTAAGTAGAATAGCAAGAACATTGTAATTTGTAGTATTCATTTCCACAATCAGGATGATGAACATATTCATCACCCGCAAGTTTCCTCATAGCATTATCAATGTTTCCTCTTCCATTCTCCTATCATCCCAAGGCAACTACTGATATGCTTTCTGTCTCAATAGATTAGTTCACTTCTCTAGAATTTTAAATAAAGTGATCCATGGAATGTAAGCTCTTTTACTGTGGTTTCTTTTTCTCAAAAAAATTGTTTTGAGTTTCATTCATTTTGAGTGATCTTTACTAAACTTTTCTCTTTTGTGCTCTTTTAGAAGCTTGTACCTTTACTTCTTATATACAAATCTGTGAACAATCTCAAGTTAACTTTTGTATATGCTGTCACATCAAGGGTTGAATTTCACTTCTTTTTTATTTAGATACTCAACTGTTCCTACTGCTTTGTTGAAAGAATAAATTGATGCTTCAAATTGCCTTGGGAAAAGTGTCCACAGTCTTTTGTACATATTATGTAGCTCCATGTATTCTGTTCCATTTTTGGATAAACAGACGAGATAGATAGATGATAGATAGATAGATAGATTGATGACATATAGATAGAAAGCTAATGCCATTCTCTTCTGATAACTATGGTTTTATAAATAAGATGAAAATATGTGTTGTGAGAACTGTAATTTTGTTCATCTTTTTAAAGTTTGTTTTGGCTGTGACTTCCCTGGTGGCACAGTGGTTAAGAATCTGCCTGCCAATGCAGAGGACACAGGTTCAAGCCCTGGTCTGGGAATATCTCGCATGCTTCAGATCAACTAAGCCTGTGTGCCACAACCACTGAGCCTGCCATCCAGAGTCCCCAGGCCACAACTACTGAGCCCATGTGCCACAACTCCTGAAGCCCATGCACCTAGAGCCCGTGCTCTGCAACAAGAGAAGCCACTGAAATTAGAAACCTGTGCACTGCAACAAAGAGTAGCCCCCGCTTTCCACAACTAGAGAAAGCCCGTGCAGAGCAATGAAAACCCAACACAGACAAAAAAACCAAAAAAACAAAAAACAATCAAGTTTGTTTTGACTATTCTAGGTTCAGTCATTTTTCCATATACATTATTGAGACATTTTATCAGTTTCTAGAAAAAAACATAATGAGATTTTTACTGTTATTGGATTATATCTGTAGATCAATTTCAGGAAAATTGACATCTTAACAATATTGACTTTTTCTATCCATAGACATTGTGTATTTTTCCATTTAATTATATTTTCTTTTGTTAGTGTTTTATAGTTTTTAGAGTTCAGGTTTGACAAATATTTTGTAAATTTATTCTTAAGTGTTTCCTATATTTGTTATTATTGTAAATGTTTTAATTTTAATTTCTGATTGTTTGTGACTAGAATTTAGAAACACATTTGTTTTTTTGGCTCTTGACCTCATATCTTGCAATATTGCTAACTTAGCTGATGAGTGCTCATAATTACTTCTGCTTATTCATTAAAATTTTATACATAGTTATTTCATCTGTGATTAAAATGTTTTATTTCTTTCCAACTGCTATGCTTTTTTTATCATTTTTTATTATTTCATTGTTTAAAATATATACATAGAATGTTTTATTGAACTTCTCTTTGTTGCATTTCACAGATATTGCATATTTAACAAATTGAAGCTTTGTGACAGAACTGTGTATAGCAAGTCAATTAGTGTCATTTTTCCAATAGCATTTGCTCACTGAGTGTCTCTGTGTCCATTTTGGTAATTCTTGCAATATTTCAAAACCTCCACTAGCAAAAAAGATTACTACTCACTGAAGGCTTGGATGATGATTAACATTTTTTTTTTTTTTTTTTCAGTACGCGATCCTCTCACTGTTGTGGCTTCTCCCATTGTGGAGCACAGGCTCCGGACGTGCAGGCTCAGCGGCCATGGCTCACGGGTCCAGCTGCTCTGTGGCACGTGGGATATTCCCAGACCGGGGCACGAACCCGTGTCCCCTGCATTGGCAGGCGGACTCTCAACCACTGTGCCACCAGGGAAGCCCAACATTCTGTAGAAATACAGTATTTTAAAAATTAAGATTTGTACATTGTGTTTTAGACATAAAGCTATTGACATTTAAAAGATCACAGTCTAGTATAAACATAACTTTTATATGCACTAGGAAACCAAAAAACAAAAAAATCCTGGATCTCATTTATTGTGAAATTTGTTTTATTACAATGGTCTAGAATTGAACCCAAGGTATACCTGTATCTAGTAAAATGTTAACTAGGAGTGATAGGCAAGAACATTATTGCCTTGTCTCAATCTTTGATAAAAATAACTTTCACTGTTAAGAAGGCTGTTAATTGTACACTCTTCATAAAAGACTTTTATCAGTTTGAAGAAGTTTGCTGAGAATTATTTTTCTCAAAAATGTCAAGTAGTTTTCTGTATCTCTTGACATTATAATATTGTTTTCTCTTGATAGTCTGTTAATGTGTTGAATTACATGGATCAATTAGAATGTTAAATTAACTGCTCCTGGGATAAACCCTGATTGCTCATGATGTACCGTTATTTTTATATGTTGTTGGATTCAAGTTGTTAACTTTTAAATAAGATTATTTTAATATTTTTCTTCATGAGATATATGTCTATTGTTTTCTTGTAATGCCTTTTTCTTTTTACTTTTTAACTGGGATAATACTGGCTTCATAGAATTAGTTAGTTTGTGTTCCTGCCAACTTATTATCCCTCTTCAATTTTCGGGAGGAATAGGTATCTGAGAGAATATGTATAGAATTAAATCTGGCACTGAGGTCTTATTTGTGGTAATGTTTCTAAGCATACATTCAATTTCTTTAATATATATAGAGTATTAAATGTTATATATTCCTTCTTATGTAAAATTGATAGTTTATTTTTTTCAAAAATTTGTATATTTCAATTATGTTAAGACTGGATAAAAGTTATTCATAACAGTCTCTTGTTATCTTTTTAATGTCTCTAGTGTGTGTAGTGATATTGCTAATTTCATTTTTAATACTGCTAATTTGTGCCTTTATCTTTTTGCTTTAAAAATTTTTTTACTATTTATTTATTTGGCTGTGCCGGGTCTTAGTTGCTGCATGCAGGATCTTTTCAGTTGCAGCACGCAGGATCTTTTAGTTGTGACATGCAGGATTTTTTAGTTGCAGCATGCAGGATCTAGTTCCCTGATCACGGATGGAACTGAGGCCCCCTGCATTGGGAGCAAGTAGTCTTTTTTTTTTTTTTTTAATGTATTTATTTCTTTATTTATGGCTGTGTTGGGTCTTCGTTTCTGTGCATGGGCTTTCTCCAGTTGTGGCAAACGGGGACCACTCTTCATCACGGTGCGCAGGCCTCTCACTATCGTGGCCTCTGTTGTTGTGGAGCACAGGCTCCAGACGCGCAGGCTCAGTAATTGTGGCTTACGGGCCCAGTTGCTCTGCAGCATGTGGGATCTTCCCAGACCAGGGCTCAAACCCATGTCCCCTGCATTGGCAGGCAGATTCTGAACCACTGTGCCACTAGGGAAGCCCATGGAGCAAATAGTCTTAACCACTAGACCACCAGGGAAGTCCCAGCATTCACCTTTTTGTATCCTAATCAGTCTGGCTGGAAGTTTACTAGATTTATTGATTTTTTCAAGGAAAGAGGTGTATCATTAATTTTCTTTGTTGTTTTTGTCTTTCCAGAAGCCAATTGTATTGGTTTCTGAAATTATCTTTATTATTCTTTTATTTTCTGCTTGTTTTTTATTTCACTTGTACTTTATTTTCCCAACTACTTAAATTAGAAGCTGAGTTCAGTGATGTAAGACATTTATTCTTTTCTATATTTTTTTTGGTTTATAAAATTATTTGTTTCATGTGTACAACTATATTTCTACTTCTGTATACAGTACAGTGTGGTTACCACCAAAAGTTTAGTTTCCATTCATCACCATACAGTTGATTCCCTTTACTCATTCTGCCCTCCCCCCAGCTCCCTTCACCTCTGGTAACCAATAATCTGTTATCTATATCTATGTGTTTGGTATTTTTGTATTTTCCCCCACATATGAGTGAAATTATACAGTATTTGTCTTTCTCCATCTTATATATTTCCCTTGGCATAATACCCTCAAGGTCCGTCCATGTTGTCACAAATGGCAAGATTTCATCTTTTTAAATAGCTGAGTAGTTTTCCATAGTATGCATATGCCACATCTTTATTCATTTACCTGTCAGTGGACACTTAGGTTTCTCCATATCTTGTCTGTTGTAAATAATGCTGCGATGGACATAAGGGTCCATATATCTATTCAAATTAGTGTTTTTGTATTCTTTGGATAAATACCCAGAAGTAAAATAGTTGGAATATGTGGTTGTTCTATTCTTAATTTTTTCAGGACTCTTCATACTCTTTCCATAGTGATTACACCAATTTATATCCCCACAAAAAGTATACAAGGGTTCCCTTTCTCCAAATCTTCTCCAACACTAGTTATTTTTTGCCTTTTTGATAATAACCATCCTATTGGGTGAGATGATATTTCATTTTGGTTTTTGATTTGCATCTCCTTTATAATTGGTGGCAACGAACATATTTTCATGCGCATGTTGGCCATCTGTATGTCTTCTTTGGAAAAATGTTATTCAGCTCCTCTGCTCATTTCCTAAATTGGGTTATCTTTTGGTTGTTGAGTTGAATAAATTCTTCATGTATTTTGAATATTAACATCTCAATGCCTATATGATTTGCAAATATATTTTCCCATTTGGTAGGTTGTCTTTTTTGTTGATGATTTCCTTTGCCATGCAGAAGCATTTTAGTTTGATGTAGTCCTACTTGTTTATTTTTTCTTTTGTTTCCCTTGCCAGAAGAGACATAACCAGAAATAAGACCAATGTCAAAAAACACACTACCTGTGTTTTCTTCTAGGTGTTTTATGCTTTCAGGTCTTACCTTCAAGTCTTTAATTCATTTTGCATTAATTTTTGTGTAAGATAAATGGTCTAGTTCTATTCTTTTGCAAGTGGCTGTCCAGTTTTTCCAATACAATTTATTGAAGAGACTATATCTTTGTATGTTCTTTACTCCTTTATCATAAATTAATTGTCCATATACTTGTGGCTTTATTTCTGAACTCTCAATTCTGTCCCCTTGATCTGTGTGTCTGTTTTTCTGTTAGTACTATGCTGCTTTGATTACCATGGTTTTGTAGTATAATTTGAAGTCAGGGAGTGTAAAATCTCTAGTTTTGAGCTTTTTTTCTCAAGTTTGCTTTGACTTTCCAAGGTCTTTTGTGGTTCAAAAAAGTTTAGGATTTTTTTGTTCAATTTCTTCAAAAAATATCCTTGATATTTTGATAGGAATTGCACTGAATCTGCAGATTGCTTTATGTAAAATGGACATTTTAACAATGTTAGTTCTTTCAATACATGTGTATGAGATATCTTTCCATATTTTTTGTGTCTTCTTCAATTTCTTTCAACAATATCTTATAGTTTTCAGTGTACAAGTTTTTCTTCTCCTTGTTTAAATTTGCTCCTAGGCATTCTATGCTTTGTATTGCATTTGTGAATGGGATTGTTTTCTTAATTTCTCATTCTGCTAGTTCATTGTTAGATATAGAAATGCAACCTATTTTTGAAGTTGATTTGGTACCCAGTACTTTATTGTATTTGTTTATTATTTCTAACAGTTTTTTGTGAAATATTTAAAGTTTTCTATATATAAAATTATCTCACATGCAAATAGTGACAGTTTTACTTCTTCCTATCCAATTTGCCTTTTATCTCTGTGTCTTGCTTAATTGCTCTAGATAGGCCTTCCAAAACTATGATGAGGAAGAGGGATGAGAGTGGGTATCTTTGTCTTGTTCCTGATCTTAGAGGGATAGGTTTCAGTTTTTCATTATTGAGTATAATTTCTGTTGTGGGTTTGTCATATACAGTCTTTATTATGTTGAGGTACTTTCCTTCTATATCAATTTTATGGAGAGTTTTTAAATCATAAATGGGTGTTAAATCTTTTCAAATGCTTTTCGTATATTTATTGAAATAATCATATGATTTTTTTTCCTTCATTTGTTAATGTTGTGTATAATGTTGGTCAACTTATTGATGTTGAACCATCCTTGCATCCCTGGAATGAATTCCACTTTATCATGGTGTATGATTCTTTTAATGTATTGTTACATTGATTTTGTTAATATTTTCCTGAGAATGCATCTATATTTATCAGAGATATTAGCCATAATTTTATTTTTTTGTGTGTTATCCTTGTCCTTTAGTATCAGGGTAATGTTGGCCTCATAACATAACTTAGGAAGCATGCCCTTTTCTATTTTTTGGAAGAGTTTGAGAAGGATAGGTATTAAATCTTCCTTAAATGTTTGGTAGACTTCACCTGTGAAACCATCAGATCCATCCATCTGACTTTTGTTTTTTGGGGAGGTTTTTGATTACTGTTTCAATCTCCTTACTAGTGGTCAGTCTGTTCAGATTTTCTGTTTCTTTATGATCAGTCTTGGAAAGTTGTATGATTCTAAAAACCTATTCATTTATTGTAGGTTCTAATTTGTTGGCATACAGCTGTTCATAATATTCTCTTATAGTCCTTTGCATTTCTGTGGTATATTTTTGTAACATCTCCTCTTTCATCTTTGATTTCATTTATTTGAGCCTTCTCATTTTTCCTTAGGTTTGTCAATTTTGTTTATCTTTTAAAGGAACTAGTTCTTTAGTTTCATTGAACTGATTTATTTTCAGCCTCTATTTTACTTATTTTTCTCTGATATTTATTATTTTCTACTGACTTTGGGTCTTGCTTGTTCTTCTTTTTCTAGTTCCTTTAAAAGTAAGTTTAGATTGTTTATTTGAGAATTTTCTTATTCCTTGTGCCTGTATTGCTATAAACTTCACTCTTATTGCTGCTTTTGCTCCATCCCACAGATTTGAGTATGTCACATTTTCATTTTCATTTGTTTTCCAGTATTTTTAAATTTCTCCCTTGATTTCTTCATTGATCCAGTAGTTGTTCAGTATTGTGTTGTTTACTATCCAAATATTTGTGTTTTGTCCAGCTTTCTTCTTGCAGTTGTTTTCTAGTAACATTGTGATCAGAAAAGATGCTTGATATGATTTCAATCTTATATTTATAGAGACATTATGCATCTCAACATAAGAGAATGTTCCATGTGCATTTGAGAAAAACATGTATTCTGCTGCATTTGGGTGAAATGTTCTATATTAGTCTATTAAGTCCATTGCATCTAATGTTCTTTTTAATGCCACGGTTTCCTTTTTAGCTTTCTGTCAGGATAATCAATCCATTGATGGAAGTGGGTTGTTAAAATCCCCTACTATTTTTATATTGCTGTCAAGTTCTCTCTTTAGGTCTACTCATAATAGTTTTATATATTTTGGTGCTCTTATGTTAGGTGCATATATATTAATAACTGTTATGTCTTCTTGATGGATTCCCAGCTTTGTCATTAAAAAATATTTATCTTTGTCTCTTGTTACTTTTTTTGGTTTGAAGTCTATTTTGTCTGTTATGAATATGGCTATGTTCACTTTTCGGGAGGGGCTGCCATTCACTTGGAGTATCATTTTCCATCCGTTCACTTCACCCCATGTTTGTCTTTAGAGCTGAAATGGGTCTCCTGGGCAATATATATTTAGGTCTTGCTTTTTAATCAATCCAGCCACTCTATGTCTTGATTGGTGAATCCAATCCATTTATACTTAGGGTGATTATTGGTAAATGAGGATTCAGTACTGCTGTTTTATCTTTTTGTTTTCTGGCTGCTTTATATGGCCATTGTTTATTTTTCTTTTTGCTTCTGTCCATTTTAGTTTTGTGGCTTTTCTGTTTTTCTCAGTTTCCTCTTTTTATGTTTTGTGTCCTTGTTTTAAATTTATGTTTTTCTGATTCATGAGTTTTATATAAAACATCCTATAGAGAAAATAGTCCTTTTTTTGCCAATAGCATCTTATCTTCATTTGCCTATATGGGTTCTGTTCTTTTCCCTATCCCCTTTTATGTTTGGTTGTCTTAAATTATACCTTTTTAAATTGTGAGTTCATTACTAATTTGGGTCACTATAGTTATTTTTACTGCTTTCCCTCCTTTTACCTTAATGCTACACTTAAGTGTTTCACAACACATATAGAGTTGAAATTTACTTATTCTGTCTGTCTATTTATCATCTTACTCAGAGTTTTGTGTACTTTTACCTTTTTGTTTTGAGCAGAACTCCTTCAACATTTGTTATAAGGCAGGTCTATTGTGATGAACTCCCCCAGTTTTTCTCTGTCTGGAAATTCTTTATTTCTCCATCATATCTGAATGATAACTTTGCTGTATAGCATATCTTTCAGTATTTTGACTCTGTCAGTCCACTCTCTCTCAGACTGTAGAGGATCTGCTGAGAAATCTACTCATAGCCTAATTGTTGGGGGGGGGTGTCTGCTGTAGGTTACCATTTTTTCCCCCACTGGCTGCCTTTAATTCTCTTTGTAATTGACTTTTGACAATTTTAATATAATTAGTCTTTGAGAAGGTCTTTCTGCATTGAGATAATTAGGTGTGCTCTTAGCTTCATGGGCCTGTATATTCAGTTCCTTCCCCAGGTTTAGAAAGTTCTCAGCTATTATTTCTTTAAATAAACTCTCTGGTTCCCTTCTACCTGTCTTCTTCTGGGATACCCATTATCCTTATGTTGTCATTTCTAATGGAGTCAGATATTTCTCATAGAATTAGTTTATTTTTTAAAGATCTTAGTTCTGTCTCCTCTTCTACTTGTACCATTTCTAGATTTCTATCTTTGACCTTGCTAATTTTCTCTTCCACTAGTCTTCTCTATTGCCAGTGCTTTCTAATGAGTTCTTATCTCATGTATTGAGTTCTCAAGCTCCAGAATTTGTTTGATTCCTTTTTAGAGTTTCACTCTCTTTGGTAAAGTATTCCCCCAGTTAATTAATTTTATTCCTGAGCTCATTGAACTGCCATTTGAGTTTTCTTGTAGCTCTTTGAGATTTTTCATAATAGCTATTTTGAATTCTTTCTTTATTAGTTAGATTGCAATATTCCATAAATTTAAGTTTCTGGATAATTGTCTTGTAGGTCTGCGTGTGAGATACTGTGTTATCATGGTTTTGCATGAGTTATTCCTCTGCCAGTAGCTAACACCTTTATTCCGTAGGTAAAGTTTTGCTTTGTTTTTGCTTCCTTGATTCTACCAATTCAAAAGGTTGGTAATTAGGGACTTTTTTTTTTTTCAGTAGGTGACACTTATCTCTAGTGTTTACTTTCTCCCACTTGAAATGTCTCTGGCTATATTTAAGAATTGGCAATTTCCACCCTATACCACTTCTGCCAGAGATGTCACCTACAGCCCTTGTTGTCTCTGCTTGTGCTTCCTGGTTTGCCGGTGCCTTGATGTTGCTGGTGTCACTGCTGTTGCTGGTGTCACTGCTGTTGATGACATCACTGGCCGGGGCACCCAGATGACAGGCATGTCTGCTGCACCTGGGTTGTTGGCATCAACTGCTACTGCAGGAGGAGGGGACAAGTGGTGGGGAGCATTGTTAGGCAGGGAGTCAGAGCCACAGGCAACTTTATGGCTGGGAGAATCAGGGTCACAGGACTGGTTGTCACTGTTGCTCAGTTCTCTGTGGCCACGGGTACCACTACAGTTGGGAGGCCAGAGCTACACAGCTACACAACACAGCTATCCCTGCTGCTTACAGTCTCTCTGGTGCTGTGGGCTCAGCCTCCACAACCAGGGTACGGGGATTGTAGTCACCACCTCCATTGTTTCCCTGGTTCCACTTCTTCTGCATGTTCCAGTCCACCCACCTTTAGATGCAACAGATGTGTGGAACTTTCCAGCATCTTGGTGTGTTGGACCAAGGAAGCTTTGTTAAGTTATGCATGTTTTACTGGTCGTAGATTGAAGGGGAGAGAACAGGGAGTGTCTATCAGCACTATGACAACAATAGTAGTCTCTCCTTTACTAATATAGAAATTTATTATGCTTTTGTTGTATCCAATGTGTTTGCTGTGTTGTATTTTAATATTTTCATTAAGCTCAAAATAGTATCTTATATTTTACTTTAATTTTATTTCCTTCAAACCATGATTCATTTAGGAGTTTTTTTTTATTTCATTCAAATATTGGGGGATTTTTTTATAATTATCTTTCTGGTGTTGCTTTCAAATTTCATTCCATAGTAGTATATTATGACCTAAAATATGTTGGTAATGTTTTTGCTTTAAAAAGTCAATTATCTTTAAAAATGATTTAAAATAAAAATAATCTTTTATGTTTTCCCACCTTTTAATTACATCTGAATTTTTCATTCCTTGCTGTAGATCTATACTTCTATATGCTATTGCTTTCCTTCTGTCTGAGAATTTCATTTAACATTTCTGTTGTGTGAGTTTCCTGTTGATGGATCCTTTCAGTTTTTGTATGTACAAATATGCCCTTTTCCCCCTTAATTATGTGAGATATGTTGGCTGAATATAAAATTTTAGGTTCACATATTTTTTGTTTCAGTACTTGTAGATGTTTCTCCACTGTCTTCTTGCTTGCATTTTTTAGACAGTAGTCAGCTGTCATCCTGATCTTGTTTTCTGTGTATATAATATGTCTTTTTTAAGTTCATTAACATTTTATTCTACAGTGCTCAGTATGTTGTTAATCTCTTACTGCTTATTCATCTCTAGAAGTTTTATTTCAGTCTTTTAATATATTTCTATGTCTCTTTTAAACAAGTTTAGTCTTTCTTCTGCCTTCTTTGATGAAACAGAATTCGAATATCCTTGTTCACTGTTTCTATCATTGTATGATTTCTGCATTCATTTCAATAAGTTATTTATTTGTCTCTTTCTTTGCATATCTGACAAGTTTTGGTTGTATAAGAGACATTGAGAGTTTATGTTGTCTCTTAATAGATATTTTTACTCCTATAAATACTCTTGATTTTTCTGAGGATGCAGTTATCTGGAAATGGTTGAAATTTTGAATATTTCTTTTAAATTATGTAATGTGGAACTAGAGATTCTGGGATATTTTTTTTTCTGTATTGAAAAAATACCCTTCTGAGTCCTCTACCTAATGCAATGTGACTTTTTTTTCACTATGGCTAATGAAAATATAAACAATATCTGTGTGATACTGGGGTTTTTCCCCCTGTTTTGCTTTTGGGAAATGAGGTTCTTTCTCTAGCTTTGGACATTTTCTTCATCCACATTATATAATGAGAATTAAACTAAGATCTCTAGAGGCCCCCTGTAGATTTATGAAACTATCCTTTTAGTTCTTCACTCTCCTTTCCTCTCATTGTAAACTTAGCTGCCTTGGTAACCCCTGACTTCCACTTATATTTCCCCAACTCAAGGTGATAAGTGGACTCTATTTGGGTTTTTCCACTTGCTCTGGAAACTCCCTCAAAAAATAATCTGGGAACAAACATAGGCTTAAATATATTTGTTTCCCCTTTGTCAGGGATCAGTCTTTGAGATTGCCTGATGTCCATTATTTGAAAACAGTTGTTTTATATATTTTGTCATTTTAAACTTGTTTCAGGAAAGAAAGTAAATCCAGTCCCTCTTACAGAATATTAGTTGAAGGCACAAGTGTAAGAGATGATAGAGTTTGAGGGACAGATAAAATTTTCTCACTAGTACCAAATTCTCTCATTAGGTCATGTAAGATATATATAAAAAGTTTATATTGTATTTTCTAAGGAGTTCAGTGGTGAGATCAGTTTTGAGCTTTATGAAAATTTCCATTCTGAAAGATTGATTTTGACAATAAATTTTTGTTTGAAGTAATGCATATTTTTTTCTTTTTTTTCCACATTTTCTACTTTGGTTAGAAATTACAAAACAGTAAGCTTTAAATGACCTCAGCATTTCCCTTCCCAAATAACTGAGTTATAAAAAAAAAATAGTT
Organism: Monodon monoceros; assembly: GCF_005190385.1. NCBI lineage: Eukaryota > Metazoa > Chordata > Mammalia > Artiodactyla > Monodontidae > Monodon > Monodon monoceros. Next base: position 527,404 of record NW_021700609.1, read on the forward strand.
TTAGGTCATTTTAAAGTTTAAATATGTGGTTAAAATAAAGATCTTCAATTAAAAATATTTATTTTATCTATTGCATAATTCCTGTGTCCTGTGTAGGGGAATGAAGATGATAGAAAAACATAGCACACAATTCTTTGACCTTAAAAAAACTAATGTTTTAGTCTGTATACATACTATATGCAAAAATCCTGGCATATAGTATGGCAATTGCTATAAATGAATGTGTGAGTAAAATACTCTTCGAATACATATATCTTAATAACACTACTTAGTGCCCTGATTATTTTATCTACATTTTTTTTTTAACTCACACAGCTAAAACATACAAGCATATTTTGGACAACTGTTACCTTGAAAGAAGGTATAAGATTTCAAGTTTCCATTGCTTTGTCAAAAAAGAAGTTACTTTATAAGACAATTATAGTAAATTATGTCCAAAAGTATTCTTTACTACAACACCTTGCTGTCTGATAGGATTATAGAAAGCATTCTGCTTCCAAAACAATAACTCATAAACAGATACAGTGCTATGGCTCTTTACCTGATTTTATACAATTGTGTCAACACTGAGCCCATTTTTCCTTTCCTCAGCAAAATCCTTCTTATGCCTCATAGTTTGCATGCTTACTTCAAAGACAATAGTTAAAAATTCCAGGAAGAAATGTAGTGGGTAAAAGAAAAATGAATATATATATATATTTTAATATGTCTCTCAAATAACCAATGATGTTTTTTATTTTATCTAAGATAATGCATATGAATAGTTATAGTACTGTAACACTTATATGTTATAGGAGATGCTACTTATAAAAGTTGACAAATATATGGAATAGTTTTGATGGTAAAATTATAAAGAGAGTAAAAAGCTTTTAATTTAGAAAATCTTTCCTCCAATAATGCGGTTCTTCCTATGGAAAACTACATGAGTTATATGTAATGAGATTGGCATTTATTTGTGAATGAGTTTGCATTTAATAACATATATGAATAAAATGAATAACAATGTACACAAACAAAATGGGTAACTGATATATAAAGGAATTTATGCTAATTTTAAAATTAGAAATAATAATAATGACAAAAATATTTTTTATTATAACATATTGGACAATTAAAACAATATAATTCATATTTAGCTTAGGTTAAAAATACTTTTAATTTTTGGGGCTTCCCTGATGGCACAGTGGTTGAAAGTCTGCCTGCTGATGCAGGGTACACGGGTTTGTGCCCCCATCCAGGAAGATCCCACATGCCATGGGGTGGCTGGGCCTGTGAGCCATGGCCATGGAACCTGCGCATTCAGAGACTGTGATCCATGGCAGGAGAGGCCTCAACAGTGAGAGTCCCATGTACCACAAAAAAAAAATAATAATGAATAAATAAAAATACTTTTAATTTTTTAAATCAAAGTAAACTAAAACATTTTTCTTTATTAAAATATCAATTTATTTTAGCTCTAAATTTAATAGTTTCACATAAATATAGATTATATTAAAAGCATATACTATTGAAATCTCCTCTAGATGTTTTAGTAATGTGTTGTGTTTTTAAATTAAGGCAAATCATAAACATTACATTATATCATTTCCTTTTTATAAATTAATAAAATGGTAACTAACAGAAAAGTATAAATCTATTCTAATCTATTCTAATCTATAAATTTATTCTATAAATCTATTCTAATCTTTCTTCTTGTCTATACACAAGAAGAAAGAAATAGTGTTAAATTTAATGTCAATGACTCAAAAATGACGAAGCTGAGATGTTATTCATTTTGGTTTTTTTTTGTTTGTTTGATTTGGTTCAATGCAATCCCTATCAAATACCAATGGTATTTTTCACAAAATTAGAACAAAAAATTATACAATTTGTATGGAAACACAAAAGACTCCGAAGAGCAAAAGCAATCTTGAGAAAGAAAAATGGAGCTGGAGGAATCAGGCTTCCCAACTTCAGACTACATTACAAAGCTACAGTAATCAAGACAGTATGGTACTGGCACAAAAACAGAAATATAAATCAATGGTACAAGATAGGAGGCCCAGACATAAACCCACACACCTATGGTCACCTAATCTATGAAAAAAGAGGCAAGAATATACAATGGAGACAAGATAGCCTCTTCAATAAATGTAGCTGGGAAAACTGGACAACTACATGAGATGTTATTCTTGATGTTCATTCATATAACAGATTTCTAGTATGTAGTATCTGCATGGGATATAATGCTGAATATGAACACAAATATTCCATGACTTCATGGGTTTACAATCTAGTGTTAAAGACAGACATTAATAAAATTGTGATTGTGAAAAAGTTTTTCAAATGAGAAGTTAATGAATCTCATAGATGCATTTATAGAAAAGGGAGTTTGACCTGGATTGAATGACCAAAAGTAATCTGTATTAAAAAGAGGAGGGAAGCAGAAGAAACATGTACAAAAGACCTACAGTAAGAAACAACATGAAGTATATACAGGACTGAAATATTGGAGAGAATATTGGAGAGAATAGGGAACAGAAACTGAATAATAACTTAGAGTGTCATACAAGATAAACTATGAAGAACTTTGTGTCTCAAGAAATTTACCTTTATATTTTGACCAATAAAAAGATATTGGTTTTCTTTTAACGATGAGTAAAGCAGTCATTTTTTACAGTTCAGCATGACAAGCTTGTATTAAGTGTATAGAGATGCTAGGAAAGGTTATTAAAGGAATAAAGAATTCAGGTGTAACTTCAATAATCCAGCTGAGAGAGGATGACAGCTTACATTACATAATAGCAGTGGTCACATGGATAAGTGAAAAGGTTTGAAAAATAATTAGAAAGTAAAATTTATACAATATGGATACCTATGATAGAAATGAGAAAAATCAGCACAGTTTAAAGAAACAGCAGACACTGAATTATACACTCAAGTATTTGAAGTTGATGAACTCAGGAACAGAAAATCAACCATCATTCAAAATTGAAATGAACTTTAGGGAATAAATCAAGGGAATATCCAGGTTTATTCTCTGACAGTAATGTTGCATTTTAAATTGTGAGATAGTTCGGGGAAGTTTAAAATCATTGGTTTATTTTAACAGAAATGAATATGCGGTGTTAGAATATGTACTAGAAATATAATGCCAAGTTTTTTGTTTGTTTGTTTTTTGCAGTACGCAGACCCCTCACCGCTGCGGCCTCTCCCATTGCGGAGCACAGGCTCCGGACATGCAGGCTCAGCGGCCATGGCTCACGGGCCCAGCCGCTCTGCGGCACGTGGGATCCTCCTGGACTGGGGCATGAACCTGTGTCCCCTGTATTGGCAGGCGGACCCTCAACCACTGCGCCACCAGGGAAGCCCTAATGCCAAGTTTTGAGTAAGAGCTCAGGGGTCATAATTAGAGCCACAATTTACAGTAAAAACATTTTTTTTATAGAGTAAATGGGTAAACAAATAAAATCTGTGAGAGGAGGTTAAAAACAGTAATTGGAATCATCATAGGTAGTCAAGTATTTTAGGATGAGAAAACGTTCTGAGAAAACACTGATATAGCTATAAGAAAGTGATGATAGTCTCTGATGGAGTAATTTCAGGGAAATTATACTGTCAGAACAAAACATACAACAGTAATAAAATGAAACATAGCATGATTATTACCATGTAAAACAAAAGCAAAAATAGGTATTGTCTGGTAAAATTCATTAAATTTAGTAAAAGTCGCTCTCTCCACTACTGAGAGTCAGCAGTCTAGATGCTCACATTAATAGAGATGCTTCTATATTATGGTCCTTGAATATTGTTTCATAAAGCACTTTCAAGGCTTGCCTAGCTTTTTAATTTTATGCTGTCAAATAATTTTATATTATAATTGAATATAATTATAACCTTTCCTTTTATTACTTTATGAGCACAATTTTATTTTAGGAGAATGAGTGACTTTTCTAAAGCTACACAGCTTATCTGTGGCTGAATTATGGTGGAATCTGAGCTTTTGTTTTAATCTTGTCTCCATATATTTGTTATTATTTAAAGACATCTATATGATCTTGTCTATATTTATCATTTATTAGATTAAAACATTAATAGCAAACAAAAAATGTTAAAACATTTGATATTAGGTAAGAAAAAATTATTGGCTGAATTATATGCCTAAACTTTTTTACTTGATATTATGCTACTGTAGCACTATCAGAAAATTTTTTTTTTTGAGGTAAAAGGTGTAATCAATCTTATCCATTTTCTGCCAGGTTTATATATTCCTGTGTTTTTCTGTGTATGTGTGTATGCATGCAAGTGTGTGTGTAGAGCAACGGAATGAATTGGGAGATTGGGATTGACATATATGCACCATTATGTATAAAATAGATAACTAATGAGAACCTGCTGTATAGCACAGGTAACCCTACTTAATGCTCTGTGGTGACCTAAATGGGAAGGAAATCCAAAAAAGAGGAGATATATGTATACATATAGCTGATTCACTTTGCTGTACATCAGAAACTAACACAACATTGCAAAGCAACTATACACCAATTAAAAAAAAAAAAGACACACAAAAGTAATGTTCCATGAATAATTGTCCATGATCTACTTATGTCTTTGTAAGAAGGTAGGTCAGAAAACAAAATAGAATGCATTAGCTTTTAAGGAAATCATTTCACTTCAAATATTCCTCTTATTTGTTGATTCTTCTTATATCACAAAGACACTTTACTTTGTATGCATTATTTGTCTGATAAATGTACTTTAAAGATGTTTCAGTAAAGCTTTGATGTTGACTGATATAAACATTGGCTTTGATGTGGAAATACTTTGTTCTGATTAAACTTAAAAAGCACATATCTGAAGGTTGAAGAGTTAAGAACATGGAAGCTGCTTTGTATTTTATTTGCTTCAACCTGTCATGTTTGCTGCTTTGAAATATTTATGTCCTCCATTGTTCTGTCAAGTATGACATCCTTGTTAACATTTAGACATAATTTAAGACATTTCATAAACAAACTGCTAAATATTTATGCCTAGTGCTCATTACTTACAAAACACTTCACATATGTATCCATGGTTCAAATATTAATGAAGAGTTTGGACAGACCTTGTTTTTACTGCTCTGTTCTTCTGAAAGTTAACTTTTTCATATCTTTCTATATTAGTATCCTGATTTATTTATTGCTTGGTTTAAAGAAACTGTCTTTTGATGTTAAATTTGCTTGTGTTTAAGTTTTTAGAAAAGTAGATTTAAGAAGTACAGGAAAATGATAAAATAAAATTGAATCCATTGTGTTAGCATATAAAAACCCATGTGCACATGTGTGGATTGTGTAAGTTTAACAAAGATATCAATTTATTTTTGAAGGGGATATGTAATTCACTATTAAACAAGGATATTTATGAGACGTTTTAGCCTTTTCAGTCATATATGGTTAACAGCAATACCATTCATAAGTATAATGGGAAACAATATTCTTCACTTCTCTGGCTAGTACAGTGTAGACAGCTCTTACACACAATTACATAAGGAGAATCATCTCAATAGTTTTTATTACTGGACATAGGAATCACTTAAATTTTGAAATTTCTTACAACTGCATAAATTACTGCACATATTTTAATTTAATGTTATTTACATTGTTGATATTTTAAAACAGATGACAGCCTTAGAATTAACCTGTCCTTTACAGCCTCTTATTTGACATTGCAGTTAATTTTATGTCTGGTGAATCTGTGAATTTATGTGTCTCTTATCTCTGATTGCTTAAATAAACATGACACAAGTGGAAGAAAGATTAAGGGGATTTAGCTAGGCCTTTCACCCAACATATTTTCCAGTTCTTAAATTTGAAATATCTCCTTTATAAACAAAGAAAACTTTTCTTAAAAACCATATATCTGAGGCAAATTTATTTTAGGTTAAATTTTTAATAGAATTCAACTACTTTCTAAAAATGAACAGCTGTTTAGAAGAAACCATTGCACTGTTTAAAAGATTAGAAAGTGTAGTGTAACAATACTAAGAGGAGTAACAAATGACCAATTATACAGACAATAAGAATTCAGATGAGCAACTATAACCCAAGTCACTGCCCTATCTGAGGTAAGATTTTTAAGACCACCTTGCATAAAACTCAATGAGTATTTTACTACTTTTACTGAACTGTAATCAAGACAATTGAAAATGTTCTCATATATACACTACCAAACATAAAATAGATAGCTAGTGGGAAGCAGCCGCATAGCACAGGGAGATCAGCTCAGTGCTTTGTGACCACCTAGAGGGGTGGTATATGGAGTGTGGGAGGGAGGGAGATGCAAGAGGTAAGGGATATGGGAACATATGTATATGTATAACTGATTCACTTTGTTATAAAACAGAAACTAACACACCATTGTAAAGCAATTATACTCCAATAAAGATGTTAAAAATAAATAAATAAATAAAGTTATCCTTTTCTTCCTAAAGACTTATGTCGCAAAAAATGTATGGAGAACATAGATATTAGCATTATGAAATAATAGAGAAGGAAACAATAGTAGAGATACTTTGATTACTTGAAAATAAAAAGGTATTTAGTTCCTTCAGTCTTTCAAAATGTATTTTTGGAGCTTCAATTAGTAGGGGAAAATAAACAAATATATTTCAGGTAGTAATCATTGCTATGAATAAGAAGCCATAAAAGAATGAGGGTGAGAATGTTGTGATACAAAGAATGTCTAAAGAAGATTCCTCCATAAAGGGAAACTTGAGCACTGTTGACAAAAAAAGAAAAAAAAAAAAAAAAGCACAACCTAAAAGTTGAGAGTTATGTTTTATTTGGTAGACAAAACTGAGGATTTAAGCCTGGGACACAGCATCTCAAAGATGACTCTAAGAGATGACTCTAAGAGACTGACTCAAGAGACTGCTCCAAAGAGGCGAGGGAGGGAGCCAGGATATGTAGGAGTTTTTACAAGAAAGACCAGGAAGTCAGAACATAAGATAACTGTTAATTAAGGAAAACCAGACATCTCAAGTTAAGGAATTTAGCACTTTTCTATTTATGGGGAGATGCAAAATCTGGGCTTCTTGAAATCATTCCTTTCATATGTACTTCAACTGGGCCAGTATCGTGTGCATCTCATCCTGAGTCTCCTCAGGTGTACTCTTGTGGGTGGCTACAGTGGCTGACTGCTAGATGGGAGGCATCCTGCCTCCATCCTGAGTTCCTCCAGTGCTCACCATAGGGGTGGCTGTAATGTGATGGCTTGACGGCTGAAACATCCTTTGTTTACTGATATGGCAGGTGGCATTTTTAATTCACATCACAAACTGAAGAAAATGAGGGATCAAACAATGTAAATATTTCAGAGGAGAGTTTCCTAGTCAGAGACAGTAGCGCTGGCAAAAGTCCTATGAACAATTTGATTGCATTCTAGGGATGCCAAGGAGACTGTTGTAACTTTAAATAAGTGAGCTAGGGAAAATTGTTAGAATATGATATTATGGAAGGAACAATAATGGGTGGAGGTAGGAAATGTTGGAGATTTCTGCAAAAGGCCATCAAGAGATGGAGGGGGTAGTAGGAGAGAGGAATTGGAATGGAAGTGAAGAAAAATCTGGTAATTAGATTGTCTATAAAGATATGGGCTTGGATAAGATCATCTGGATTTAATAAACACATAAATTTAAATAAAGCAATGAAATATTCCCTGAAACATTCTCTTGAAATTTCAGTGTTTGAGAGCAGAAGACTAAAAGGAAGGGACTAGTAAAAAAGGAGGAAAGGTAAGAGAACATTATATCTGGGGCAGAGGTGGGTATTTTAAGAAAGAGGAAGTGGGTTTTGGAAAAGTGAGGTTTTTGTGTCATTGAAAAAGTGAGAGTGAAATTCTAATTATAATGGGTTGGAAAGATAATATGGAAAAAATAAAACAGGAACACAGAGAATACATAACTCTCTCAGCCTTCCTCCCCTTCTCCCATAAATTTTGGCAAAAAGTTGGGACAGTACTAGGAGTGGAATATTGGGTTGTAGGAGAAATTTCTTTTGATTGTAGAGAAATTGATACACATTTTTGTATACTGAGAGGACCATTATGTGGAAGGGAGAAAAACCATAAAACCAACAACTAATGATACAGGAGAGAAAGGGGAAAATTGCTGGAGAAAATTCCTGGATTAACAATAGAGAAAGGAATCTGAAGCATATATGAAGCAATTAGTTTAGATAAGGTGTTGAACATTTCTATCTTAACAGCTGAGAAGACAGATTCTGTGTATATAGATATTTTCCCATGGTAAAACAAAGCTATGCATAGGCTGATGTGGGTAATTGTCTTGAAGAGGGTGAAAGTGAAAAAGTACAGACATGTTGTAAGATTACTGGGCAGATTTAAGGGCACCCCTGATTCAAGCGATCATGAATTTAAATTAGAACCAGATGTGGACAGTGAGAAATTTTTATGGTAGCTCTAGGAATATAGACATTTAAAGGATGGAAGTGGGGTTAGATGGAGAAATGACAGAAAATTATAAAGGAAGAATCAATGAATTGGAGTGCTTGGTGAGTTAAAATAGTTGTAACCAAGATTTATATAGCAAATAGAGTTTGCTATTTGATTGTGGATTATGAGGTAATGATATTATGAGGTAAGTGAAGCTATTGGTAATGACAACTCCTAGGATATGGCCATGAAACTTTGTGACTCAGGTGAAGGGTAGAACAAAATTAAGGAGAGATAAGACTAATTAATTGAATACTGAAGCCAGTAAAAATTTGGTCAGAAGGAATGAGAGAGAGAGAGAGATTGAGCCATTTACTAACCCTTCAAGGATTGAGAAAGAGTGCCCAAAGTCTACCAAGAATTGTTAAAGATTCATAAACTAATGTTCTAAGCGTCAGTGGAGATACTGAGAATTTTTTCCTCTGGCTTCTTTCAAGATTTTTCTTCACTTTTCTGCAGGTTGATTATTATATGACTTGGTCTATATTTTATGGTATTTTCTTGCTTGATGTTCTCTGAGCTTCATGAATCCATGATCTTTTTAGAGAGTTTCAATCTCTCTGTTGAAATTATTCACCTGTTCTTGAATGTTATCCACTTTTCCATTAGAGTCCTTAGCACTTTAATCATTGCTGTTTTAAATTCCCAGTCTAATAATTCCAAAATGTCTGCCATATCTGAGTGTTTTTCTGATGTTTGATATGTCTCTAAAACGGTGATTTTTGTCTTTTAGTATGATTTGTAACTAAAAACAAAAAGCTGGGTATGATGCACTGGATAAAAGGAATTAGGTAAATAAGGCTTTAGTGTGAAGTTTTGTATTTATCTGGCTAGTGGTTAGGCTGTGTTTACTGTTTGCTGCAGTTGTCAGTGTTAAAGGCTAAAATTTTCTCTGGTGTCCTTGTTTTAGTCTTCTTTATTGTCTTTGGGTTTCTCTTCTTTTTAACATGTGAGATACATAGCTTATTGTTTAGAGATTATAGTTGTATTCCTGAGTTATTACACAGGAGGCTTACTGATATGGTAGTAAACTGTGAGTGGAAGGTTGGTGTTCTATACTCCCATGATCAGATCTCAGTCTTTTAGTGAGCTTGTGCTCCTGTGCTATGACCTACAGAAGTGCTGTTCAGTTTTGCTTTGTTTGCTCCCCCTTAGGTGAAACAGGATGGCTAGTGAGGGTTGGAATTTGGTATTTACCTTCCCCCAGGTCAAATGGGGAGAATACTTCAGTTGGGCAGGCTCACTGAAATACTCTTGAAGTGAGGCTGAGTTAAGAAGAATAGAATGCTCTGGGTGAATTACAAAATGTCTATTTTCCACTATCCCTGCTGGAGCAGGGAATTTTTTTTCTGATCTTCACCATGAGAAGCTAGTAGGGCTGCTGGATATAAAATTCATGAAAGGCCCTTCTCTCAAATTTGTCCACATGGACCCTTCAGAAATTTAAAAGCTTAGGTTTTCTTACCCTGGTACTCCTTCCAATGCAGTTTTCTGCTTCTGCACTTATGTTCCAGTAAGCTGTGGTGCTCTGTATCCACCTGTCTGTATCTTCAATTTGGGGGGCAGTAGTTTGCACTGTGACCTTAGTTCTCTAATAGATCAATATTTTTCTTTTTATTCAGTCTTTTTATTTTCTCTCATGTTAAAAGAAGTGACAATTTCCAAGTTCCTCATAGGCCAGACTGGAAATCAGAAGTTCTATGCAGGATTTTAGGAAGAGTCAAATAATCAGGTTATAGAATCTGCAGTTAAAATTAAGCATTACTTCAATTTAATGTTATACAAAGTATGATAGGGAACTCTATATTTCAACTCAGCCAATATGCTTCCTTCTAATGAACTATACAACAACAGAAAAAATATTAGAAGAAAGAATTAAATACAGTAGGACACATGATGTTTTATTTAATTAAAGGAGCTTTGATCAGAGCATGGGCATATTACAAATAATTAATTTACTTATATATTTCTGTCTTGGACATATAAATTGCTGTTAATAGTATAATTGAACTCTAAAACACAGTGTCTCAGTAAGCCTAGCAGGTTTCCTTCACAGGTCACTAATCCTATCCAGTGATTCCAACAATTATACTATAAATATCAGAGGCATTCACCATCCATCAAGGGCACATTTATATTGAGAGGGCTCCTGGATCATGATATGGAATCCACATCAACATCTATGGAGAAGAATGCCAAGTACACATTTTTGGAATATTATAAACAGCATTGGGAAAATACAGATATGTTGTAAAGGGGATAGAATCTTGAAAAACACTGTAATAAGAAGGAAAAAACTGTAAATGTAGCAAAAACACATTATGTTCTAGCAAAGCACAAATATACTGTTTAGCTCAGCTGCAATCTTCTATGACTGCCTTAGGTAGCTACAGCACAAAAATTAAAAAAAAATATTTTTGTAGGGCCTGTTGAGATGTAGAAATGGGCAGAGTGAGAAGAGGATAGAAGTTAAGGAATAAAGATTCTGAGGGGATCTTAAAAGATAACCAGAAAAATTTTACAGTTTTAGCAAATCAGACAACATGGAGCTATGCAGGTATTATATACACCATCTAGCTAGGATCTTTGAAAGGTTTGACAATCACTATGATATAGTCAAGATAATTCTCATTCTTCACCATTATGGTCACAATTTGTTTTGCCATTCCTTTGGAAATACGTTTTTTGTAAGCATGCTTCTGAGGGATGCAGGTCAATAGTTTCTTTGATATAACTTTTATCTATTGAATATACAGTACAATGTGCCTTGTGTTTTTCGTATAGCTGTGTGAGTAACTTTAATTTACAAATAGACACACAAGCTGCCATAACACTGTATGCTCTGGTCATTCTTCATTTTGTTGTTCTCATTACCTATGAGTGTATTGGTTCTAATAACCAGTTATTTCCTTGAAAAACTAAGTCATTATTCAGTTACAGAACTAAGGTAAGCCACCTTTTTAACTTGAAAACACAAGCCTGTAATGAGAAATGAAATACCTCGTACATGAGTTCCTAAATTTCAAGGCCAGGCTAGAGCCCCTGGAAGCAATAAAGGAAAAAAAAATGTTGTTTTTGTAAAAGAGTGACACTTAGGGGCACACAGATTATACAAATGAAAGAAAATAGTGTCAAGGAAATGGTAACATTTTGGAAGCGAGAATTTTGTTTCAGCATATGAACACTGGATTGAGGAAATTTCAGTTCACAAATGTAAATGCAAAACATTTATATACAGAATTCACAGCTGTGATTAAAAGGAGCATTCAATATCCTTTTATTGGAAACTGTGATATAGTAGGACTTAAAACTTATTGCAAATTTAAGCAGACTTAGGAGAAAAAAATTAGGAGGCAAAGCTGAAAGAATGTAGACTTCAAGAGAGGAAAGGACTAAATTGTTTCTATGGAATAGGCCTTAAAATTCAACACTGGGTAAAGATTATAGGCAAAAGGAAACTAGGTACCTTAAATCTATTTAGTACCTTGGTAAGCGGAAAACAAAGTTTTACTTGAATAATATGGATCTAGTCCATTCAACTTAAGGAGTGATAGAGTTTTCTTTTGAAAACTAACAAAATTTAATGAAAATCCAAGTCTCTTGTTCAGGCAATCTTGTAAATCCATTTTGAATATTATTCAAGAGTAAGAGAGGGGATTTGAGAAGACGGTGGAAGAGTAAGACGCGGATATCACCTTCCTCCCCACGGATACATCAGAAATACATCTACACGTGGAACTGTTCCTATAGAACACGAACTGAACGCTGGCAGAAGACCTCAGACCTCCCAAAAGGCAAGAAACTCCCTCACGTAGCTGGGTAGGGCAAAAGAAAAAAGAAAAAACAGAGGCAAAAGAATAGGGATGGGACCTGCACCAGTGGGAGGGAGCTGTGAAGGAGGAAAGGTTTCCACACACTAGAAGCCCCTTCAAGGGCAGAGACTGTAGGTGGCAGAGGGAGGAAGTTTCAGAGCCACAGAGGAGAGCACAGCAACAGGGGTGTAGAGGGCAAAGTGGAGAGATTCCCGCATAGAGGATCGGTGCTGACCAGCACTCACCAGCCCAAGAGGCTTGTCTGCTCACCCACCAGGACAGGTGGGGTTGGGGAGCTGAGGCTCGGGCTTCAGTGGGATCACAGGGAGAGGACTGGGGTTGGCTGTGTGAACACAGCCTGAAGGGGCTAGTGTGCCACGGCTAGCCAGGAGGGAGTCCGGAAAAATCTGGAGCAACCGAAGAGACAAGAGACTTTTTCTTGTCTCTTTGTTTCCTGGTGCGCGAGGAGAGGGGATTAAGAGTGCTGCTTAAAGGAGCTCCAGAGATGGGTGGGAGCCGTGGATATCAGCGTGGACCCCAGAGACGGACATGAGATGCTAAGGCTGCTGCTGCCACCACCAAGAAACCTGTGTGCAAGCACAGGTCACTATCCACACTGCCACTCCCAGGAGCCTGTGCAGCCCACCACTGACAGGGTCCCATGATCCAGGGACAATTTCCCCAGGAGAATGCACGGTGCGCCTCAGGCTGGTGCAACATCATGCAGGCCTCTGCCACTGCAGGCTCGCCCCGCATCCATATCCCTCCCTCCCCCAAGGCCTGAGTGAGCCAGAGCCACAAAATAAGCTGCTCCTTTAACCCCGCCCTGTCTGAGTGAAAAACAGACACCCTCAGGCAACCTACACACAGAGGCGGGGCCAAATCCAAAGCTGAAACCCTGGGAGCTGTACGAACAAAGAGAAAGGGAAATTTCTCCCAGCAGCCTCAGAAGCAGTGGATTAAAGCTCCACAATCAAATTGATGTACCCTGCATCTGTGGAATACCTGAATAGACAACAAATCAACCAAAATTGAGGAGGTGGACTTTGGGAGCAAGATAGATTATTTTTCCCCTTTACCTCTTTTTGTGAATGTGTACATCTATGCTTCTGTGTGAGATTTTGTCTGTATAGCTTTGCATTCACCATTTGCCCTAGGGTTCTGTCCATCCGTTTTTTTGTTGTTTTTTACTTAAAATTTTTTTTCTTAATAATTATTTTTTATTTTAATAACTTTATTTTATCTTACTTTATTTTATTTTATCCTCTTTCTATATTTTTTCCCTTTTATTCTGAGCCATGTGGACGACAGGCTCTTGGTGCTCCAGCCAGGAGTCAGGGCTGTGCCACTGAGGTGGGAGAGCCAACTTCAATAAACTGGTCCACAAGAGACCTCACAGCTCCACATAAGATAAAATGATGAAAATCTCCCAGAGATCTCCATTCCAACACCAAGACCTAGCTTCACTCAACAACCAGCAAGCTACAGTGCTGGACACCCTATGCCAAACAACTAGAAAGCCAGGAACACAGCCCCATCCACTAGCAGAGAGGCTGCCTAAAATCATACTAAGGCCACAGACACCCAAAAAACACCACACCACACGTGGACCTGCCCACCAGAAAGACAAGATCCAGTCTCATCCACCAGAACACAGGCACTAGTCCCTTCCACCAGGAAGACGACACAACCCATTGAACCAACCTTAGCCACTGGGGACAGACACCAAAAACATCAGGAACTACAAACCTGCAGCCTGTGAAAAGGAGACACCAAATACAGTAAGATAAGCAAAATGAAAAGACAGAAAATCACACTGCAGATGAAGCAGCTAGGTAAAAACCCACCAGACCTAACAAATGAAGATGAAATAGGCAGTCTACCTGAAAAAGAATTCAGAATAACGATAGTAAACATGATCCAAAATCTTGGAAATAGAATAGAGGAAATGCAAGAAACATTTAACAAGGACCTAGAAGAAATAAAGAGGAAACAAGCAATGATGAACAACACAATAAATGAAATTAAAAATACTCTAGAAGAGATCAATAGCAGAATAACTGAGGCATAAGAACGGATAAGGGACCTGGAAGATAAAATAGTGGAAATAACTACTGCAAAGCAGAATAAAGAAAAAAGAATGAAAAGAACTGAGCAGTCTCAGAGACCTCTGGGACAACATTAAACACACCAACATTCGAATTACAGGGGTCCCAGAAGAAGAAGAGGAAAAGAAAGGGACTGGGAAAATATTTGAAGAGATTATAGTTGAAAACTTCCCTAATATGGGAAAGGATATAGTTAATCAAGTCCAGGAAGCACAGAAAGTCCCATACAGGATAAATCCAAGGAGAAACACACCAAGACCCATATTAAATGAACTGTTAAAAATTAAATACAAAGAAAGCAGCAAGGGAAAAACAACAAATAACACACAAGGGAATCCCCATAAGGTTAACAGCTGATCTTTAAGCAGAAACTCTGCAAGCCAGAAGGGAGTGGCAGGACATATTTAAAGTGATGAAGGAGAAAACCCTACAACCAAGATTATGCTTCACAGCAAGGATCACATTCAGATTTGATGGAGAAATTAAAATCTTTACAGACAAGCAAAAGCTGAGAGAGTTCAGCACCACCAAACCAGCTTTACATCAAATGGTAAAGGAATTTCCCTAGGCAACAAACACAAGAAAAGGAAAAGACCTACAATAACAAACCCAAAACAATTAAGAAAATGGGAATAGGAACATATATATTGATAATTACCTTAAATGTAAATGGATTAAATGCTCTCACCAAAAGACACAGACTGGCTGAACAGATACAGAAACAAGACCCATATATATGCTGTCTAGAAGAGACCCACTTCAGACCTAGGGACACATACAGACTGAAAGTGAGGGGATAGAAAAAGATATTCCATGCAAATGAAAATCAGAAGAAGGCTGGAGTAGCAATTCTCATATCAGACAAAATAGACTTTAAATAAAGACTATTACAAGAGACAAACAAGGACACTACATAATGATGAAGGGATCGATCCAAGAAGAAGATATAACAGTTGTAAATATTTATGCACCCAACATAGAAGCACCTCAATACATAAGGCAAATACTAATAACCAGAAAATGGGAAATCGACAGTAACACATTCATAGTAGGGGACTTTAACACCCCACTTTCACCCATGGACAGATCATCCAAAATGAAAATAAATAAGGAAACACAAGTTTTACATGATACAGTAAACAAGATGGACTTAATTGATATTTATAGGACACTCTATCCAAAAACAACAGAATACACATTTTTCTCAAGTGCTCATGGAACATTCTCCAGGATAGATCGTATCTTGGGTCACAAATCAAGCCTTGGTAAATTTAAGAAAATTGAAATTGTATCAAGTATCTTTTCTGACCACAACGCCATGAGACTAGATATCAATTACAGGAAAAGGTCTTTAAAAAATACAAACACACTGAGGCTAAACAATACACTACTTAATAATGAAGAGATCACTGAAGAAATCAAAAAGGAAATCAAAAATACCTAGAAACAAATGACAATGAAGACACGATGACCCAAAACCTATGGGATGCAGCAAAAGCACTTTTAAAAGGGAAGTTTATAGCAATACAATACTACCTTAAGAAACAGGAAACATCTCAAATAAACAACTTAACCTTGCACCTAAAGCAATTAGAGAAAGAAGAACAAAAAACTGCAAAGGTAGCAGAAGGAAAGAAATCATAAAGATCAGATCAGAAATAAATGGAAAAGAAATAAAGGAAATGATAGCAAAGATCAATAAAACTAAAAGCCAGCGCTTTAAGAAGATAAACAAACTTGATAAACCATTAGCCAGACTCATCAAGAAAAAAAGGGAGAAGACTCAAATCAATAGAATTAGAAATGAAAAAGGAGAAGTAACAACTAACACTGAAGAAATACCATGGATCATGAGAGATTACTACAAGCAACCCTATGCCAATAAAATGGACAACCTGGAAGAAATGGACAAATTCTTAGAAATGCACAACCTGCCAAGAATGAATCAGGAAGAAATAGAAAATATGAACAGACAAATCACAAGTCCTGAAATTGAAACTGTGATGAAATATCTTCAAACAAACCAAAGCCCAGCACCAGATGGCTTCACAGGCAAATTCTATGAAACATTTAGAGAAGAGCTAACACCTATGCTTCTCAAACTCTTCCAAAATATAGCAGAGGGAGAAACACTCTGAAACTCATTCTACGAGGCCACCGTCACCCTGATACCAAAACCAGAAAAAGATGTGACAAAGAAAGAAAACTACAGGCCAAAATCACTGATGAACATAGATGCAAAAATCCTCAACAAAATACTAGCAAACAGAATCCAACAGCACATTAAAAGGATCATACACTGTGATCAAGTGGGGTTTATTCCAGGAATTCAAGGATTCTTCAATATATGCAGATCAATCAACATGTTACACCACATTAAGAAATTGAAGTACAGAAAAGATATGATCATCTCAATAGATGCAGAGGAAGCTTTTGACAAAATTCAGCACCCATTTTTGATAAAAACCCTGCAGAAAGTAGGGATAGAGGGAACTTTCCTCAACATAATAAAGGCCATATATGACAAACCCACAGCCAACATCGTCCTCAATGGTGAAAAACTGAATGAAAGCATTTCCAATAAGATCAGGAACAAGACAAGGTTGACCACTCTCAACACTCTTATTCATCATAGTTTTGGAAGTTTTAGCCACAGCAATCAGAGAAGAAAAGGAAATAAAAGGAATCCAAATCGGAAAAGAAGAAGTAAAGCTGTCACTGTTTGCAGATGGCACTGACACTATACATAGAGAATCCTAAAGATGTTACCAGAAAACTACTAGAGCTAATCAATGAATTTGGTAAAGTAGCAGGATACAAAATTAATGCACAGAAATCTCTGGAATTCTTATATCCTAAGGATGAAAAATCTGAAAGTGAAATTAAGACAACACTCCCATTTACCATTGCAACAAAAAGAATAAAATATCTAGGAGTAAACCTACCTAAGGAGACAAAAGACCTGTATGCAGAAAATTATGACACTGATGAAAGAAATTAAAGATGATACAAATAGATGGAGAGATATACCACGTTCTTGGATGGGAAGAATCAACATTGTGAAAATGACTCTACTACCCAAAGCAATCTACAGATTCAATGCAATCCCTATCAAACTACCACTGGCATTTTTCACAGAACTATAACAAAAAATTTTGCAATTTGTATGGAAACACAAAAGACCCCGAATAGCCAAAGCAATCTTGAGAACGAAAAAAGGAGCTGGAGGAATCAGGCTCCCTGATTTCAGACTATACTACAAAGCTACAGTAATCAAGACAGTATGGTACTGGCACAAAAACAGAAAGATAGATCAATGGAACAGGATAGAAAGCCCAGAGATAAACCCACGCACATATGGACACCTTATCTTTGATAAAGGTAGCAGGAATGTACAGTGGAGAAAGGACAGCCTCTTCAATAAATGGTGCTGGGAAAACTGGACAGGTACATGTAAAAGTATGAGATTAGATCACTCCCTAACACCATACACAAAAATAAGCTCAAAATGGATTAAAGACCTAAATGTAAGGCCAGAAACTATCAAACCCTTAGAGGAAAACATAGGCAGAACACTCTATGACATAAATCACAGCAAGATCCTTTCTAACCCACCTCCTAGAGTAATGGAAATAAAAACAAAAATAAACAAATGGGACCTAATGAAACTTCAAAGCTTTTGCACAGCAAAGGAAACCATAAACAAGACGAAAAGACAACCCTCGGAATGGGAGAAAATATTTGCAAATGAAGCAAATGACAAAGGATTAATCTCCAAAATTTACAAGCAACTCATGCAGCTCAATAACAAAAAAACAAAGAACCCAATCCAAAAATGGGCAGAAGACCTAAACAGACATTTCTCCAAAGAAGATATACAGGATGCCAACAAACACATGAAAGAATGCTCAACATCACTAATCATTAGAGAAATGCAAATCAAAACTACAATGAGATATCATCTCACACCAGTCAGAATGGCCATCATCAAAAAATCTAGAAACAATAAATGCTGGAGAGGGTGTGGAGAAAAGGGAACACTCTTGCACTGCTGGTGGGAATGTGAATTGGTTCAGCCACTATGGAGAACTGTATGGAGGTTCCTTAAAAAACTACAAATAGAATTACCCTATGACCCAGCAATCCCACTGCTGGGCATATACCCTGAGAAAACCATAATTCCAAAAGAGTCATGTACCAAAATGTTCATTGCAGCTCTATTTACAATAGCCCGGAGATGGAAACAACCTAAGTGCCCATCATCGGATGAATGGATAAAGAAGATGTGGCACATATATACAATGGAATATTACTCAGCCTTAAAAAGAAACGAAATTGAGTTATTTGTAATGAGATGGATAGACCTAGAGTCTGTCATAGAGAGTGAAGTAAGTCAGAAAGAAAAAGACAAATACCGTATGCTAACACATATATATGGAATTTAAGAAAAAAAGGATGTCATGAAGAACCTAGGGGTGGGACGGGAATAGAGACGCAGACCTACTGGAGAACGGACTTGAGGATATGGGGAGGGGGAAGGGTGAGCTTTGACAGGGCGAGAGAGAGTCATGGACATACACACACTAACAAACGTAGTAAGGTAGATAGCTAGTGGGAAGCAGCCGCATGGCACAGGGATATTAGTTCGGTGCTTTGTGACAGCCTGGGGGGGTGGGATAGGGAGAGTGGGAGGGAGGGAGGCGCAAGAGGGAGGACATATGGTAACATATGTATATATATAACTGATTCACTTTGTTATAGAGCAGAAACTAACACACCATTGTAAAGCAATTATACCCCAATAAAGATGTTAAAAAAAAAAAAAACTACAATGAGATATCATCTCACACCAGTCAGAATGGTCATCATCAAAAAATCTAGAAACAATCAATGCTGGAAAGGGTGTGGAGAAAAGGGAACACTCTTGCACTGCTGGTGGGAATGTGAATAGGTTCAGCCACTATGGAGAACAGTGTGGAGGTTCCTTAAAGTAGTACAAATAGAACTACCATATGACCCAGCAATCCCACTACTGGGCATATACCCTGAGAAAACCAAAATTCAAAGAGTCATGTACCACAATGTTCATTGCAGCTCTATTTACAATAGCCGGAGATGGAAACAACCTAAGTACCCATCATCGGATGAATGGATAAAGAAGATGTGGCACATATATACAATGGAATATTACTCAGCCATAAAAAGAAACGAAATTGAGCTATTTGTAATGAGGTGGATAGACCTAGAGTCTGTCATAGAGAGTGAAGTAAGTCAGAAAGAGAAAGACAAATACCATATGCTAACACATATATATGGAATTTAAGGGAAAAAGATGTCATGAAGAACCTAGGGGTAAGACAGGAATAAAGACAGAGACCTACTGGAGAACGGACTTGAGGATATGGGGAGGGGGAAGGGTGAGCTGTGACAAAGCAAGAGAGACGCATGGACATATATACACTACCAAACGTAAGGTAGATAGCTAGTGGGAAGCAGCCGCATAGCACAGGGATATCAGCTCGGTGCTTTGTGACTGCCTGGAGGGGTGGAACAGGGAGGGTGGGAGGGAGGGAGATGCAAGAGGGAAGAGATATGGGAACATATGTATATGTATAACTGATTCACTTTGTTATAAAGCAGAAACTAACACACCATTGTAAAGCAATTATACACAAATAAAGATGTTAAAAAAGAAAAATCTGGAAGCAATAAATGCTGGAGAGGGTGTGGAGAAAAGGGAACTCTCTT
This sequence comes from Monodon monoceros, assembly GCF_005190385.1. Lineage (NCBI taxonomy): Eukaryota > Metazoa > Chordata > Mammalia > Artiodactyla > Monodontidae > Monodon > Monodon monoceros. The sequence goes on from NW_021700609.1 coordinate 547,541, forward strand.
GCACTATTGGTAGGAATGTAAATTCATACAGCCACTGTGGAGAACAGTATGGAGGTTCCTATAAAAACTACAAATAGAACTACCATATGACCCAGCAATCCCACTACTTGGCATATACCCTGAGAAAACCATAATTCAAAAAGTGTCATGTACCAAAATGTTCATTGCAGCTCTATTTACAATAGCCAGGACATGGAAGCAACCTAAGTGTCCATCAACAGATGAATGGATAAAGATGTGGCACATATATATAATGGAGTATTACTCAGCCATAAAAAGAAATGAAATTGAGTTATTTGTAGTGAGGTGGATGGACCTAGAGTCTGTCTTACAGAGTGAATTAAATCAGAAAGAGAAAAACAAATACTGTATGCTAACACATATATATGGAATCTAGGAAAAAAATAAAAATTAAAAAAAAAAGGTCATGAAGACCCTAGGGGTAAGATGGGAATAAAGACAGAGACCTACTAGAGCATGAACTTGAGGATATGGGGAGGGGGAAGTATAAGCTGTGACAAAGTGAGGAGGTTGCATGGACACATATACACTACCAAACGTAAAATAGATAGCTAGTGGGAAGTAGCCACACAGCACAGGGAGATCAGGTAGGTGATTTGTGACCACCTAGAGGGGTGGAATAGGGAAGGTGGGAGGGAGGGATACACAAAAGGGAAGATATATGGGAACATATGTATATGTATAACTGATTCACTTTGTTATAAAGCAGAAACTAACACACTATTGTAAAGCAATTATACTCCAATAAAGATGTTTAAAAAAATAAAATAATTTACAGCCTTAAAAAAAAAAGGAGTAAAAGGAAATCTCATTAAAATATAGGATAACTGAATTACAGTAGTATATTTTTCAATTTTGTAATCACATTCCAAGAGTAATTTCACTGAGGGACTCATTACCATATTTTTGACACTATAATTCAGATGTGGACAGATTTTTATTATTTATTTTAGAAATAAAGCATACCATCTACTCATTTGTTTATTCATTGACCCATTCTGATTTGTACAACTAATTTTTTTCAACGAAACCACATAAAGAATATAATTTTTTTTCTCTCAAAAGATAACATTAATTTTATTTTAGCTGTTCTTCATACTTTAGTAGACAGTAAAGACAATGAAAATAACCAAGAGGTTCTCAGAAGACAGCTGGCTTAAGAAATGTTAATAAAATAAATAGGATGAATGTAAAATCTGTACTTATATTCCTAAGTCCCATCAATTATTTAACAAGTATCTATAGTTAATTTATGTTTATATGATACCCAAAGATGAGTGCACTCTATCTGAGAGCTGATAATTTTCAAAATTACTTAATTGGAGACAGTTTTTTTTTTTTTTCTAAATTGTTTTTTGGAAGTGAGGACTTTAAATCCAACCCCAAAGAAAAAAACTTAATGATTTCATAGAATCTCACAATAAATTTGCAAAGAAGGTATACAGCATCATGGTGTTGAGAAAAATATGCTCAGAAGGATTAAATTATTTGTCATGTTCATAGTAGACATGGATCCAGGTTTATCAGAAATCAAATACATATTATTTACATTAAGCTCCCTACAAGCACTCAGAACTAATACGCCTTACCAATTATGTATCTCATTGTCTCTTTCACTTGATAGATAAAATAGGTAATAGATAGATATGTATAAATATAGATCTGTTGCTATAAATAGTTTACATAAAAGTTCTTTGTAACTTTGAAGTGTTTAAAAATTAGTTGTTATTATCTGTATCATACTTATTTTTGCAATTGTACTGCAAGTCCTTGTGACAATGTAGTGACTTCCTTTCTGACTTCTGCCCTACTTCACTATTCCCATTATTTTACTGGTTCCTCTCCCACTTTGTTGCAAAATGACAAATATCCAGTATGGATTACAGCCCAGCTCCCATATCTTTAGGCCCACTATTTCATTTTCTCCATGTCTGCCTTTTCTGGGCATCAGTGATCAGCCCATGCCCTAGTCAAATTTTTCCACTCCCTGGGAGACATCAAAATTTAATTTTGTCCCATTTCATTTCTTGGATAACAGCTAAGATGGAATTCAGTTTCATGATTCTGTATTAAGAAAATTCAATTAAAAACAAACAAAAAACAACAATCATCCCTTTTTATTTTTATAAATTTATTTATTTATTTTTGGCTGCATTGGGTCTTTGTTGCTGTGTGCAGTCTTTCTCTAGTTGCAGTGAGTGGGGGCTACTCTTCATCGTGGTGCGCAGGTTTCTCATTGTGGTGGCCTCTCTTGTGTCTTTGGATTTTTTTGGGTTTTTTTAATTTAATGTATTTTTTATATAGCACGTTCGTATTAGTTATCTATTTTATACATATTGGTGTATATATGTCAACAATTTCCCAATGTGGTGGCCTCTCTTGTTGTGGAGCATGGGCTCTAGGTGCACGGGCTTCAGTAGTTTTGGCTTGCAGGCTCTAGAGTGCAGGCTCAGTAGTTGTGGTGCATGGTCTTTGTTGTCCCATGGCATGTGGGATTTTCCTGGACCACGGCTTGAACCTGTGTCCCCTAAATGGGTGGGCAGATTCTTAACCACTGAGCAAGCAGGGAAGTACCAGCAACCACCCTTTATGTAGAGTAGAATAGATCCACATTACCCAAACAAAAACTTTTGTTTTTCTTCCTACCCAGTCCTCATTAATAGCATGTGTTATTTGGGTCAAGACTTAGAGGACTTTGGAATCTTATGAGTGATTTCCAGGGTGCAGCTACTGTGGAGACCAAAATACCTGGAATATTAAAAAAATGATATGTTTTAGATGTAAAGCTATTTCTCAATACATCACCACCTTTTCTTGTTCCCCATACTATCCTCAGCCTCAAATAATTTTGAGAATTTGGGCAACTTTTTCTTTTAAGAGTTTTTATAATGTTGATATTTATAACTATTGCTGATTATTTTTTGGTCAGTGTCTTGTTATGACTCAATATAACTCTTTCATAGGAATTGTATTCAACATAAAATACTTAGCAAAATGTTGTATGTAGCAATATAATGCTACATTTTAGTTCAATAGAAAAAATATCATTAATTATTTATATTTATTTAAGATCATGATTGTAGACAAAGTATTACATATGAACTAATTTTATCTTTCTCTTTTTTACTTTTAAAGTATTAACATCATAATGTAAGTAATTTTGTGCCTGCAGGAGACATAAACCTGTAATCATATTAAAAATCACTGCCCTGTCAGATGATAGGAATCAATTCAAGGAGCTTCGTCTAAATAATATTGTAAGTATTCTGCAAAATAAATTTAAAGTCACACCCAGTGACAAAAGATTTTACTAAGGTGGATTGAAATAAAATTACTTCAGAGTACAGGTATTTTGCCTCCTTAGGTAAGTTTATTCCTAGATATTTTATTCTTTTGGATGCGATGGTAATTGGGATTGTTTCCTTAATTTCTCTTTCTGATAATTCATTGTTAGTGTGTAGGAATGCAAGAGGTTTCTGTGTATTAATTTTGTTTCCTTCAACTTTACCAAATTCATTGATGAGCTCTAGTAGTTTTCTGGTAGCATGTTTAGGATTGTCTATGTATAGTACCATATCATCTGCAAACAGTGACAGTTTTACTTCTTCTTTTACAGTTGGAATTTCTTTTCTTTTTCTTCTCTGATTACTGTAGCTAGGACTTCCAAAGCTATATTGAATAAAAGTGGCAAGAGTGGGCATCCTTTTCTTTTTCCTTATCTTAGAGGAAATTCTTTCAGCTATTCACTGTTGAGTATATTAGTTGTGGGTTTTTCATATATGGCCTTTATTATGTTGAGGTAGGTTCCCTCTATGCCCACTTTCTGGAGTGTTTTTGTCATAAATTGGTGTTGAATTTTGTCAGAAGCATTTTCTGCTTCTTGAGATGATGATAGGGTTTTTATTCTTCAGTTGTTTCATTTGGTGTTTCACATTGATTGATTTGCATCTATTAAAGAATCTTTGCATGCCTGGGATAAATCCCACTTGATCACAGTGTATGACCCTTTTAATGTGTTATTAGATTCAATTTGTAGTATTTTGTTGAAGACTTTTGCATCTATGTTTACCAGTGATATCGGCCTATACTTTTATTTTTGGGGTATCTTTGTCTGTTTTTTGTTTTTTAATAAATGTATTTATTTATTTATTTTTGGGTGTGTTGGGTCTTCATTTCTGTGTGAGGGTTTTCTCTAGTTGCGGCGAGGGGGGCCACTCTTCATCGTGGTGCACAGGCCTCTCACTGTCATGGCCTCTCTTGTTGCGGAGCACAGGCTCCAGATGTGCAGGCTCAGTAGTTGTGACTCACGTGCCTAGTTGCTCCACGGCATGTGGGATCTTCCCAGACCAGCACTCGAACCCATGTGCCCTGCATTGGCAGGCAGATTCTCAACCACTGAGCCACCAGGGAAGCTCTCTTTGTCTGGTTTTAATATCAGGGTGATATCAGGGTAAACTGAGTTTGGGATTTGTTCCTTCCTCTGCAGTTTTTTGGAAGAGTTTTAGAAGGGTAGTTGTTATTTCTTCTGCATATATTTGAGAGAATTTGCCTGTGAAGCCATCTGGTCCTGAACTTGTGTTTGATGGAAGTTTTTTAATCAGTTTCAATTTTAGTACTTGTGATTGGTTTGTCCATATTTTCTATTTTTTCCTGGTTCAGTCTTCAAAGGTTGTACCTTCCTAACAATTTTTCCATTTCTTCTAGGTTGTCCATTTTATTGGACTATAGTTGCTTGTAGTATAAAATGCTGATGAAAGAAACCAAAGATGATACAAATAGATAGAGCAATATACCATGTTCTTGGATTGGAGGAATCAATATTGTCAAGATGACCATACTAGCCAAAGCAATCTACAGATTCAGTGCAATCTCTATCAAATTACCAATGGCATTTTTCACAGAATTAGAACAAAAAAATTTAAATATGTATGAAAACACAAATGTCTCTGAATTGCCAAAGCAATCTTGAGAAAGAAAAACGGAGTTGGAGGAATCAAACTCCTGACTTCAGACTATACTATACTACAAAGCTACAGTAATCAAAACACTATGGTACTGGCAACAAAGCAGAAATGTAGATCAATGGAAGAGAATACAAAGCCCAGAGATAATCCCATGCACCTATGGTCAACTAATCTAAGGCAAAGGGGGCAAAAGTATACAAGGGGCAAAAGTATACAATGGGCAAAAGTATACAATAAGTATACAATGGGCAAAATAAGTATACAATGGGCAAAAGTATACAATAAGTGGTACTGGGATAACTAGACAGATACATGTAAAAGAAATGAAATTAAAACAGTCTCTACACCATACACAAAAATAAACTAAAAATGAATTAAAGACGTAAATGTAAGGCTGGATACTGTAAAACTCTTAGAGGAAAACATTGGCAGAACACTCTCTTACATAGATTGCAGCAAGATCTTTTCTGATCCAGCTACTACAGTAATGAAAATAAAAACAAAAATAAATGGATGGGGCCTAGTTAAACTTAAAAGCATAGCACAACAAAGGAAACCATAAACAAAACAAAAAGATAACCCACAGAATGGGAGAAAATATTTACAGACAAAGTGACTAATAAGGGATTAATCTCCAAAATATGCAAAGAGCTCATGTAGCTCAATATCAAAACAAAAAATCAAAAAAGCAAACAACCTAATCAAAAAATGAGTGGAAGATCTAAATAGACATTTTTCCAAAGAAAACATACAGATGGACAAGAAGCAAATGAAAAGATGCTCAATATCACTAATTATTAGAGATATGCAAATTAAAACTACAACGAGATATCACCTCACACCAGTAAGAAAGTCCATCATCAAAAAATCTACAAATAGGGGCTTCCCTGGTGGCGCAGTGGTTGAGAGTCTGCCTGCTGATGCAGAGGACATGGGTTTGTGCCCTGGTCTGGGAAGATCCCACATGCTGTGGAGTGGCTGGGCCTATGAGCCATGGTGGCAGAGCCTGCGTGTCTGGAGCCTGTGCTCCACAACGGGAGAGGCCATGACAGTGAGAGGCCCATGTACCGCAAAAAGAAAAAAAACAAAATCTACAAATAATAAATGCTGGAGAGGGTGTGGAGAAAAGGGAACCCTCCCAAACCTGTTTGTGGGAATGTAAATTGGTACAGCCCTTATGGAGAAGAGTATGGAGATTCCTTAAAAAAACAAATATTAAGCAACCATATGATCCAACAATCCCACGTCTGGGCATATATCTGGAGAAAACCATAATTCAGAATGGTACATGCACCCCAGTGTTCATTGCAGCAATATCTACAAGAGCCAAGACAAGAAAGCAACCAACTGCCCATCAACAGAGGAGTGGATAATGAAGATATTGTAATATATAAAATGGAATATTAGTCATAAAAAAATAACGAAATAATGTCATTTGCAGCAACATGGATGGACCTACAGATTGTCATACTAAGTGAAGTAAGTCAGAGAAAGGCAAATATCATGTGAAATTACTTATATGTGAAATCTAAAAAAAAAAAAAAAGCACAAATGAACTTATTTCCAAAGAGAAATAGAGTCACAGATATAGAAACAAACTTATGGCTACTGTGGGAAAATGGCAGGAGGAATAAATTGAGATTGAGATTGACATATACACCCTACTACACATAAAATAGATAACCGGTAAGGATTTACTGTGTAGCACAGGAAACTCTACTCAATACTCTGTAATGACATATATGGAAAAAGAATCTAAAAATGAGTGGATATGTGTATGTGTGTAACTGATTCACTTTGCTGTACACCTGAACCTAACACAACATTTCAAGTCAACTATTCTCCAATAAAAAATAAAAATAAAATAACATAATTCCAAAACAAGAAAATGATCATTGTGAATGAGTAATGCCTGTTTGTGTGATTTTCTACATGAATTCAAACATAAAACAATCATGTTTTCTTTTTCTTTGTTAGAACACAAAGGGTGCATAATAAGATGATCATATTTGTGCCTATAGGTCATTGAAGGAAACATTATATTCAGGATAAGCAGACTTCCTTAAAGCACAGCTTTTTACTGCTAAACTTTATACACTTCCAGTCATAGGGAAAATTAAGCTAAACCACACATAAACACAGAAAAAAAATTTTAAACAAAATACAATTGATTAAATTGAAACACACACACACATAATTCCACTGATTCTCTTTTGTGTGAAAAGTTCTAGAGGCAAAAAAAATTTTAAACAAAATACAATTGATTAAATTGAAACACACACACACATAATTCCACTGATTCTCTTTTGTGTGAAAAGTTCTAGAGGCAAAGTTTGATCAATTACAATTATCTTTAACTTCATTGTATAAAATCTTTTGAAAACATAATAGCAATATCCACAAAGGAATTTTTTGCAACTCCTTTTTATTGACTCATTTTTTTCAGGGTTTGTTATTGAATTGAGTGTGATTTAGCTGAAAATGGGCTAAACATGATTTTACAAATTTGTATATTATCCCCAGCCTGCTATCCCAAAATAACCTAGCTCTACATCTAATTTAGGAAGCATAAAATTGAATTCTGAAAGGGTAGTCAATGATCTTGTGCCTCTGTGAATGTCCAATTTATAGACTGTTCACTGAGTAAATGAGATATAGATTTTTTCTCTAATATTTGCAATCTTAAAACAAATTCTCTGGGCAATTTTATATCAGTTAGTACTGATGCCAGTAAAATAGCAAATCTAGAAAATGTGACACTGATTTCCATTCATATTCGCAGATTTATTTTTTGAGAAAATTAATATTTATTTCTTATAACTTTAATGGCTAAGATGCTATGTTTAAAATAAAGAGTAGTAAATTTTTCTTTCCACAAATATAAGAAAAAATGGGTCATTATCTCCAATGACAGAAAAAATATTGATGCGTATAGACTATGTTTTTTACAATATTAACCATAGTTAACATGCATCTCTTTTGACACTCTGGAGCAATTAATTCTTTCCTGAGATTATTGAGGAAATCATCAATAAATTAAATATTTTATACAGAATTCTTAATATTGAACTTTAGAGCAAAATAAGTCATTGTGACTAAAATATCACATGCATTTTTTTCATAAATCTTCAATTCTCTATGAAGTTCAATTAAGACACAAGAATTAAATATAATTTTAACCACTATTTCATCAGAGGAACAAATAAATATGTGTCTTATTAAGATAATCTGCATATTAATTGGCAGATATCTTGTGATGATGTCTTAAGCCTTTAACACCTTTATATTTACTGCTCAGTATGTTCTCTTGTAACTGTTACTAATTGTTCCTCTTTCTAATTGTGTGATTGAAGGTTTATACAAAATTTTAATTTCACACTTTGATTTATTATTCCTTTTCTCTTTTGTCTCCTGTTACTGTACTTTAAAATATTCCATGGCTTCCCTGGTGGTGCAGTGGTTGGGAGTCCGCCTGCAGATGCAGGGGACATGGATTTGTGCCCCGGTCCAGGAGGATGCTGCGTGCCGTGGAGCGGCTGGGCCCGTGAGCTGTGACCCCCTGGGCCTGCACGTCCGGAGCCTGTGCTCCACAGCAGGAGAGGCCACAATGGTGAGAGGCCCGCAAACCACAAAAAAAAAAAAAAAAATTCCATTATCTTTCTGTACCCTCTTCTTTCTCCTCTTTCTCTTCCTCTGTGTCTATCTCTATCTTTTGTCCTGTTTTGAATCTTTGTCTGTCAGTGTATCCCCAAAGCACTACACTAAGCCTCCTGTATTTCTGTCTTGAGAAGCACCATGGTTTGTCAATTGTTGAGAATGTGTCTCCTAACCAGACTTCCTCTGTTCTCATTCCAGTGCTACCACTTATGAGTTCTATGGTCTGGATATTTCCAACACACTCTCTGTGCCTCAAATTTTGTATCTGAAAAATAACTCAGTAACAGTGCCTATTTTAGAGTGTCATTGAAAATTATACATTATCATATATAAAACACCTAGAAAAATGCCTCACAAAGGCCACAAGGTATCTTACTATGTCCACCAGCAGGCTAGCACCTGCTGGGGACCCACAGGTCCTGCTGCCAGATGCTACAGGAACTGGCCCCACCAACCAGCAGGTCAGCAGCCTCTGTAACAAGGAGGGCCAGGCAACCAGACAGGCCATGGGGCTAGCCATGCCTATCAGTTAATCCAGAGTACTCAGAACCACCCCCTCATAAGTACCCATACATGGGGAACCCTTAGAGCATACAGCTCTGGTAACCAGAAGGAAGTGTGCCGCCAGACAGATAGGAAGTCTTCTACATAAGGCTACTTTTCCAAGATCAGGAAAGGTAATCAACCTAAATAATACATAGAATTAAACCCAATGATTTAGGCACAAGAGTCAACAAATGAATATCTTCCAAATGAAGGAACAAGATAAAACCACAGGAGAAGAAATAAACGAAGTGCAGATAAGCAATCTACTTGATGAAGAGTTCAAGGTAATGATCATAAAAATGTGCAACAAACTTGAGAGAAGAATGGATGAACACAGTGAGAAGATTAAGAAAGGGTTAGAACACATAAGGAAGAAAAAAAAACAGAGCTGAAGGATACAGTAATTTAAATAAAACTTACACTAGAAGGAATCAACAGTAGATTAGATAATACAAAGGAATGAATCAGCAAACTGGAAGACATAGTAATGGAAATTACCCAAGCTGAACAGAAAAAAATAAAAAATAATTTAAAAAATGAAGACAGTTTAATAGACCTCTAGGGTAACCTCAAGCATACTAATATTCCTATTATAGGGGTTCCAGATGAAGGGAGAGAGAAAGGGACAGAAACTTATTTGAATAAATAATAGCTGAAAACTTCCTTAACCTGGGAAAAGAAACAAACATCCAGGTCCAGGAATCACAGAGAGTCCCAAATAAGATGAATCCTAAGAGAAACGTACTAATACACACTGTAGTTAAAAATGGCAAAAATTAAATTTAAAGAGAGGATCTTAAAAGAAGCAAGGGAAATGCAGCTGGTTATATATAAAGGAATTCCCATGAGACTCTCAGCTGATTTTACAGGAGCCTGAAGGGAGTGTCATAACATATTCATAGTGATTAAAGAATAAAATCTACAAACAAAAATACTCTTTAATTTTGTTATAGAGTAAGACTATAATTCAATTTTGAAGGAGAGATCAAGAGGCTTACAAAAAAGCCAAGAGAGTTCAGCACCAGTAAACCAGCTGTACAAGAAATGTTAAAGGGACTTCTCTAAGCAAAAAATATATCACAACTAGAAATATGAACATTATAAAAGAAAGTCTCACTGGTAAAGGCAAACATGGTAAAAGTAGTAGACCATTCACTATTAGGATGTTTAAAAGACAAAGTAGTAAAATTATCTATATCCGCAATAAGTAGTTCAGGGATACACAAAAGAAAGAGATGCAAAATATAATGTCAAAAATATTAAATGTAGTGGGGGGGAGAGTAGAAATTCAGGGTTGTTAGAATATGATCAATCTTAAGAGATAATCAATGTAGAATAATCATTTATAATAAATACACACACAAAGAAAAAGGAATCCAAGAATAACACTAAAGATAGTTTCAAATCACAAAGGAAGAGAGCTAAAGAAAAAGGAGGGAACAAAAAGAACTACAGAAAAAATGAGAAAACAGTTAACAAAATGGCAATATGCACATAACTAGCAACGATTACCTTAAATGTAAATGAACTGAACTCTCCAAGAAAATACATATGGTTGAAGAATGAATGAAAAATAAGAGCCATATATGTTGTTTACAAAAGACTTGTTTAAGAGCTAGACACACACAGACTGAAAGTGAGAGGATGGAAAAATATATTCTAAGTAAATGGAAATGAAAAAATGCTGGGATGGAAATACTTATATCAGACAAAATAGACTTTTAAGCAAAGACTATAACAAAAGACAAAAGGCATTATATAATGATAAAGGGGTCAATCCAAGAAGAGGCTATAACATTCATAAAACTACATGAACCTAACATAGGAGCACCTAAATATATAAAGCAAATATTTTGAGACATAAAAGGAGATATTGAGAGTAATATAATAATATTAGGGAACTTTAATACCCCACTTACTTCAAAGGAAATATTATTCAGACAGAAAATCAATAAAAAAACCATTAGCCTTAAATGGCACATTGGAACAAGTGCAGTATATATATATATATATATATATATATATATATATAACTTTCTATCCAAAATCAGAAGAATACACATTTTTTTCAAGAGCACATGGAACATTCTCCAGGATAGGTCACATACTAGGTCACAAAACAAGTCTCAGCAAATGTGAGAAGATTGAAATCACATCAAACATCTTTTCCAACCACAATGGTATGAGACTAGAAATCAACTACAAGGAAAAAACTGCAAAAATCACAAACACGGGGGAGCTAAATAATATGCTACCAAACAACAAATGAGTTACTGAAGAAGTCAATGAGGAAATTGAGGAAATAAAAAAAAAAATACCTGGAGACAAATGAAAATGGAAACACAACTGGGAAACAGCGAAAAGCATTTCTAAGAGGGAAGATTATATCAATATAAGCCTACCTCAGGAAATAAGAAAGATCACAAATAAATGACCTAACCTAACACCTGTGGTAAATAGGAAAAGAAGAAAAGCCCCAAAGTTAGTAGAAGAAAAAATAACAACAAACTGAGCAGAAATAAATGAAATAGAAACTAAGAAAAAAATGGAAAAGATCAATGAAACTAAAATCTGGTGATTTGAAAGATAAACAAAATTGATGAACCTTTAGACAGACTAATCAAGAGAAAATAGAGGGCCCAAATGAATAAAATCAGAAATGAAAGAGAAGTTACAACTGACACCAGAGAAGTACAAAATATTAAATGAGATTACTATGAACAATTACATGCTAATAAAATGGACAAACCAGAAAAAATGGATAAATTCCTAATGCACAATTTACTAAGACTAATCAGGAAGAAATAGAAAACATGAGCCAACCAATTCACAGTAATGAAATTGAATCAATAATTTTTAAAAAACCCTCAACAAACACAACTCCAGGAACAAACAGCTTCACAGGTCAATTTTACTAAACATTTGAAGAACACCTATCTTTCTTAAATAATTATAGAAAATTCAAGAGGAAGAAATACTTCCAAACTCATCTACAAGGCCAGCATCATCCTGATACTAAAACCAGACAAAGACACCACAAAAAAGAAAATTACAGGCCAATATCACTGATGAAGATAGATGCAAAAATTCTCAACAAAATATTAGCAAACCAAATGCAATAATACATTAAACGGATCTTACACCATGATCAAGTGGGATTTATCTTAGGGATGCAAATGTGGTTCAATATCCAGAAATCAGTCAATCAATGTGATACACCATATAAACAAACCCTAAGAATAAAAATCATATGAGTATCTCAATAGAGGAAGGAAAATATTTTGAAAACATTCAACATCAATTTATGATAAAAAAAAAACTTTCAACAAAGTGGGTATAGAGGGAACATTCCTCAACATAATAAAGGCCATATATGACAAACCCACAGCTAACATCATACTTAACAGTGAAAAGTTGAAAGCAATTCCTCTAAGATCAGGAACAAGACAAGAACGCCCATGCTCACAAATTTTATTCAATATAATATTGGTAGTCCCAGTCACAATGATCAGAAAAGAAAAAGAAATAAGAGGAATTTCAACTGGAGAGGTAGAAGTAAAACTGTCACTGTTTGCAAATGATATAATACCATGTATAGAAAATTATAAAAATGTCACCAAAAAACTATTATAACTAATAAAGAAATTCAATAAATTTGTAGGATACAAAATCAATACACAGGAATTTGTTGCATTTCCATACACTAACAATTAACTCTCAGAAAGAGAAATTAAGAAAGCAATATGATTTACAATTGTATCAAAAAGAATAAAATACCTAGGAATAAATCTAACTGAGGAGAGAAAAGACCTGTACTCAAAATAATATAGAGTATTGATGAAATAAATTGAAAAGGACACAAACAAATGGAAATATACACTGTACTCATAGATTGGAAGAATCAATATTGTTAAAAATGACCATACTACTCAAGGTAATCTACAGATTCAATGCAATCCCTATCAAAATACCAATATTATTTTTCACATAGCTAGAACAAATAATTCTAAAATTTGTATGGCAGCATGAAAGACGCTGAGTAGACAAAACAATCTTGAGAAAGAAGAATGGAGCTGGAAGAATCATGCTCCCTGATTTCAAATTGTACTATAAACTACAATAATCAAAACTCTATAGTGCTGGCACAGAAACAGACAGATACAGCAATAGAACAGAATAGAGGGCCCAAAAATAAATCCACAAGGATAAGGTCAATTAGTCTATGACAAAGGAGGCAAGAACATGCAATGGGGAAAAGACAGATTCTTCAATATATGGTGTTGGGAAAGCTAGACAGCTACATGCAAAAGAATCAAACTGGACTACTTTCTCACACTAAACACAAGAATAAACTCAAAATGGTTTAAAGAATTAAATATAAGACCTGAATCCATAAAACTCCTTAGAAGAAATCATAGGCAGTACGCTCTTTGATTTCGATCATAGTGATATTTTTTTGGATATGTCTCATCAGGCAAAGGAAACAAAAGCAAAAATACACAAATGGAACCTAATCAAACTTAAAAGCTTTTGCACAGCCAATGAAACTGTCAACAAACAAAAAGGTTGCCTAATACATGGGGTAAGATATTTGCAAACAATATGTCTGATAAGGGGTTAGTATCCAAAATATATAAAAAACCCACACAACTCAACATTAGAAAAACATACAACCAGGTTAAAAAATGAGCAGAGGAACCGAGTGGACATTTTTCTATAGAAGATGTACTGATGCCCAACACACATATGAAAAGATGCTCAAAATCACTAATCATCAGGGAAATGCAAATCAAAACCACACTGAGATATCACCTCACACCTGCTTTCAGGATAGCTATTACTGAAAGGACCACAAATAATAAGTGTTGTCAAGGATGCTGAGATAAGGGAACACTCATGTACACTTAGTGGGAAAGTAAATTGCTATACCCACTATGGAAAACAGTATGGAAAAGGTGATGTATGTATATATATATATATATATATACATATATATATATATATACACACACACACACTGGAAAAGGTGATGTATATATATATATATATATATATATATACACACACACACACACACTCACACACACACACATACATATATATATACACACACAAAATGGGATATTATTCAGCCCTAAAATAATGAAATCTTTCCATTAGCAGCAATGCATGGACCTAGAGGTTTATGCTATAAGTCAGACAGAAAAAGACTTTATCCTATGTTTTCACTTATATTTGGAATATTTTTTTAAAAATGAACAAACATAACAAAACAGAAACAGACTCTTAGATACAGAGAACAAACAAGTGGTTGCCAGAGGGGAAATGGGTGGGGGATGAGTGAAATAGGTGCAGAAAATTATGAGGTACAGACTTCCAGTTACAAAATATATGAGTCATGGGAATAAAATGTACAACATAGGGAATATAGTCAATAATATTGTAAGAACTTCTATGGTGATGGAATCTGTCTGGATTTATCATGGTGATCATTTTGTAATGTATAGAAGTATCATATCACTATGTTTTGCATCTGAAACTAACATAGTGTTGTAGGTCAATTATACGTCAATTAAAAAAAGAGGTCTGCACATATTAAGTGTTATATAGTTTTTCAATTATATTATTGTATTTTTATTATATTATATATATGCTATTATATCTATTATATTAGATATTACTATTATTTCTACTTTTCTTCAGTTCAGGTTATTTCAATCTTCTTTTTTGAATTCAAATCACAGGGGAATATTTGCTATTGTTTCTGTTTCTCGGAACATGTTACTCTTTGATTTGAAAAATACATGATTGCTAGAGTGTCCTCCATTCATAAGGAAAGGGAGTTCCATCCATTTTAGAATGACTGGTTCTGGGATATGAATAGGTTTCTTGAAGCTAAACATTTCCCTACCACTATTGTGATAAACTAAATATTATCAGGTAGAATGTAACATGTAGCCCAAATATTGTCCACTTTAAACAAATCAGTACTATAAGATAATTAAAATACCTAAACTTCATGGATTCCGTTTTCTCCATGTACTATGATCCACTATCTTCAAACTATTTGTGGTGTTTTATTGTCATCTTTATGTTCTATACGTGCCTCCACGCATTTCTTTTGTGATTGTCTATGTGAGGAATTTTTAACTGGGGATTATTTTGTTCCGTCAGGGACATCTGGCAATGTTTGTAGACATTTTGGTTGTTGAATTTGGGAAGTGAGAAGGGTGCTACACGCATCTAACAGATGCTGGCCAGAAATCCTGCTCACCATTTTACAATGCACAGGATAGTCTTCCACAGCAAAGGATTTTCCATTTTAAAATATCAATAGTGCTTCGGGTGACAAACCATCATGTACATTATTCTTTACCCTCCTATCTGCTGCCTTCAAATCCACTCCTACAGAGGCCTTCTGTGAGCATCCTATCCTGACCATGCTGCTCTTCTCCACTGCTTCCCAGACTGTACAACCTTCAAGGTAAAACAAATGCCATTAGATTCCCGCAGTTCTCTTCTCTACCAGAGTTCCACCACATTTAATTTTGAAATGAGGTGATTACCTCTCTATCTGAAAGGCCTTAGACATTGCCCTTAAGAACAAACACCATGATCACCTTTAACCTTCATGAAAACTTCCAGCTTCTACAACCCTGAAAACTGCATTCCCTTCTTGAGTATATAGAAATCAACACATATTGGCCATGTACAAATCAACTCATGTACAATGATGCAAGGGGACTGCTAAATCATTAATACTTCTGACTCAACAAAGTTTTGACAAAGTTGAGACACAGTGTCCAGTATACATCACTAAATTACTTTTCAGCAGTTCACATGCCTTTTGTTTGAGGTAAAATTGTGATGCAGATGTCAAGCAAAATCTTATTCAAATTCTTGCACTATATCTATCAATTTAATAATGTTGAGAAAAACTTACTTGACATCACCAATATCTACTTAGTGTCCTCATTCACAACATATGATAATAATAGTTAACTTTAACTATTTGGGATGTTACATTGATTAAACCTCTTGTGATGATTAAATTAAATAACACACTAAAGCAGTTAGCACTGTATTTACACATAAAAATTTTGAATAGTAATTATTTTCATATTAAACTTATTTCTAGTTAAGACAATAGACTCTGCTATTGGTGTTTTCTCTGTTACTCATTGCTGCTTAAAGCATATAAATATGTTACCTCCCTCCCTCAAGTCACTGCTCATTTATATATTTCAGTATCCTAATGAACTGCTCAAGTCTACTTGTGGCCACCATCATCTCCAGCTTATTGAATACTGCTCTGATTATTATTAAAATTAGCTTTTGGTTCACATTTCTATCCAACTCAATGCCTTCTCCTCATTATCCCTTGAGCATTCATACAAGTGATCCATCTAAAACCCTGACATTTCACTTTCCTGGCTTCCTCATTACCAATGACCTTTTTCTTTACTTCCTGATAGCCATCTATTTCTATGACCATAATGAAACTTATTTTCACCAAAACTTTGCCATCTCTGGAATCTCTAACATTTTCCTTTCTTACCAAAACTTAATGCTCTGAAACTGCACCTGTTTAAGAACCTGTGTGCAAAAATTATTTAACTGTATCATGTGTATCCATTGATTCTACAAGTTTCTAACCACTTTCAGCCTCTTCCTACTTTCTATTATTTCTCGACAATCTAATAACCCATTATTCATTATTGCAATTACTTCGTTAAAATATATAAATAACTCTCTTCTTCTAACATATCCACCTGACTACACTATACCCCTGGTTTAACTTAACTGTTTGGTGCCTGGACACATACAATTGAACATTGTTGAAAAATGCACTCAATGTCACAACTGGCTGTACCTGAAATAGATTCAAACTTCAAATATCCCTTCAGTCCTGCTCAGGAAACATAACGCTTTTCTCTATAATGCTTACTTTCCCACTTGACAAAATGTCAGCTTCAACCTTTTCCTCTCTTTTCAAAATTGCCATTTCTTCCTTTTATAAAGTTTAGTAGATTAACTGTTGCTCATGCCTTTTTAATAAAATAGAAACTATCATGTATGTACTCTCTTAAATTGTGATTGCCAAATCTCCAAACATACCTGCAACTGCATATGTCTTATCCTCTACCCTCTTGTAACATCCTGTGAAATCCCTGTCTTCTTATTAAAGAGCATCTCCTCAGGTAAAACCTGGACCTCAAAGATTTTACTCCTTCAGTTACCACCTCTCTTTGATACTCTACCTATGTAATTTATTAATCCTGTAACATCTTTAATCCTTAAAAATAACCCTACTGAACTCTCATTCTCTTCCAGCTTTTTTTTTTTTTTTTTTTTGCGGTACGCGGACCTCTCTCTTTGTGGCCTCTCCCACTGCGGAGCACAGGCTCCGGACGCGCAGGCCCAGCGGCTATGGCTCACGGGCCTAGCTGCTCTGCGGCATGTGGGATCTTCCCGGACCAGGGCACAAACCCGTGTCCCCTGCATCAGCAGGCAGACTCTCAACCACTGTGACACCAGGGAAGCCCCTCTCTTCCAGCTTTTAAATAATTTCTCTGATAATATTTATAGTCACAGATTTGAAAAGATGTCTGTGAGCATATCCAGTCCCTCATTTCTAATTTATTGAGTGGTAATAGTGTACTTTCTACTCCACACTGCTACAGCAATTCTTATTTATTTGGACACCAATCATTCTCATATTGTCAAGCTCAATGCAACTTTCATGCACTTACCTTCTTTAACCTCTGACATAACTGTTGAAGTGGTGCCATTCATTTTTCTGAAGATACCCTCTATTCTTGACTTCAGTTACACCACACTTTGGCTTTTCCACCTACATTTCAAAACTCTCCTTCTCAAAGTCCTTCACTTATTCTTCCTCTCTATCACAACTTATCCTTGTTCTCTCTCTTCCCCTTCTATTTCTCAGGTATCATTTCCATGTCATTCAAATATTTTAAATTAAATGCAATATGCTGATGACCCACAACCCTCTCCTCTAAGTACCTAACTTTTTAATGATATCTTTATCAGAGACAAACCAAACCCAGTAAATTCCAAATAGAATGCTCTTCCTAAATATTTTTTTTCTGGAAACATTGAATAGAATCTCCATGCTGCCTCTTGCTTAGGAAATAACCTTCATTATTAACTGTGATCTCTCCCTTATCTTCCAATTCTACATCCATTATTTCTTAAAAGGGGATGGCTATTTCTTCATTTTCCTTCTCCTTTCTCATCACATGAGTTCTTGTATTATCTTCTGTTTACCCTGCATCTTCAGCTTACTGTATTAGTTCTGCTTAGTCAGTTTTCACAAAATAGAAGGAATTATTTTATTAAATAAACTAAACAATATTATTCTTGGGTATCTGACTCTTCAAAAATGTCCAGTAAATAACAAATAAAATGCAAACTATTTTACTGTATACAAAAAGTTCTACACAGTAAAGCCTGACTATTTCATTTGCCTCTTCTTTCTCTTCTCCTACCTACTAAGATTTGGTCCATTAAAGTCCACTTAGTTTTCCTGTGTGGCATGCTCTTTTCTACCTCTAGTCCTTTATACATACTGTTCTATCTACTTGAAATAACTTTTCCCTCACATCTCACATCATTGGTTTATTTTGTATTCTAACCTTTGGTTTCAATTTCTTCTATACAGAAAACATTTTTCTGATCACCCCATCCAAATAATCCCTTCCTAGCTACATTTTCAAATCTCTGCACAGTTTCCTTCTCAACATCAGTGTATGGTATCATTTACACATTCATTCCTGTGTTTAGTTATTTACTTTTGTATAAATTTCTTGCATTAGATTATAAATTCCATGACTTATTAATCAGGTATATTTTGGTTATCCAAATCTTAATAATGTGTCTGGTATACTACATACAGTAAAAATAAAATGTTTAGGGAGGCATTTTCTCAGGGTTACTTGAGATGTTGCCTCCTGGGCTTGAAGGCCTCAGTATGTCTGTTGAATAAAACATGTCTCAACTTTTAGGTTGTGTATATATATTTTTAGTCTACATTTATGACTACCAATGAGAGAGCTGGAGCAGAATTTTCTCCTTTGCCTGAACTCTACAAGGATCCAGAGGCTTGGTACCAGCAGAGGTCTCTTGTGCCCGTCTACCTCCTCACAGATTCCAAATGAATTATGGGTGAGTTCTGGTTCTCTAACCTCCCATTATTGATTGATGATTCTAAGTTTTATTCGGTGATGTTAAACCCAACTCTGTAGGAGTAGGTTACCCTTGAAATTTGGTTTCAAGAAGAGGTACCTAGGTTATCCTTAGTGTAAGAGACACTGGGAAGATTTTGCTCAGTTTAGACACTGAGCAGGTTTTCCTCAGTGAAAGGCACTGGGAAGATTTTACTCAGTTTAGACACTGAGTGTTTTATCCTCAGTTTAAAGACTCGGAAGACTTTGCTCAGTTAAGCACTGAGTAAGGTTGGACTGAGTAATTAGGGGGAAGACTGGCCTGTCATTTTTCCTTGAATTGGCTACCTTAATAGAGTTTGTTGAAATGAAACCGAAATCTTATGAGAGCTTCTGAGCTCTGAAGAAGGGACTCTCTCCTCACAGGCTGGCAATGGTTTTCTCAGTTGACTGAAAAACTTGCAGGAGTGGTGGAGCAAGACCTCATGTCATGCAGCTGTCCCTATAGCGAAACCTACTCATTTTAATTAACAATCTGCTCAACTCAGGAAGCGAATAAGAACTGGCCATTCTGAGATCTAAGCACCCGTGACAGTCTTATACTTCACTGGGAGAACCAAAGACATGTAAAAGGGGTCTGAAACAATTATGGAGCAAGAAACCTAGAGAAGGTAAGCTCTCAAGCAGCACATTGGCTCACCACATGATCGATCATCACTAGCAATTTTTATTTTCACAAACCAACCTCAGAATGTGAAATAAAGCTTTCAAAACAAAAAAGAAAAATTACAGATTGCCAGCCTCCAACTAATACCCCAGCCAGGTTTATGTACATACAAAACTTACACTTACAAGCACTTACTTAAATGGGAATTAAAGAAAATTTCACCCTAAAAATAAGGGGGCTCTTTTATTGTGTAAGCAATTAAGTTAAATCAAGTTTAAAAACTGGCTTGATAAAAATATTTTTTCAGAATTCTGACCTAGAATTCCCCCTTCTAGGGGGAACATGCATTTCTCTTTCTATGTGTTTGAGATGTAAATGTTCTACCTGATCTTCTTAGGGCCTTCATGTGTGTGTGTGTGTGTGTGTGTGTGTGTGTGTATGTGTTTTAAAAATACTTGACCTCTGCTATACTATTTTTGAGAGTAAACTCTCTGGATCTTACTTACATGACATCCTCCCCCATTGTCTTGTCGAAAGGCTCTTGTATCTTATTGGTTTGAATCACCATTAACAAATATCATTAATGGCCAAATGACGGATTCTTTAAATTGGAAAAACTTCTAAATTGGTAAATTTCTAGAGTGTTCTCTTTATAAACAGCTGTTTTATTTTTTGTTTGTACAAGTAAAAAACAAAAAATCAAATTAAAAATGGAAAAAATAAATATATCTCATGGCTAACCTAATAACTTCTTTAGTTTAAAAAACAAAAAGAAAAACCAATTTGAGAAGATTTATTTGTGGTCTTTGCTTCCCTTCAATGGGTCTTACAGATACTAACAAAAACATTAGAATAATTAATGTTAACAGAAAAAATAACTGTAAAGAAAGTCTAGATATTTTTTCCAACAAGGTAGAAATTTTAAAAAGGACTCATCTCAAATAAATAAAGAAATCTTTAAATGTTTATTTAAAATGGGATAAAAAAAAGAACATTTATGTGCTTAAAACACAAGGTTTTGATATCACACTATGTAAAGTTAAATGGGCCAAAAGGGACCTCCTACTGGTCCTCATTATTAAAAGCCAAATGAGTCCACTCTATTTATCCTAGTTTAATATATATATATATATATATATATATATATATATATATATATATATGTTTAAACTTAAAAAATTGACTTAAAAATTCACAACGTGAGAGTTGGGAGTTAAGTTTTATTTGGGAAAAATGAGGACTATAGCCAGGGAGACAGCATCTCAGATAGCTATGAGAAACTGCTCCAAAGGGAGTGGGAGGAAAATTCAGTATATATGTGATTTTGGTGAAGGAGTACATGCAATCAACCACATATTTTTTTGCAAAATGTTTCTGCTAGTCTCGTGAAGTTTACTGCTAGTCAGGAGGAGCCTACATCAATATGAAGAATTTTAGTGCTTTTATAGATATGAGGAGATACAAGAGTTGGGCTCATAAAATCAGCTCCTGAAAATATACAACTATCTGAAGATCTGTTCTGCAAGTTTTCCCCAGAGCACAGAGTGCTTCATTTCTGCTCTTCATTCTGAACTTCTTTCAGGGCTTGTTGAAAGTCAGCGGCTGCAGCAGCACAGATTTAATCCTTGTAGAAGTAGATGGCAGTGCCAATGGCAAATGCCAATTTGTAGTTGACAGGGCCCCCACGTGGCCATAAATTCAACCATGATTTGTGAGGCATTTCATTCCATGGTGTTAGGAAGTCTCATTCCTTGTTCTGAAGAAGATTTTGCTAATAGGCCATTCAATGTGCTATCACTGGACTAGGTCTTATTAACAATAGTCAAAGTTCTGTGGAGCACTTGTCTTTCTAGTCTGTTATGGTCCAGGAAAAAAAATTTCCTCCCGGCCACTCGGTCATCACTATTTTTGTTGGAGGCTCAGTCACACATTTGGTAATACAAGGAATCTTGTAAAACAGACAAAATACAAATAATATAGCTAATAACATTAATGGAGTTATAAGTAAATATTTAAGCCAAGAGCTTCCCATGCCAAAGCAGTTTTTGAAGAGGTCGTCAAGCCTAGGGAGTGGGTCACTTAAGGCAGAAATCTGATAGTTCATATGGTTCATTAAACGTGTTACATTGAAGGATTTATCAGGTATGAAAACACAGCATTCAGTTTGAATTATGACACAAGTGACTCCCTGAGATGCTGTAAGTATGTCAAGGGTCATGTTGTTTTAGAGTAATGCTTTTCCCATCATAGAGACCTCAGAATTCAGTAGGCTAATAGCCTGGTGTTAACCACATAAACCCATCCCATAAATATGGGATGTTTCCTTCTAATAAATGGGAGGCTACAGGGGGTTTTGTTTTGTTTTGTTTTGCAGTATGCGGGCCTCTCACTGCTGTGGCCTCTCCCGCCGTAGAGCACAGGCTCTGGACGCGCAGGCTCAGCGGCCATGGCTCATGCGCCCAGCCGCTCCATGGCATGTGGGATCCTCCCAGACCGGGGCACGAACCCGTGTCCCCCGCATCAGCAGGCAGACGCCCAACCACTGCACCACCAGGGAAGCCCAGGAGGTTACAGTTTTTGATTGAGACTTACCTTGTTCTGATTGAGCTTGAATGACAGTAAAAGAAAATTCTTATCTATGGCCAGGGTCAGAGCAGGTATTATTAATTGTCTAGGTGAGAGGATCCCATCTAGTAATATAAAGAGTAGCCTGAACAGGACTGAATTTTCTTTCTTCTAAAATAAATTTTCTAAGGGCTATCCAACCAGAGCCTTGGAGGTGATAAATCCACCAAGGTAACCCAGAAGTATTAGACACAGCTAACTGGCCACAAACTCAACAATTGGATTGATTTTTTAAATTAGCATAGGATAATGCTCATGATAGGAAAATATTTGATTCATATACAAAGGTCCAAGAAGTCAGGGAAACATTATAAATGATCATATGAGCCAGGTCCAGGATCTTAGGCCAACTGTCTACTCCTGATGCTGTCTTTTTCTCTTCCTAGTGTGTGTAGTTTCTCCTCTGTTTGAGCATTGTTTTAAGGTGATTTTGAGGCCAGCCATCCACTGTATAGGCCAGTCCAGGGTAAGGGTCCTTTTTTTTTTTTTTTTTTAATGGGAGAGGAATGTTGCTGAAGGCAAAGGAAGAAAGCTTTTTTTGTTTGTTTATTTTGTTTATTTTGTTTTTAAATTGTATTTATTTATTTATGACTGTGTTGGGTCTTTGTTTCTGTGTGAGGGCTTTCTCCAGTTGCAGCGAGCGGAGGCCACTCTTCATCGCAATGCACGGGCCTCTCTTGATGTGGAGCACATGCTCCAGATGCACAGGCTCAGTAATTGTGGATCACGGGCCCAGCTGCTCCGCGGCATGTGAGATCTTCCCAGACCAGGGCTCGACCGTGTCCCCTGCATTAGGAGGCAGACTCTCAACCACTGCGCCACCAGGGAAGCCTGTAGGGGTCCTTTTTAAGTGGGAAATATGAATCCAAGAGTCAGTTCCCTTTTGTTTTGCTGGACATGAGCTAGTTAAGAGTACCTGGTGAGGGCCTTTCCATCTGTGTTGTAGTGAGTCTTTTAAATTATGTCTTTTCCAGTATGAATAATTCCCTAGTTGTAGGTCATCTAATGATAGATTATGAGATAAGCTTCAAAAACAAGCTTAGAGTGTTTTTTTTAATGATTCAATTAAACCTTACATTAATATAATGTAACTGCAAGGAACTATCCAGGAAGTGAGTATTAGTAAATACAGACCTCCATTAGCAAAACTGAGATTTAACATTCATTGAAACATCTTTTTCTCTCTAAAATTTTACTCATTTCTACCAAATATAACCAAATTAAGAATAATTTGTTTGCAAAATAAGTCTGGTCTCAATAAACTTGGCCTGATGATTTATATAATTATAGTTGATCATATAGACTTTTTGCTTTGCAGAAACTTTTGTAAGGAGTCTCAGACTGAACTTTTTTTTTTTACACATCTTTATTGGAGTATAATTGCTTTACAATGGCATGTTAGTTTCTACTTTATAACGAAGTGTTTTCTTTCTTTTTTTTTTTTTGGAGTACACAGCTATAGACTATTTTTATTTATCTATAAAAGAAATTGATTTTGTGTCATTTGATTACAATATCTAGGTCAGCAGCCATCTTTTGTGTCATTTGATTACAATATCTAGGTCAGCAGCCATCAGTTTTCCCATTAGAATTCTTTAATTTCTTACCCAGTTCAGCATTATGGCCTGAAAGTCAGAAACTTGTATTTAACCAAAAGTCCTTTCTATAAATTTTCTTGAAGAGGAAACATTTTTGCAAAGGCATCAGAATAAAACCATAACTGTCTATAGTGACAAAAGACTTAAGAAGGCATGTTTAAAATCTGATTACAATGCAATTGACAAAGAAACTTGGTTATTGCTGTGTCATACAACACTTTAAGATAATGGCTAGAATTACGACAAATAACATTTTACCAGGATATTTCAGAATTTTAGGAACTCCATATAATATATAGAATATCTATATTAGTAAAATTTACCATACAATATAACCTAAGAAGATTGATTACTCATTTGACAAAAGTTCTCATGTAATTTAACATAACACACAAACATAACAAAACACACAAACACATAACATAACACACAAACACAAACACACAAACATAACACTCTCTCTTTGGGAGGTTTCAGGGGCGCTTTGAAGCATCCCAAAGTTAGCCAGATGTCAAAAGGACTTCATGAGAATTTGATTTAGGAATTTTTGTCAAAAATATCAAAAGGGTTTAGAACATTCAGTCAGATAGGGTCATAGGTCACTGTGAAACAATAGTTATTCACTTAGCCAAAGTAACAATAAAAGATCTCAGGGCTTCCCTGGTGGCGCAGTGTTTGAGAGTCCGCCTGCCAATGAAGGGGACATGGGTTTGTGCCCTGGTCCGGGAAGATCCCACATGCCGCGGAGCGGCTAGGCCCGTGAGCCATGGCTGCTGAGACTGCGCGTCCGGAGCCTGTGCTCCGCAACCGGAGAGGCCACAACAGTGAGGGGCCCGCGTACCGCAAAAAAAAAAAGATCTCAAAGGCAAATACAGATCGGATCACTTAAAAGGTAAAGAAACTTAAATCTGTTTTCAAAGGCAGTTCTGCATCTTAAGAAAACTTGCCTCTTAACAGAGAGAAAAGCCAAATTCAAGTTTTGCACCAGCTTACTTTTAAAATTCATTTTCTCAATTAAATTTATTTTAAACTTAGTCAATCCTAACCAAGCATAAAACTCTTTTCTCAGGGTCCACTTTATACAAAACTTTCATCACTTTCTGTATCCATCACTTTATTTTTGCATCCAGAAACAGCCAGCTCTAAGTCAGACCTACTTACTTTTCCCTCATAAAATGCAATTCCATTCCTCATACCTTCTTTACTGAAAACACACATGTTACTTTCCTTAAGCAACAATGCACTGTTCTTCATATCCACACTCTGTAGATTAGTAAACATAAGTCCAAATAACAATTTCTTGAAAAATGTGCTTTCTTACTGAAAATATCTCAGTGTGGCACCAAACATATTTATTAATAGTTCTAAACCATTTTTTTCTCTGTAAAAGGAAGCCATGTTCAGTAATTAATGTTTCAGTATCTTGTTTTATTTGGAAATGACCTAGTTATTCAATAATCTTGCATCATTTAATTTACCACAACCACAATTTCAAGTTACCAAATCTGAAGAGACTAGTTTAGATAGACATTCCTTAAACATAATTATTCTGAATCGAGTTTATCTAAAAGCTCTTATGTCACTTACTTTTTCTTTCCTTAAAGGTTTCTTCGTTTCAAGTTACTTTCCTTCCTGACACATTTGCTACAGATATAACAAGATTTTATTTAACTTATATTAAACCTATGTGAAATAAATGTATTATACTCAATGTTGATGACACTAAAGACATGTCTATATTAATTAGAACAACAAACATTAATATAAGGTATTAATTTAATATTTAATATTTTCCAGTTCACATAAACCTAAAATTGATTCTGGCCAGTTATGTTCTGTATTTTTTTTGAGAATTTATATAAGTGCTTAATTACCTTTAGTCCAACTAAGTAGAGCTCACTTACAAATTAATTTTGATAATACCCTCCAAAGGTAAAAATGAAGAAAATGTACACATAAACATATAGACAGAAACAATGAGATATCTCATAGCTTCATTTTCTAAACTTAGTCATCAGTCAGATATCACAATATAAAACTCACTAGTTGTAGATATCAGTTGGAATAAGTTAAATTTAAAAAGAATTTTTTCTGTCCTTTTTTTTTTCCCCCATCAGTCTCAGGAATTAGTGATGATCTAGATAAACATAAGTGATCCTGAGAGCTCTGATCTCAAGGCACAGGGAGAGAAAATCAGTTTATCCTAGTAGGACTTGTTCCCTCAGGATCAGAATTCTGAAGACTTTTTTTTTTTTTTCTCTTCAAGCTAGATTTCTCTACCAGTTGGGAATTAAATGGGGGATGGTTAACCTTCAGCTGGCCTTGTGTACTTAATTGGTACAATTGAAGGTTCATAATTTTTGTAGATATCCCTTTTTATTTTATGGTTTTGAAAATTTGGTCAGTCTGTGTAACAAGGGTATTTGTATGTAATGCAGATCAACCTAGATTGTGCCTTTTGACTAGAGTAGTCAAATCCTCATCTAAGCCTTCTAAAAAGGTGGAGTTAAGCAAAGGATCATTTTGGTGGTTAGAGAATGATTCAGGTATCAAGCCAGAATACTGCTTAAACGTTTTTTCAAACCTTTCATAATAGTCCAGAATTGATTCATCTGAATCTTTGCTTGCACTGTTGACCTCTGTCCAGTCTATGCTTTTTAGGAAAAAGTTCTGGGATAAGTTTGAGTAATTTCTGAGCTAATTCCTTGCATTCAGAGTGAGCCTGTGGTTCAAAATCCATTAAGGGATGTTACTATTCTGCTTTCTTTATCCATTCCCTTGCTTTACTTTCAGAAACTAACAGCTGTATTAATTGATATCGATCTGAAAACCTAGGATAACAGGTCAGGGTGGTTAACTCAACTTCCTTAGCAAATCCCAATAGGTCCTGCCTTGGACTGTGAAATTCCTTAGCCAAGGCTCTAAGTTCTGCTTGGATCCAGAGTGTGTACATAAGCACTAAGGACAGTTCACCTCTCCCGTAATAGCTTTCTCCTTAAGGGGAGCTATAATCATTTCTGATTTTTTCTTTTTCCTTTACTGGAGAACAGGGAGCAGCAGGAGGTGGAAGAGTTGTAAGGGAAAAAGTTATAGCATCTGGGCCAAGCAATTCAGATAGAAGAAGATATGTGGGAGGAGCAGAGGGAGAGACAGAGTCAGTGCTAGCAGCCTATTTTAGGTCTGCTATAGTTTCAAGGAATTTCTTGTTAGTTTTGCAAAGAAGTTTATGTTTCCACTTTTAGAAGCTTCTGGATACCAAAGCAAGCATTCTATTCAGTCTGTTTGATCTTAATGGCTGGCTTTTACTAATAGTGCATGCAAAAATAACAATTTTGGAATATTAAAAGAACCCCAATTTTGGCCATATTCCTTTAGTATAATTCCCCCAATTAAGTAGGTACTTGCAAGTATGAGTTTTGTACGTATGTAAACGTGGCTGAGGTGTTAGTCAGAGGCTGGCTTTCTGATGCCCCTAGTTTCTGTGTTTGAGAGGCTCTATTACCCATTTTAAAGTTGAATTTGTCAGGGATAAAATTTACTAGTGAAATTGTGTCATGGGCCAGTGTGCTGCTTGTGAACTTAACTCCTCTAGGCATCTCCCTAGAGTCATTTCAGCCTTCTAACGTGTCTTGGTTTCTCCCTTTCGTGTCTTAGGTCACCACGGGTGCTCGGTTTACTGAATTACCAATTCTTATTCTCAACCCCTGGATAAGCAAGTGTTTTAATTAATGAGTGGTTTTCCCCATGGGACTATGGCACCGTGTGAGGACTCTGCCTCCACCACTCCCGTAAATTTCTCAGTCCCCTGAGTAAGTCATAACTGGCCAGGTGGAGTCTTGTCCGTTTTCTTCAGAACAGAGCTCTCATGTAATATCTTCACTTTTATCCTGACAAATTCTATTAAGGTAGCTGAATTGAGGAAAAGAATCAGATCAGCCTCTTAACTAACCACTCAGTGCAGACCACTCAGTCTCCTACAACTGAACAAACCCTGGAATCTTTCAACCAGCACCTCCCACCAATATCTTTCACCTGGGTGGGTATTCCCAGTATCTTTCAACTGAGCACCCTCCCAGTATCTTTCAACTGGGTGGGTATTCCCTGGTCTCTTTCAACTGGTGAGACAGGTACCTGCTACATACTGCCAAGTAAAACTCAGGATCATCAACCAACACTGGAGATCCAAGAACCAGAAGAAACTTATCCAAATTTGTCTGGACTCTCCAAGGATGTGGATGGGCAAAAGGGGCCTCTGCTGGTACCACAGCTACAGTTCCTCATATAGTCCAGGCAAAGGAGAGAAGTCCACTCTGAGTCCCTTATTTGCAGTCGCCATAACTGTCAACTTTAAAGAAATGCACAATGTGAGAGTTGTGAGTTAAGTTTTATTTGGGGCAAAATGAGGACTATAGTCCAGGAGACAGCATCTCAGATAGCTCTGAGAAACTGCTTTAAAGAGGTGGAGGGTAGGGAATGTCAGTATATATATGATTTTGGTGAAAGGGGAGTTTATGCAATCAAGCACATAGTTTTTGCAGAAGGTTTCTGCTAGTCTCGTGAAGGTTACTGCTAGTCATGAGGAGCATACATCACTATGGAGAATTTTAGTGCTTTTATAGATATGAAGAGATAAAAGGATTGGGCTCATAAAATCAGCTCCTGAAAATATCTAACTATCTGAAGACCTGTGATGCCAGTTTTTCCCAGAGCACAGAGTGCTTCATTTCTGCTCTCCACCCTGAATTCCTTTCAGGGTGTGTTGAAAGTCAGCGGCTGCAGCAGCACATGATTTAATCCTTGTAGAAGTAGATGGTAAGTGTCAATGACAAGTGTCAATTTGTAGTTGACTATATATATATATTTGAAATAATTTTTTTATACTGAGATAATAGACCAGCAATTATTTAGCTAGGCCAACAGCAACAGTTAAGCCAAAGGACCTGAGTTCCTTGGCTCAACCCCACTCTGGAGATCCCAGAGCCTTTTTTAATAAAAATAGGTAAAGTGAACAGGGAATAAAAACTAAACAAAGACAAAAACTTCTAGAACTCTTCTTGTAAGATCAAACCTTGTTGACTGGATCCTAATAAAGCTAAAGTTAGAGATATAAAAGTTGATGGAATTGAGATGAAAGTGTATAAAATTGATATATTTAAATGGGCTTTATATAAGATGGTTACATCTCTTTTGTTTAATTACATTGTGGGATAGGCATGTTTCACTGGGAAATGCTTTCCCTGCAAGGTATAAGACAAGGCATATAGATCTGCCCCTGAGGAAATACTGAAAATACTAAAGGAAACAAATAAGGGTACCTGAGCCATTCAAAAAAGTAAAAACTGGGAACTAACATTCAAGGGCTAATAAAAATAAAAGTAGTGATTTTTCTCTGGGTTTAACTTATAAATTCAGAAAATATGTCTTTGCTGAATGCCTTATACAAGCTTTAGAAGGCACAACAAACTAAACCCTAAAGTTCTAGAATATAGAGCTCATAAATTTCAGTTTAGTTAGCAATTTCACTGATATAGTATGTCATTGGGCCACTCAATCTTTAGTATCATTTAGGTGACAGACCCTTCTTTGGGGAAGTAAAAGCAACTTTCTCTTACAAACCTCTGCAAACCAGACATGTAAATACAGGCCCCAGTGACCTGAGACTACATCTAATTAGCTCAATCAGGCAGAATATGAAACCAGGGAAACAAAACCAATAAAGTGGCAGCTTTAAAATTAAAACTGCTGGGAATGCTCCCTCAACCAAACTTTACAAATAGTAAGGCCTTAGTCATCTGAGCAAGCAACTTTAATGTATTCCAACTGTTCTTTGTAAACTAGTAAGTTTATATTGTAATACCTGATTCATAACTGAGTTTTTTTTTTTAAGTGAAACTGTGATATCTCTAGTTTTGCCTGATTATATGTCTGTGTACACGTTATGTATGTATGAGATACCTCTACCTCTGGAAAGTATTATCAAAATTGAATTTATAAAGAGCTCAATTTAATTTAAAAGTAAGTGCTTACAAATTAAATATAAAAGAAACTGGCCAAATTGACTTTCAGGTTCACATGAACTGGAAAATATTCAATATTACATAGATACCTTGTATTAAAGTTAGTTTGTTTATCTAATTAATATAGATATCTTTAGAATCATCAACATTATGTATAATACTGTATTGTACCTAGGTTTAATAGAAGTCAAATAAGACCTCATTATATCTGTTGCAAGGAAAACATGAGACAAAGTATATGTAAATGAGATAAGAGCTTTTGGGTAAACTTTTTAAAAATAATTACATTCTAGAAATGTCTACTTAAAATTATCTCTCCAGATATTTGGTAACAAAATTCTAGAGTTGTGTTAACTTAAGTGATGGAAGTTTGTTGAATAGCTTGATCATTCCCATTAAAATAAGATACTGAGACATCAGTTACTAAACAGAGAAACTAAAGGTATTTAGGAGTATTAATGAATATGTGTGGTTTCACCCTGAGATGTTCTCTATAAGAAAACAAAGATTTGTTTTGAAATTATCACTGTTTTTTATGTTCACCACTCTATAGAATGCTAAGGCAAAAGACAGTTCATAATTGTTTACTTCTTAGCTTTCACTAGAAATTAAGGTTTTTAAGAATTGAGGACTCTAATTTAAACATGTAATTAAAGCTAATAGGAATAAAAGGAAGCATTTTAGTATACAGTAGGAAAGTAAAATGTGTGTTATCAGTAAAAACAGGTATCAGGAATGGAATTACATTTTACTGAAGGAAAAGAAAAAAACTATGTCTTAGATCTGGTTGTTTTATGATGGAAAAATAAGGGATGAACTAAAATGGATATAGAAAATGATGAAAGATGTGGAAAGGAATCCTGACAGCAGGTGCAGGAGAGAAAAAAGAAAAGTTTTATGTATGATTAGGATTAACTAAATTAACCTTGAAGTTAATTAAAAAATAAATTTTCTTGTTAAGTAAGCTAGTAAAGGACTGGAATTTGAACAAAGTGTCTTAGAGTGCCCCTTTTTGATAATAGATTGTGTGAGTTTCTGTGCTCTTAAAGGATCTGTATGTTTTTTTAATTTTTTTTTACTTTGGTTACATGAATAAGTATTGTTTCATAGAGACCTATAATCCTGTTGTGTTTTAAAACATTTTGATCTCAAATATCAAAATTTAGCTGAAATTCTTTTAACCTCCAGCTGGCTCTGGGATGATTCTAAGGAACCCTGAGACATCTCAGAGAGGAATGTTAAACTATTCAATATATTTGTTATGTTAAATTACTTGAAAAACATTTTCAAGTGATTGGAGATGAACCTCCAATGAACCAGGTTGTAATGCATGGATAAATGTCATTAATATAGATATTCCAAAATTTATATGGAATTCTTAACATCTGATATGCCCTGATATAATGTTATCTAGTTATTATTCTAAAATGTCCTGTCACAGAAATATCCAAGTTTCTTGCTAATTGCATGGTACTGAAATCTTTAGTCATGCTATTTTAAGTTTTCTCCTTTATAGACAATCATTATTTTACACTGATGCTTTTACAAAATGAAGATGTTCAAGAAGACTCATGAAAAGGCCTTTTTAATTTTATTTTTAACAAATATAAGTTCCTGATAACCTTTAGATAATATCAGTGAACTGGGTAAGAAATGACAAAACTCTAATGGAAAACCTGATGGCTTCATCCAGATCAACAGGAATTACATGGGACTGAATAAACAGATAAATATGGTTTATAACTTTATGGCTTTTGGGGAAATATACTAGTTTAACCATTGTTTTCCAGAAAAACCTTTCTTATTATGCTATGACCTACAACAAGTTGATAAAGTATATGTTTGTAAACAAAGATGAAACATTTATCTTTTTCTCTCTACCTAATCCTGCTAGAGTTGGCTTCTCCAGCTGCTCTCCTGTGGACTTGGTGGTTTATCGCAACCAGATTACAAATACTTATCGTAATCATTGTTTTGATTTGTTCTTTGTTTCCAAATTGTTTATAATTTGTGTCTCCCTGCTACATTATGACATTGTCAATGTCACTAGCTGCATTACTTATATCCAGTCTATTTTATAAGATTGTTGTCTCTTTCGGTACCCAATGTGTAACCAGAACTCTAACAAAATTGATGATGGCTAAACATCTTGCAGAAGTAGATCACATTTATGACTTTTATAGAAAAATTGTAATAGTGTGATTATAGGTATGGAAAGAAGCAACAGGGAAAAACATATCCTGGATCATAATAGATTAGTAAGACAGAAGATCCAGAGAACTTTAATTATCAACAGGGCCTAATCCAGAAATTAGCACCTGGAGTGGCATATCAATAAGAATTTTCACCTGATCTGGGATGAGGCTCCCAGAACTGTGGGGCAAAAGTTAGCCCTGAAATATCTCCCAAATATAGGTCAAATTTCAGACCAAGAGGAGGAATTGAGAAATAAAATATTGCCTGCCTTATCGGTAAACAAAGGATGTCACAGTCATCAGCTACCTCAACCCTCCAACAGTGAGCCAGTGAACCCTGAGGGA
Organism: Monodon monoceros; assembly: GCF_005190385.1. Lineage (NCBI taxonomy): Eukaryota > Metazoa > Chordata > Mammalia > Artiodactyla > Monodontidae > Monodon > Monodon monoceros. Next base: position 580,363 of record NW_021700609.1, read on the forward strand.
ACTTCAGGACATGAAAACATAGGATACTGGCCCCAGATACCTGATGTGCATATCAGAGGAATGATTTCAGTGAGCCCAGATTCTTGCATTTTCCCATATATAGAACTTGACTTGAGATATCTAGTTTTCATTTATTAACAGTAATCTTTTATTCCTACTACCTGTCCTTTGTTGCTAAACTCCTATATATCTTAGCTATTCCTTCACCTCCTTGGAGCAGTTTTCTAAGACTTAATTGAGATGCTTCCTCTCAAGCTTGAAGTCCTCAGTATTTCTGCTGAATAAAACATAACTTTCAAAAAAATGTTATATTTTAATACAGAAATTAACTATTTTCCAATGCTTTAGAGATTAAAGCATCTACTCTTCTTAAATATCCTCATGAAATATAAGATACACCTAGTAAAAGCTCATGAAAAAATCAGCAAGAAACAACAATAACAAGATTAGGTATTGTTGCACTTTAAAACTCATTTTTATTACCTGACTACCTCAGAAGATCACACTTTGAAAACTTGTTACACTGTCACTCTCATCATTATTCTCTTACATCAGGCAAATAGGAATATTTTCCCATCACTCTTTTGCTTTTATTCATTACCTTTTACATATCATCTCTTTCTGGAGATTTCTGCATATTAGTACACACACTTGATTCTTCAGAAATACAGAGAAATCTAGTTAACTCTCATATGAAAATTTTTCAAAAGTGGCAGTATATAACAACCTCACAACTAATAATATTAAATTTTATAGATTTAAAAACTATAACAAAGGATTAACTGATTTAATCCAGATAGTCAGATTGGTAATTGTTTATGTAGCATAAATGTGTCTGGGCTATTTTTGCTATTTTTTAAAAAGTATTTGATAGTTTGGTTTTGGGATTTAGAAGTGTTAATTTACTCCAGATCATGACATACATTAATCTGAACACATATTCCATCAGAATATAAATAAGTCAGAGATTGTCTTTGAAAAACCATATTACCACACTAAAGAATTCATACTATAGTTGCTCACTTTTATACCTGGTGAAAATTCTCTAGCTATGGAATACTATAGAGAGCCCTTGGCATGTAAGAAAATATTTTCACTGGTTTGCAGATTTTGTTGAGTTTATCATAAAGGTATTGATGGATAGACAATTTGGATTTCAAGGAAACTACCATCAATTAACCGTCAGTTACTTCAATAGCTTTTCACTAGATCAAATCCCTTTCTTCTCTTAAACACTATATATGCTATAAAAGGAATAAAAGAAAAATTCAGACAAATTATTGAGACCTGATATTTTGTTTTCTTACATCATTTGTGTCTCTACACTTCTCTCCTTCCCTAGAGCCACTGGCACAGCACAAGACACCATCTTTTCTCAGAATGACAAATAATAGTAGGCAAAAATGAATAGGGGCACTGCCTGCCAGATTTCCAGGTAATTTTATTCCCTATACTTATCTGTGACTTTTAGTGTAACCATCTATAAAGTATGAATAATACTGGCAACTAATTATTTGGGGTATTTACAGACTTAAATGAAAACTACTTAGAAGAATCCCTATAACAAAGTAGACACTCCTTTATTATTGTTATTAATAATTTTTCTAACTGGTCTTTCAGTTTCCAGTCTTGTTCATTTCCAATGCAGTCTTCTCATTTTATACTCTTTTCAATTCTAATCAAGATTCTTTCACATATGTGTAAACATCTTGCTTCCAGGATGTATTTTTTTTCCTCTCAGAATGTGGTATACACAATTTTGATGAGACCAATTAAGAAGCTAGAGATGCAGAAATATCTTATTCTCTCTGATTATAGGTCGGCATCATGGCCTGGTAAATGAGTACTGAGACTGTATCCCTATGGCATGGCTGATGTTGGGTACACCGATCTTGGTCTTTGTTTCTGAAAGCTGCTCAAGATAATAGATATTGTTTTTTTCTCAAAATGGTCCATTTATTGCTCTATTCAATAACCACAAGCAAATCATAAAGAGACACCAAATGTGTCTGTCTGCCATGGAATTAATATTTAAAGTCAGCATTAAAAAACATGGCCACAATCACCCTGATACCAAAACCTGAAAAAGATATCACAAAACAAGAAAATTACAGGCCAATATCACTGATGATCATAACCCTCACAAAAATCCTCAAGAAAATACTACTCAACAAAATCCAACAATATTTTAAAACAATCAAACACCATGATCAATTTGGATATATTCCAGGTATGCAAGGATTTTTCAATATCCATGAATCAGTCAGTGTGATACACCACATCAACAAAATGAAGAATAAAAGCCATATGATCATCCCAATAGATGCAGAAAAGGTTTTGACAAAATTCAACACCCATTTATGATAAAAAAAAAAAAGAAAGAAGAAAGCTCTCCAAAAAGTGGGCCTAGAGAGAACATACCTCAACATAATAAAGGCCATATATGACAAAACTACAGCTAGCATTATACTTACTGGGGAAAAGCTGAAATCATTTACTCTAAGATCAGTGACAAGATAAAGAGGTCCACAATTTTCACTTTTATTCAACATAGTTTTGGAAGTCCTAGCCACTGCAGTCAGAGATGAAAATATAAAAGGAATCCAAATTGGAAAAGAAGAAGTAAAACTGTCACTGTTTGCAGATGACATGATACTATATACATACACAATCCTAAGCATGCTACCAGAAAACTACTAGAGCCATCAATGAATTTGGTAAAGTTGCAGGATATAAAATTAATATGCAAAAATCTCTTACATTCCTATATACTAAAAACAAAAGATCAAAAAGAGAAATTAAAGGAAAACTCAGTACCATTGCATCAAAAAGAATAAAATACATACGAATAAACCTACATAAGGAGGCAAAATACTTGTACACCGAAAAGTATAAGATAATGATGAAAGAAATGGAAAATGAAACATACAGTTGGAAAGATACCATGGTCTTGGATAGGAAGAATCACTATTGTCAAAATGACTATACTACCTAAGGCAATCTACAGATTCAACGCAATCTCTATCGAATTACCAATGCATTTTCACAGAAACAGAACCAAAAAAATTTAAATTTGTATAAAGACACAAAAGACCCCAAATAGCCAAAGCAATCTTGACAAAGATAAACAGAGCTGCAGGAATCAGGCTCCCTGACTTTGGATTATACTACAAAGCTACAGTCATCAAAACAGTGTGGTACTTGTACAGAAACAGAAATATAGATCAATAGAACTGGATAGAAAGCCCAGAAATAAACTCATGGACCTATGGTCGATTAATCTATGAAAAGGAGCCAAGACTATACAATGGAGAAAAGGCAGTCTCTTCACCTAGTGGTGCTGGGAAAACTGGACAGTTACATATTAAAAAAATGAAATTTGAACATTATTTAATACCATACACAAAAATAAACTCAAAATGGATTAAAGACCTAAATGTAAGTTTGGATACTATAAAACTCTAAAGGAAAACTTAGGTAGAACACTCTTTGACATAATTTACAGCACTATCTTTCTGATCCATCTCCTAGAGTAATGGAAAGAAAAATAAACAAATAGGACATAATTAAACTCAAAAGCTTTTGCATGGAAAAAGAAACCATAAACAAAACAAAAATACAACCCACAGAATGGGAGAAAATATTTGCAAATGGTGTAACTGACAAAGGATTAATCTCCAAAATTTACAAATAGCACATGTAGCTCAACATCAAAAACAAACAACTGAATCAAAAATAATAGACAGAAGACGTAAATAGACATTTCTCCAAAGGTATACAGATGAAAAAAATGCTCATAAAAAGATGCTAAACGTCACTAATTATTAGAGAAATACAAATCAAAACTACAGTGAGATAGCACCTCATACCAGTCAAAATGACCAATATCAAAAATACACAAAGAGTAAATGCTGGAGAGGATGTGGAGAAAAATGGAACCCCCCTACACTGTTGGTGGGAATGTAAATTAGTACAGTCACTATTGAGAAGAGTGTGGAAGTTCCTTAATAAACTAAAAATAGAGCTACCATATGATCCAGCAATCCCACCCTTGGGCATATATCCTGAGAAAACCATGGTTAGAAATGTTCATTGCAGCAGTGTTTACAATAGCAAGACATGGAAGCAACCTAAATGTCCATCAACAGATGAATAGATAAAGAAAATGTGGTACCTATATACAATGGAATATTACTCAACCATTAAAAAGAATGAAATAATGCCATTTGCAGCAACATGGATGGACCTGGAGATTATCATACTAAGTGAAGTAAGTCAGACAGAGAAACATAAATATCATATGATATCACTTATATGTAGAATCTAAAAAAGGGGTACAAATGATCTTATTTACAAAACAAATATTTACAGATGTAGAAAACAAACTTATGCTTACCAGGGAGTAAGTGGGGAAGGGATAAATTAGGAGATTGGGATTGACATACCCACTACTATACATGAAATAGATAACTATAAAGACCTACTGTATAGCACAGGGAACTCAGTACTCTGTAATGATCTATATTGGAAAAGAATCTAAAAAAGAGTAGATGTATATATATGCATAACTGATTCACTTTGCTGTACACCTGAAACTAACAGAATGTTGTAAATCAACCATACTCCAATAAAAATTAAAAAACAAAATGTTCATTGTTCACAGGTGGGGTGATTTTGGAGCACTTCTCTGTCTTCCATGAATTACTGAAAATGCTCACAGTTTGTATCTACCAGGATCTTGGAGGAAGTGATCTAATACAAACATTGATGATCATAACTTTTAAAAATAAATAAATAAATAAATATTAAAAAACAAAAAATAAAATTAAAAAAGACCCAAAAAAAAGCTGATTCCATATTTTATTTATTTGTTACAGCAGCATGCCACTTCCAGATACCAAAATCTTTATTAGTTTTCTGTTAAAACTCAATAACATTACCACAATCCTGAAAAAAAAAACAAAAAAAAAACACATAGTTCCAAGATAACACATTTTGCTAAAGAGATGCACGCATGTTGACAGGCCTTCAGCATGAGCATAGACACAAGAACACATACAAAACTAAACGTAGCAAGCTCTAAGACTAAAGGATCTTTGCCTTAGCCCTGGGTGCTATAAGCTTCCTTTCCTTAATATGTGATATGGAAAAACAATGAATATAGTGGGGAGAAAAGGAAGATGTGTGAATTTTAAGGTTTTTAATAATCTCTTTTTCTGAAGTAAAGATAGATATTGAGTCAGATGAAAATATTAGAGACTGAACTTTCACCCATTTTCTCATGATTCAGATAGCCACTGAAATACATAGAAAATACAACTTATAATTTTGCTATAGGTGTGTTGCTGTTTTTAAATTGAGAATTAGAACTCAGTCAGAAAACATGGTAGCTCTCACTCTCTGGTTAATAGTTTGCCTCATATGAGAGATTACTACAACTGAATCTTAAAGTAACATTTAAATATAATTTACTTATTCTTTACTAATCATAAACTCTTTCATTCTTTTCACCAAGGAACTCTTTTCATGTGTGTAATTGGTACATGACATAAATTTATTATTGTGTTTTTATTACAAATTATGTATGTAACATTACATTGTATTTACTATGTTTATTTTATGATTACCCCCTTGTCACTTATATTAGTATCTATGTACAATTAACAATTGTGACATAAAGTTTTATTTTAAGGTAAACATTTATGTTAAAAAAATCAAAATTAAAGGAAATATTTTGAAATGATAAGAGTATATAAATTTAGATGTAGCAATAGTCATGAAATTGTACTGGAATGATTGGTCCTTGGGAATTTACCTGTATATAAGGCACTGTGTTTGAATGTGTAGTGAGGGAGATAATTATACAAATATCATACTGAAACATCATGGTGAGGAAGTCTAGTGTTGGATGAGCACATAGCACTTATTTAAACCTGGCCTTGGATAGCATAAGGGAGGCAGCTTGGTAAGTTGTCATGCAATATTTTCCAAGATAATTTGGACCAAAACTTCTCCAAGAATTATTAGTAGGTGATAATTAAGTGAAAGGAGGAAGAGAGACAAATGTAGAGAGAGTGCTGACAGCTTGCTTTCACTTCAAAAAATTAGAGTTGCACCCTTTCAACTCAGGCTCCTTGCACAAGTTATTCCCCAAGCTTGAGATACATTTTCCTCTAAAATTCTTTGCTGTACACTTGAAACTATTATAATACTATAAGTAAACTATACTTCAATAAAAATAAATAAATGTTTATCTATAATTAACTTCCTAAATCTTATAATTTCAGCTCAAGTGTCCCTGTATCAGAGAAAACTTACCTGACTCACCAGAGTAGATAAAGCTCTCCTATGTTTTCCTTATCTCCCTGTAGTTTTCCTTCAGAGCATTTATCACAGTTTACAATTATAGATTGCTCTGGCTGTTTAATATGTGTCATTGGCTACAGATGGTAAACTGCATGATAGCAGATACATAATTCTTATTTTTTTTTGGCTAACAATTTATCCCCAGAAGTCCTGAATATATATATATATATAGAGAGAGAGAGAGAGAGTGCTGAATAAATATCAACTGAATAAATGAATGAATAAAAGAATGAGTGAAATATTCTAGGCAGAGAAAACAGTGTAACATTGGAGAAGTGCGTGTGTTTCATGATGGCTTTGTACAATCTCTGGGGATTTGCAAACCCACTGTATTGTAATTCTCTGTTTTTCCTCTCCCTTTGTTATTGTGAACCTGTGAATAGGAACTTTGTCTCATTCATTATACCTTCAATACTCAGTATCTATGTTAGAGTCAGACAAGAAACAGAAATCTAACCAATTATTTCAACAGGGAGAATTTCATATAAAAACCATTAACTGGGCATTAGGGAATTGAAAAGTCTTCTATGATGAGAAGGAGGTTTCATGGAGTTAATAATTGCATAATAATAACCTTTAACCCTGAGGAAACAAGGGAAATCTATGGTATCATAAAACTGAGAAAAGGCCTCAGGGAGCTGGAACTCAGATCTCAGTGGATGGGGAGGCAGCCAACTATCCTGGGAAGGTTCAGTAAGGCTGGTTCTGACGTGTGCAACCTGAAAACTGAAATTAACTGCTCTTATTTGTTTCAACTATCATTGCCAAGATGAGAACAAATTATAGGAGTGACTGATAGGGATAGAAAATAATAATAAGTTCATTCATTTGCATTCATCTTTACTTTCTTACACTAAAATCCCATATTGGCAGAGTCTAAGAGAGATCTAGCTGACAAAATAGAAAAGTGGTTTGTAGAGTCCCATCACTAGCAAATCTGGAATATAAAAGTGTTGATTGAAGGTGAGTGCAAATAGGTAATTATCTAGCACAACATCCATAATTATTTTAACAAAAAAATACCCTATGATTTTTCTTAACAAGAGATAATTTTCATTTTGTATAAACAAAATTATTCTTCCACTCTTCCTAAAATTTTACAAGTCTCTGCTGTCAGTATCCTATCTGGGAGACAGTCACAATATGCATCTGTAAGCTTTGTTAATTTCTTCTCACATTCATTTACAGTTTCATCTGAATACTTTGTACCTACAGGAAAAAAAAAGTGTAAAATAACCACTAACAAAGACCTTTATATACAATAATTAGGGAAATACAAAAAGGAAAAAGAAAAATATAGTTTAGGTAAAAATATTGAGGTAGATATAGACACAGATATAACAATCAAAGGAAAATATGCTACATATGGCTGGTACAGTTCTTATTCCTGTAACTGGTCATGAATCCGTAGCTGATCTGCCACTACATTTTTCATGTTTCCTTTGCTCTCAGACAAGAACTCAGTAGGTCTAATTCTTTACCTGTGGAATGACAAAAATCTTCCCTCCTGAAGAGACTGAATCCTTAATGATTCTTCCTTTGTTTTTTTGCTATAACTATGTATTAACTTTTACTATTGGACATTAAAGTACTAAGAAGAACCCTGTAGAGATTCCAGAAGTAATCCTCTCAGATCCGCTTCTGAGGAACAACAATTCTATTTTCCCTTGAAATCTTAATCACTCTGCCAATAGAGTAAAACTCTTGTCTGCTGGTTCAAGATCATAAAACAACAACAAACAAAAACAAAAAAGCTAAAAGCTGAGTGTCAGATTCAACTCCCAATTTATTGGAACAATATTATTTCCTCTCTAAAAATATTCTTCTTGGGAACCAAAATCTTCATAACAGTAGATCTCAAACCTGTGGGAATTAAATGGAGGGGAAAATGAGGTGAGATAATAAGGGTAATCATGAGAGAAACCACTCTCATTTTTCCTACTGTATTCTCAGACCAATATATCCTGTGCCATATCTTGGTTGTTGATGCATGAAATATACTGCTTTCTGTAGGATAGAACCCCACCCTTCCTGGATGTTAACTCTCAACTGGCATACATTGGTTGATTCTGCCAAAGGCACATACTTATTCCACCAGGCCAATTACTTATAGCTAATGAGGTCTGTGGTAAGACCAATGAATTCTATGGGCATGAACCCATTGTTCTACTTCTTATGCTATGAAATCTGTTCCTTTGTCAAAAGCAATTGTGTACAGAGTATCAGTTGATAAGTTTATAGATGGTAGTCCTAGAAGTGCTTTGGGCCAAAAATGCAATTCTATATTCCCAAAATATTTCTGTTCCTTTGAGAACAAATGACTTTCTCTCTGATATACAATGTAATCAATCTACCACCAGGAAGTAGTTCCACATGGAAAACAATGTTTTTCTCTGCTATTAATAGGTTAGATATAGCCTGGTAAAGGGAAGTTCTGTACTTACATTACTAACATTATGATATTTTTTATTGAGTCTGTTGTGTAAGCACAGGATGGCTAAAGAAAGAAACTGAATTTTATCCACAATATATGTCATCTTGTCCACTTGATTACTGAAAGTTTCCCTTGTAGATAATGACCTTTGGGGAGTATACACATGGAACACAAGTATCTTCACAACCTCTAATTGTTCTGAAAGCCCCATCCTGATATTTCTTCCTCAGAGCTCCTTGCTACCAGTCTTCAAATCTTATTCTTTTCATGTTCTTTATCATTCATCCAGACTGTGAACAGCTGCTCATAAATCTATGTCATTCTTTACTTATAGCAATTTCTCATCTGGATTAAGGAGAAAAGAAAATACACTGGTTGAATTTCTACCCACTCAAAAGATTTATCTCTCTTACTGTCCTTCAGGACCACTTCTGTATTGGGATTTATCTCTTCACCTATTCAGTCACAGTTGGAATCAGTATAGCATGTAGACTGTCTATAAATCTGAACATGCTTTTACTTCCTCAGTCAACTGGCCATTATACACTATTCATAAGACCATAAGTCTGAATTAGGAAAAATAGACAATGTCACAGGAATTGATATTGATGTAGTATGAGCCACCAACTCTTGCAACCTCTATCCATCTTTCTTAAATTTCCTGAGCTTAATTTCTTATCGACTATTTTCACTATAGTTTTTAGGGTGGATCAAGGAAGAGCTTAGAAAGCCTGGGGTGGAGCTAAGTATAAATAGATAATACCTGACAAAAAGAGATATTATTGGTTTGTTAGAATCTATAAATCTGACTGAAAGAGATAAATTAGTGAAGTTTCAATATACCCAGGTTTCAGAGAAAGTAAGAAAACTTTTACAAAAAAATCAGCCAAGCTCACCAGTTAGACATTTGGAATGTCATCATAAATAGCAGAAAATCAATGAGAAATAGTGTCCTTCATTTGAGCTTTTAGTTTCATAGCATTAATTTTTTTTTAAATCCTGCTTATTTACTACTTTTATTTTACTTCCAATCAATGTTTACATTGATTGTATTTTGCTTTACAAAATCTCTTTCCTTTCAACTCCTGTAAGTATAAAATATAAAGTGTTATATATATATGTTCAATAAGATATTTCATTGGATAAAGACAAAAACATTGACTACAACAATTAAAATACAGGACAATACAAATACAAATACAGTGAGCTGAATTAAATTATAAGGGTATTAATCAACCATAGGTATGGTTTAATAAATATATATATAGAAAATTGCAGAATTAAAACAAAGATTTTAAATATTTCCTAAATTACATGTTCATCATTTTCTTCATGTTTATCCATTTATCTTTCACATGTGCTTTATTTTCCTGCAGGGGTCTATAAATTTTGTACCATAATTTGTATTTCCTGCTAATCATTTATTCCTTTATTGATTAAGCAGCATTAAGAAGTCATAAACCATTCATTGATCTTTGCACTATGACTATTCAAAGCAATAGAAATCCAACTTGGAATAACCTAAGCAAAAATAGAGGATTTATTTGTTTGTGTGACTAAGTTTTGAGAATGACAGAATTGATGCTGGTCTCAGATGGAACTGGAACTCAGAACAAAAGTCACATCAGTTCTCTCTTCTCTGCTTTTCCTGTGCATGAAGATTTCTTTCTATCCTATTAAAGGTAGAATTTTCTCCTACTTGCTAAGAATATGACCTCTGGTAAGTTGACTCTCAGCTTCAGTACCCTACAGAAAATAGCCTCTTCCTCAATCTCCTGATCTAAGAATCTCAGGAAGAATTCTACTTGATCTAATCAATTGGCTAGAAATCACACAGGCCAGAGATAGTAAGTATTATGACTGCCCACCCTTAGACCAATCACTTTGCCTATGGGATAAGGGCATATAAAATAAATTAACTTAAATTTGGACCACAATGAAGAGGAGGCAGTGAGAAGAAGGTAGGGAGATGAGTAAGCCTCCAAATGAATAAGAAGAATGGAGTAACCCCAGCCTTTTCTTTTAGTGAGATAAGTTAAATGGAATGGACTCAAAGTTATGTGCTTCATCTATTTGCTAAAATCAGTTTATTGACAATAATAGCTTAAAAGATATGGAAAATTTAACTTATGGGTATCCCTAGAAGGTAATTGCTTATGATTTTTAACATGCCATCCAGGGACCTTTATATATATGATGTGTTCCTGCATCCTGTTTTTTCTCTTTTTCTCACCTGTATAAATGTTAATATTTAGAACTGAAGAGAAGTAATGAGAGTGAGCTGATTTTCCAAACTCATCTGAATAACAAGGCAGAGATTATTAATAAAATGTGGGTGTCAATTCTACCCCATTCTCAATTTATTCTTTACATTTAAACATTCAGAGATAAGCTAAGGAATGACAAATTCCTCTGAAGCTTGAATAACATTAGGTTTTATGACATAAAGATTGCAAAATAAGAGAAAACATATAGCTGGATCTAAATAGATTTTTTCTTTTATTCTTCTCATTCTTTTTTACTGATATACACATCCTTCTCATTGTTACTGCTGTAACAATATTATTTAAAGAATAGAACCCAAATTTCTGTTGTTTGAATACTTTCTACTATATAATTACAGGACTACAGGTCTTCTTTAAATTCTTCATTATTTTCTTGTCCCCAAAGCAGTGCTTTTCATGTGTTCAAGAGTTATTACTTCAGTTGCATTCACCAGGGCTATTACTTTTTCCTCATTCTTATCTGTTCACACCAGAATGACTTGGGAAAATGTTGTTTTCATTATTACCTTTCAAGATAGTGCTGATGTTCAAGCAAATAATGCTTACCAGACATTTCTAAAGGTGCTAAATCACCATATATCTGAGCAGCACTTTGGTCCCATTGAGATATGAGGAGAGAACTTCTTCTCCAGGGCTGTTCACACTTTGTCATATTTCTTCTCTAAGCTTGTGCCCAGAGTATACCATGTATCTCTTAAATAGTTGGATCAACTTGTTGCACTCATCACTGTAACTATAAGGAATTAAACCCATTCTTGTAACTGGAAGAGGGATGTAAGCCCTATCATTACTTCAACTCTGCCTTCTCTTCACAGCTACACCCCATATTTGAAATCTTCCCTTATTAGTTATAATATAAAGCTTTTACACTAATATTTCCTGTACTCAAAGAGAACCTGGGGGATAGTAGGAGATGTTGCTTATGTAAGAAAAATATGGGCCATAGTTCAATAGCTAAAAACATCTTGTAACAAGAAAGTAATTCTCATTTAACTGCACCACAGGATACCCAAATATAATTTCTCAGCCTTCTACATTTGTATTCAATTACTTTTACATTCACCATAAAAATTTTTTGGAATGCCTGTGTTACTTCCATCTCTAAAATTATTAATTTATTCATTTATGATTATGTGCAATTCACAACTTCAAAAAACAAGAACAAAGGGAAGAGTTTACAATACTGGGCAACAACAACAAAAAATAGAATAATCACACAGCAATCAACTAAAAACCAATAACACTATAGTACTGCTGTATTTCCTACATAAATACTATATAAATCAGGGTTGTGTAGATTTAATACACTGCAACTAGAATAAGCTTCATTATGGTAGTGATCAGGAAGGGGTACCATTTTTATGTTACCTCTACTTCAGGACTCAGCCATATTATGACAATTTTCTGTTGAGACCAACTCAATCCAGATGTTGCTAACCACACTTCTGACTCAATATTTGGTGAAATAGTGGAATGTAGAGGATATAAATGAAGAAAAACAATGGAATTATAGCCTACTTGACAAAAGATGTGGCCAAATTGAAGACTAGGTCAACCCTGCTAAAGCCAACCTCAGTGAATTTTAAATGCAATTAAATTTTGTTTTATTTTATAGTCCCTATGTCCTAACCAAATTTTGTGTATAAAGTATACCGTGTTGCCCTTTTTTCTTTTTCTTTTACATACATAATCTGTTGCAACATTTTTTTTTCAGAGCTAATTTTATGCCATATATTTTTTCATTGGACTGGTCAATATTTTACTAACCTCAGAGAAATACTAATTTTAGTGTAAAACTACTCAAGAAAGGAGCTTTTGCAATAACAACAAAAATAAATTTATCTATTTATCATCTATTGACTTAATTTTTATATTTATATAGGGAGGCTTACTTTCTTCATTAGTTCTCTAAAATTTTGAAGCCTATGTAAGTTTATTCTACTGTTTTCTGTCTCCCTTGGATGTTAGTGTTTCTCTGCTATATATTGGTGAATGTATAGGTGTGTCTGGAAGAGGAATTAATCTTTAAATCGCTCTAGTTAGAAGCAGAGAAGAACATTTTAAATATGTCACTCCACAGCTTCTTTTATTTTCTCAAGGACATTTCTATTTATTTTTTAATTTATTTATTTTAGTAAATAAATTTATTTTATTTTATTTATTTTTGGTTGTGTTGGGCCTTCGTTATTGCACTCAGGCTTTCTCTAGTTGTGGCAAGTGGGGGCTACTCTTCATTGTGTTGTGCATGCTTCTCATTGTGGTGGCTTCTCTTGTTGTGGAGCATGGGCTCTAGGCAAGCGGGCTTCAGTAGTTGTGGCACGTGGACTCAGTTGTTGTGGCTCATGGGCTTTAGAGCACAGGCTCAGTAGTTGTGGTGCACAGGCTTAGTTGCTCCACAGAATGTGGGATCATCCTGGACAGGGGATGGAACCTGTGTACCCTGCATTGGCAAGTGGATTCTTAACCACTGCACCACCCAGGAAGTCCCATCAAGGACATTTCTATTTAAACAAGACATTTAATTGGTAATACAACTTTACTGAAGTTTTAAAGTAACAGAGATATTTTGACTTTATAGTAACAAAAATTCGTAAATATATAATACTTGATATCCATGTTTCTAAAAGTCTTTTTAGCCTCCTGCCTCTTAGACCTTATCGCATGGGCTACATGTTTGGATCTCTGATAATTCTTCTATGTTCCTTTATTTTCCAAACCCACCCCCGCTCAGACTGTTTTGGGGAAACAATACCATTCTATTGTTTAAGGCAATTTCATTCTTCATTTTGTACTAGACTTAGGACCCACTTTTGCAAACCAAAGGATTCATTAACATGTAAACTAAACAAAGCCTTCTATTCTGATTCATTACAGGCTAAGAATTTTAATAAGCTCTGGTGATTCAGTGTTTTGTTGTTGTATCCCTAGCAATATTTGTAAGGGAAGTAAGCATTATAGAAATTTAGTTCCTATTAATAACGATTACACTGATACCATTGCAACCTTCATCCTAAAAGACTGTGTCATCTAAAATCATTTAAAACATTTAATTAATAGTGTCTGCTTCCTGCATTACTACATGATAACCATGAAAGAATTGTTTCCAAAAACTGTATAATGTGTTGAATTGCTATTACTACTCCAATAACCATTTATTGTTAATACTTTTTTCTAAGGAATTTCTTATATAAAATCACTTATTTGGCAAAATTAAAACTGTTCAGAATCATTTATTATCAAATTTGTAATGTTATATTTTGATAATTTCAGTAAGATTTTTTCCTGAGAGAAACATAAATCTTAAGGGAAAAATCTTTATTTCTCCATATTATTTTTAAATTCAAATATTGGATTTAAAAAGTTATTTCTAACAAAGAATGCAATTTAAAAATGTGTATGCTATAACAGAAAGAAGTACATTAAGGGTAGAGTGAATCAAGACGTTTTGATAGTTTTCAAATGAGAATAATCTGTTTGATTTGATATACTCTCAAAGAAGTTGATTTTATTATAAATCTATGAAATACTATTCCAGGAAAATAGAAAAGCTTTGTTGTATTATGTCTTGTATAGTGAACTTACTCCAAAGTTCCTTTGTTTTATAAACTAGAGACATATTCTAAGTAAATTTAGAAAGTGGGAATATTTTGTTTTGATTTATTGAAGAAGTCACTGAGGTCATATAAGTAGGAAAAGAATAATCTGGACCATGTCACTGCATAATGTGTGAAAAGTATTAAGAGTATGTTCTCCTTATGGTTTCATGTTACACAATGAAGATGGCAGTTAGTGCTGTAGCAGCAATAGAATAATATAATGTACCTTTCCCTGGTGTTCTGAGTTTATAAGCATCACTGATGAGGCAAAAGTGACTTGGTTTGGGGAAGAATAAGATTCAAGAGTTTAAATATTATTTCAACTTATGAAAAATCACATGTTTGGGAATTTACGTTTTACTTTTCTGAATGACAGGATTAAAATAAATGGATTATTAAAATAAATGAAACAGTAAAGATTATAATATATATATATTCTAACATTTGCAATCCATTTCAAATGAAAAAGGAGATAATGGACTTACTATTCTAAAATTTAGTGCATTGGTAAGAAATATACTATTCTATATTTTATATTTTAAATTAGTTATTTTGTTTGCTTCTTACTTCAAGTCTCCGGGAGTAATATATTCTAATTGAGCTGGTGACATGCTTTTCAAAGCCTTTGATTTGGTCATTTCATATTACTATAAAATAATAATAATACTGATAATTATGGTTAATAACTAATACTAACATAATATTTACCATATACCAAACAGCATTCTAGGAATGCTATATGTATTAATTTATGGAATCCTCATAGAAACCTAGGAGATAGAATTATTCAACCCCATTTAACTAAAGTTGAAGCTGAGATACCAAGAATTAAAATAATTTTCCCAAGTTCACATGCCTAGTTGGTGGTAGAATCAGGCTTGAACCTAGGTCGCTTAGTGTTCAGAATCTGAGTAATTAACTACTCTCTATATTGCTTCCAATTAAATATTTTTTTTATTGGAGTAAATTTGCTTACAATGTGTTAGTTTCTGCTGTACAAGGAAGTGAATCAGCTATATGTATACCTATATCCCCTTCTTCTTGAGCGTCCCTCCCACCCTCCCCATCCCACGCCTCTAGGTCCTCACAAAGCATGGAGCTGATCTCCCTGAGCTATACAGCAGATTCCCACTAGCTATTTTAATGCACAATTTTAGATTTAGTGTTATATACCTAGTAGCTATTAAAGGATTGGCCAGCTAGTTGGTTATAAAATATGTCATGTACATTTATAGCTTGAGTTATTTCAAATTAAAAATCAGTAACATGTACAAACTTCAGAAAATATATATGATGTTTCATGTTTTATTCAATGAAGAACTAAGATAATTTTCAAAATAGCAATTTTACATTTTAAAAATGAAAGAAGTTAAACTGAAACTGTACACACTCTTCCCCTAAATGACTGCCTTTAATTAAATCTTTCTGACTTTCATATTAAAATAATGAAAAACCTTAATGTTGCTAACTAAATACAGTTTTAAAGGGGGTATTCCCATTGTCTACAGGGGGAAATTACATCTTCAGATAAGAATTTGCTGTCTGTGAGATATCATCACATAAGTACTAAATACCCATTACAAAATATCTGTTATATTAGTTATATGGACCCTTCATATTTGAGAACTCTAATAGTTTTACATTTATAAATATATTTCATAATACAACAGAAAAGAAAATTTAATTATATACATGTTTCTTTTGTGATTCATTATATTTAATGAATTTTAAAATGTGTGACTCAAAAAAAAAGTTAATGGGAAAGTAAAAATGTTGATGGAGGTAAAATAAGGTAGCTTATGTTTAAAGAGAAATAATAGCTTAGTAATAAATCAATCAGAAGAAAAATAAGTGTACAACATTTTTAAATTTATGAAACTGGTTTTATCCCACAAAGTTAAAACTTAGTATCTTCAGCAACATGCACATTTACTCTACAAATTCTTCAGTTCAAAAAGACTTGCTGGGCTTCCTTGGTGGTGCAGTGGTTGGGAGTCCGCCTGTCGATGCAGGGGACACGGGTTCGTGCCCCAGTCTGGGAAGATCCCACATGCCGCGGAGCCGCTAGACCCGTGAGCCATGGCCGCTGAGCCTGCGCTTCCGGAGCCTGTGCTCCGCAACGGGAGAGGCCACAATAGTGAGAGGCCCGCATACTGCAAAAAAAATAAAAAAGCCTTGCTGTCAGGGTAATACAAATACACGAAAAGGATAGATCAAATGGAGCTGTTTAGCAGAACAAGAATATCAGTCTCTTCTCTACCTGATCACGTAAAAAAAGTGTAAATTATTGGCTTCTTAATTTGTTATGTGAATTTATTTCCTGTCTCTTCCAAGTCCATGCCTTGGTAGAAATGCTAAAGAGAATGAAATGACTAGAAGGAGAACAATAAGGAAGAGAAAAAAATATGGTTCATGGTTACAAATTAAACTGTGCCTCTTTCTAATGCCTTCCACTTTGTCAGGTGAAAGTGATCTTAAGCTTAATCACAGTCTTCTAATGATAAATATCCTAAACATTTCCTTTCATGGAGATTTCTACAGACTATTTATTGGATTTAGTTAATGTGCAAAACTTTTCAATGAAATTTCTTTTGATTAAAAGTCATTACCTACATTTTGTTCCCCAAATCTTGCCGCCTTTAAAGTTATAATGTGTTTGACAGGTTTTAAAAGGCACGTAAAATATCAAGTGTTGTTTTTAAGATAATTATCAAATGCAATAAAATTAACATGCTAACCAAAAGACAGAAGCTTCCCTGACTTCACAGGGAAAAAAAGGCAATGATAAAAATATCTTTAAAAAGAATTAAATTTTAAAAAATTAAATTTTCTCCCAAAATGAACAGAGAAAATAAAACTAATTCTATTTTTTTAAATAGTTGTATGCAGAATGTTAGTAGTTTCAAGTTAAAGTTGTAACTATAAAATATATGTCTTTGTATTTGTGTCTCTATACGTGTGTGTCTGTATGTCTGTCCACACATGCCCTCAGTACTTAGTGCCTTAACACACTTTTGCCCTCTGACTCTTTCTCCAGTGCCATACCTTGTTACCATTTTTCAAGGAATTCTCAAGGGCAAAACTTTAAACAGTCGGGCTTCCCTGGTGGTGCAGTGGTTGTGAGTCTTCCTGCTGATGCAAAGGACATGGGTTCGTGCCCCGGCCCGGGAGGATCCCACATGCCACGGAGCAGCTAGGCCCGTGAGCCATGGCTGCTGAACCTGCGCGTCTGGAGCCTGTGCTCCGCAACGGGTGAGGCCACAACAGTGAGAGGCCCGCGTACGGAAAAAAAAAAAAAAAAAAACTTTAAAGAGTCATTTTTTCTCGCCATTTTGTATGTTTCAAAAATATTTTATCCTGGAAATACTAAAGGGTTTTGGCATAAAGTTGGTTTGATATGTAATCTACTTCTCCCATTTAGATTTCAAAATGAGCTTTACAAAGTTCAAGCTAGCCAAAAATAAGATTAAATATCATAGGTTTTAACATTGTGTTGGTGAATGGGTTATGCTCTCAAGGCTCTTATCCAGTGCTGTTGTCTTTCATTCAGATGTCAATATTTATTCAAGGGAAACCAACTTGTTTATTTTCATAAATCTTAAAAGAATTTGAGTCTGGAGCAATCATATAACTAAGAATTTGCAAATGAACATAATAGAGAAGTTTACCTTTAAAAAGCTACAACCATATTAAACAAATTGTATATTACTATAATTGGTAGGATGAAGAGAAAATGAGGGCTGTTCTACCTATTAAAACAAAGTATTTAAAGTGTAGAGCAACTAACAATAAAAATCATATAACAATGTCAATACCTATTTTTCCTTTACTATGAATCTTGTTTTATTACAATCAGAATATAAGTATAATTTCCAAACTATCTACTAAAATGAACAATTTGAAATACTTCAGAGAAGAGGAATATGTCTATTTGTATAATACTAGAAACCTTTTCATTTAAAGGAATTTTATATTTCAAAGGTGATATTCTTATGACGTTATAATAATTTATCCCCATTTAATGACACAAAGCATCTATCTGTAGCTTTAAAATTTTATTTAAGAAAAATCAGTTTTAATAAATATTATTTATCAAAAACATTGTAAATATACTTAAGAAAATGCATTCTTTTCTGTTTGTTGCTATTTGCTATAATAAATTATATGGACAAAAGCACTTTAGCCATAATGACCAAAACTTTTAAGATAGGTGTAAAACAGAATTTCAAGACCTTAGATTACATAAGAGTTTGCAAAAAGGAAATTCCTTTCTTTATAATTCTAAAGAAATATTCATGAGACGCACTCATTTTCACACATAAGAAGATAAATATATAAATAACAAAACAGCTATGAAATTAAAATTTCCAACTTCAAATTATTTCTTCTCTCTTTTTCCCTCAGCCACATTACAGAATGTGAAGGAGTTGTAGCCTGTCCTGTTTCCCTCTCCTGCTAGGGAATCTTAGGTAGCACTTGTACTTCTTGAGTATAACCTGAGTTCTTTGGTCTCACCCAAGGCTCTCCATGCCCTAATCCCAGGTTTTATAGTACTAAAAGTGTTTTTTAAAAATTCAGTATCTACTGTATGCCAGGATTTTCAATATGTATTTTGTATATTTGATTATGCCCATGCATCAAACTAAACTGTATTGTTGCATAATAAAGAAAAGAGTGGAAAATTACATAGAATTTCCTCAAATAATATAGGTGTTTATCTTAAATTTACTAATGGATAACTTTATTTCTTTCTTAGTTTTCCTGTAAAGTAACACTAGAAATAACTAAAATATTGGTATGCATCCTCATCACTAATTTATGTTTACCAGAAATAATATATAACACTAATATTAGCTGAGTACACTACATATAACCACTGAAATTTGGGAAAAACTACAGTTTGCACAGCTCATCCACTTGATCTTCAGCAGTTCTTTTCCAGGGATAGCTTCACTTCAGTTTTGGCATTCTTTGAGAATCACTATTTGATGAGCTAATTTCTGTAAACAATTGCATTTACAACACAGCATGACAAAGACAATATTACTTGTTTGCAAACTGCTGATTTCATAAAGGATGAGTTCTTAATTCTGCCTAGTCCAGAAGGTATATTCTTTACAACTTTTAATTTGTGCCATGAGAAAAAAGTTTCTATTCTCCTGGCAGAAATATGGGAAATGTGCGTTCAAGGATGAGAGAACAGAATGTTTTAAAAGCATGAAAGTATGAAGTAACTCATGTTCAGTGAATGGCAAAAACCCAGACCATAGAGTATAGAGGAAGGATAGCATATGATAAGGATAAAAATAGGCTGGAATGGATTGTGAAGAACTTTGCATGATATGATCAAGGGTCTAAGGGTGAATTCTATGCACAGTGGAGTCCCAATGTGTGGGTTATGCCTGAACATGACAGGATTATTTTCTTCCATTTGAAAGGGGTTTTTTTGGCTTTTGTGGATGTTAAGTGTCCAGAAGAATGAAAGAATTAAAGATTTATCCAAGTTTTCCAACTAAGATAACTAAGACATGATTATATTAACACAGGGGTCCCCAACCCCCAGACTGGAGACTGGTACCGGTTGGTGGCCTGTTGGGAACTGGGTAGCACAGCAGGAGGTGAGAGGCAGGCAGGTTAATGAAGCTTCATCTGCTGTTCCCCATCTCTCGCATTACTGCCTGAACCACTGCTCACATTACCACCTGAACAATCCCCCCATGCCCCCAGCTGTGGAAAACTTGTCTTCCACAAAACTGGTTTCTGGTACCAAAAGGTTGGGGATCACTGTATTAACACATATTTTTAAGAAGAGTTTTAATAAATAATTATTGATTCTAATTTGTTCCCTATACTTAAAGTGAGATCAAGTGAGGTAAGTAAATAGATACCTAAAAGATTAACTTAAAAAAGTCATATTAAAAGTAGATATAAAGGTGGTGATAGTTCAATGATCTTTATTTCTTTTTAATCTATATTATTCAGAAAAATATGTGAAACTGTAAATTTTCTCCTTAATTATATATTCAGGATATAGAAACCTACCTTATTCAGGGTAGTAGAGAGAAAATTAAAAACCAAATTTGGGAAGTCATGTTCATATGATTTGCCAAATTTTACCCTGTTTACTGTGTAACTATTCTTTACCCTGTGTAGACTTATTTATAATTTTAATGATTAAATTTGGCATAATATTTAAGTGCAGAGGCTTTGGAGTCAAATAGACATGATTAGAATTCCCTGTTCCATTCATCACTTGCTATGTAAAGTAGATAAAGCCCTCTGTATCTAGGCTCCACATTCCACATTCTGTTTCATTTCTAATACAATATGACTAGCAGTACCCATATAATATTATTAGAGAGTGTTTAAATGAAGTTGGGCATGTGAAATATTTATTTCAGTGTTTGGCATATGATAGTAGTTTAAAATATCATGGAGGAGGCAGAGTCAAGATGGCAGAATAGGAGGATGTGGAGTTCACATCTCCTCACAAATAAGGTAACTTCCAGGTGCTGGTGTGAGACCTCAGAGACCTAAGTGGTAGGGAGAATCCCCTGAGTGACTGGGTAGGATGTGGGGGGAAGTGAGGAGGGGAGAAGAAGTGGAGCTGGGATGGGACCGGTGCCGCTGAGGGGAGACTGGGGAGGGGAGGGGTTCCTACACTCGGGAGGGGCCCAAAATGGTGAGGGGATCAGCAGGGAGGGGGAGAGAACCTTGGAAGATTGGAGAATCAGAACGGAATTCAGTCAGCATTTCCACCACTCGGGCTCCAGTAAGCCTGCTGGGTCCCAGGCCTAAAGTCACCACTTCAAGGCCATCTACATCTGTGCTGAGCCTAAGCCCTGTCCCTCACTAGCCAGGGACTTTCCCTGGGCCTAGGCCCTGCCTCCGCCTAAGTTCCAACCCTGTCTAAGATACCCCCACAGCCAAGGCCTTTTCTGGCAATTTTTTTTTGCTATTTTGATTCTGCTTTACTGTGTTGTTGTTGTTTCATTTATATTTTTATATTTTCTCATATATTTTTTTATTTTTCTAATTTTATTTTATTTGTTATTCTTTGTTATTTTTCTGCTCTTTTGTTTTTCTGCAGCATGTGGCTGGAGGGATTTTGGTTCACAGACCAGAGGTCAGGCCTGATCTCCTGTAGTGGGAGCACTGAGTTCAAACCACTGGCCTAAGAGAGAACCACAGACACCAGGTAAAATTAATAGGAGTGAGGTCTTCTGGAGGTCCTAATTTCAGAACCAAGACCCAGCTCTACCCAACTGCCTGCAAACTCCAGTGCTGGACACCTCAGGCCAAACAAACACCAAGACAGGAACATAGTCCCACCTATCAAAAAATGAGACAACAAAAATATATGTTACAGATGAAAGGACAAGGTAAAAACTTATAAGACCAAATAAATGAAGAGGAAATAGGCAACCTACCTGAAGAAAAATTAAGAGTAATGATAGTAAAGATGATCCAAAATCTTAGAAATAGAATGGAGGCACATATCAAGAAAATACAAGAAATATATCACAAAGACATAGAAGAACTAAAAGAAACAACAAACAGTGATGAACAACACAATAACTGAAATGAATAATAAACTAGAAGGATTCAATAGCAGAATAACTGAGGCAGAAAAATGAATAAGTGAGCTGGAAGATAGATGGTGGAAAAAACTGCCAAGGAGCAGAATAAAGGATGAAGAATGAAAAGAATTGAGGACAGTCTCAGAGACCTCTGGGACAATATTAAATGAAAAACACATTCAAATTATAGGGGGACCCAAAAGAAGAAGAGAAAGAGTCTGAGAAAATATTTAAAGAGATTATAGTCAAAAACTTTCCTAACATGGGAAAGGAAATAGCCATCCAAGTCTAGGAAGCACAGAGAGTTGCATACAGGATAAAACCTAGGAGAAAAACACCAAGACATATATTAATCAAACTAACAAAATTTAAATTCAGAGAAAAAATATTAAAAGCAGCAAGGGAAAAGCAAAAAATAATACACAAGGGAATTCCCATAACATTATCAGCTGATCTTTCAGCAGAAACTCTGCAGGCCAGAAGGGAGTGGTAGGATATATTTAAAGAGATGAAAGGGAAAACCTACAATCATGATTACTCTACCCAGAAAGGATCTCATTCATATTTGAGGGAGAAATCAAAAGCTTTACAGACAAGCAAAAATTAAGAGAATTCAGCACCACCAAATGCTAAAGGAACTTCTATAAGGGGGAAACACAAGAGAAGAAAAAGACCTACAAAAACAACCCAAAACAATTAAGTAAATGGTAATAGGAACATACACATCAATAATTACCTTAAATTTGAATAGATTAAATGCCCAAGCAAAAGACACAGACTGGCTGAATGTATACAGAAACAAAATACATATATACGCTGTCTACAAGAGACCCACTTCAGACCTAGGGACACACACAGATTGAAAGTGAGGGGATGGAAGAAGATTTTCCATGCAAATGGAAATCAAAAGAAAGCTGGAGTAGCAATACTCATATCAGATAAAATAGACTTTAAAATAAAGACTGTTACAAGAGACAAGGAAGTACACTACATAATGATCAAGGGATCAATCCAAGGAGAAGATATAACAATTATAAATATGTATGCACCCAACATAGGAGCACCTAAATACATAAGGCAAATGCTAGCAGCCAAAAAGGGGAAATGGACAGTAACACAATATTAGTGGAAGACTTTAAGACCTCACATATACCAATGGACAGATCATCCAGACAAAAAAATAAATAAAGAAACACAAGCTTAAAATGACACAATAGACCAGATAGACTTAATTGATATCTATCAGACATTCCATCTGAAATTAGCAGAATACACTTTCTTCTCAAGTGCACATGAAATATTCTCCAGGATAGATCACATCTTGGGCCACAAATCAAGCCTTGGTAATTTTAAGAAAATTGAAATCATACCAAGCATCTTTTCCAACCACAATGTATGAGATTAGCAATTGGTTACAGCAAAAAAAAAAAAAAAAAAAAAAAAAAAAATATATATATATATATATATATATATATATGAAGCACAAACACATAGAGGCTAAACAGTGTTCTGCTAAATAACCAAGTGATCACTGACAAAATCAAAGAGGAAATTAAAAAATACATAGAAACAAATGACAACAAAAATGACCAAATGACCCAAAACATATGAGGTGCAGCAAAAGCAGTTCTAAGAGGGAAGTTTATAGCAACTCAATCTCACAACAAGAAAAAAGAAAAATCTCAAATAAAAAATCTAACCGTACACCTAAAGCAGCTAGAGAAAGAAGAATAAAGAAAACTCAAAGTTAGTAGAAGGAAAGAAATCATAAAAATCAAAGCTGAAATAAATGAAATAGAAATGAAGAAAACAATAGAAAAGAGCAATAAAATTAAAAATTGGTTCTTTGAGAAGATAAACAAAATTGATAAACCTTTAGTAAGACTCATCAGGAAAAAAAGGGAGATGATTCAAACCAATAAAATTAGAAATGAAAAAGGAGAAATTACAACTGACATGGCTGAAATACAAAGGATCATAAGAGACTACTACAAGCAACTATATATGGACAATAAAATGGACAACTTGGAAAAAATGGACAAATTCTTGGAAAGGTACAACTTGCCAAGACTGAACCAGGAAGAATTAGAAAATATGAATAGACAAATCAAGTAAGGAAATTGAAACTGTAATTAAAAATCTTCCAAACAAAAGTCCAGGACCAGATGGATTCACAGGTGAATCCTACCAAACATTTAGAGAAGAGCTAACACCACCCTTCTTAAACTCTTACAAAACATTGCAGAGGGAGAACACTCCCAAACTCGTTCTACGAGGCCACCATCATCCTGATAGCAAAACCAGACAAAGATATCATAAAAAATTTACAGACCAATATCACTGATGAGCATAGATGCAAAAATCCTCAACAAAATACTAGCAAACAGAATCCAACAGCACATTAAAAGAATCATACACCATGGTCAAGTGAGATTTATCCTAAGAATGCAAGGATTAATCAATATACACAAATCAATCAATGTGATACACCATATTAACAAATTAAACAATAAAAAGCATATGATCATCTCAAGTGATGCAGAGAAAGTGTTTGAAAAAATTCAACACCCATTAAATGGGTTTTTACGATAAAACTCTCAGAAAGTGGGCATAGAGGGAACCTACCTCAACATAATGAAGGCGATATTCGACAAAACCCACAGCAAACATCATTTTCAATTTTGAAAAACTGAAAACATTTCCTGTAATATCAGGAACAAGACAAGGATGTCCACTCCTGCCACTGTTATTCAACCTAATTTTGGAAGTCCTACACACAACAATCAGAGAATTAAAGGAAATAAAAGGAACACAAATTGGAAAAGAAGTGAAACTGTCACTGTTTGCACATGACATGATACTATACATAGAAAATCCAAAAGATGACACCAGAAAACTACTAGAGCTAATCAATGAATTTGGTAAACTTGCAGGATACAAAATTAATGCACAGAAATCTCTTGCATTCCTATACTCTAACAATGAAAAATCAGAAAGATAAATTAAGGAAACAATTATATTTGCTATCATAAAATACATAGGAATAAACCTACCTGAGGATGCAAAAGACCTGTACTCAGAAAACTATAGAATACTGATGAAAGAAATCAAAGCTGACACAAACAGATGGAGGAATATAAAATGTTCCTGGATTGGAAGAATCAATATTGTGAAAATTACTATACCATGCAAAGCAATCTACAGATTCAATTCAATCCCTATCAAATTATCAGTGGCATTCTTCACAGAATTAGAACAAAAATTTTTACAATTTTTATGGAAACACAAAAGACACTGAATAGCCAAAGCAGTCTTGAGAGAAAACAGAGCAAAATGGAGATGGAGAAATCAGGCTTCCTTACTTCAGACTATACTACAAAGCTACAGTCATCAAGACAGTATGATACTGGAACAAAAACAGAAATATAGATTAATGGAAGAGGATAGAATGCTCAGAGATAAACTTACGAACCTATGGTCACCTAATCTTTGAGAAACGAGGCAAGGATATACAGTGGAGAAAATGGAGTCTCTTCAATAACTGGTTGAGGGAAAACTGATCAGCTACATGTAAAAGAAGGAAATTAGAACAGTATCTAACACGATACACAAAAATAAAGCCAAAATAGATTTAAAACCTAAATGTAAGACCAGACACTATAAAACTCTTAGAGGAAAACATAGGGAAAACACTATTTGCTGTGGTTTACCACAGTGGGATCTTTTTTGACCCACCTCCTAGAGTACTGAAAATAAAAATGAAAATAAACAAATGAGACCTAATTAAATTTAAAAGGTTTTGCATAACAAAGGAAACCACAAACAAGATGAAAAGAGAACCCTCAGAATGGGAGAAAATATTTGCAAATGAAGAAATGGATGGATTAATCTCCAAAATATACAGACAGCTCATGGAACTCAATATCAAAAATCCAACAACCCAATCAAAAAATGGGCAGAACACCTAAATAGACATTTGTCCAATAAGACATATATATGGCCAAGAAGCACATGGAAAGATGCTCAACATCAGTACTTATTAAATAAATGCAAATCAAAGCTACAATGAGGTATCACCTCACACCAGTCAGAATGGACATCATCAAAAAATCTACAAACAATAAGTGTAGGAGACAGTGTGGAGAAAAGGGAACCTTCTGTTGGTGAGAATGTAAATTGATAGAGTCACTGTGGAGAACAGTATGGAGGTTCATTAAAAAACTAAAAATAGAACTACCATATGACCCAGCAATCCCACTACTTGGCATATACCCTGAAAAAAACATAATTCAAAAACAGTCATGTACCCCAATGTTCATTACATCAGTATTTACAATAGCCAGGACATGGAAACAACCATGGATATGGTTGATAAAGAACAGAATGGATAAAGAAGATGTGGTACATATATACAATTAAATATTACTCAGCCATAAGAAAAATGGAATTGGGTCATTTGTAGAGAGGTGGATGGACATAGAGTCTGTCATACAGAGTGGAGTAAGTTAGAAAGAGAAAAACAAATATCTTATATTAACACATATATGTGGAATCTAGAAAAATGGTACAGATGAACCTATTTGCAGGGCAGGAATAGAGACTTAGACGTAGTGAATGGACATGTAGACATGGTTGGGTGGGGGGAAGGGGAGGGTGGGATGAATTGAGAGATCAGGATTGACATATATACACTATCATGTGTAAAATAGATAGCTAGTGGGAACTTGCTGTATATCACAGAGAGCTCAGCTCGGTGCTCTCTGTGATGACATATATTGGTGGGATGGGGGTGTGGGGGGTGGGAGAGAGGTCCAAGGAGGAGATACAGGTATACATATAGCTGATTCACTTCATTGTACAGCAGAAACTAACACAACACTGTAAAGCAATTATATTCCAATAAAATAATGAATAAGTAACTAGAATCGGAAACCTAATATTGTGGGGCTCTGGTTTGGGCAAAGGTTTGGACTAGGTGGGAGATAAAACAGAAGATGTATAAACATTGCTTCTGATTTGAAAAGGAATCTGATCTGGCTAGGACCCAGGATTCAAAACTGTTAACCATATCAGCACCGTTTATTGACTAAAGGATTTTAGATAGAATATTTTAAAAAAGAAAAAGAGCAATCATGGAACTTGACTATTCCTTTGAGAGTTAGAAACTTCTGCAAATGAGTCTTGGCTTATATAAGCTGTGTATTTAGGTAGAAATAACTTTCAAACTGGATATGTTTTAATTCAACAGCTAACTTTTTTTTTTTTTTTGCCCTTGAGGCTTGCAGGATCTTAGTTCCCTGACCAGGGATTAAACCCGCACCCTCAGCAGTGAAAGCACAGAGTCCAAACCACTGCCAAAGAATTCCTGTCATCTTTTTTTAGAAATAAAACGTTTCAAAAAACAAAAAGCTTAAAAAAATGATAAAATGTAACTTTGTTATATCCTAATTCTTAATTGTATTCTTTAAATTCCAAATAAGTAAAATAATATGAAAATATATTTTCAAATCTTTATAGAATGAAAAGAAACCATATTAATCATTAAATACTCCTGGATTTTCTTTGATCCTCCCATAGATGAATTCACAACTGTAAAAACTGATGCACATTTACATTCTGAAGTACAAATCCCCAGCAGCCAAATAATTATTCAGTTTATTTCGTTATGTGCAAAGTAGGCATTTCATATTTACTTGCTATTTAAAGCAGAGTATAGGCTCAATGAAGAATAATCATTAAACACTGATTATTTTTAAGAACAATGCTATTGTAAAAATGTACAATAATACATATTTTTGGTAATTATGTACTTCTCTTTTAAGGTAATTACAGCTTTTATAATAGATGTAAATCTTTCGAAGGCTATCTCTGAAGAGCAGTGAAATTACTATTATTTCAGATTTGATGAATGACAATTTGTCAGTAACCTTCTCAAAAACCAAGTCAGGGGGAGAATTGTTTTTTTTTTTTTTCTCCCCCATGTGGTCAGTTTCATTCTTAAGTATGGCCTGATATAACAAGATGTATTTCACAAACCTATAACACAAGTTTGTGAAATGTCAACTGAAGACACCACCTCTGATGTCGATGGTTTCATTCAATCCATGTTCTACCAACTTATCTTCTAGGTCATCTTTTATGATGCTAATCAAGTGGCTAAGGTCTTCCTGTTGTTGTTTCAAATGCCGCTTGATTTCTTGTAACAGATCTGTATCTATGTAATATCTTTCTTCAGATTTGACTGCTCCAAAATGATTCTGCCTCCTGATTTGGGACATCAGTTCATTTACTCAGTCCTTAAACTGAGTAGGGTATTTAGTTCATAGGGAAATGTATCTAGCTGAATTGCTTCAGCTTGGATGGCCTATACACTCTTCCTCTGAATTTCCTGTTTGATTAGGGCCTGAAGATTCTATGGGAAAGTCCATGAGTTTCCTCTTCTATTGTGCATAGTTGTAGTTGAATTCTTCTGTAATTCACCAATATCTTCAGATATGATATCTAATCTGGTCTGATGCTGCTTAGTCATCTGGTCTTGAACCTTCAGTCTTCAAAGAAGTTCTTTGAAATCCACCATTGGTACAGGAATTAAGTTTTCAGAATCAAGGTTATCCACTTTGACTTGCTCCCAGATAATAGGATCAACATCAGCAGGAGGATTCTGTAAAAGTTGTTCGATCTGTGCAGAAGAATGTTCTGTTCAAGTCATAGAAAGCATTACACAAAGTTGCTGCAACTGTGCTTTTATATTGGTTTGTTCAAAATGGGCGTATATTATTGTAGCTGGGACTCTTCTTGAAGTACCATTTGGAGAACGCTCAACAACATAAATGACAACTTCTGTCTGATCATCTGACAATGCTTTAATACCC
Organism: Monodon monoceros; assembly: GCF_005190385.1. Classification (NCBI taxonomy): domain Eukaryota; kingdom Metazoa; phylum Chordata; class Mammalia; order Artiodactyla; family Monodontidae; genus Monodon; species Monodon monoceros. Next base: position 609,496 of record NW_021700609.1, read on the forward strand.
TCTACATTTACAGTAAGGGTCTGGTTTCCTCCCAAAATTTTATGCAATGATTCTACCAATTGCTGTTGCTGGCTTTGAATATCTGTTTCTTTTTTGTTGAAAACTAAAACCACTAGCCCATCTTCATGTTTATTATTGGGCATACAACTATAACCTACTGCCTTAAACCAGCAAAAGGGATTTTCTTGTTTGAATTCCGTTGGTGGAATGTTATTGTTAAAATTTCCTTTTTCTGTTCCCCAAAAGGCCTGTAGTTAAATTCCATTTTACCAAAATAGCATCTGCTCATCTCCTAGTAGTACTGGGACAGAAAGAGCACTTGCAGCATTTATCAGTTGTTTGAACTGGGCAGGAGCTTTTGTAGGCTGAATGAAGAGAACACCTAATGTAGTTTGTTGCTGCCACTTCTGCTGTGTATTAAATCCTCCAAATCCAAGTCTAGTTACCAAGTCAGTACCTAAACCATACTAGTTCCAGCTGTTGTGCCAAAACAAGTACCAAATCCAAAACTTTGTTCTGAGTACCACCAAAGAGTCCAGTAATGTTTGTGTTATCTGGAGCAGAAAAACTGAATGCAGAACCCGCTGTTGTAGATGTTGTCCCAAAAGCTCCAAATCCACCCGTGGGGACCTTGGTGGCTGCAGCGGTACCCTAGGTGCATGAGGGAGTCCCAAAGTTGAAGGCTGTATTGCGGGGAGCAGGGGGATAAGGTGCTGCTCCCATGACACTCAGTGCACTCCCCAACAGCTAGCTTTTAAAGTGATTATTTCAGTGTCCTTTTTTGTAAAAAGAAAAGAATAAATTACAAATCTATCCCATAAAATGTTGACATTTTTGAGATATGCATAGATATAACTGGGTCATTAACAGAAGCTTAACATATTTTAGCTATGTTCTTTTTAGGATTTGTGATTTGATTTTTCACCATTAAGTGCACTTTTATTAGGTATCTGTTGTGTGATAGAAAGTACTCTATTTTTAGGAATTCAAATAAAAAATTAGCTAGTGTTTTACTCCAGAGACTTAAAACCCAGGAGACAAATATATACATGAAAACCGCAATGTAATATAGGGCTTTAAAATTTTAAAGTGCTGTTGAAGTTTAACAATGTGATAGAGAATATAAAATTAAGAAGCATAATGTAGGGGCTTCCCTGGTGGTGCAGTTGTTGAGAGTCTGCCTGTTGATGCAGGAGAGACGGGTTCATGCCCCGGTCCAGGAAGATCACACATGCTGGAGCAGCTGGGCCCGTGAGCCATGGCCACTGAGCCTGCGTGTCCGGAGCCCGTGCTCTGCAACAAGAGAGGCCACAACAGTGAGAGGCCCGCATACCGCAAAAAAAAAAAAAAAAGAAGTATAATGTAAATCAAGCATATAGTGTTCCTAAACATATGGAAAATTAGATGTGGAATATTAAAGTGTAAATAAGTAGAGCATTTAATATCGAAAGAGGTTAAAGTCAACATACAAAAATAATTTGCATTTCTTTACACCAACAGTGATCTATCAGAAAACATTCTAATTCAGAATAGCATCAAAAAGAGTAAAATATTTAGGAACAAATTTAACCAAGGAATTCAATGGTCTATACACTGAAAAATATAAAACATTGTTGAAATAAATTGAATAAGATACAAGTAAATGGAAGGATATCCCTTGTTCATGGATTGGAATAATTAATATTGTGAAGGTGTCCATACAACCCAAAACCATATAGATTCAAGGTAATCCCTATCAAAAGTCTAATGGCTCTTTTTTCACAGAAAAAAAATCCTAAAATTCATATGGAACCACAAAAGACCCTGAATAGTCAAAACACTCTTTAGAAAGAAGAACAAATCTGTAGGCATTACATTTTCTGCTTTCAAACCATATTACAAAACTATAGTAATGAAAAGAATATGGCACTGACACAACAACAAACATATTGACCATTGGAACCAAAATAAAGAGCTCAGAAGTAAACCAACACATATATGGTCAACTAATATTTGACAATGGTGTCAAGAATATACAATGGGGGAAGGATAGTCTAGTAAATAGTGTTAAGAAAACTGGATAGCCACATGTAGAAGAATGAAATCATACCCTTATTTTATACCATACACAAAAATAAACTCAAAATGGATTAAAGACTTAAATGTAAGACATGAAACCATAGAACCCCTAGAAGAAGGGAAAAGCTCCTTGACATTGGCCTTGGTAATAAGTTTTTGAATATCATAAAGCATAGGCAACAAAAGATAAACACGTGAGACCACATCAAATTAATAGCTTTTGCACAGCAAAGGGAAAACATATCAACAAAATTAAAAGTTAACCTAAATGGGAGAAAATATTTGCAAACTATATATCTGATG